>NC_140929.1:5345435-6076371 GCF_045865225.1 Trachurus japonicus
TTCAGGTTCATGTGTTTTGCTTCCTACCTTCGGGGGGCATCAGGGTCTTGTTGTTCTGGGCGCACCAGCCCACCGGATGCAGCTCGGCCGTCATGACATCACACCAGAAGTCGGCCTTGCGGTCGTCGGCGTAGCCGCTGAAGCGCAGCAGCAGCAGCTGGCCACATGTGGTGATGATGGTGGCCACCCAGTACGTGTCCGGGCTGCTCTTATTGGCCACTTCCAGCTTCATGCCGGGCTGGAAGCTGCTCTGCAGGCTGATCTCCACCTGCCGAGGGACGGAGATACGTTTTTTTAAATATAAAAAAATAAATAAAGGGGAACTCTGCTAATCCTATACACTTAAAGGGATAGTTCAATACTTTGGCAAATTCGCCCATTGCCATGATCCCTATAGTTTTAGGAGTAGGTTTGTTACCTTTAATTGTCGGTGCAAGCTGTTTTTAGAACGGCGGAGCACAGCCGTGAGCTGCTCAGAGCTACGCTACGGAGGCTAATGGGTTTTTTCTTGGTTTCCCTCATCAAACTCATCAAATACACAATCCAACAACTCCAAAACGCTCTGGTGGACAAGTTGTGACCTGCACATTCACCACGCTATGAGATAATAACAGAACGTTACCAGACAGAGTTGTTTTAGAGGAAAATTCATGCAAAATCGCTGATGCGTGTTCCCGTCGGGGGCAGTTTTTCATCAAGCAGTCTCTGTATTTCCCTCTAAAACAACTCTGTCTGGTAACCGTTCTAAAAATAGCTTGCACCGACAATTAAAGGTAACAAATCTACTGCTATGACTAAAGGGGGACATTTTTCCAAAATGTTGAACTATCCCTTTAAAAATGTCAGTTTGTGGGAAGTTATGCGCAGCTTGTGGAAAACAAACTGATTATGTCATTGAGGTCAATAAGTTTTATGCGAACGAGGCAGAGGCCTCGTCCGCCACTGACCCTGGTCACTTCTCAGTTTCATCATCTGTAACCGGATCATGTGGTTTCAGAGCTTGAGTCACACTTAGGACTAAAGGTCAGAGTGTTTTGACTTTTTCCTTTAAAAAAAAAATAATTTCTCTCTCTCTCTCACTCTCTCTCTCTTTCTAGAATATTCAGACAATCTAGGAACTAGAATTACGGCCTTGTGGTCGTATCCCTCCGCCGACCAGCAGGAAATGGCTACAATCTTACCCTTCCTGAGTTACAGCATTGAAATAATGGACAGAGCAATGTTACGTTATGTTATAATGTCACAATAAAGTTGACCTCTCACCATTTGGATATAAAATATAATCACATCTTTTTATCTCAGTAAAATTAGTGGATGAAGTTGCGAGGTGTGTTCACAGTGACCTTGAGCTTTGACCTTTGACCACAAAAGTCTAATTAAAGTTCAAGTTAAAGTTAATTTATGAGTTGAATTGGGTGTTTTTGCCAAATCTGAAGAATTTTCTCAAGACATTGCATAATAACGGGTTCTTTAACCTTCTCTAAAATGTAAAAAAAAAAAAAAAACCTGCTGCTCTCTACCATTATATGTGACTGCAAATAGTTTTTTCTGACTAAAAACAAGCATTTCAGGTGGATTCTGGGAGGTACGAAGTGTATTTTAGAGACTAAACGATCCATTAATGGATGAAGAAAGTAATTGTTAGATGCCGTTTTTACTCTTTCAGGCAGAAGATTGCGTGTTTTTGTTTTTTCTTTCAGGGCAGCAAAACCACAGGCAGGTGAAGTGAGCACACAGAATAAATGATAAAATAATCACAGAGCAGAATTAATGAAGACTTTTTTTTTCCAGAGCTCTGTAACAACAACGGCCTTTTCAAGTTTCTCCCCGGCACGGCACAGATTTATCGCCTCCTCCGGCCCGAGACCCTGAATGCAGCAGCAACATAATGCTGCGTTTCCACCGTAGCCACAGGCTGCCATACAAAAACTCTCGAGAACCCTACAAGCCCGACAGGATGTTCGCATTCAACACTCACACAGACGCACACACTCTCGAGTGAATGGAAAAAGCCAACATCTTAGAAATAAACACAATACAAATGGCCCCGTGACTTCCTGCTACAACAATGCAAACGTGCTGTATCACTCTGGTTGGCTTATGTAAGAGAGAGGGAGAGAGCTACGGGCAGCAAACACTGACTGTGTGTGTGTGTGGTGTGTAGTCATGTGTAGTGTGTGTGTTTGTGTGTGTGTGTGTGTGTGTGCAGGCCCAAGAGAAATCACTGTTTCAATTTGTCCAGGCAGAGAGAGAGAAAGAGAAAGAGAGAAAGAGAGAAAGAGAGAGAGAGAGGAAGGCTGCACTTTACTGAATCACATTTTTCTGGGGAATTCATGGTCTGTTTCCCAGTGACTCAATCCACTTACCAACAAGGCAATTTAGCTTCCCGAGAGACCCGAGCCGCTCAAATCGCCACAGTTTGTCCAACACCGAAGCCTCACTCACACACAAAATAAAAAAAACAAAAACAAAACAAGCCCTACATATTCTAATCTCGTCCTTATTTACACTCAGAGTGATGTGATGTAAGAAACTGGACGTAACGCGTGACGTTTCTTCTCGCTCCGCCCCTTCAGCAGTGAAAGCCGAGACGGGACGGGACGGGCCGGAAGGACAGCTGCTCTGTCCGTCAGCTGAGGTGGATAAAGACCTCGCGTCCAGGATCAACCATGCAGCGTTCGTTCGCCCATCTGGTCCCTATGATACTGATGCTGCTGCTGCCACGGTGATGATGATGATGATGATGATGATGTAACACAGTGACAGAGGCAAAAGCAAAACCGGTAATCATCCGGTAACAGGAGAAGGAGGAGGAGGAGGATGCAAAAAAAACTACAAGACTGGATCAAACTGATGTATTATTAAGGAAAAAAATCAAGTTGTCACAATCAGAAACATTTAATGTGGTGTATGTGTGCAAAAAAGAAGAAAAAAGAGATTGCTGAATAAGCAAAAGTACCAAAAATATGACAACACCTAAATATAAATAAAGATAAAATAAATTAAAATAGTAACTTGTTTCTAAAATATGATATCTAACATGAATATTTATGCTTTTTTTATGCCATGGGGTATTTATTGTCACTGTTTTTATTTATTCTCTAATATGCTTTTTACTATTTTATGTCTTGTCTTGTTGAATAATGATGTTTATTGTGCAGCTGAGAAACTGAATTTCCTTCGGGATAAATAAAGTATCTATCTATCTATCTATCTATCTATCTATCTATCTATCTATCTATCTATCTATCTATCTATCTATCTATCTATCTATCTATCTATCTATCTATCTATCTATCTATTTTCGTGCAGCTTTATAAACTCTTAAACATTTAAACATGCATCTCTATCTATCTATCTATCTATCTATCTATGTATCTATCTATGTATCTATCTATCTATCTATGTATCTATCTATCTATCTATCTATCTATCTATCTATCTATCTATCTATCTATCTATCTATGTATCTATGTATCTATCTATCTATCTATCTATCTATCTGAATGATTTTCAATCTGTTATGTGAATAAAAATTCAAACTACATTAAGCTTTACGCCAATCAATTAACCAATCAATCAAACTGTATCAGCAGCGCAGCAGCTTTCATACAGCTGAGTGCACTTCAAAGACCTTAACAGGCGTCTGACATGCTGCTGCTGCTGCTGCTGCTGTTGATGTGTGTTTAAAACACTGAAAGTAAAATAATTACTTCAATAATCACTTAAGGGACAGGAGGGTAACAGTGGGTCGTCTGCTAATCAGAAGCTTTGTAGTTCGATTCCCAGCTCTTGAATTGTGTGATGTCCGAACGTGTGTGAACGCAGCGCGGCGGTGCACTCTAAAGAGCTTTGACTGGTGTCTAAGACGAAAGCAGTGTTATATAAGCTCAGTCCGTTTTACCGTTTACAAATCCTCCCAAGCAGGAAAAAAAGAAAAAAAACCCCACTGAAGCTGCAGCAGAGAAACAAAAAAACAAAAAAAAAGAAAGAAAAAACCTTCAGTGTCGTCACCAAACCTGAGCTCAGACACCAAAACAATAATCAACCTGATCGTTAGCAACACGTTACCAAGGAAAGTGAAAACTCACGATGTAATTCTCAGTGTCTGATGCTTTGCAAAGCTTCATCTGAGCTGCTGTGTTAAATCTTCTATTTGTCTATTGCATCATAGATCATACACATGATGATGTGACCTTTGATGTGCTCTGGTCTCATGCTTCAGTCTTACAGTAAATCTTTAAAGGGATAGTTCACCCAAAATTCAAATTTCACTCATTATCTACTCACCCTCATGTCGACTAAGGGCTGGGAGAAATTTCAGAGTCCTTCGTGCAGCACTGCATGTCCATATGACGGTTGCGAACGGACACCACTTTTCTTCGTCCAAAAAGACACACCAAAAAAACATCCAAATACCTCCATACTGCTCGTCTGTAATGTCCCTCTTGTATTGAAGCCCCGACATGAGAAATTGTTCCGAAAAAAATTAAATAAGTCTATATTTTAAGCTTGTTTGTAGCGGAAGCTCCCAGTGTCTCAGTTCACTGCTCTTCCGGAACAATTTCTCATGTCGGGGCTTCAATACAAGAGGGACATTACAGACAAGCACTATGGAGGTATTTGGATGTTTTTTGGTGTGTATTTTTGTACGAAGAAAAGTGAGGCCCATTCACAACCATTATATGGACAAATACTGCTGCGCGGACCCCCCCGTAACTCTGAGAAGGCACGGAGGACTCTGAAACTTCTCCCAACCTTAGTCGACATGAGGGTGAGTAGATAATGAGAAATGAAATTTGAATTTTGGGTGAACTATCCCTTTAATGAAACGTTCCCTGACTCGGATTGTTTGTCCAAGGATGTTACCCGAGTCATTTTCTCAGACATGACACAGAACAAGACGTCATGCAACTGTTTTCACAACTTAAGTGAAGTCAACAAGTTATGTCAGCTTTGTTATGACGTCTCTAAAACACACACAAAGACACAAACATTAACATGCTAATATATATATATATATAAAAACACAGAACAATGGAACTGTCTCACGGGACGCAAAAAAGGGACGGACCCAGATGAAGACAGAAGCTACACCTTTATAGTTCATATTTACAAAAAAATACTGTTACTGTTCCTTTAAAATAAGAAAAAACATATACACAAAGAGTCAAATGTGCTGCAAATTCAGAAAACTTCATTAAGCTTCACTAACTGAACGAAACATGAGCTGCAAAAAGTCACAACACAACACAAGTGTTTCCAGGGATGAAAATAAGTGACGTACCAGGCTAAAGACTAAAGACTAAAGCTAACACAGGTTTTTATTATTTTATAGACATTCTCTTTTTTAATTTTGCTCTGTTTTGCCCTTTTACAGCTTTTATTGTGTTGGTGCATGTAAATTCATTGTTTGTCTATGTGTTTCTATATGCTGATCATAATCTCTATTGATGCATAGTTTGCCCTCCCTCCATTATTTATCTCTGTCCTGTAATTGATTTCCACTGTTTCTAAAAGCACTATTCAAGAAAAAAAAAAGAAAAAAGATGCTATACAAATCAAAAATTGATTGAAATATCCAATCAAAGCCTAAACAAACCAGCCTGAATCTGAACCTGTGTTTGTTTAAATCAACACAGACTCACAGTCAAAACAGCATCTGGCCACTTTGGGAACATTTAAATAACTTGGTTGGGAAGTAAATTCATCATGAGTCTGGCACCGCGGCCGTTCTGCCGAGCTCAGCATTTGGACAAAGAACAACAACGTTAGGCGGGAAAAAAGAAAAAAAAAAAGAAGAAACAATTAGCTGATTCAGTATTATTTTTGGAAAATCCCCTTAATTCAGTTACTCAGAAAACCCGCGTGTCTTGATGATATACAGCAGCAGCTTGTCTGGTCAGATCAGACACTGGACAGAAAAAAAACACAAAGCAGAGTTTGAACCTGGACTTGGATCATTCATCGGATCGGTCTGAACTGAACTGAACTGGGATCAGCATCGCTTCACTTTGGTATCAGATACAAGTTGAAACCTGGTGAATCAGAGCAGAGCACAGAACTGAGCCGCTGCCAAGGAAAACCAAAGGAAAACCAAGGGAAAACCAAAGGAAAGTACCTCTTCCACTTCATGCCACAGTCTCAGCTCTGATGCACTCATCAATCGATTCCTTATAACAAGTCCTGCGTTCTTTCTCTTTAAATCTGATGATTCACTTTTCTTGAGAATTTTCTTGACTCAGATTTCGGAGATAGAGCTCAAACAGCTGCGCACACACACAAAAAAAAGCTTTTCTCTCTTTTCTTTTCGTCATCAGGTGAATTTTATTTTATTTTTTTAACAAATCAAATCAGCTCCATCCCCGAGCTCTGCTGAGTGTTTGTGCCAAAATGCGAAGAGATTGCGTCAGATATCGTGTCCAAATCTGAAGATCTGATTTGATTCTGGCACTTAAGTTTGTAATCTTACAAACAATCTGCTGTTTCCAAGTATTTCTGACACTTTTACTCACTGAGCTGATATTTCAACACGCAAAACTGTTGGTTTATTCTGTCTCAGTCCAAAAAACACACACACACGCACACACACACACACATCATCCTGCCACCCAAAACACTCACTAAAACACCAAACATGGATTAATCCGCCACTGAAAACAAATGCACCATTTCCTCCTGAGGGAGTTGAGCAGCGCTTCCCCTAAAAACTTCAATAACCACAATCACTGCATTAAAGGAATAGTTCACCAAAAAATTAAATTCATTGTTGACTCACCCTCACGCTGATGAATACTCCGGAGTAGGTTTTTATTCCTCAAAGTGCATCTGGAGACCCGGGAGGCCGGTTTGTAGTCCAACGAAAACTTTATATGAGAGTCAATAGCACCTGACACAAAAAGGTCCATAAAACTACACAAAAACCATTTAATATTCCGCCATATAGTCCAGGGTTTACTCAAGCCGACGTCATTTAGGACATTTTTACAGCCTAATGTCCTAAACAACGTCGGTTCGTAAACTCTGGACTTGTATATCCCTTCAGGACACTTGGATTGCAGTGGACGAGCAGTGTGGAGAAATATTAAATGGTTTTTGTGTAGTTTTATAGACGTTTTTGTGTCGGGCGCTATTGACTCTCATATAAGGCTTTTGTTGGACTACGAACCGGCCTCCCGGGTCTCCAGATGCACTTTGAGGAATAAAAAACTACTACGGAGTATTCATTCATCAGCATGAGGGTGATTTTTTTTGGTGAACTATTCCTTTAAATTCTCTTTGTATCTATCTGCAGCAGCACCTGTCAGACAGGTACAACCATAACATCACATTACATTACATTACAATTAAAGACAGAGGCGTTTCACCACAAAGGGCTTCATGGAAACGTCACCAACGCTCAGGGATTGAAAAGAACAACGTGACTCATCTGTCATAGATTTGTTTAACCAAGAAGGATTAAAGGCTCAAAGGAAGTCAAAGTCATCACTGATATTACTATTACCTGTCCTGTTCACTTTTAAAGAATCACACAGGCATAAACGTACACCTCTTTTTTATATGTTATCTTATTATTTCAAAAAGAATAAATAAATAAACGATGCCATTCCTCCGAGTGAGGAGGAGGATAATTGCAAATATGAACTATTTCACCCAGCTCTGAAATTTCTGCCACCAAACGACTTCCCTCTGTGCTGTTTCCTTTCGTACGCCTCAGTAATTACACACAACTGTGTTTACAGAAGCGCATGGAGGTTGTCAAACGACTTGTGCGTCACGAAACGAAGCATCAGTAGTAACCTCGGCCCCGACCCGACCCCGTGTGTGTGTCATTAAAGGATTTCTGCAGATGGTATTTCACCTGCAAGAGGCTGTGTTTAACGGATCACCGCGGCGATGGGAGCCATGGTGATGGTGATGATGATGATGATGTGCGACGGTCGGACACTCACGTGTTTGAAAGTGGTGTGGGGGGCGGCGTTGGCCCCCGTCTCCTCCATGTACTCCTCCCAGTTAAACTCCGCCTCCTCCTCCATGGACTCTGCGTCTGAGTGGACAGAAGCTCCCGTCAATCAAAACTAAACTAAAATAAACATTGCACACACACACAGGAGGCAATTAAACACAGAAAGTCAGAGTGTGTGTTTGTGCACTGCAAAAACTCAATATCTTACCAAGAATATTTGTCTTATTTCTAGTCAAAAATGTCATTTCTAGTCAAAACAAATCTCATTATACCTCAAATAAGACTCATCACATCAAAAAGTAGCTTGTTTTTAGACACTTTTTACTTCTTTCAAGCATATTTTCAATTGAAATAAGTAGAAAAATCTGATAGTGGAGCAAGTTTTTCTTTCTTATTACAAGCACAAAAAAAACAAAAAAAAGTGAAAATGATCTAAAAACAAGTTGATTTTTAGGTGATGAGTCTTATTTTAAGTGGAAAGAGATTAGTTTTGACCAGAAATGAGACATTTTGACAAGAAATAAGACAAATATTCTTGGGAAGATTTTGAGTTTTTGCAGTGTGTGTGTGTAACGAGAGGAAGCTGCTGTTTTGATGGAGTTTATTTCTATTCACTCATGCACACTCACACACACATAACAAACAGAACTAACTATTAGCACCCTGCAAACACATCTTGTGTCAAACATTGCACATTTTCTTCTCATTTAATTGTCAAACACACACATGCACTTCTGCACAGTCGTGACAAACTACAAACTTTTCTTCCTGTGATCTTCAAAAATTCAGAAGTTTTCCTTCAGTATCAAAAGTAAGTGAATCTTTGTTTCTACGAAGTTTCTACACTGCAAAAACTCAAAATCTTTCCAAGAATATTTGTCGTATTTCTTGTCAAAATGTCTAATTTCTACTCCAAACTAATCTCTTTCCACTTAAAATAAGACTCATCACCTAAAAATTTACTTGTTTTTAGATCATTTTCACTTGTTTCAAACAAATTTTCATTTGAAATAAGTAGAAAAATCTGCCAGTGAAAGCAAGTTTTTTGTGCTTGTAATAAGGGATAAAAGCTTAGCAGATTTTTCTACTTATTTAAAGTAAAAAATATGCTTGAAAGAAGTAAAAACTGTCTAAAAACAAGCTCTTTTTTTAATGTGATAAGTTTTATTTTAAGTATAATGAGATTTGTTTTGACTAGAAATAAGACAAATATTCTTGGTAAGATTTTGAGTTTTTGCAGTGTAATAAACACGATTTCTTATGTTGCACGTTCACTAAAATGTAAACAAATAAGCGTCGTCTACATCTGACCCACTTGTGTGCTATATACTGACTGGATGTGGATGTGGTGCAGTCAGTCAGTGCCTAAAATAAACCGTCACAGTCGACTCTTCTGTTTTATTCTATCAGGAAGTGATGTCATCAAACGTTTTCAGGTTATCTATTGAGGTTTCTCTGCTCTTCTCATTAGGAGGTGGACAGGAAACATGAGCAAACATGTGTACAATTCATGTTTTACCACTATCCCAGATTTTGTTTTCAGTTTTTTTCCCCTCCCCAGCAGTGAGCATTTCCTGCATTTCCTCTGTGCAATGCATTATGGGACATTCAGTGCATTAACAGCAAAAGAATCTGTTGGCACTTTTTAACTGAAGTGTAACCACATAGAAAAGTGTGAAATCTTGACACACTCAAACCTACGTAACAACTGCGGAGTTGGGACACGGCTAACGACTCCTCCTGCTTCGTATACATCCAAAATAACAAATTATTATCACTAACATCTTCACCATTAATAGGAAAAAGAAAAAAAAGAAAAAGCACACACTGGCGGTATCTCGTAGTGTTGCATCATCTGACACATTCTGTAACACATACTAACTAACCAACTGTAATAGCTTCAGTTTCACGCTTTTCTAAAGACTTGAAACAGGCTGATGCCGAGAAATGAGACGCTAACGAATCCTGAGGTGCCAGAAGAGACAATCTGGTTCTGTTAGACATTTTAAACCCCTGGATAAGTACAAAAAAGGGACAACTTTTCCCCTAAATTATGCTCTATTAATATTTATAATACCATAAATACAGCACATGCATTAACCTGCAAATAAACAGAACGAACACTGAAGGTAAAATCTAAAACTTTGATATCTACACAATAGAAAAGCTGATTAACAGATGGATATTAAAGGGATAGTTCACCCAAAATTCAAATTTCAGTCATTATCTACTCACCCTCATGTCAACTAAGAGCTGTGAGAAGTTTTAGAGTCCTCCGTGCATTCTCTGAGTTACAGCGGGGGGTCCGCGCAGCAATATTTGTCCATATAATGGTTGTGAATGGATACCACTTTTCTTCGTCCAAAAAGACACACCAAAAAACATCCAAATACCTCCATACTGCTCGTCTGTAATGTCCCTCTTGTATAGAGAGCCTAAGCGGAAGCAGGAAGTAACGGCGCCATGGGACCTCAACTCTGAAAAACTCGCCATTCAAATGAATGAGACTGAACATTTTATTTCGTGATCCGATTGAATTGCGCCATGAGAAAAAAATATGTCCTCTACCTGTTTAAAACATCACGTTTCATGCCGAGAAATCAGCCGTTTATCATAAAACGGCAACAGAAGAATGTATTTTGTGTAAAGACCGCTCTACGGACTACAGATCTGTGTCCCACAAAAAATACGTCACCAACTGACACAGGAAAGGGCGGCATTTGGTGTGTGACGTCACCTACGCGACTTGTAGTCTTTCTGCTTACAGATTCTTCTGAATTTTATTCTACAATAGCTTTACAACAAACGGCTGATTTCTCGGGATGAAACGTGATGTTTTAAACAGGTAGAGGACATATTTTTTTCTCATGGCACAATTCAAACGGATCACGAAATAAAATTTTCAGTCCTGTTCATTTGAATGGCGAGTTTTTCAGAGTTGAGGTCCCATGGTGACCGTTACTTCCTGCTTCCGCTTAGGCTCTCTATTGAAGCCCCGACATGAGAAATTGTTCCGCTGGTCTGTGCAAATCACGCGAGATTTGCACTGACACAGGAAGAGCAGTGAACTGAGACACTGGGAGCTTCCGCTACAAACAAGCTTAAAATATAGACTTTTTTTTTTTTTTTCGGAACAATTTCTCATGTCGGGGCTTCAATACAAGAGGGACATTACAGACGAGCAGTATGGAGGTATTTGGATGTTTTTTGGTGTGTCTTTTTGGACGAAGAAAAGTGAGCACCATTCACAACCATTATATGGATAAATACTGCTGCGCGGACCCCCCCGTAACTCAGAGAAGCCACGGAGGACTCTGAAAGTTCTCACAGCTCTTAGTCGACATGAGGGTGAGTAGAAAATGAGTGAAATTTGAATTTTGGGTGAACTATCGCTTTAACCACTGACCCATCTAAAGGTCGTCTTTCCAGAATAGAAAGATTCCTCCCTTCCTCATCGTTCACCTGATCTCACCTGAGAGGGGGCGGGACGGGGCAAATAGAAAGCTATACTGTAGGCAGGCCTCACCTGTGTTCACCTCCTCTTCTTTCCCATTGGTGGAGCTGTAGGCCTTGACCGTGGTGAGGGCCAACGGCTGCTCCTGAGCACGAGACTGCTGCATCCTCCGTTTCCCTGGCGAGTGTCGACTTCAGACCTGAGGCGTCTCACTTCCTCCTCACTGCATCTCTCTCTGTCTGTCTTTTTCCTTTGTAGCCCTAAAGGAGGAAAAAAAAAGTTGAATTAATGCTCTAATTTCTGCAGGATTCTTGCAGAAGCGCCAGCCTTTTTTCTTAAAGTAGCGTGACAGTTCATAAAAGATTTAAAGTTCACCCAAAACACACACACACCCACTATTAAGTAAGAATTTCCCTGGAAAAGTCATCCTGCAGACAGGAAATGATGCACTTTTGCATCTCCAGTTTCTTCAGAACAAACAAAAGAAGAAGTGGGTGGTTTTGCATGAGCGACGGCGGCGGTCACTGTGGCTGAGACGGGCAGGAAGAAATACATGCCACCTCCAAAAAGCTTCAACTTTAACGCTGTTTGCACAAGAAACAGCTGATCAGATTCTGCTGCTGCTTCGTGTGTGCACTGATCAAACAAGACATTAAACACACACACACACAGACACACACACACAGGACCAAGCTTCAGCATCATTAAAAGCCGAGTGGAAATCCTGTTACTCTGTCTCTTACTCTGTCGGTTTTATGCATATCGTCTCCCGGCTGCATGTATATTTGCATACCACAGGATTTAAAAAAGAAAAAAAAAAAAAGGAAAAAAGAAAGAAACGCTGCATGTGTGTGTGATAAACCAATCAGAGCGCGACATACTGTAGTAGAAAAACTGGAAAGGCGCGAGCGAGCAGGAGAAGGAGGATGGTGAAATTGAGCGACCTGACAGTAAAAAGCGAGGGAGAGCAGAGAGAGAGAGAGAGAGCTGCAGAGCTGCAGGCGGGATATGGAAGGTGGAAAGAGGAAGTGCGACGATAAATATGTATCATGACATGTACAGAGAGGGACACGTTGCCCCTGAGATCACCACGACGACGACACGCTGCTGCTGCTGCACACAAACCAGTTCAGATCAAGAAAAAAGCCAAAAGTGAAACATGATGCAAACTGATGGAAAAAAAAAAAAAAAAACACATCGACACCTGATTGTGACTGATTGTTTCATTTGTCGACACTTTTTTTTCCACCAGCAAAGTGTTTTGTTGTTTTTTTTCCCCTCCTCGACACTGTGATTAATCACCGTGCTGCAAACGGATGACGTGATCAATCAATCAATCAATCAATCAATCAATCAATCACTGATCCTGATGCGTCTCTCATCCTCTAATTAGTGCCGTCCTGAGCCGACAGTTTTATCAGTGTATAAATATGTGCTGCTCATTTCATCTGAAGGTTAAAAAGCTTAATACTGTAGATGCTCTTTATTTTTTTTTATCAGATCACGACTTTTTAAACTATTTTACAAACTTTGTATAATCGTCACACACATATGCAGCTCTTGTGTATTTATTCCTTTAAGTATTTCTGGGCATTTTCTGACTTTTATTAGATAGGGATCAAACTGGAGACTAGTTTATTTCCACCTACAGAACCATCTCATCTTCTAGATTAATTTCTGAACTATTTGGAAACGGCAAAAAGAGTCCTCCTTCTTGTCAAGAAACATCTAATTTCCCAAACCAATCACCTCAAATCTGAGAAAATTCTGTTTAAAACTATATGAAAAGAAGAGAAAAGCAACAGATCCTCACACACAGAAGACAAAGTTCTCAATCTTTAAAGGGATAGTTCACCCCAAATTCAAATTTCACTCATTATCTACTCACCCTCATGTCGACTAAGGGTTGGGAGAAGTTTCAGAGTCCTCCGTGCCTTCTCTGAGTTACAGCGGGGCTCCGTGCAGCACTGCATGTCCATATAACGGTAGCGAACGGAGCTCACTTTTCCTCATCCAAAAAGACACACCAAAAAACATCCAAATACCTCCATAGTGCTCGTATGTAATGTCCCTCTTGTATTGAAGCCCCGACATGAGAAATTGTTCTGAAAAAAATTAAATAAGTCTATATTTTAAGCTTGTTTGTAGCGGAAGCTCCCAGTGTCTCAGTTCACTGCTTTGCCTGTGTCTGTGCAAATCTCGCGCGATTTGCATTGACACCCAGTTCACGGCTCCGCAAATCGTAGCTTCAGCTACGAACAAGCTTAAAATATAGACTTATTTAATTTTTTTCTGAACAATTTCTCATGTCGAGGCTTCAATACAAGAGGGACATTACAGACGAGCACTATGGAGGTATTTGGATGTTTTTTTTGGTGTGTCTTTTTGGACGAAGAAAAGTGAGCCCCGTTCGCAACCGTCATATGGACATGCAGTGCTGCACGGAGCCCTGCTGTAACTCAGAGAAGGCACGGAGGACTCTGAAACTTCTCCCAGCCCTTAGTCGTGAAATTTCAATTTTGAGTGAACTATCCTTTTAAGTATCTCTGGGCATTTTCTGACTTTTATTAGATAGGAATCAAACTGGAGACTAGTTTATTTCCACCTACAGAACCATCTCATCTTCTAGATTAATTTATGAACTATTTCCTCGTTCTTGTCATCAAATGTCTTAGGCTATTTCCCAAACCAATCACATCAAATCTGAGAAAATTCAGTTTAAAACTATATGAAAACCAACAGATCCTCACACACAGAAGACGAAGTTCTCAATCTTTAACAATCAATCTCCTGAACAATTATCATATCAGCTCTTATTACAGTCACAGTAGATGTTACAGGTCTGAACCAGAACAGACTGAAGAACCAGTTTGTTTCTGAAACTGTCTGAACTGAAGGATCAACAACAACAACAACAACATGTGAGAATAACACAACAACAACAACAACAGAGGCTGTTTATCACTTGCCTGGTGTTTGTCTCCTCCGTCACATCACCACCACCAGTGACTCACTCACTCAGCAACTTCCACCCACTTTCATCAACCTGGCAATTAAAGCCGAGGCTCGCTGCCATCACAATCACACAGCCATCCTCACACTAACACACACACACACTAACACACACAAAAACACACACTAACACACAGAGAAAAAGGAAAAAAAAGCCACAAAAAAACAGATCCAAATCAAGGTCGTCACTTTGTAAAAACTCCAACTTTAAAAATCAATCTCCAAAAGAGCAGGAAGTGAAGTATCATCCTTGTTTCGGTTAAAATCTGATGAGTTGTTCCCAGGCAGAATTTGTAAAAAAGGGAGAAAAAAAAAGAAAAATTAAAAATAAAAACCACAAAAAAGAGTGTGAATCCAACAATCCTCTGATGACAACGACGATAATGACGACAACGAACACAGAATGAAACACCCTGGAGATCCTGAGGAAATTAAAGCTCAGAGAGAAACGGCTCGGGCTGCCGTGTGAGCCGAGTGTATTTACAGAACTAGAACTGTGTGTGAGGCTGCGACGGTGTATGTGTGAGCGTGTGTGTGCGTCTGTGTGTGTGTGTGTGTGTGTGTGTGTTAGCCACCCTCCTCCTCCTCCTCCTCCTCCTCCTCCTCCCCCTCCTCCTCCTCCACTACTACCACGACACACAGTAGCTCCAGCATACACATCCATTGCGTAAACAACAAGCTGAGCTAATTTGGCTCACATGACA
Source organism: Trachurus japonicus (assembly GCF_045865225.1). Taxonomy (NCBI): domain Eukaryota; kingdom Metazoa; phylum Chordata; class Actinopteri; order Carangiformes; family Carangidae; genus Trachurus; species Trachurus japonicus. Next base: position 5,360,572 of record NC_140929.1, read on the forward strand.
CCGACCGCTGCCCCTCTAACCCCCCCTCCCCTCTTACCCCACCCCACCGTCCCCTCCCCACCCCCACCGCCCCCTTCACAGCCTATCACTGTTCCTTTTCCTCACAATCTCCAGCTGCATCATTGACACATCACTGTCTGTTGTTGTTACAGCTCATCAAACTGCGGATCTTCAACTCGGTTTTTCCCTTCAAATTCCCCTCTAGCGACTGTTTTGGGTTTTTTTTGTTTTTCTTTTCTCTCTCCCCCTTAACGCTGAACATTAACATAACAGAAGGTTTGGTGCAACAGTGACTGTGCAGAAGATGCGTTATGATCTCATCAAGCAGACATAGCTATAGGAAATGAATTGACATTAAGCTTCTCAAAAGTGACATTTTGCTGCTTTTTTTCTGTGCAAAGACGCATTTTGAAGGCATTTCTTTGGATTTTGGAACTTTCTTTTACTACTTTCTCACTCTTTCTTCACACTTTCTCACTAGATTTATTAAAATTATGAACAAAAGATGAATAAAATTGAAATAAAATGGCTTAAACAACTAATAGAAGTGATTTGGATGCAGCCCCGTGTGGAAATGCACACTGTTTTTGCCTCATTCTGGCTCCACACTGCAGCACATTGGATCTGAACTTCAACAATGAGCGCCTGGTTCAAGAGCCGAGACTCTGAGCTTTAATTTGAGGGTTGGAACGACCACATGAGATGAAGAGTGTAGGAGCTGCAGCCCTGTCATTGTCCTGATCCTGCTGCTACTGCTGCTGCTGCTGCTGCTGCTGCTGCTACAGGAACTCGACTATACTCAGATACAGATGTTATGAACACCCTTAAAAAAATCCAAAAAATGGACCTCAGAGTCAAAAAAACAGGAAATGTGTCACCGTCCAAATACTTATGGACTGCGTTTTGGTCATTTCCCCCCTTTTTTTTAAAAAAGAAATTCACCCTGACACATTTATTACATTTTGCAAACTTTTTGGACGCCCTTTGGAATTTCAAAGGTCACATATTTCAGTCTCTTTTATCAACTTCCCAGAGGGTCTTTCTTTCTGTCATTCTTTCTTCCTTTGAGAACGTTTCTCATTTCATAAACAACAAAAGAGCCGAACCACAGCTCTGTGCACACACATGCATCTACAGTACAACCCCCAAAAAACCCCTTTAATTATATAATCATATTCCTGTGGGTGTATAAACTGTTGGGATGTGTCGATCATCCAGCAGGTTATAAAACAGAATGGAAACGACTAAATCCCACATCCTCCTTCGAAAACGTTGATTGAACGTACAGTATTTATAATAATAATTAATAAAAAGGTGAGAAAAGTCAGATTAAAGTCAACTTTAATCGACTTGTGTGCGCCGTCGTCTTCCTGTAAGAGCATGTCGAGTTTCTCTCCGTTTGGTTAAACAAGTTTTATAACGCTCGGGGGCAGAAAAGCATCCACAAGGTTGTTGTCAGTGTCGGCGTTGTTTTGTCTCTCGTTCATTTTTATCTCTGAAACAAACTGACATTTTGGAGGATTTCTGTTTTTTTTCATTCTATTTTCTATTTCCTCATTGGGAGTCCACGCAGCGTCCCGGAGGAAACAGCCCACAGATTGGGCACCGGGGGGGATTAAACTGGTCTGGGAGAGTTAATCTCAGACGCGGGACATTTGTGGTCTCAGATTGAGAGGAGGGATTTCCTTCCTTCTTTTTTTTTTTTTGTTGTGTGTGTTATTGATTAGCCCCTGATGGGGGAGCCGGGCATCCACGTGTTGTCCTCCTGCCTTTCCCTAAACCCATCCATGCCAAAGATTTAATGGGGGATTTAGGAGATTAACTACCACTGCATGGGCTTGGGTTTTATTGCATTACTCCCTATTAGGTTCTCCTCTTTTAGACCCATCCAAGAGTTGTTTCCTCTTGGCAACATCGAAAGCCTTGATGTAACAATTTGTCCTCTGTTTCCTACAGTTTTTAACATAGATGCACGCACAATGCAGCACTGTGTCCCCCTATCCCCCCCGTGCCCAATTATACGACAATCTGATGCTCACTGAAATCAGCTAAGTACAAAATGATGGAGGCAAACAGCAACAGAAAAACAGAGGAGGAAAACAGTGCAAGGGAGGAAGAAGAGAAGGAGGAGGAGGAGGAGGAGGAGGAGGAAAAGAGGGGGGACTCCCTCAGCCGGGGGCGTTTTCTTATTTCAACATCAATGACTGGAAACACCGTCCGTCCTGCAAAACATCACGCACAAGCACAACAACTACAGTGGAAAAGCAGCAGCAGCAGGAAGGAAAGAAGGACAGAACAAAAGAAAGAAAGAAACAAAGTAAGAAAGAAAGAAAGAAACAAAGCAAAAATAAATAAAAAGAAGATTGTGCCTATCTCTTTCCTCCTACAGGAAACTTCTTGCCAAAACCAGCAGCTCAAACCATCAATAACTTGCAGCAGCAGGAGCCATATTGATATTAATGCATCATATATATATATTTTTTTTACTTTTATGGGCCACGTTTTCATCTCTCCCTTTGAAACGTGCTCTCTTTCTTTCTTTCTTTTGCTTTTTTTTTTTGGGAAAGGATGAGAGGATGGAGGTGGGGGCTGCGCTCACCCATCATCTCCCCTCTGTACTCCTCCACTACTCTACACTCAGCAGCAGCAGCAGCAGCAGCAGCTCCTCCAAAGGGAAGGAAGAAAGAAAGAAAAGAAATATCTATGGAGCAACAAGGGAAAATCTTAGAAAAACGCGATGATTTATTCATATTTGCACATGAGGAAATAACGTGTTAAGCCGCCGCTGCTGCTGCTGCTGCTGCTGCGTAACGTGCTGCAAGTCTTTTATTGTTTCTCTTCGTTATGGTGACGAATTTAATCTGGAGGAGGAAGAAGAAGAGGAAGAGGAGGAGGAGGAGGAGGAGGAGGAGGAGGAGGAAATATCCTAAAGGGGAAATAATGCAAAGCTGCGGATTTGCACAGACCGCCCGCAACAACATTAACAACAACATTCACACTAACAACACCAACAACAAAAACAAAAAAAGAAATAATTAAACAGATCCGCGCGGGTTAAGGTTTAACCCAATTATCTGCTTAATCGCTGCAATTTTTTTCTCCCCTCCATAGAGAAACAACAACAGCAACAACTGACCAATCATCTGCATATTATAATCTCAGATTGTGAGCTTTTATAAAGGGAGAGGACACACAAAAAAAACACAATATCAAACCGATCAACTAGAAGCGAAGATATCGAACAAGCTGCAGCAGTCTCTTCTTTTTTTTAATTCTTTTTTTTTCTCTCTCTTTAGATAAAAGTGAAAGAGGAAACGTTAAGTGCACATGAGGAAGATGAGTGAGTGAGTGTTGAGTGAGTGCGTGAGGCGGTGAAGGGGTGTAGCCGAGCAGCAGGCAGGCAGTGAGTCAGTCAGTCAGTCAGCCAGTCGGGCAGCAGCAGCAGCCAGGCAGCTCAGCCTCAGAGCAGAGCTGCTGGATCTCCGGTCATGTACTTTGCACACTCAAAACTGCAGCGGAAAAAAACTCCCCCGGAGTTGCCAAATGCACACTTTGAATTTAATTGATTAACCCTCGTGCTTGTCCATCAAAAGAAACCGAACCGGGCGCGTTATCTGCCGTCGTTTTATTTTTTCCTCGTTCAAAGATTTTAAGGCGCAGTTTTTCCCCCTCAACACACGAGCACCACCATAACCCGCCATGTTGAAAGTGCTTTGACATTTTGGCAGTGTCCGGTATTTTCCGACGGCGTGTGTGCGTGTGTGTGTCAATGTGTGTGTGTGTGTGTGTGTGTGTATTTTTTTTTTTTTAAAAACGCACCTTAAGGTGTCGAAAAAAAAAATCCCACATGACTCATCTGTCCGACGGTGACAAGTCATTTCTAACGTTAAAATGTACGCAAAACAACTTCGCATCAGACAAACAAAATATAGAAAAACAATATAAATTTCCACATTCACACGCGACAATAAAAACACGTTATTAGCTCTTATCTCGCGCACGTCATTTTTTTTCCCAGAAACACTTATTACTATTATTAATAACGCGATAGGTTTTTCACGTGAAGAGAAAGGGAAAGAAAACAACGCAATAAACGGGAGGTATTACCGACACAGCGTCCTGTCCTGTCCTCTCTCCGGTTGAAAAGCTGTTAATTACAGCGCACGAGACACACTTTGAACAACTTGGGGGGGCTGAGGCTCGCGGACGAATTCACGCTCGCGACTATTTTTTTTGCTCGTTTCTACAGAAACCGCCGCCGCCGCCTCGGGAGCACTTCACTTCACGGCTTGCTGTTTTTTTCTGTTTTTTTTTTCCTACTAAAGCGGAGGAGGAGGAGGAGGAAAAATAACTCTCCCCGTGTGTGTGTGTCTATGTGTGAATGTGTGTGTGTGTTTTTTTTTATTCCGTCGACATAACGAAAATAACAAAACGCAGCAGCCCCGTGAAAAGCCTCCCCACGAGCCGTCACCTGTCTTACCTGTCCAAGTTTTTTGTCGCCTCTCCGTCTCGAGACCCCCTCTCCTTTTTTTCTCTCCCCTCGCTCTCTCTCTCTCTCTTTCTCTCTCTCTCTCCCTCTCTCTCTCTCCACCTCTCCCTCTCTCGCTCTCTCTCCTTCCTCCTCTCCTCGTTCAAGCCGACGAGCGAAGCGAGCGAGCGACGTCTTTCAGCTGCTGCTGCCCCCGTTTCCAATATGGCATCTCCCATCTGCGCATGTCCAAAAAAAAAAACATCTACAGATATTTTCAAGCCAACTCCTTCATTGACCTTTTAGTGCAGCAGCAGCGTAATAATAATACTTTATTTTTTATTTTTAAATCCTCAGCCCATGATATAAATAGGAAACCTACTCGCTTCGCTCGACACCAGAACTGCTGAGAAACATTCAGTTTTATTCAGACTAAAGCAAATTCTTATATAACATCCACTTTATATCACTTCAGCACACTGGATAAATATATTTTCAATGAGGCTTTTTTACTTTGGTAAGATTTGAAAGGCTTTTATAAGAAGCCAACACCCATTCCTTTTGTTTCTTTAACAGGAAGAAAAACCTCCACAATCATCAAAACAATGATAAAATATGTCATATGTTAAAGTTTATATAACAATATCGTCATTATAACTGTTTTTGTGCTTAAATAAGCATGAAAAACTATAATTTATCCCTTTTTCCAAAAGCATATTCATTTGCTCTTTTGATCGTTTCCCTCTGATCTCACTCTTTTTTTTATCTTTTGCAATGACTTTTTTCCATCCAAACAGGTCGTGATGAACTATACCCATACAATTTTTTGTTTGTTTTTATTTAATTATTTGTTATTTTAGATAATCCAGGGCCATCTCTTATCAAAGTCAACACTATCCTCTAGCGGTGGGTGCGCACTGCGCCACGGCGGGCAGGCAGCCATTAGTTCAAAGGTTATATCAGATATCAGTTGATATCTGCATGAACACCTGTAAACGGACTGGAGATAACCACAGCACCGCAGTGCAGGTGGGGTACTGTTAGCTTTTTATGGTCTATAAACTTCAACTAAAGCTAAAAAACCGTCCGGGTGGAGATAGAGAAAGTGAAACTGACTCTGATAGTCTATCCAACACGAGGATTGTTGTTGTTGGGGGCCATTACAGAATTATTAATCTTCATGCAGTGAAATGAAAGGTTCCTCTTTACAGCTGGAAGTTCTCAGATGACCTTTTGGAAAGAGTATGAGTAATCAAATAATCACTCAAAAAAAGGTCAGTCGTTACTCAGCATTGTTTTTTCTCGGGAATCCCCTGAAAAATCCCAAAATATACAGAAGTCCCCAAAACTTTTACTTAAGTCTATAAACAATAAAAGTTCCTATAAGTAGCCAACTGTCATTTGCATTAGCTATCTCATCTCCTGGCTCATTATCCTCTGCATTGTAACTGTGAAGGTAAAAAAAAAAGACACAAGATGATGACAGGGGGCTTAAAATGGAAAGCATGAAATGACTTGTAGGGGTAAATAAGTGGGTTGTATGTAAAGATCTGAAACAAACTGTGGTTTTAAGTTGTTGGTTTTCAACCTGGGAGGCAAGAAATGAAGAATGAAGAACAGTCATTAAATTATTTCCGTTTTTTCTAAAAGTTTCTCTCTTTTATTGTGAAATACTGAACACCATTAACCGCTTCAGTCATTTAAAACCCTTCAGATCCTTCTTCAAAGATCATACTTTATTCCAAAGGAGCCGCAAACTGGATATATTTCACAGAAGTGGCACAGAAGGATTTCAAAATAAGTACAACAAGTACTCGTTTATTTATAAGCTGTAAGAAATGGGTTTTATTTTGAAACTTGTAACGGGAAGTTCGTTGTTGTTGTAGTTATATGGCCAACTATGTTCACGGCGGAATCTGATTCATTAAGACACAAAGGAATCGTAAAGAACCGGGGAGGAGGAGGAGGAGGAGGAGGAGGAGGAGCAGCAGCGCCGGTGCCGGTGTGATGCCACTGGAGGAACAGATGGTTGAAGCGTGCGCCGCGCTCCATTAATCTGCCAGGGAAGAGGCTTTTCCAAGCGCGCGGGAGAAAGGATTATGCCTCCCTTTTGAACCCACACACACCACACACACACATGCATGCATACAACACACACACACACTTGTCCATGAGCCTGCAGCATGTCTTTAGCTGCACTGTTAAATATGTATGTATGTGAAGCAGGTTCATAATGATCCACACGGGGAGCGCGTAAAAATCTCCAAACCACCTGCATCACTCTGTTGGAATAAATATGAATATAGGTAATAATAATTAAAAAACGACAAATAAAGTCGTTTTTTTCTAAAGGGATGCGCTGAAATGATGTTCAAATGTTGATGTTGCAACTTTTTTCCCCCCTCATTGTTCCTTATGTGTGATGCATTGCAGCCTGAAGGTGAATCAGCTCAATTTAATGTTAATAAATCACATGTTTGTGTTGACTGTCACATTCTTTAATGAGATTTAACAGTAATTTGATATTTCAGAGCCAATAGCAGCAGCAGAAGTTAATGCATGACTAAGTTGCAGCATGTTGTTTATGTCCCTGCAGCCTAAAATGTTTAAATTATATTGTTTATTATGAATACTTAACAATAAAATATGGTTATTTAATCTATTTCTTACTCTAATAAATGAGAGCGTGATTGAGATGTTATCATTAATCAATACATTCAGTGGTTAATTGGCATAAATTAGGCATTTTTCTAATTAGGAATCAATTATTTCATCATTTCTCTTGAACATTTGTTTCTGATGCTGAATCTGAAAATCTCCTGTGTTGCATCTTCACGTGAGGCAGAGATTTGGAGATTTGCCTCGTGCGCGCGGGGTCTCGTCTGGAGCGGTCTCGCGCACATTCAAGGAATTCTGCTGGGCGAGTCGCGAGGAAGCCGCGCGTCAAAGGAGCCGACAAACAACCGGAAGAGCCGGGGAGCGTCACTTCAAAATAAAACAAAAGGTGGAAAATGTACTGTAGTCGAGAGGTGCAAGACAAATCTACCGTTTGGCATATTGGCTGCCAACGTGTAAATGTGTAAGCTGTTATATGGAAAGTAATTCATAAAATAAAGAGTGGTATCATGTAAACAAACAGAGAAAATCCTAAAAATGAATGACTATTTGATGGTTTTAATCAGGACTGAAGTTGGATTAATTTAATCCAGTCAAAGTGGAAAATAATATCATTATATAATAAATTTATGTCGCCTTTTCACATTAATATTTTTGCCTTTTAAGGAACCCATTGTAATTTTTGGCTGCTGAAGAGTTATGTGGCATGATGGCATGATTTTGGAGTAGGCTAATAACAAAGGGAATCTAAATAAAGCTTGTCAGTGAAGGTGTCCAAGTTCAAATGTTTCCTTCATGCGTGAATTTATTCTGTTTTTTCCCTGTTATTTCATTTCATCTTTTAAAATACCACATATTAGCTTCTTTTTCCCCCCCAATATTTGCAGCCTCAACACCATTGTAGTGAATAATGAGAATTTCAGAAATAATATGAGAATTTATAAGTTTGGTATTAGGCTACATTTGAATATATTCTATCTAGTTCATAAATAATGATCCATCTCCTATAAACTCTTCTGTCCTGTGCAGTCTTACATACTTAAAAACAAACAATGAAATAGGAAAATATATAAACTAAATCAAAAAGAAAGTGATGATTTGAAAATAAAAAATAAAATTGATTGTGGGCTCTATTGTGTAGTAACTTAACGGTTTGTAAAAGTTAAGCCTTCTTTTTATTTCTTCCAAGCTTGTTGTGACAGCCCCGTGCTTTTATTTTGAAGTCACTCCACCGGAAGCTGGACTCAGTGTGTGGGCTACTTGATCGGATGGTGTTTTCGTTGTCATAAACATGGATGTGAGTCAGATAATCGATCGCCTTGTTTGCTTTTCCATCATGACACGAATCACGAACCGGTGGAAACTCTGAGAGTGAAACTTAAACTCGGAAATTGACGTTTTTTTGTTGTTTTTTCCACGACTAAAAAGCGGCTAAGCTAAGAAAAAGAAGCTAAGTACCGTGTAACCGTTACTCCTCCTTTTGTCTCCTCCAACGGTCGTGTTGTTTTTGTTCTTCTCCTTCTTCTTTTTCTTTTTCCTCTGCAAACCGTGGCTCGACATGGACATGTACGGATACAGCGGGGTTTTCCTGGTGAAACGGTTCTTGGATACTTCTCCTCTGGAAGTCACCAACATGTCGGACATCAACAAGGCGAACCCGCACGGCTGCGACAACGGAGCTCTGACCGACAGGTTCGGCGTCTTGATCCAGGGACTGCTGGCCATCGTCGCCTTCAGCACCCTCATGTGTGAGTAGAAATAGTAGTAGTTAATGCCATTGAATAAATAAAAAAGTAATCTTCACTATCATCACTTTTTTATTTGTTATTATCCTGCTGGAAACACAACGTGCATTTATTATTAACATGGGGTTTTAAAAAAAGGATGCGAGTCCACGTGGCGTTTTGTTGACGTTTTGCCCTCATTAGCATACGTACCGCCAAACCCCATTGGAAAAACACGCTCATTTGGTTTTCTCCTGTGCATTTGCAACAATACACAATAAATAAAACACTTATTTTGACATTTTCTGACCGAGGAAGTCCTGGTAGTTATTTCGGGATATAATAGAAGCCTGTGTTGATAAATATTAAAAGTGAAATTTTGCATTTTTTGTCCAGTGTCAGTTAAGTTTGGGTGTCAAATTTTCTGTAAATGTGAACAGTTAAAGACCCCCTAGTGTGAGTGCGCCCTATATATTAAAAGTGAAATGGGCTCTTTGCACAGCTCCACTACTTCCTGAATTTAATGCAGCTCCTTTGTTTCCTGTCTTACATTATTGGACAAACTGATTAATCCAGGTGTGTCTGAGTAGTCACAATGGTCAGACACACCTGGATTAATCAGTTTGTCCAATAATGTAAAACAGGAAACAAAGGAGCAGCATTAAGTTCAGGAAGTAGTGGAGCTGTGCATAGAGCCCATTTAGCAGATATAATAGAAGCCTATGTTGATAAATATTAAAAGTGAAATTTAGCATTTTTTTGTGACTGCGTCCTATGTCGTCCACAGTATTCAGTTAAGTTTGGGTGTCAAAATGTCTGTACATGTGAACAGTTAAAGACTTTTTGACTTTAGACCTTTATTGTCCCTCCCAGGGGTGTCAAACATGTGGCCCGGGGGCCAAAACCGGCCCGCCAGAGGGTCCAATCTGGCCCGTGGGATGAATTTACCAGATGTAAAAATTACATAGAAGACAGAAGAGGCATTATGTTGTTGAAATTGCATGTATTATTCTCAAGAAATTTCAGGTTGGTCATAATATATTTTGTAATAGGATAGTTCTTTAATGTAAACATCTTACTAATGTGCTTCTTTGCACTAAAACAAAGAGAAAAGTTTCTTATTATTTATAGGATATTATGCTATTATTTTACCACTCTGGCCCACTTGAGATCAAATTGCACTTAATTTGGCCCCTGAACTAAAATGAGTTTGACACCTCTGCTCTAGGGAAATTCTTTTTCACATGACCATTTCAAGCAAGTGGAGGATGAAATGAAGTCCAAAAGGCATAAAGTTACAGATGACACGTTCCCTTTACATTTTAAACAGTATGTAGGTCACAGGGTCACCGTTTGGTCACAGTGTGTACACATAGTAGCTATCTTGTCTGGTATCTTGGTCAAAGTTATGTGAGAGCTCAAGTCTCCTGGGTTTCCCATTCTTTTGCAGGCTGCTACTTTGTTTAGCTTTTTCACTCTTAAACTGTAGAAAACAAAAATAATACACTGATATTGCTTTAAAAATATTACCAAAGAGTGTTTCATGTTTGACTTTATGCCTTTTTGGAGATCATTTCGAGATACAGTCAAGTTGAAATTGCCCTTAGATATCAAATTAAACAAATATCATTAAGATTTTCCAGAGAGTTTGTATTTATGTGTTGAAAAACGACGTAACTTTACAAAAACGTCAAAGTTTCGTCGGCATCTCACCTCATAGGAGGAGGACAGGTGACAGAAGTTGTGATAATAATTCCTACACAACACTGGCTGCTGCTGATTTAGAAACATGTCACACACGGCTGCTTTAAAGCAACCTGAGCCTTGTCTCTTTTTTAATTACACTACAGCTTTGTTAGAGTCAGTTTTAAGTGAGGTATATAATGTCATCTTCTGGTGGATGCAGCATCTGCTCTAAGTGCAACACAAACTTGTCCTTGTGAACCACAGTGAGGGTTTATTCCCCCCTGAACAATGCCTATTGACTTGCCTTAAAAAAAAAAACTTGTGACTCTGTGGCAGCTGACTCGGAGAATGCCGGGCATCACACCAGCTTTGGCACCGCAGGCAGGCAACACTTAATGTTCATGGCAGCAGCAGCAGCAGCAGCAGTCGCAGCTGAAAGGTGTAATTAGTCACGTAAAAGCACCGTATTCATATTTTAGACATAGTCTGCACTCTAGCAGCAGCTCTCCCTCCATCACTGTTCCTTGAATATCACATGACAGCGCTGACATTATGCAGCTGCCAGGTGTGTTGGCTGCAGGTAGATGTAATGAAAATATGCCAGTTACTGCACATGTAAGATAAGTAACATTCCCTCTCTCAAGACTGGAAAAAATTGCTTTATTTTTATCTTTTTGTCTGAGTTCTCAACCTTTAAATGTGTTTTTATTGTTAATTCCCCTTTTTTGCACAGGGTGGATTTATGGCCAAAGTGCCTGGAAATGAACTACATGTGCTTCCATGAAGTATGTTTGCAATATAATCTGATAATCAGAGTGCGTGTAGTTTTAAAAAGAAAAAAAGGTCAATGCAGCTGAGTAAAGAGCAGCTAAATCCTGAAGTGTTGCAGAATTAGACGGAGGCCTGGCGGGCGAGCCAGATCAATGAGCTGTAACCTCACTACAGTTACTTATTAGCAGAGAAATCGATACCCGCCCCACTTTTTTTTTCCTTCTTCTTTCTGTTCCTCAGCATGCAAAAGTGTCGTTCTCAGTCAAAAAGAAAAAAAAGAAAAAGAAAAAGGCGTGCATCTGGTAATACGCCGCGTTATTTATGTGCAGCGGAGCATTAAGAGCCCTTCAGCTGTAATCACAGTGGCGCTGAGCCAAGACACAGCCGGGCTGCACCGTGCATCCCTCTGCTGATCTCTGTTAGGAATGCTCTTCCTCAGAGCTATTTTAGGGAGTTTCCTTCCATTGGCTTGACATTATTCCTGCACGCACATAATCCAGATAATGGCTGGATGTCTAGTAGTGTAACTCTTTACTGCAACGATTGACACTTTTAAATCTGTGAAGTTTTTACCATTTTTTGCAAAAAGAGAGAACGCGTTTACCCGACAGATTTTCAGAAAAGTAGAGTCAAAGTTTGAGGAAAAAGTGCAGGAAAATTGGAACAATTGCACTAAATAAACAGGAATTCAAGTGGAGTGCACAGATGTGGGAAGCCTCCGTCCTGTTTTCACATGCCCAGTCACATTCTCTGACCTTGTGAGATGGCGAGATAGAGGAACAGTGGGCGTCTGTTCGCCCTGAGCCCGGTGGGGAGGAGTGAAGTGTTGTGGATGATGATGCGTGATGGTCGCGTGTGTCCTCCGTCCACGCTCGCCTCGGCCCTGCAGCACCGCAGCCCCGCACGCAGAGAAACTGTGTTAGACGTTATTGTTCTGCAGCATAAACACAAATCTGATTGAAACGTTATTGATGAATTGATTATTCTTCTGTTTTCTCTACAGTGAAGAGGTTCCGCGAACCCGTTGGGATCAGACGACCGTGGAGGATCTGGTCAGAAATAGTTCTTATCTTCTTTTTTATTTTTTGTTGTGTCCTACAACCTAGAAGAAGGGTCAGTGAACTGTCTTACCTAGTGGCACAGTCCCAGGGCCTCAAGGTGTCAGAGGGCCGGGGGGGCCAGAGCCCTGATGTGACTGTTGACCTTTCTGGTTGGAAAGTCAAGCAAACAACCACATGAAACAACCACAAAGAGACATAAACGGACAGTAAAGAGACACAAACTGATAAGAAAAGGACATAAAGTGACCCTAAATGACACAACATGACAGCAAAGAGACACGGTTTCACTATAAAAAGACAGAAAGGACAATTACAAGACATAAATGGACAATAACGAGACATAAAGTGACCCCAAATGACACAAAATAACTACAAATACATGCAAAGTGACCAAAAAAAGACACAAAGGATGACAAAGATACTCAAAATAACCATGGAGTGTAATTTCTTAAATTTAACAGATAAATAAAGTTTATTTAAGCAATGAAAATGTCAGTGAAACCCTATTTTCTGCCATTTAAACAAATTAAAATGGATGTAAAATATATTTTTAGCTGCGCCACAGAACAGAAAATGAAAGTTAAACCAAACCTGCTCCCTCCGTCTCTTCCAGGTTTTTCGACACGTCCAAACAGGCCATCGGCGCTCTGTTCATCCACTTCGCCAACGTCTTCCTGTCCACGCTGACCAAAGAAGACCCGTGCTCCCTGTGAGTCGACCATTCACCTCACACACACACACACACACACACACACACACACACACACACACACACACACACACACACACACACATCACAATAACATCCTCACTTCCTGACCTGTGACCCGGCTCGTTGCAGGTATCTGATGAACTTCCTGCTGGACGCCACGCTGGGGATGCTGGTCATCTGGCTGGCCGTCAAGCTGGTGGCCAAGCTGGTGGAGTACAAACAGTGGACGCTGCTCATGTTTGGAGAATATGGTGAGTATGTAGAGATGTCATGATTATACATTTTCTTCTTATGCATTCATTAATTTACATCATATGAATGTGTAAAATCAAATGCAGCGGCTGCGTTATTCTCATGACTCGCCACGAAACCGAAAGTAAGGAAATGCCGGTCGGCTCGACCAGCGTTTCCGCCACCACTAATAATAACAAAATAACGATAGAGACAAAACAATATATTTATCGAAAATGGGCCCATTAACAAGTGTGGGTAGCGTAGATTCATCCACATTAACGTGAGACTTTTTTATAACCAAATAGAAACTCCTTGTTGTCCCTTTAATTATGATCTATACCAAATGTTTAAGTTGATCAATGTTTGTTTTTTAGCACAAATGACTCACTAACATTTAAATTCCTACCAATCGTATGATACATTAGGTAAATGGACCAGTATTTCTTACATTTACCTTCACTTTGGCGCCACATCTGCCTCCGTGTTTCCAACATAATGTTTTTTGGAAAGTGACGGTATTTGGGAATCTTTACGATTAATTAATTGTGGGTTTAATACCGCGATTAATTGTGAAAACAAGTAATTGTGACATCCCTAATGGTGAGTGCGTGTGTATATAAAAAATAAAAGCCGCTGCAGCTCTCGGCTCCGGCCACCAGAGGGCGCCGTGGACCAGCCGGAGGCCGACAGGGAGCAGAGCCAGAGTCTCCAGCTGCAGCCGAGTCAGGAAAACATTCCCAGAGAGAGAGAGAGGGAGAGGAGCTCCGGGCCAATTATTACACTCACTCATCAGTCATGGAAATTTACACTGGAACCACGAGAAGCACTAGAAGAGCTGTGGTCACTCAGGGTCCGGGTTTTTATGGCGCCGTGGCCTCCAGGAACTGTGTCATTCATTAAATTAGAGCAGATGAGCATCATTTAAGGTCATTCAGACCAGGAGCTGTCAACATTAAACCACTGATCACTATGATCCAAGTCTCTGCTGCACTCTCTCTCTCTCTGTCTCTCTGTCTCTCTGTCTGCGTCTTTACTTCCTCCTCTTCCTGCTCTAATGACAGACCTGTCCTCTTTGTGTCTGCTGTGGTGAGACACCTGCACAACAGACCACAAATATGGCCTCGTGTCTTACAGAGTGGCTCCGATGTAGTAGTTAACTCTGCAAAAATTACATCTTCACAAGCTGCCAATCAAATAGATTAAATAGAGCTTGATTCAAAGAGACATTTCATACAAATATATCAAACAGTTTGCATTTAGAAACAAGCAAAATGTTGAGAGTTTTAAGATAAAATGGGGAAAAAAACAAAATAAATTTATATTCTAGCACAAGAGAATAACATTTTCCATCCTTGCTTTTATTTTAAACTCTTAACGCCTCGTTCCTCTCTCCGTCAGGCGACCCCCCGCAGGCGGCGGCCTGGCTGGGCCAGTGTGGCGTCTACCTGCTCATCATGGTGCTGGAGAAAGGCGTGATCAGCCTGGTGCTGCTCGTCCCCGGATGGTCCAAGGTAAGGACACAATACAGCTGTTTGTGCTGCTTTCAGGGCCTGTGGGAAAGATGGGCCTCCTGTGGCATGGGGAGAAATGTCAGAAAAAAAAACAGATGTTGAGTTTTTGTTTTTTTTTAACTTCCAGATCTAATTTCAAAAGAAAAGAAAAAAGCTGCTTTTTACATTTTTACAATCTGTCCATATTTCCATTGTCGGCTTCCTCTGGTTTGTCGTTTTTGATTTAGATTTCTGGCATCCAGAGATGAAAGTCACAGAGAGTAAATAAGCTAAAGATAAAAATGACTTGTCCTTTTTGATAGTAATGGAAACACTGAGGCAGTGTTTGTTTACAGGACAGCGGGGATCATATTTGTTTATTTAAATCGGCGACTGATCCCAGCACGAGGAATAAAGAGGATGTTTTACTTGTTCACTTCTAGTTTTGTTTAGTGAAATGTCTCCACAGGACGGTTCAGTCAACTCTGAGTGTAAATAGTGAAATGATGTTTGTTAAAGAGTTAAAGCTTCTCTGTTTATTTCATACGCATTTAATATAATATCTTATATAAAGTTCACTTTTAGTAAAAAAAAGTCCATAGAATCTAATGAAATGTGTCCAAAAAAAAGCAAATTAGCAGTTAAGAACAATTTCAAATGGATAGAAACTGAAACTGTGTGCAGCAACTGTAATAACTTAACTGTTATTTGTCTCCTAGTGTTATAGGGAATGTGAAAAATGTTGTTACAATGCATAAGTTTAACTTTTATACATGTTTTTGTACTCGTTAAAAGTGTATTTTTGTATTTACTACATGTTGTAATGTAGTAATAATAATTTTACAAGCAATATCTGCAAATATCAGCTGTTTTCTACACAGTTAATCTGGAATATCCTGGAAAAGTGGAATTTTCTGAGGAAAATAGTGTGAAATTATGTCACAGACTAATTTTCTCAACATGAATTATATCAATTTGATTGACATTCAGTCATTTCCTGTGAGTTTTATTCACTTTCACTTTCATCCTTGAATTAAAACATGTGTACAGATACTTTAAAGTTTAAATAGAAATTCAAAATCTCTAGTTAATTACAGATCATTGCTGATTTTCTACCTCTTCTCCTTCTTCTCTCTCCAGTTGCAGGAAGTGTTGCTCAGCTACATCGCTAACCCTCAGATGGAGCTGGTGCTGGTCATGCTCATCGTGCCCTTTATTGTCAACGTGAGTGTCGCTACTCTTTTGCATCTCATTAAAAACACAGTGTGAAGAGTTTATTAGTTACCAACCCACCACCGTCTCTCTGGCTCCCCCTACAGTCCATCATGTTCTGGGTGGTCGACAGCCTGATGATGAGGAAGTACAAGACGATGAAGAGCCTGGACGACTCGTGCGACAGCTCGGTGAAGAAGGCCGACTCGCTGCCCTGGGTGAACAGCGAGGAGTCGAGGGTGAGAACAAAACAAAAGAAAAAAAAAGAGAACAAAGTGAAACAGCTGCTGGTTGTTTTCAGTCTGTGGTGTATTCATTTAAAGCAGCTGCTTCGTTCCACTGATGATTCCTGATCATTAGAGCTGGAACTGGAGATGAAAACAGACAAATCAGGACGCGACTTTGATCCGAACTGTGAAAATCTCACAGAGAAATAGAAAGTGATCAGTGAAAGTCAAAATAAATGGATCACACGTTGCATCATTGATCGTAATGGAATCAAAAAGTGAAACATCCAAAATCACAGGAGCTGCATGTTTTGTTTTGTTTTTTTGATAAAACTTTGTAGTTCCTTGTCAACACCATAAGTGTTGTGTTGCTATAGAGACGCCCTCGACAACAAGTCATATTCTCAAGACATAAAGGGACGTGTTTGTTTGGTATGAGACCAACAATAATCATCTATTTTACATTTTCAAGTGAAAACTCTGCAAGTATGATCACAATATAATGTTTTTGTTTTTCATATTGTGCTGCCCTGAAATTAGCATTCAGATGTAGGCTAATGAGTTTAAATTCCAGATTTTGAACTGCATCAAAAATGCAAATGAATTGGAAGTGGTCTTTGGTTATTTCAAAGCTTTACTTTAAATAAAGTTTCATTTCAATGTGAATGAATGTAAACAAAAGTGTTAACAAGATTCAGAAGTGAGGAATAAAACCTTGTGATCATTCGTAACGTATATAAGAAGATAACATGAAGTCAACTTTCACTACAGTCTTCAGGACTGTATCAGGAATATTTCACATTCTTTTTTTTTTTTACTTCATGTTCAGATTTTTAATCCAAGTCACAGTTTTCCTGTAGCGACTCATGAAAAAATCAGTTTAAAGTGAAAGAGTGTCTTTCTGGTCTGTGAGTCTTGACGTTGTGACACAAACACGAACGTGACAGTTTGACGACTGTGAGAGAGGAACTCGCTGCGCCCGCAGAGTGACGCTGGGTGTCGACCACACCTGTTGTTTTGGGGGATGAACACAGTGTAGACTCACACACACACACACACACACACACACACACACTGTGCAGCTTCTCTCTCTCTCTTTACACTTGATCTAATGAGGGACAAACCCAGATGAGTTCAGTCCAAGAAACACTGAGTCAGACTGCTCTTCCTCCTCCTCTTCCTCCTCCTCCTCTGTTACCATGGTGCTGAAAGAATCACGTTTTCCTTAGAGGTTTAATTTCCTCTTATTAAAGTGATATTTTGTTATTCTTCTTGTTCACAGTTGATCTAAGTTTAGCGTTGTTGTTGTTGTTTATATCTCAGCTTTTCTTACAGTGTTTTTTAAAAAAAAAAGCATTTCTCACGATTTTCCTCATCAGATTCAGGTTCTGTTGATGTTTTAGTGTTGAAAACCTTTTAAACCACATCATATATCATCAGGATCACAGAGGGGGGGTATTAGTGGGAAATATTTTCCTCAGTAGTCTGTGAGTGAACCGACCCCTTTAAACGTGTTTGATTTATAATCGTTGTGACATTTAAAGGGCTTTAACACAGATTACAACTTCTTAAATATCAAACAAAAACAAGAATTTAAGAGTGAATAAGACTGGGCCTCGTTTGTGTAATAATAATATTAATGATAATTTGCTTATAATTGTCTCTGATCTGATAATTATGGATAATCCATTTTTTAAACTGGCTTCATTACATAATAACTATATCAAAATAAAAATAAAAATTAGTTCTTTCTTTCATGCTGTAAAAAAAACCTCATTATAATGTGTTTATGAACAATTTAAAGGCACAATACAAACAAAAATATTCATATATGGGACCTACAGCTCCACATTGTTTTTACCGGAACTACTTTCCTCTGAAAAACTAGTCCCTGTTTATATATTCTTTGATAACAGAGTCCTAATTGAAGAGTGAAGTCATACTTTAGATTCCCAAAACATGGGCAGAGAAACTCATAACTATCTGCCCTCGGCGATGTGGGTGCGTGACCTCCCGTGCCCAGTGGGATGAGAGTGTTTATCCCTCCCTCCCCCCCCTGGTCGTCTGCCAGGCGGCCATAAATCAGTCCTTCATCCTGGGAATAAAAGTGACATTTAGGAGTTCGTTTCCACGCGCTGATGTTATGGAAAAGCAGAGTGGAGTGGAGGAGGAGGACGGACAGAGGAGGGCATTGACTCGGACCAAACCGCCGCCACAATGATGCCGTTGTTGCGTCGAGATAATGGAGGAGATGATCTGATTCTTTCCTCCGGAGCTGCAGAGGTCTGATATTGAAGTTCCCAAAACACTGTGATGGAGATTGATGGATGATGTCTGAATCTGTGCCGCTCTTTAAAGGGATACGCCAACATTTTTTTGTGTGTCTTTCGTGCCTCACTCCCGAGTCCATGACCAGCAGATAGACACCAACCTGTCGACTGTGCGTGCAGTAACAAGGGAGATAGAGCCGTATCGCCCGTAATTAGCTTAGCTCAAACACTGGAAGTGTATGGGTAGTGTTAGCCTGCCTCCTACCGAGCCGAAATCAGTAGTCAGAAGCAGATTTCATTTTAGCTCTAAACTCTGTAAATATATCACTTTATCAACATTTGAAACATTTTTAGGCGAGAAAGTAGCCGTTTAGATCAGCAGTGTGTCGTTAATTTGTCTAAATACCAGCTGTTTACAATTTTGTTCGGACGAATTCGCCGCTACTCAAGCTAGCCGTTGTGACCAACGCACTTCCGTTTACTTTCACAAAATAAAACACCCGTTGCCCTTTACATACAGAAAACCATGACAATAGAATCTGTGCTTTTACTTTGAAATAGGAAGCTAACCTACCCTCGATGTAGCTAGCTTGAACCAAAATCTGTGCTTGAACCCTCCGTTTTGACCGATCTCGTCCCGTTACCGGCATTTGACCGCTCAAGATGCCTTACCGGAGAGTTTTGTCAGCTCTGAGACAAAGATCGGCCCGCCGGTTTCCGTTTAGAGTTGCTGAAGAGTTTCTCTGGTGACTTTAGGTGGAGGCAGGCTAACACTACCTATACACTTCCAGCGTTTGAGCTAAGCTAATTACGGGCGATACAGGCTCTATCTCCCTTGTTACTGCACGCACAGTCGAAAGGATGGTGTCTATCTGCTGGTCATGGACTCGGGAGTGAGGCAAGACATGAAAAAAAAAAGTTAGCGTATCCCTTTAAATCGGCTTTTTCCCCACATGTCGTACACGATCATAACATCACGCAACACATGGACGTTTTATATTATAAAGCTGTACATTTTTTGATAGCTGTGGATTAGTGCTCCTGAATTATTTGGATCCCTGCTGCTGTGAATGTATACAAGGATATTTTCCACTTTAGGCCGGGAATGCAGAACCGTGGCTAAAAATCCAAACACAAAACAGCTGAGAGCGACTCGCCTCATGGTTTCTTCTTTCTCTTTCTCTCATTTAGGTTCTGCTGACGGTGGAGAGTGACACCGAAGAGGCGTCCGAGGGCGAAGAGGATCCGATCCCCAATGTGCACTACTCCGGTGGTCCGCTGAGACCCAGCTGGGTGGCGGTGTGAAACCCAGGTGACGCAAACCTCCTGTGACAACACTAAAGCACACAAACACATACAAAAAAAACTACACAAGCCTGAATATGGACAAAAATAGACACACTATCCTCAGATTTTTAAAGGTCTAACTATCAGCTTCTGTGCAAGCACAAGTTCAAGGTCATAAAACCTGTGAATGTGAACACTACAGCCTGAGCTGCCTTCCTCTGCACTGAAGGTGTGAGTATGCATGTAAAAAAAAAAAACATCAAATCAAATAGCATTTTTTTTTTTAGAAGCTCTTTATCCTCGCACCTTGCTGCCTCTGACATCACAGTAACCACGGGTGGAGGTGAGATTACAGATTACAGAGGAGCAGCAGCTGCAGGGGCCGAAAGTACGTAAAATAAAAATGTTGTCTTTGACATCTGAGAACGATGTAGCGCTATAGAAAGTCATTTATCATGTATCATATTCCAAAGATATTCTATATATATAGGGAAAATGCTCTGAAATGTAACTCTGTCACATGTAATCACCTCAAATCCACCTTTTTTTTTAAATGAAGGTGTAATTATAGTCATTCCTGTGTGTTAGACGGACCATCAGTGGTGTTTTTTTTGTTGTTGTGTTTTTTTAACCACTCGCATGTTGATGATGTGGTTGATGAATGGAAAAAGTTTTATTCCTTTGCTGC
The DNA here is from genome assembly GCF_045865225.1 of Trachurus japonicus. Taxonomy (NCBI): domain Eukaryota; kingdom Metazoa; phylum Chordata; class Actinopteri; order Carangiformes; family Carangidae; genus Trachurus; species Trachurus japonicus. Next base: position 5,381,018 of record NC_140929.1, read on the forward strand.
AGGCTGCTTTGAAAAAAGGAAAAAACAAAAGGACCAAGTTACACAGTGAGTTTTATATCTGGATATCAAGGCTGCTGTGAAATGACAATAAAGTTGTAATTTTATGAGGATGTTATTATAATATTACAAAAATAAGGGCAATAATCTATAGGAAAAGCCAAGTATATTATAAGATTTTAAACATTTAGTCAACCGTTTTATCAGCTTCATTCTCATTTGGATGAAAAAAAAATCAAGATGTATAGCTGAAACCAGGTGGCTATCTTAGCTTAGCATCAAGGCTTTAAAGCTGAGGCTCACTAATTAAATCATTTTTATCATGTTTGTTTGATTTTTTACAAAAACTTAAGTGTAATAAAAGCCACATTGTTAAGGGGAGGTTGGTATATGTTGGGCCAGGCTAGCTGTTCCCATCTGTTTTCAGTCTTTATGCTAAGCTACGCTAAGCTAAACTAACCATCACCTGCCTGTAGCTACATATATAAATATAAATCTTTTCATTAACTCTCAACAAAAAAGGACTGAACATATTTTCCAAAATTTGAAACTGTCCCTTTAAAATTATTTTTGATAAAACTTCTTTTTGGTGATAATATTTTCAAAATAAAACACCCTTTTTATCATTTAGTTCTTCTAATCATTTTTTTTTTTTTTTTTTTTTAATTAAATCTTCATTTTGACAATATTACAAATCAACATTAATTCTCATAACATTATGACTTTTTTTGTCAAAATATTACAACTCAACTTTTTTAATTTACGGTCCTGATGATACTGATTATGTGTAATTCTCTCTGTGGGATGATGCAGCAGCTGTTTGCAAGTTATGGCACATTTCTTTATTTATTCTGTTTATATATTTTATATGTATATGACTTGATATATTGTGGTCTGATCTGTGGTAACAACAGTGGAAAATTAGTTTTTTTTTTAAAGTGTCAAATGTAAACGGGAGAATTTTCCAGAGCCGTCGCCAAAACTACACTTTTGAACTGAGAACGAATTTAAGTAGGTGACTGATGTATGTTTCCTTTTTTTTAATATATATATATATTCAGCAATTTATCATGGAAACATTTGCATTTATTTGTTTACATTCATGATTTGAGAGATTTCCATCTGTAAATGTTTTTATTTTGTATTCCAGTGTAGCTAGCTCGTGTATTTTTCTTTTTTACAATATAAAATCGAATGACAGACGGACGTCCATCGTGTCATCTGTGTCGTCGACGGGCTGTAAACTGCCACGGTGCTTCTTCTTTAACCGAATGTATCTCTCTTCAATCTGTGCTACGAATAAAGATGATTGACACATGAACCCGTTTGTTTGGCGTTTGAATTCCTGCAGCGAGGCAGCGCGATGACAGACGACCCTGAGCGCCGGGACCTGGACGGAGCACACCTGTGTGGGCGGGGCCAGCAGCCCTGTGACCTCCAGCTGATGACAGGGAGGGGTGGGGGCGGGGGTGGGGGTGGGAGGGTAGGACTGTGGAGCTGTGTGTGTAGTTGTGTGTTATGTGTGTGTGAGGTGCACATGTACAAGGGGTTAGTTGCTGGGGCTGGTGTCTGCGGTAACCAGGTGTGATGTTCACGTTTAGGACACGTTGACACTTTTATTAGATGTGTGACGAAAAAAACACACATACATGCTCCTGAATGGATGCAAAATGCAAATATAATGTGATTTTTTTTGTTTTTGTTTCTGAAAACAACCTTAAAGGGGCATTGTGTAACTTCTCCTGTTATCTATTCACAAAAAATCGATTATTTCGTCCAAAAGTCTGTTTTTCATTAAAGGGACAGCGAGGAGTTTTGGAAAAGCGAAGCGTTTTCACACTACATTTATGAGCCTCCGCGAAACTCGCCACAAAACCGAAAGTGCTGTTGGCTCAGGTCGAGGTGGTGGCGTCTGTGAAAAGTCACCGCGGTAACGCTTTGAGGAGGAATGGAGCGTTACACTGATGCTGCATTCACCTGCAGTCGGGCAGACGGCCGTCGGTAACAAACCAGATGTCATTTTAGTCACAGAAGTCAAGAGAAAGCCGGTAAAACATGGGTCAGGTAAACAATACCACATCGCCATGACAACATATTTTCGCGTGCATTGTTTTTGCCTCGTGCTGACGGACCACTTGTTTACATAGAGGCTTGTTTATGCCGTTACGTGCAGCGGCTGTCGTCCATCTGCCGTCTGCCCAATTTCACGTGAATGCAGCATGAAAAATACGATTGAGTTGCTTGCGATATACAACCGCAACGCTAGTGGGAGGGTAATTCCTACACAATGTACCTTTAAAAATATGGGTTTAAGTATTTTATTTATTTATTTACAATAAAAAAATTATTTTAAAAAATAATACATACAGTATGCAATAAAAAAACATTACATTTCTATTAGAAATAGTAAAAAAATATATTCACGCTGTCAAGAACTGAAATGTGATGAGGTTTGAACCCGTTTGGATCTGTTGTGATGTGATAATGGTGGATACAGGATAAAAAGGGAGTTTAGTCAAATCATTAAATGCAGCACGAGAGTTCATGGCGTCACCTCACGCCTTGTTAGTGCCGTGCGGCCACGCCCCCGTGTCGAACATGTGCGACATCAGATAGTCCTCGTACTGTCCGTCGATCAGCTTGGCGGCGTTGTTCCTGGCGAACCAACAGTCCACGCTCTGCGTCCCGCTGTAGATCCGCCGGGTCTTCTGGACCACCGGCACCGAGCGGTCCTTCACCTTCAGCACCGGAGAGGGCTTCACGCCACCGCCGTCCGCAGGAAGCTTTGCCAGTCCCACCTCCTCGTACAGGAACTGACCTGGAAGCAGATCGGATCAAAAGGGGGTTGAGTTTTTACAGATGCTGGTTCAACCGTTGTTGTGATCGTTTCTGCTCAGAAAGATAAAAAGGATTTGTTTTCCACTCCGGGAATCAAAGCAAATTCACCTTCCTGATGGTCTACTGGCTAAAATCCTGGCTTTACTGGGCTCAAGACCTTCTTTTCCCCTGATTTCATTTTCTGTCCTTCTTGAAAATTAAGCAACAGGTGCAGGAGTTTCCTCAGAACTGACCTCTGACCTGTAGGAGATGCATCTGAAATACTAAAACCGACTCTTATATAAACTGATGAGAAGAATCTTTCCAGTCAAAATGAAATGTTTTCTTGGCTTTTTACTCAACCACGTGAGATAAACTAAATGCCAATGAAAACAGCTTCACGGCCGCTCTGCGCCCGGAGAGGACATCACTGCTGACCCCGCCGGTTACAGGCCTCGGGATGGTGCTTATCTGTCCATCAGGACTAAGAACCTTTACATCTGGGTTTCTATGAAATTCCAGAGTATTTTGATGTCCCGCTGAATATTATCACGTTAAATCTTCAGCTGATAAAGTGTCTTGAAAACAAACAGCTGGATTCCTATTTATTGTAAGTATTGATCTCCACCCTTTCTCAAAACTGCCCTTGGAGCTTTAGTTTGCCGTTATATCTCATTAGGAATAACAGTATTATTATTATTATTGTAAAAAGTTTTGTTTTACTTTTTTGTTTCCCTTTTCTGGATCTAGATCTAGTGTCACTCTTTGGTTAAACTCCTCTTTTTACACTTGGTACTGTGATTTTTAAAGGGATAGTTCAACATTTTTGAAAATTGGCCAATTGCCATAATCCCTATAGTTTTATGAGTAGGTTTGTTACTTTTAATTGTCGGTGCAAGCTATTTTTAGAACGGCAGAGCAGAGCCCCGAGCTGCTCAGAGCTACACTATGGAGGCTCATGGGATTTCTTGATTTCCCTCATCAAACTCGGGTAAATTCATGCAAAACCGCTGATGTGCGTTCCCATCTGGGGCAGTTTTTCATCAAGCAGTCTCTGCATTTACCTCGAAAACAACTCTGTCTCGTAACGTTCTGTTATTATCTCATAGCGTGGTGAATGTGCAGGTCACAACTTGTCCACCAGAGCATTTGGAGTTGTTGGATTGTGTATTTGATGAGTTTGATGATGGAAACCAAGAAATCCCATTAGGCTCCGTAGCGTAGCTCTGAGCAGCTCACGGCTCTGCTCCGCCGTTCTAAAAAATAGCTTGCACCAACAATTAAAGGTAACGAACCTACTGCTATGACTATAGGGATTATGGCAATGGGCCAATTTGCCAAAATGTAGAACCATCCCTTTAAAGCCCAGTCCCGTGCTGACACTCACCCAGTAGACCGTGACAGTTGTGCGACAGCCCCTTGCTGTTACCGATGTAGAAGCCCAGGTGGTCTCTCTGGTACGGAGCCGGGTTCTTGTACTGATGCAGCAGGATCACGAAGCTGATGTTCCCTCCGACCGTCACCGTCACGTTTAACTTCCCCACGATCGACACCGACAACGCGCCGCTGTCCACGGCGGCGGTGGAGTGGCAGGGCAGCACGATGCGGTCCCGGCCGTCCAGGATGACCTTCTTCGGGGTCACCTCGATGTAGGCGCGCCGGGGGTGGTCCACCACGACGGTGATGGTGCTGAAGTAGGTGCGCTGCTGCTTGTGGCTGCCCGGTGGAGCCGGGGCGCCGATCAGCTTACCGTTCACTGTCACACCTGGAAAACGGAGATAGAGCAAGAATGATTTAGTGGCATAAGACTTTTTTTTTTATCATTGATAGTATCTCAAAGGAGGTTAAATCGAAAGCAACTGGACTTGGTTATTTGTCTGGGAAGACGTTTCACCTCTCATCCAAGACTCTTCATCAGTTCATGTACACATCTGACCAGGCTGGGACTGGTCCAACTATCTGGTTTGGAGACCCAGGTATTTAACCTCTTGTGTGGGCGTTCACAAGGCTGATGATGTCACTGGTTCCCTTTTGTGCTCCAAGTGCCAACAACAGTCATTTAAGTGACTGTCCTTGGTGGAAAATTGGTTTCGATTTTGTTAGTGCCCTATTGTGGTTTAACGACAGTCGTTGGAGTCACTTGCCACTTGTGACCAGCCTCTTGGATGAGAGGTGAAACGTCTTCCCAGACAAATAACCAAGTCCAGCTGCTTTCGATTTAACCTCTTTTGAGATACTATGACCTGGACAAATGAGAATATGCACAGGATCATTGATAGTTGTTGATGGTCTGCAGTGAGACTCTCACCTGAGTGCTTGTGGTCAGATACGAGGCGCAGGATGTGTCCGGGCTCACCGTTGATGTTAAAACACACGGTCAGTTTACTGAGGGGGAACTCCACCACAAAGTGAGGGTCGCCATCAGCTGGAGAAGAGACGGCGCATTTAGAAAGCTAAATACCCCAGTTTGGGAGCATTGCATTTACTGAATTTGACTTATTTCTGGTTGAAAAAGGCCTAAAACTGTGTGAAAAAATGAGATACGAGTTGAAAAGTTTGACCTTTCTTTACATAGAGCCATGATGTCAGATATTCAAAGGACTCGTACTGTTGTGTATGCGTGAGCTCGGTTTATAATATGTGCAGTGGTTTAGTTAACGTCTCCTCAGGCCTGTGAGAACCAGCTCAGATGAACAGAGGAGAGATGAGATGAGAGGAGATGATAGAGCCACAGTAATGACAGGGTCATTAGCCCTCGCTAACTGCCTCTGATGGGATCCCTCTCTTAACTGTAACACATGCACAAACATCCACTTTTGAACTCTTTACTCTGTCCCCTTCGCCCACAGTGCATGTCTGTGTGTGTGTGCTTTGTGAACACGCACTTGCATGTTGAAACTGCCACGTAGGGCCTGTGTTGGTATTTCAATTAGACCCCTGCGTGTTTTTTCCCTCGTTTTCCAGGTCATGTTCAGAGGCGTCCCTGAACCCCTCGCTGTCTGTGTGATCGCTGCCGACCGGCTCAAGAACATCTAAATTACAGGTCGCCCACATAGAGGGTGTAGAGAGAGAGTCTACTGTACATTCCCCTCTTCGCTTTTAAAGTCTTTTACTGTGTGTAACCAACACTATATAAACATATATGGTTATAGAATATAGGGTTAAGAAGCACGCATAGAGAGAACATGGAGTTACCTGATGTTTTGGAGATGGTGATGGATTTCTTGGCCGGTCTTCTTTCAACTTTACCTAAAAGGGAAGAGAATATTTATCTTCTGCAAGGAGTCAAAGGGCTGCCATTGTTTAGGGCTTCCTCTTTTAATTTTCCATATGGGTAACCCCCAACCCCAACTCAGTTTACAAAAGGCTCTGAAGAGTTTGTAGTTTGCTCCTTTGCAGACAACATTAGCCGCAATTAGCTTGGAGTCATGACCTTTACAATGACTTCCAAAGGTGAACCAGTCACATGATGATTGACTGGATAGATGCTAACTTCCTTGCATAAAGAAACAAACAAGTTGTAAACAGTTAAGGGTACGGCTGTGCCAAGTTGTTGGCTATTGCTAGCCATACTTTCACTTAGGCTAAATTAAGACAAATATAATTCTACAAGCAAAAAAAGCAGAAGCTGTTTCTAGCCACAGGTTGGCATTCAAACTAGCTTAATCAGCAGCTGTTTACACCTGTTTTCTTGCTGTTTGAAATTAGCGTCCCCAATGTTAGCAAGCTCAGTCATTAGCGACAGAGGTGACCAACCATGTTAGCAACAAACAGACGCTGTTTGTAAACAGCTGTGTTATTTAGGCAAATGAGCATATTCTTCAAACTAGCCTAATGACAGTCTGTCTCTTGCTAGTGAAATTAGGTGTTTGAAATAAGATGACTCAATGTTTGCAAGCTTTGTCATTAGCGCCAACTTCAGGCCAGTAACAGAAAAGGACCAACTTTGCAGAACCGGATTTATCTTTGGTTTTCCGTTGGGACTTTTTCAGACACCCTCTACAACCACATCTAGGAGACACAACCTCACCTAATGTGTTGCTTGCAGCAGGTGAAGTCTGTCTTCCTGGCTGTCTGTTGGATTTCTCTGGTTTTCCATCTTCCGTTTCGTCCGGCAGCTCATTGGCCGCAGAGACACCCTCCCCAGCTGCCGGGGGAATGGTGGGCGTTGGCGCCATGGTGCCGTCGGCCAGGACCTCGGGCCTCTCCACCACTATGTTGGTGAGGGGGGTGAGAAAGTGGTAGGTCAGCGAGAGGTTAGTGGCCTTATCGATGTGGCCTTCCCTCTCCTTGCTGGTTTGGCTGCGTAGCCTCGACCGCAGCCCTTCCTTGACGCTCAGGAAACCCCACACTCGTTCCACGAAGTCTTCCGCTACCGCTCCCAGAGCGACGCCCAGTCCGTGAGCACCCATTGACCCCGGAGGCCTCGGACCGGACGCCATCGCCGTGGTAGCTGCCTTGACGTGCTTCTCGGTCTCGATCTGCCGGTGCCGTAGTGGGACGTCCGTCTCCAGGATGATGCTCTTGTCGTTGTTGCTGGCCGTCACCTGGACGTGGAGGGACTCTGCACTCTGGTTGGTCAGCTTCCCGGCGATGACGATCTCAGAGCCGTTGAAGTAGTTGGTGAACATGTGCTGCGTGACGTACCGGACGGAGTCCTCGGTGTAGTTGATCCTTATGTCAGAGAGCAGAGGAGTTCCTATCTCATCATAGAACCTGAAAAGGGACAAGAAGATATCAAGGATTGCAGATGACGACTATACAGAAAGGCGACAATCGCATTACGTATCACATAAAGTAATCTAATATAAGGGTGTGTAAGAGTTTCCAAGTCATCAGACAAATATTTGATCCTGGTGGGACCTTCAGCGGCTTACATTGTGTTCATGACTACAAAAAACAAAACAAAACACATAATTCGGAGGCTCAAAGTCTGGCAGACTTTGTGTTTAGCATCAATAATATCTGCATTTTCCTTCTGAGATCGTCAAGCCATCCTGCAGAGAACCTCTTGGCTTAGTTCCTTTGCTCAAGGGCATATAGAGCAGCAAGGAAGGTTGTTATTCTAGATTTCATCATATGTTGTGTTTATCCGAACATGGCACCTTCCGGGGCATTAAACCTGCTTGTCTAACCCCCTTTCAGCCACTGCAACCCCACTTCAGGGTGTGTGCACACATTCATAAAGGAGTGTGTGTATAAAGCAGAAACCGTGCATGTATGTGTGTGTGTGTGCAGCCCATCCTTGTTGTCACGCTGCAGTAAACTTCCTCACCTCTTAACCAGCGTGTTTGTTCAAGCAGGACCAGGGCTATTATCTGTGGAGTCTATCTGTTAACCCCACGTACATACTCAGACGCAGGTTTCACAACACACACGCATTCCTGCTCCACTGAACAAACACGGAGTGTGTCCGAGTGCGGAAGAGAGAGAGGGGGAAGAGGGTGGCGTGTAAAAGACAGGAGGAGAAGAAGGGGGGGAAAAAAGGTCCAGGAGAGAAAGAGGGTGGCTGTCTGTGTCTGTCACATGGTGAAGTTGATTAAAGAGGTCTGTTGTCAGCACCGTCACATTTGCCGTCTTCGTTCCTTCGTAGCTCGATGAGAGATGGAGGTGCGTGTCGGACGTGGGAGAGGGGAGGGATTAGGAGAGCTAATTGCTTAATAAGAGTTGGATTAGAATTTTATGAGAGGGAATTAATTGTTTCTTTTAAGTAATATTCACTTACATTATTGTAAAAAAAAGCTGTATTGACATTTTCATTTTTAATTTCCATGCGTGTTTTGAGAGATAATCCTGTTTGATTAACGAGCGATTTCTGGGAAATGCAGCGCAGAGACAGAACAGAGTGAACCGAAGATGGAGACAAACAAGAAAATGAGGACCATGCATGAAATTTTTGGAAAGTTCATAAAATCACAGAGCAGATGCAACAATCTCTTATTACAGAACCGTGGGCAGGCCTTGTATTTCTAAAAGAAACTTCTACTTTAAAATAAGGCTTTTTTTTTTTTTTAGATGGTTCACAGTCAGGTTAGGGGTTATTTCTTTATGACGACAAATCCAGACCATGCAAACAAGCATTTCAGACCAATGTTCACAACATTTTCATACATAACGACGTTAAAACCATCAGCAAAGTCTAAGAGTGACCTAGTCTTAAACCAGTTCGATGTTTGTTTCTCATTATCCTTCCTGACCCTGTTGTACAGTCAAGCTTGGACCAGCCTCAGGCCAAAGAAATGAACTCATGTTCGTTTTTCTTGTCTTCATTAGCTCTGTGGGATTAATTGGACCTTTAATAGCAGGAGTTGCCAGAGGAAATTCGAGTTTAGGTCATTTAGAGTCTGAGATAATCAACAATCGCCTCAAAAATTCCAAGATGGCCATTTTGACATCTGGGAAAATTAGATTTGGACACTAGTGAGTCTTTGCGAAGGCTGAGTCAGACCACCAGGTAAAGTCTAAACACACTCTCACTCTCTCACCCTTTGAGCATGGAGCTGGCATCGGCCTCCTCGTGGATCCGTCTCATCATCCCACAGTTCTCCAGGGCCATGCGCTCCAGCAGCCGATAGTCCACATCGTTTCCAATGCCGATGGTGAAGATGCAGAACTTCTCCTCCACGGCCCCGCGGGTGTTCCCCAGGATCGCCGTGGACTGGATCTCCCCGACGGTCGGCCGCCCGTCGGTCAGGAAAATAATGAGGGACACGCTGTTTGGGCTGGAGTCACGGCCCGAGAGGTAACGACGGAGCAGAGAGGAGCCGGTCTGGATGGCGTCGTCGATGTTCGTGCCTGGAGTGGAAGGAGGGAGGCCATTGGAGATTAGTAGCTACTCGTGAAAATGTCAAGGAGATGGAAATATGTTTTATTGCCCTGGGGCTAAATGAAAAACCAAAGCTCATTAAACAAGATTTTTTTCCACTTTCAGCGAACAGAGTGAGTGTTAAAGGGATAATTCACCCTGGGCTGGGAGAAGTTTCAGAGTCCTCCGTGGCTTCTCTGAGTTACAGGGGGTCTTGGCGTAGCAGTGCATGTCCATATAACGGTTGCAAATGGATACATACTGTCTTCGTAACAAATAGACACACCAAAAAACATCCAAATACCTCCATGCTGCTCGTATGTAATGTCCGTCTTGTATTGAAGCCCCGAAATGCGAAATTGTCCCAAAAAAAATTAAATAAGTCTATATTTCAAGCTTGTTTGTAGCGGAAGCTCCTCTTCCCGGTTCGTCAAATTTGGACAAACCAGGGTCTGTCCTCTTCCCAGTTCGTCCAAATTTGACGAACCGGGAAGAGGAGCTTCGAGAAGCTTCCGCTACAAAACAAGCTTGAAATATAGACTTATTTAATTTTTTCGGGACAATTTCACATTTCGGGGCTTCGATACAAGACGGACATTACATACGAGCAGCATGGAGGTATTTGGATGTTTTTTGGTGTGTCTTTTTGTTACGAAGACAGTTGGTATCCATTTGCAACCGTTATATGGACATGCACTGCTACGCCGAGACCCCCTGTAACTCAGAGAAGCCACGAATAACTCTGAAACTTCTCCCAGCCCTTAGTCCACATGAGGGTAAATAATGAGTGAAATCTCAATTTTGGGTGAACTATCCCTTTAAGGGTTATACAGAGTAGATCTTCACACTCAAGTAACACATTCGATCATCTATCAAAATACAGGAGTCATGTGTGACGTTTTGGCCGATGAAGACTCACCTCCCGTGGGCATCAGGGTGAAGATGAACTTCTTGGCGTCTCTGATGGTGAGAGGTGTGACGGGAACGAGGCGGTCGGGCTGCCAGACCTTGATCTTGTTGGAGAAGCTGATGAAGTTGAAGTGATCGTCAGGACGGAGATCCCTCAGGATGGTGAACAGAGCGTCTTTAGTCTAAAGGGAGGACGACAAATAATCAGTTTCAACATCATGAAAACTGTCTTAAATATGAAAACGAGTGTCTGTTCTGCTGGAGAAACTCTAGTTTATGTTCTCTCTCTCAAACAAAAGCGCTCTTCAGATGATGAAACTCTGAGCATATTGATAACAAGACGGACTGGACGCGACACTGACTCGGTATCGGAAAAGTGACCAGGCTAACTGGTTAGCATGCTAACTTCAGTTGCAGAAAAAAAGTGATAGAATCAAAGCGATGAAGGTTGACGTCAAACATGTAACGTGAACAGCTGCTAATACCAACGATGGCTACATAGCATTAGCAAAACTTACAAAATAGGCTATTGATGGAGAGGTTTGAATAAGATGAAAGAAAACCATTGGGGATCAGCATCACACCCTAAATCCAGAACAAGCCTTTGTTTGCTTCTCATGTCTACTTGAACTTTGATAACTTTAAAATAAGTTTCAGCATTGATTTAACTCGAATTAAGTTGAATAAAGTCAAAAAATCAAAGTCAAGGTGCTGTTTCTTTCTGCCCTCTCCACCTTATGAAATCCAATAGGCTCTTTCCTGGATAATTTTATGCATATTCCTCCATCTACATCATAAACTTGGATACAAACTGCATTTAAGCTCCGTGGGTCCATGAGTATTGACAGGAATTTGTAACATATACAGTTTACATCTGTTTCATATCACGTATGTTGTATATATATTGTATGTTCTGTTCTTGATGCACAGCCTGGTCATGGTCTCTGTAGCGTAGCCATCCATTATTGTCAAAAGAACTATAGAAAAGCTGCAGTTGTTGGAAACAAACCATCAGTCAAACTCGCAGCCTTTTGATGAGCTGTGGTGTTTTTCCTCACACGTGTTAACAATGTTGAAAAACCAGTGTCAAGAATAATTCTAAAGTGAGTTTTGTGTATGTTTTACCTGTCATGCAAAAAGATGAACCTCTGTTTTTGTGGGTTTTGAATGGCTTCCATATGTCACACAATGAGTGTATGACTGTGCATTGATGCTGACACTGCTTTGACGTCAACCTTCATCGCTTTGATTCACTTTTTTTCCCTGCTTCTTAAGTTAGCATGCTAACCAGTTAGCCTGGTCACTTTTCCGATACCGAGTCAGTGTCGCGTCCAGTCTGTCTTGTCATTAATATGCTGAGAGTTTCATCATCTGAAGAGTGCTTTTGTTTGAGAGAATAACATAAACAAGAGTTTCTCCAGCAGGACAGACACTCGTTTTCATATTTAGACATCTTTATCCATCCACAAGTGAAACATTTTCTGGATGAAACTTGATGCCAGATCATAAAATTAAAGTTTTCAGGTTTTGGAAAAATAAGCCACTTGTTCATAGACTCAGAGTTTTTTCTTCCCTGACTTCATGTCACTGGATTCACAGCCCTGCAGCTATGCAGCTCTGCAGCTCTGCAGCCCTGCAGCCCAGAGCGTGGGTGTGATATATAATTTTGTGTATGGGCTGTATACAGTCGGGGTCAGAGCCTCAGACTGACCTATACTCTGAAGCCCTCTATTGTGAAGCCACATCAAAACGCACTTGTTCTGGTCCTCCTGCACTCCATTGGGGGCTGACGATGGGCAGAGGAGGAGGGGGGGACGGATCAAGAGGGGTCGAGGGATCTGTTGTCTAGAAAGTTCCATTACCCCATAGGCACTGACCTTCCTCCCTCACAGCTCGGCCTTGTGCTGCTGCTGCTGCCTGTGTTTCCACTTTTCTTTCTCCACTGAAAGTCTGTTTTTCACTTCTCCTACTCTCTCTGCTCCTTCTCTGCGCTCATGGCAGCTGCAGGGATCAGCTCCGATCTGGCTAAAGAGGGGGTTGGAGGGATTACGGCGCATTTACAGATGGAGGAAAATAAAGCAAAGGGGTCTGATATTGATATTCCAGTGTGGGAGTGAGTAAGGAGGAGGAGGAGGAGGAGGAGGGGTCTGGTTTCATATCCAATACACGCATTGAAATGACTGTAAACGGTTTAGTATGGGAAGCGAGGGTTGTCTGAAAACTCATCAGATTTCCAGCGACACACTCCAGGAAAATAAAAATGATTTCACATGCAGAGCTTCAGCTCCAAGGTGGAACTGTGACATTGTTGTATTAGACTTTAATGTAAAAACAATACACCAGTATGTGTGTGAGTGTGTCCAATCTACGCTAATTAGGAGTTTCCCTCAGGTTTACCTTTGGAGTCAAAAAGTGAAATCAAATCCAAATTTTACGGTCCAAGACAATGTTTTTCCACATCCAGAATCCAAACAGACCTTTGTTAGAGATACAACTCGAAGTCTAGATATTAACGTTTTCCAGAGCTTTTGATCCAATCTCACAGTCTTCATCAACAGGTAGAGACTTCTTCATAAGCCCATCTGCTGATGGAGTGATGAAGACCATGGTGTAACAGTTCAAAGCTAATGAACTTGGCTCGGAAAACACATGGCTTCACAATTATTAACACTCTGCATGTTAATGTGGTTAAAAAGCACGTTTTATTTTGAAATTCAAGATGCCAAAATGAAAGAACTTTGCGAATTTGTCTCCTGGGACTGTGTGTCTGTCTGAGCCCTTAAATCTCGGATGTCGGAGCTTCCCATAAACAAGCGAACGCACCATCATCTTCAAATCAGGTTCAGCTGTAATTATGACGCAGTGGTAATAAATTCATCAATGAAATAAAAGCCTGTATGAGCAGAAATAAGTTTCAGATGTGGGTTAATTAAAGAGTTGGTGGTACGTTTGCTGCAGTTGTTAAATTCAGCAGTAGTTTCTAGGGCTGGGATGATATGCTTTTCTCCCGATTCGATTCTTCTACGATTTTTTGGATGCCGATTCGATTTAAATTGCGATTCTACAATATTGCCGATTCTCTCGATTTTTAGTCTGCATTGTTAACATTTATCTGCACACAAATACTGTAGGAGCCTATAAATGAACATACTCCATTATAAAGTGGACTTAAACCCTTTTCAAAACCTGTACTCTCTGTATGTAAAAAAGGCTAACAAATGCACATTGCACAATATTTAAAGGGATAGTTCAACATTTTGGCAAATTGGCCCATTGCCATAATCGCTATAGTCTTAGCAGTAGGTTCGTTACCTTTATTTGTCGGTGTAAGCTGTTTTTAGAACAGCGGAGCGGAGCGGCAGGCTGCTCAGAGCTACGCTATGGAGGGTAAAGGAATTTCTTGGTTTCCCTCATCAAACTCATCAAATACAAAATCCCAAAACTCCAAAACGCTTTTGTGTACAAGTTGTGACCTGCACATTCACCACGCTATGAGATAATAATGGAACGTTACGAAACGGAGCCGTTTTCAAGGTAAATACAGGGTAAATACAGAGTCTGCTTGCTGAAAAACTGTCCCTGAACACAACGCACATCAGCGGTTTTGCATGATATTAACTCTAAAACAACTCTGTCTCGTAACGTTCCGTTATTATCTCATAGCGTGATGAATGTGCAGGTCACAACTTGTCCACGACAGTGTTTTTGAGTTGTTGGATTGTGTATTTGTTGAGTTTGATGAGGGAAACCAAGAAATTCCTTTACCCTCCATAGCCTACCTACTGGCTAACCTACTACTAGCGATTATGGCCAATTTGCCAAAATGTTGAACTATCCCTTTAACCCCCCCCCCCAAAAAAAAAATTCCCCCCCAAAGTTCGATTTTTGAAAAAAAAAACGTCAAAAAAGATATCGCGATATTTATGTGAATCAATTCCTTCTCCCACCCCTAGTAGTTTCAGCAAGCGCACTTCCTTTACCTGTTTGATCTTGGTGCCCAACATGGAGGCGCTGGTGTCGATCACAAACACCACATTCTTGGGCACGACGGGCAGATCTTTGGGAGCAAAGTAGTGGACGAAATGTCCGTTTAAAACCTGGGAAAAGACATAGAGAGAAAGAGAGGAGACTGAGGTCAGGCAGCAGAAGCAGAGGTCGACTTCAGTAGTTCATGTGAAGACGAAGATCTGCTCTGAAGACAGACAGACAGAAGAGTTTGGCAGCCGACTGAGGCCGGTGGCAGGAAGCCAGAGAGATGAATGAGTAACAGGTGGGTGGACGAGTGTGTGTGTGTGTAACTGGATGGGAAATCTGTGTGCACGCATGCAAAATATGGGAACTATTTTTTATGCTTCTTTTTTTTTCCACAGTCTGGTTTTTCTTTATGAAAACCGTCTGTGTTTATTATTTTGTGTCGCAGTTTCTAAAGAACTGTTGTCAACCTGAATGTCTCCGATCCCCATGTCTCTCTGCACGTCGTAGCGGATGACGAAATCTCCCAGAATGCCGTTGGTGGTGATCTTGGCCTGCTGGACGATGTTAGGGCTGAAGGTGATCTTGCAGACGTTCTTCTCGTTCTTGATCGTCGTGGTGACGGGAGGCTCGGGCTTTGCTGTTAAGCCAACAAAGACAGGAAGTGTGTTTGTGTTTTAACTGGATCGAGAACAAAAACGCTGAACCATGAGGAAACTGGTCGTGACCTCGGGAGGAACGGATACTGTATAAACTGGTGCCAGGCTGGAAATAAAATATATTTAGTCTGTATTTATTAAAGGGATAGTTCACCCAAAATTGAAATTTCACTCATTATCTACTCACCCTCATGTTGACTAATATAAGGGCTGGGAGAAGTTTCAGAGTCCTCCGTGGCTTCTCTGAGTTACAGGGGGTCTCGGCATAACAGTGCATGTCCATATGATGGATACCAACTGTCTTTGTTACTAAAAGACACACCAAAAAACATCCAAATACCTCCATGCTGCTCGTATGTAATGTCCGTCTTGTATTGAAGCCCCGAAATGCGAAATTGTCCCCAAAAAAATTGAATAAGTCTATATTTCAAGCTTGTTTTGTAGCGGAAGTTTCTCGAAGCTTCTCTTCCCGGTTCGTCAAATTTGGACGAACTGGGAAGAGGACAGACCCTGGTTCGTCCAAATTAGACGAACCAGGAAGAGAAGCTTCCGCTACAAACAATCTTAAAATATAGACTTATTAAATTTTTTTCGGGACAATTTCGTATTTCGGGGCTTCAATACAAGACGGACATTACATACGAGCAGCATGGAGGTATTTGGATGTTTTTTGGTGTGTCTTTTTGTTACGAAGACAGTTGATATCCATTTGCGAACCGTTATATGGACATGCACTGCTACGCCGAGACCCCCTGTAACTCAGAGAAGCCACGGAGGACTCTGAAACTTCTCCCAGCCCTTAGTCGACATGATGGTGAGTAGATAATGAGTGCAATTTCGATTTTGGGTGAACTATCCCTTTAAGGATATCTAGCATTATTGAGACCCTGTAATCTCATTTTTTGAAAAATTAGATAGCATTTGGTCATTATAATCAGCAAAAGGATGAAATATAGAGCTAAATAAGAGGGTAAAAGTGCATGAATATTACATTTATAACATAATTCATTCATATATATTAAGATTTAATCTGTAAACCTGGAGTCCTCGGTGCATTAGCGGGTCCCGTGCTCCTGCCGTTGCGGAGCGGCAGCACCTGCAGGTCCGTGATCAGGGAGTGGTCAACGATGGTGACGTCCAGACTGAGGCGGCTGACCAGCTGCAGCGGCCGGAGGCTGGTGACGTGTTCGTAGCGTCCCAGGCGGCGCTGCAGCAGCTCCTCGTAGGTCAACAGGAAGACCGCACGGTTCCTACCCGGGATTTTCGCCGCCATCCTGAACACCTCCACCTCCGGCTCAGAGCTGCATGGAGGACAAAGAGGGAAGAACAGTGGCAGAAATTGGTCAAATAAAAGTTTATTTCCTTCGTTGTTGCTGAGCATTGGAAGAGGAGACTGACACCACTGGGAATATAAAGGTATGAACTGGAGTCTGGTTCTGTTTGGAAAACCCAGAGAGCTGTAGCTGCTGGATGAACCCAACCAGGACGAGCCAAGCTACGGAAAAGTGAATAATGTCAAACTATTCCTTTAAAACAGGGATGTCAAACATGCCAGAACTGGCCCTGCAGAGGGTCCAATCTGGCCCTCAGGATGAATTTGTCAAGTGCGAAAATTTGAAATTGCACATGTTTTTATCAAGAAATTTCAGGTGGTTCATAATATGTTTTGTAAAAGGATAGTTCAGTAACTGTAAAACATCTTATTAATGTACCAAAACAGAGGAACATTTCAGTTTTTTAGATATATTTAAAAGTTATTATGCTATTATTTTACTGGTCCGGCCCACTTGAGATTAAATTGTACTGTTTGCTACCCCTGAACTACATTGAGTTTGACATCTCTGCTTTAAAACATGTTAGAAAATCCCTACAGTTTGATTTGGGAACTGTTTATTACACATGAAAGTGTGTGGGTTTGCTTTAGTTGAACCTAAATTCACCTTAAAGGTTCTGTTTTTAAGCTACATTAGCATCAACGACTATTTAATCACCTGAGCGTCAACCGCTACTGTTTTTACTCGGTATCGGAAAAGTGATCAGATGCTCCGAGGCTAGCTGGTTAGCATGCGCTCGTACTGGGTGCTATATAAATAAAAATGTACTTGCTTACATGCTAACTTCAGGATTAAAGAATTCAAGTTTGATAGTGAATTCATAACATGAACAGCTGCTAATGCTAACGATGACTACATAGCATTAGCCAAACTTACGTAAAGGTTATAGTTTGAAATGCTGTGTTGAATTAGGATAAGATAGCTCTTATTAAAGTTGATTACAACATATTTATTCAGATTATCTGTTTTTATTTGTGGTACAATTTGACCTTTGATCTCAATATACAATACGTTTAAAGTTGCACACACTTTGCTGTGTTGGTTTGAGGTGTGATATTAGCTGATTGGTTTCTTTCAGAGGATTTCATATTTTGACTAAATTTAGTATTTCTGCTACAAGTTTGACTGCAAACAGTAAAAATATGGTGAATAAGACAGAAGAAGGTGTGGATCTGTAGAAGAGGTGGAGCACTGAAATGAAATGACGAGTCCAAGCGATGATATCATGAAAACAGAAGACGTGTTTGTGTCTGACTCTAATCTCACATCTTCCACTCCGTCCTCTGCTCGGCCCTTCGCACACAAAATCTCATTTAATAAAATGTCACTTCTCACATGACAGCTGGAAACGTGATGTCACTCTTTCCATAGATCGACTCTGAGCTCACACATTTATACAGAGGACACACACACACACACACACACACACTCTGTAGCCAGCTGGTTGTGGTAAAAGAGGTTGGTAACACTTTACTTGATGACTATCTCTATAACTCATTATAACCATACTTATAATGAGTTATAATGCAGTTATAGCACTGTATAAGTTATAAACACTTATAAATGATCATAATGCTTTATAACAATAATCATAACACTATAAAGCATTTTATCGTGACTTATAAGGTCAGGTTAGTGACTGGCTAACAATGCCAACATCGATAATGCATTATAAATATAGTTATAATGTGTTATAATTGGCTTTTAAACGTGTATAACTATCATTATAAACACTCATATATTATCATAAGACTTTATAACATTAAGAATAATACATCATAGAGCATTTTATAAGGTCAAGTATTATAATAGAGTTATAATGCTCTATAATGTGTTATGCTTATTGTTATAAATTTACGAGTATTTATAATGATAGTTATACACGTTTATAAGCCAATTATAACACATTATAACTATATTTATAATGCATTATCAATGTGGGCATTGTCAGTGAGTCATAACTTATTATAATTCCTGACTTTATAAGTCTCGATAAAATTCTTTATAGTGTGTTATGATTATTGTCATAAAGCATTATGATCATTTATGAGTGTTTATAACTACAGTTATACAGTGCTATAACTGCATTATAACTCATTATAAGTATGGTTATAATGCGTTATAGAGATAGGTGTCAAGTAAAGTGTTACCGAGAGGTTTTTGTTGGGATTTTATCAATGTGTGTTTACAAAATGGGAACATTAGAGGGAGTGAGTGCTGCTGTGTAATTAGGAGGAGACACCAGACCGTAGTAGGTGTGTCCACACACACACACACTCTCAGGTTACTCTCTTACCTTGCGTCACCTGACTCTTTGTTCCTGGCTTGGCCCTTCTCCTGTTTGACCCTCTTCTCCTTCGGCGTGACCTCGCTCTGGTAGACTCGCCCTCCGATGATCCTGGTTCACGGGGTCAAAGGTCGAGGATTAGCGTGGCGGCGGCGTTCATATTCAGGACCACCTACTGTCACAGTTCAACTGGGCTCTCCCTCTATACAAAAGGCTAAATCTGTCGCTCCTTATTTTTACAGGCACCCTGAATGTTTGTGTGTGTGCCTCAACGTCCGAATAAAAGTCGTCACCCTTTCTTGTCTCCTTGCTTTACGTCTCCATAGCGACGGACACATCATAAATCCTGCCCGGCCACTAAATCCTGTTGTAAGGTTGTTTCATAAAACACCTTCTTTCTAGACTAAATCAGCTTAGACTGCAAGACCAACGTGTCGACTGACTGGCAGAGGAAAAGTTATTGTTCATTTGGTGTTTTTTACTTCTTAAAAAGGTGCAAATTCCTTCTCCTACAAAAATGTCCGACATTCATCCCTTCATCTCCGCTTTCAGACTTAATGATAAGCTGTAAAGTAAGTGGTAAACCTCACTGAGAACAGTAGCTACAACATCCACATGAATGAATGGGACAAGAAGGAGCTCATTTAATGGAGCTTGTAGGTGACTTGAAATAAATCTGAGGAGTCACATGATGAGAAATAAACACAAATATTAAGACTTTTCACCAATTTATGATATTTTCCTCTGAAATAATCTTTGTTTTCACCTCCTCATGCAGGCTTCATGTGTGTGAACCTGCTCACAATTGATGTCTACTGTATGTCAAGGCCTTCACATGCAGTGATCCTGCTGTAAATCACATTTCCTTATTTCAAAGGGTCAAAAAGACCCAAAAGAAATTTAGGTACCACTATTAAAGTGTACTGTACCCAATGCAATTATTGTGTCCATCTTTTAATTCATGGGTGGTTTTCACATTATATTATAGAAAACGAACGTTGCAAAAGATTTCACTGAATTATGTTTTTTTTATGAGTTGTAAGTCTTAATGGATATAAGTTTTTCAGCTCACACTGATAATAAAACACATTAATGATATCATGATTTTAGCTGCAGGTCCTTTGCACTTGACCTTTGCGGTGTCTTACATGGTGAAGTTGGAGACGTAAGCGCCCGCCGGGATCTGGAACTGGAAGACGCCCTCTGTGGCGGCGGAGTGCCGGTTGAGCATGGCGCAGTACACGGCGGTGAAGGCGTAGCGGGAGATGATGGTGGTCTTGATGGAGAGTTCCTGGATGTGCGGTTTAGTTTCCTGCAGAGAGAAACGTGGATACTTAAACACTAAAAAAAAAAAAAAAATTAAACACAGACCGTGCAACAGGAGACTTTAAAGGGATAGTTCACCCAAAATTCAAATTTCACTCATCATATACTCACCCTCATGTCGACTAAGGGCTGGGAGAAGTTTCAGAGTCCTCCGTGCCTTCTCTGAGTTACAGGGGGGTCCGCGCAGCAGTATTTGTCCATATAATGGTTGTGAATGGATACCACTTTTCTTCGTCCAAAAAGACACACCAAAAAACATTCAAATACCTCCATAGTGCTAGTCTGTAATGTCCCTCTTGTATTGAAGCCCCGACATGAGAAATTGTTCCGCCGAAAATCAAATAAGTCTATATTTTGCACTGACACAGGCAGAGCAGTGAACCGAGACACTGGGAGCTTCCGCTACAAACAAGCTTAAAATATAGACTTATTTAATTTTTAAAAAAGAGGGACATTACAGACTAGCACTATGGAGGTATTTGAATGTTTTTTGGTGTGTCTTTTTGGACGAAGAAAGTTGGTATCCATTGACAACCATTATATGGACAAATACTGCTGTGCGGACCCCCGTAACTCAGAGAAGGCACGGAGGACTCACGTAGAAAATGTGTGAAATTTGAATTTTGGGTGAACTATCCCCTTAACGCATCACTGTTGTGCTCCACGTTATTTCGTATAGACCTAAGATAGAAAACTGATCCCATGCAGGGGAACTGGATTTCCTCGTTGCTGCAATTACCGAACAGTCCGAGGAGGAATGTGGTTCCCATGAGCCGTGACCCAGCGCATTACGCGGCTCCTCTGGCACATCTGCGCGCTTGGCTCATCTGTGCGCGTCACGCCCAAAGTGCGCACAAGTTTATAGGATGACAAAACTCAACTTCTGAATAATTCAAACTAGGTCATGTATTCTGGGGGTTTCTATTCACAATATAAATATCAGTTTGATCAAATGTTTTCCTGTTGCAAGGAAGTTTTTCCACAACCTGTAGCTAAACGCATGATCTTAAAAAATGTATCCAACCTCAGTTTGTTTTTGCATTGAAATTATATTCAAAAAGTAGAAAATCCAAGGAATAAAAACAGAATAAAGTCACATATGTGGAGAGAATCTGGCTTTACCTTTGTTAGTATAGTTTTCACCTGTCGGGGGACTCTTCTTGGTGCCTGTGGGTACAAAAGAAAAAACCGATCAGATGTACTAATCCAAACACCAGAAGGAGCCGCACCTTCCACTTTTTCCACTTTTTCTTTTTCTTTTTTTAACCTCTTACAATGTCTAAATCAAAGTCCGTCAGGTCCAGGTCGATATTATCATCCTCTAACTGGGAGTCCTCCGGTTCTCCCAGCGCCCCCGGGCTGCCACACAGCAGCAGAGAGAGACACAGCAGCAGCAGCAGCAGCATCTCCTCCATCGGTCCTGCTCGGCGAGAAGACACAGACATCAGTGGGACATTTGTCTCCGGCGTCGGTCCGGAGTGACCGCCGGACGGAGGAGCGTCAATCACGGTGCGTGGAGGAGGAAAACACGCCCACCCACCCACTGGAGGAGAGGGATGCAGCCTCCCCCTCTCTCACCCCCTCGGTTCTTGGATAAGTGGCAATTTGTGCTGCCGCCTTTACGGAGCGTCGGAATTTTTGGAATTAGGAGGGAAAAGACCTAGAAAAGGAGGAGGTCCAAACACTGCTATTATATGTGTCTATGTGAAGGAGCAGATAGAGGAAAATAATGTGACTTCACTTTGTTGCATTCAAGTGCATCACGTTGACTGCAAACAGTGCAAAGTCAACATGCTGTGTTTAAAGTGTTGTAACTTTATCTCAAAAAATGAAAAATAAAAACAAATCAAGGAGAGAAGGAAGATGGGATAAGTTTGGTTTTTAAATCTTGTGTTGACACGTTAGTTATTTTTGACACCCAGTGAGAAATAAGGAAAGTGCTCCTTCTACATCACCACTAGGGGGCACAAAATGATCATGAATACATTTCGGATTGATTAAACTAACAGCAGCACAGCTATAATATACAACCATTAAAGCAGAAGTAAGTGGTCCGGTCGTTTTGGCTAATGCTGCGTTCCAGGCAGGCTTTTGAAATCGTAAATTACAGCTTCAAGTCACAACTTACGACTTTGTAGCGTTTCAGGCAACCCACTCGTGTTTTTTCCGACCTGTTTTACCGGTGAAAGTCACTATAACGGCCACTCGTAACTTCCGACCGGTGAACTCGTACCAGATCGAACTGGTACCACTTCACGGTCGGAAAAAATACGAGTTTCCTTGAACGCACCATAACAGTCCTCGTCCCTACGTCACCACATTCACGGCGTCCCTTGGCTGCACACACAGCCCTGCATGCCGTTCTCTCTCCTCATTGGATAAAAACTGTAGGATACGATAAATGTTTTCTCCTCGGCTCAGAGCAGAGCAGAGTGACTGACAGACCCGTGTTTCAGACCAAACACTCTATGTAAGTGATTGCTGTCGGACGATAGAACTATTTAAGACTTATATTAACACAAATATATCACTTACTTCTGCTTTAACTTCTTCTTTTTTTCTTTTTTTTAATTAGAAAACATCGAGGTCATGTAGAGAGTGTGATGTACAAAGTACAGGAGCTGGGATTTACAAGAAGCCCCTGAAGGCAGCATGACACTGCCATTGAGCAGAGTTTCCATCAGTGGCCTCTAATCTGACCTCTGTTTCATAATCGCCAACAAAAATGAATTAATTTAACCCATTATGACATAAATGTATAGACAAATTGCAGAATATTTACATTTTAAACTTTTCCAAGTATGAAAATAGTTGATATTATTTGCTTGCAAATGTAAAAATGGCACTTTCCCACTTATATATTCGGCTAGGCTACATATTTAGTCGGTGTAAGGGCATTATACTGTATGTAGATTTATATTGTTTTGCTTTCATTTACACTTTGTATTTATACTATTGATTTTCATTTACAATGAAAACATGTGTAGTTTCAACCATACCAATGTGTGAATATCTAACCTCTCACCTAAAAGAAAAAAAGAAATTGACCAACATCCTGTGTTAAGCACGAACAGAGGTCAAACTTCAGCAATCACGTTTACTTTGGCGCCATCTAGCGGCCATAGTGCACAATTACATGTTTCTTATGAAAAAGTTAATTTTGTATCTTTATATTCTACACAAACTGATAAAAAAAATACTATTTTGTATCAGAGACTCATCAGAGCGACGTCTGCCTGAGTTTGCACAGTAATGAACAGGTTGTGACGAAGCCTTTAGATATCAAAGCAGCAGATCTTCAATCAATCTGAGTGATGTGAAACCTCCTGTTTAATCTCTGAATGGGCCAGATGTGTCCTATTTACCCTGCCCACACTGCAGGTCAAGTTTCAAAGTTTCCTTCTCCTCTCTGGGTTCCATGAAACACAACAAATATTGACTGGGGCCTGGGGGAGTCGATCAGTTCAGTGGATTTTAACCTTCAGGTTCGAGCTGGGCTGTGTTTCCACAAGGCTCTCTGCAGAAGGAGCGACCGTCCCGTCTTGTTTTCTATGTTTTCTATGTGTGTGTGTGAGGATATGTGTGTTTGAGACCACCGGCCTGGAAAAATGAGGCGTCTGCTGCTGCCGCTGCTCGGGCTCCTGCTCCTCCACCAGGGCCGCTGCTTTGAGTTTGTGATAGATGGAGAATGGGAGGACGAGGTGGTGAGTTGGAGTCTCTAAAAGTCTCTAAAAGACTCTGTTTGTGCCACTTTTTATTCACAAAACAGAGATTAAATTAAAATTCTGGTGAATATGGTTGGTTTGGCCTCAGTCAGTGGTGGTGGCTGTTTTTCCAATCATTGACTCAAGAAGTTTTAACTTTATTTGTTTTTTTAGTGTTAATAATTTTCACATTAATAAGTATGGAAGTTAAATTCAGACCAAAGTAACTTGAAAGAATTTCATCACAATTGCAAGAACATTTCATTTTATATCATTTAAAGGTTTGTTCCTAGATCATTTTTTACCGGAATGCTTTCTTCTGGTTTCTGGATGTAAATCTAATCTAATATTCTTTGCCATTTGACCCCCAACACCCACTTAGAAATTCTTCTTTAGTTGTCTAAAGCCTCATGTTTCACCATTTGGTCAATATTTTCCAGATCTATAAAGTTTGTGCAATGTTTTCACACAACATTCTTTGTGCAATGAGTCTGTAAAGTCTTATTTACTTCACTATTTCAGATAAGTGTTGAATCTGTTTAAAATTGGAGTTGTTTATAAAATATATTTGAGTGTCTAAATCCTTGTTCAGTATCTCACCTTTAAAATTAACCTAATCAATTGCTTTTCTAAACTGAAGACATGTTGTTAAATCCAAACATAACAGCAACTTGCATAAAAATACAAAAGTCTTATTTGTCTAACAAGGTTAAATCAGTTCAGTAGATCAATCTCCTCTTTCTTTTTTTTCCTCCAGTCACATCTACGGGATCATCGGGAGAGACACAAGGTGAGATCTCCGTCCAAACAACCTCACTTCACTTTGACTTTACACTTTTTATACATGAACGCAGAGCACAAACCGTCTGTTTGCTTTTCTCACTCGTGTTGCAATAGCTGCATGCAGCACACATCCAGGGAATGCATCTTACCAATTGCACAAAAACAAACGAGACACCCCCACACACAAGCTGCCTCTGCTCCTGCACCATCTCCAGAAACAATAATTCATATAGCAACACTTTGTGATTTATAATCAGATGAAGACAGCGTGAATCTGACGACCTTTGTGTGTCTGTTGTGTGTTTCAGAGAGCGATATTGACCAGCGAGGAGCAGGAAGACTTTGAAGTACGACTCTGGGCTTGTTGTTGCAGGCCTCTCCACTGTGACAGAGTTTAACTTTATCTCGCAATCAATATGCTGCTTGTTTGAAGAGATTCCCATGACTGACGGGTTATTGACTTTGGTTGCAACTAATCCTGCTCTGCTTCCCTTTTCTGTCTATTTCTCTACCCACGGAGTCAAAATAATAGGACAGCTGCGTAGAGTCGGCTGTATTATTTTGTGTTTTTATCAAGTTTATAGTTTTTTTTTCTTTAATTCAACTCTTTCAAACTTGCAGAGACCTTCTGTCCACTTCTAAACAAAGCAACCACACTTGATCCATGTTTAAAATCTTGATTTTGAATCACAAGACCAGGTCCAAGAGGAGAAAGATCGACTCAAGACTTTGATTATAACCTGAGGCGCAACAAAGACCATAGTAAAAAACAAACAGACGAATGTTTAAGCAATTTTCTGTGGTTAAAAATCAAACCTAGTTGCACAATACTCCCTAAATTCAATGTTGAATTAACCAGTGTATTGGAGGTTTTAAAAGCTCTAAAGAAGTAGGCCTACCCCTGTACTGGATGAAAATGTATGTACAGTCGTACTAAAACTGAAATTAGCAGTTCAAATTGAAGCCTATATACGATGCTTAGACCGTTCCGATTCGTGGTAACCAAATGCTGTCAGACCATAATCTTGAAAAATCTCTTCCAACAGTACCTCCTCCCCTCACAAATTTAACACCTTAACATACCTACAGTAACTTTTATGCACCTTTTGAATGGATGTAGTAGCCTACTATGTGCTTACACTTAAGGTAAGGCCTTATAGCTTTTGTAATGTTGCTCACTTGTAGGTCACTTTGTATAGAAGTTTTTTTTTTTACCAAATAAGTAAACAAGTTGTCAATGTTGATGTTTTTGATGCTAAACATACCCTAGCTTGAATCAAGACCACCATTATAGTCAGATTTGAGTCAAGGCCAGGTCCAAACAGGGTCAAAATCCCAAGTCATCAAATTCAACCGGTTTAAATTACTGTTAAAACAGTATCTCTTAGAATTTAATGAAATATGATCTAATATACACTGCAAAAATATTTGTCTTATTTCTTGTCAAAATGTCTCATTTCTAGTAAAAACTAATCTCTTTTCACTTAAAATAAGACTCATCACCTAAAAATTAACTTGTTTTTAGATCATTGTCACTTGTTTCAAACAAATTTTCGCTTGAAATAAGTAGAAAAATCTGCCAGTGAAAGCAAGATTTTAAAATGACATTGATTGAGTTTTTGCAGTGTATTGAGGTTATGAAGAGGACTGGCTACAGTTGTGGTTGTACCCTTTTTCTTGGAGTGTATGTATATGGAGTAGTTGAAGTGCATGTCATTGGTCGCAGTCACTTCAGACAGTTAATGCTTATTATGTGACTTATTTATTTACTTTGGGGGTGTATTATATTAGATTACTCAAGGTATTGAAGTATTGAATGGAATCTGAGTAGAGAAATGGTGATGTCTGTGTTGTCTGTCAGATTTTTTCTGTGGTTTGTTCATTATTAGGGAGCCTTGTTGTTTGTTCTTGTTGTGTCATGTATAAATGTATGTTTCTCACGTGTATATGTGAATGTATGTGTTATGTGTATATGTGAATGTTTACGTGTATGTTGTGTGAATCAAGACCACCATAGTCAGATTTGAGTCAAGGTCAGGTCCAAACAGGGTCAAAGTCCCAAGTCATCAAATTCAACCAATTCAATCAGTCCCAAACTGTACAAATACCTGGATCTCCATTGTTCCTTGTTCACCGCCTCTGCACAGGCCATCCGTGGAGATGACATCACCGTCCGGAGCTACAAGGTGGAGAGTCGGATCACGTCCCGCTTCGCCCACACCACCGTCAGGAGCTCGGTGGTCAACTCAGGCTCTAAAGCTCAGAGCATCGGCTTCAACGTCCAGATCCCCAAACGAGCTTTCATCACCAACTTCACCATGTGAGTCCAGGTCCTTCTCAGCCGAGCTGTGAACTCAACAGAACCAGTACAATTCTCACTTTTCACTCCTTTTCTCGTTGCAGGAATGTGAATGGGATTGTATTCATGGGCTCGGTGAAGGAGAAGACAGTAGCCAGAAACCTTTACGCTCAGGCTAGAGCTCGAGGCAAAGCAGCAGGCATCGTCAGGTACTGAACCAGCATCCTGCACTGCAAAAACTCAAAATCTTTCCAAGAATATTTGTCTTATTTCTTGTCAAAATGTCTCATTTCTAGTCAAAACTAATCTCTTTCCACTTAAAATAAGACTCATCACCTAAAAATGAACTTGTTTTTAGATCATTTTCACTTGTTTCAAACAAATTTTCGATGGGCTTTATGCACAGCTCCACTACTTCCTGAAATAAGCCAGCTTGTTTATTTCCTGTTTTACATTATTGGACCAATTGATTAATCCAGGTGTGTCTGACCTCACAACAATGGTCAGGCACCCCTGGATTAATCAATTGGTCCAATAATTTCTTATTTCAGGAAGTAGTGGAGCTGTGCATAAAGCGTATTGAAATAAGTAGAAAAATCTGCCAGTGAAAGCAAGTTTTTTGTGCTTGTAATAAGGAAGAAAAACTTGCTCCACTATCAGATTTTTCTACTTATTTCAAGTGAAAATTTGTTTGAAACAAGTGAAAATTATCTAAAAACAAGCTACTTTTTATGTGATGAGTCTTATTTGAGGTATAATGAGATTTGTTTTGACTAGAAATTACATTTTGACTAGAAATAAGGCAAATATTCTTGGTAAGATATGTGAGTTTTTGCAGTGTGGACTTAAAGCCCCTAAAGTTCTCAACAGCTTGATCAAGACTGAGCTATCTGTCTTTCTTTACAGGGCTAATTCCCAGGACATGGAGACCTTTAAGACAGAGGTCCATGTTCCTCCGGGCAGTAATATTGAGTTTGAGCTCCACTACCAGGAGATGATGAGCAGGAGGCTGGGTTTCTATGAGCACACGCTGTACCTGCAGCCTGGCAGGCTGGTGCCACAGTTTCAGGTAAAGTTTACAGTACACTGCAAAAACTCAAATATCTTACCAAGAATATTTGAATATTTGTCTTATTTCAAGTCAAAATGTTATTTATAGTCAAAACAAATCTCATTATACTTAAAATAAGACTCATCACATAAAAAGTAGCTTGATTTTAGACACTTTTTACTTCTTTCAAGCATATTTTAAGTAGAAAAATCTGATAGTGGAGCAAGTAGAAAAATCTGATAGTGGAGCAAGTTTTTCTTCCTTATTACAAGCACAAAAAGCCTGCTTTCACTGGCAGATTTTTCTACTTATTTGAAGTGAAAATTTGTTTGGAACAAGTGAAAATTATCTAAAAACAAGTACACTTTTAGGTGATGAGTCTTATTTTAAGTGGAAAGAGATTAGTTTTGCCTAGAATTAGTTTTGACTAGAAATAACACAGATATTCTTGGAAAGATTTTGAGTTTTTGCAGTGTAGGCGAATGTTTCTGTTTGCCAGTGAGTGTGATCTGGCAATCGTTCCTCAACCGATCTTCTCTTTAGGTGGATGTGTACATCTTTGAGCCAAAGGGAATTGCCTCAGTACAAACACCGAACACCCTCGGGGAGCAATTTTCAAATCTCATCAGAACTACGACAACCAAAGATAAGGTAATAACGGAAAACACACAAAGCACCACAGCCTATACATTCAATTTGTTGCTTTAGTTCTAGAAAATATTTAGGTATTTCAAAGGAAAAACATTCACATTCAGGCTACCCATAGGTGAAATACAGTTGCACAAGACCACTTGATGTTGACTATATTTGGTGGTGGGGATCTAAATAACCTGTCCGCACAGGCCCAGATACAGTGGCTGAAAACATTTGGTGGATAAATCATGGTACACTGCAATTATACAATGTAAAAAACAACTTTGAACTTGTTAAGAAGAAAAAAAAAGGATTCATTTGGATGGACAAATAGGAAGGTCTTGTAACAAAAGTATAAAAAACCCATCTCATCTGTTTCATCCACTCTTCCTGTGTTCCCCAGTCTCATATCGTCTTCAAGCCCAACCTACAGCAGCAGAGAAAATGTGAGAACTGCACCGGCAGTGCCATCGATGGCATCTTTACTGTCAAATACGATGTGAACAGGGACAGCAACCTCGGCGAACTGCAGGTATCAAATACTTAAATCATCCAAGTCTGAGTTTATCGCCTCATTTTTTAAAATCTTGAATCCAGCTGGAGAGGTTTTTGGAGATGACTCACTCAGCCTCTCTCTTTCTCTTTCTCCTTTCCAGGTCTCAGATGGCCACTTCGTCCACTTCTTCGCTCCAACCAACCTCTCCCCTCTCCCTAAAAACATTGTGTTCGTCATAGACGTCAGTGGGTCAATGTGGGGGGTCAAGATGAAGCAAGTAAGAGATTTGTTGTTTACAGAGCTCACAGCTTTGTGCACTTTGGCCCCTCCAACTGTTCCAACTACTCCTTCTCCCTGCTCAATCTTTCATAATATCTTCTTTGTGAAACACTGCCACCCTGTGGTCACTCTGCAGAATACACTCTAACTACCACAAACTTCTCTCTACAGACAGTGGAGGCCATGCAGGCTATTTTGGATGACTTGACTTTTGACGATCACTTCAGCATTATCGACTTCAACCACAACGTGCGCTGCTGGAGCGAAGAGCTGGTCCCCGGCTCGTCCATCCAGATCGCAGACGCCAAGAGATACGTCCAGAGCATCAAGCCCAATGGAGGTGAGGCAAATAGGAACGAGGAAAATATTCTTGCAAATACATATGTTCTGAAAAAGTTTACACTTGCTAACGTTTTACTGACCTTTGACCCCAGGAACAAACATCAATGAGGCACTGATGAGAGCAGTTCAGATGCTGGTGAGGGCATCAAATCAAGGGTTAACGGACCCTCGCTCCGTCTCCATGATCATTCTGGTGTCGGATGGAGATCCAACTGTGGGTAAGACAAACTCATGGAAATAAGAGTTGGAGGAGGCAAGAATGGTTTGGTTTGGCTTGGCTTGGTTGGTCTCATTTTCTACAAAAGACCACTTTACCTAACTCTTAATTTCACTCATTATCTATACTCACCCTCATGTGGACTAAGGGCTGGGAGAAGTTTCAGAGTCCTCCGTGGCTTCTCTGAGTTACAGGGGGTCTCGGCGTAGCAGTGCATGTCCATATAATGGATACCAACTGTCTTCGTAACAAAAAGACACACCAAAAAACATCCAAATACCTCCATGCTGCTCGTATGTAATGTCTGTCTTGTATTGAAGCCCCAAAATGCGAAATTGTCCCGAAAAAAATTCAATAAGTCTATATTTCAAGCTTGTTTTGTAGCGGAAGCTTCTCGAAGCTTCTCTTCCCGGTTCGTCAAATTTGGACGAACTGGGAAGAGGAGCTTCCGCTACAAACAAGCTTGAAATATAGACTTATTGAATTTTTTTCGGGACAATTTCTCATGTTGGGGCTTCAATTACATACGAGCAGCATGGAGGTATTTGGATGTTTTTTGGTGTGTCTTTTTGTTACAAAGACAGTTGGTATCCATTTGCAACCGTTATATGGACATGCACTACTACGCCGAGACCCCCTGTAACTCAGAGAAGCCACGGAGGACTCTGAAACTTCTCCCAGCCCTTAGTCGACATGAGGGTGAGTAGATAATGAGTGACATTTCAATTTTGGGTGAACTATCCCTTTAAGATGATGTATTAGTGCTCTTGTTTTTTTAATGCAAACATCTGATCCAACATGGTTTCCTCGCTGCAGGAGAGATCAAGCTCAGCACCATCCAGAAGAACGTGAAGCGAGTGATGAGAGAGGAGTTCTCTCTCTTCTCACTGGGCATCGGTTTTGACGTGGACTACGACTTCCTGGAGCGCATCGCCATGGAGAACAGGGGCATGGCTCAGAGGATCTACGCCAACCACGACGCCGCAGAGCAGCTACGGGTACGAGGACATGAAAGGACTTAACCCTCCTGTTGTCCCTCTGGGTCAAATTGACCTAATCTGTTCCCTTCCTCCCTTCCTTCCTTCCTTCCATTCGTCCTTACTTCTTCTTCCTTCCTCTTTTGATCCAGTTCACCTGGTCTGTTCCCCCCTCCATCTTTCTTTCCTCCCTTTTCCTTTCCTTCTTTCCCTTCTTCCTTCCTTGAACGAATCTGTTCTCTCTCTCCATCTTTCTTTTCTTCCATCTTCCCTTCCTTCTTTCCACAGTCCTTTTTGCCTCCCTACCTCCCTTCCTTCTTTCCCTTCATCCTTACTTCTTTTTTGACCCAATCTGTTTCCTCCCTCCATCTATCTTTCCTTCCCTTTTCCCTTTCTTCTTTCCTCCCATCTTTCCCTTTGTCCTTCCTTCCTTCCTTCCTTCCTTCCTTCCTTCCTTCCTTCCTTCCTTCCATCCATCCCTTCATCCTTCCTTTCTTCCTTCCTTCCCTTGGTCCTTCCTACATTCCTTCCTTCCTTCTATCCCTTCATCCTTCCTTCCCTTGGCCCTTCCTGCATTCCTTCCTTCCTTCTATCCCTTCATCCTTCCTTCCTTCCTGCATTCCTTCCTTCCTTCTATCCCTTCATCCTTCCTTCCTTCCTTCCTTCCCTTGGTCCTTCCTGCATTCCTTCCTTCCTTCTATCCCTTCATCCATCCATCCATCCATCCATCCATCCATCCATCCATCCATCCATCCTTCCTTCCTTCCTTCTATCCCTTCATCCTTCCTTCCTTCCTTCCTTCCCTTGGTCCTTCCTTCCTTCCTTCCCTTGGTCCTTCCTACATTCCTTCCTTCCTTCTATCCCTTCATCCTTCCTTCCTTCCTTCCCTTGGTCCTTCCTGCCTGCCTTCCTTCCTTCCTTCCCTTGGTCCTTCCTACATTCCTTCCTTCCTTCTATCCCTTCATCCTTCCTTCCTTCCTTCCCTTGGTCCTTCCTGCATTCCTTCCTTCCTTCTATCCCTTCATCCTTCCTTCCTTCCTTCCTTCCTTCCTTCCTTCCTTCCTTCCTTCCTTGACCCAGGAAGACAACAGGAGGGTTAACGTGACTTCTTCTCAAACAAACCAAAGCTTGACTGCCTTATCAAATCCATCCATACTTCCTTTGACATTCGAAGCATCACCTTGGTTGTTGCTCCTCTTCCTCTTCCTGTGCAGACGTTCTACAGCCAGGTCTCCTCTCCGCTGCTGAGAAGAATCGCCATTCAGTTCCCAGAGGAAACCGTGTCGGACGTCACCCAGAACCGCTTCGATAAATACTTCAGTGGCTCGGAGCTGGTGGTGGCTGGGAAGGTGCTGCCGTCCGAGGCCAACACGCTGACCAGCTTCACCACCGCATCTGCTGTGAGTGCAACAACAACACAAGCACAAACTTAGAGCCGTGTTTAATTTCACCATTTAAATCAGAGTTGGGCCACTGCAAAAAATCTAATATCTTACCAAGAATATTTGTCTTATTTTTAGTCAAAATGTCATTTCTGGTCAAAACAAATCTCATTCTACTAAAAATAAGACTCATCACATTAAAAAGCAGCTTGTTTTTAGACACTTTTTTTTTTTTTTTTTACATCTTTCAAGCATATTTTCACTTGAAATAATCTGATAGTGGAGCAAGTTTTTCTTCCTTATTACAAGCACAAACAACTTGCTTTCATTGGCAGATTTTTCTACTTATTTCAAGTGAAAATTTGTTTGAAACAAGTGAAAACGATCTAAAAACAAGTTAATTTTTAGGTGATGAGTCTTATTTTAAGTGGAAAGAGATTAGTTTTGACTAGAAATTAGACATTTTGACAAGAAATAGATCTAAAAACAAGTTAATTTTTAGGTGATGAGTCTGAGAGGTTAGTTTTGACTAGAAATGAGACATTTTGACAAGAAATAAGACAAATATTCTTGGAAAGACTTTGAGTTTTTGCAGTAGGAGGTTAAAGGTCACACAGGTCCCATCTCGTCGTCTTGCAGGCCCGTCTGGACATCACCCTGGAGACCGAGGCCGACACCACGGAGCTGGACGCAGAGTTGGCCAAGCAGCAGCACTCGTTCACGGGCTTCGCCAGACAGATGTGGGCTTACATCACCGTCAAGCAGCTGATAGCTGAGAGGTGAGAGCAGGGTGATACAAGAGATGAATGGATGTCCAGAGATGGACAGAGTACTCCACCCCAGTACTTGAGTAAGAGTACAAATACTACTGGTCAAAATTTACTCCGTTACAAGTAAAAGTAGCTCAGTCGACATGTTACTCGAGTAAGAGTAAAAAAGTACTTGCTTCTAAAGGTACTTAAAGCAGAAGTAAGTGATATATTTGTGTTAATATAAGTCTTAAATAGTTATATCTTCCGACAGCAATCACTTACATAGAGTGTTTGGACTGAAACACGGGTCTGTCAGTCACTCTGCTCTGCTCTGAGCCGAGGAGAAAACATTTCTCGTATCCTACAGTTTTTATCCAATGAGGAGAGAGAACGGCATGCAGGGCTGTGTGTGCAGCCAAGGGACGCCCTGAATGTGGCGACGTAGGGACGAGGACTGTTATGGTGCGTTCAAGGAAACTCGTATTTTTCCGACCGTGAAGTCGTACCAGGTCGATCTGGTACGAGTTCACCGGTCGGAAGTTACGAGTGGCCGTTATAGTGACTTTCACCGGTAAAACAGGTCGAAAAAACACGAGTGGGTTGCCTGGAACGCTACAAAGTCGTAAGTTGTGACTTGAAGCTGTAATTTACGATTTCAAAAGCCTGCCTGGAACGCAGCATTAGCGAAAACGACCGGACCACTTACTTCTGCTTTAAATATCCAAAAGTACAGGCTTTTAAATTTACTTTAAGTAAAAGTAAAAGTAAGAGTAAGAGTAAATTTCTTATTTTTCACATCAATGAATTGCTATAATTTTTTCTAAATGAATTTAAGGAGCTTTTAACTCTTGTTTCTGAGAATGAACTCTTTGAAACCAGCTGCACTGATTTTTGTTGGACCTGACTTTTAGGGGTTAGGGTTTCCTTCTTTGACAAACACAGCTTGTGTCCAATAGGATTTTAGAAAAAAAAAAGAAAAAGAAAAGCAGACCTGAAAGTAACGAGTACTTTTCAGCCTTCCTAGAAATTAACTCGAGTAAAAGTATAAATATTTGTCTTGGAAATGTATTCAAGTAAGAGTAATAAGTACCAAAGAAATCTAATACTCAAGTAAAGTACAGCACAAATCCTCTGGATATGTACTTAAGTACAGTACTCAAGTAAATGTACTCTGTTCCTGTCCACCACTGTGGATGTCGAGTCCCTCAGTTTTCTTGTCTTTGTAACAGTTGCCGTGTGGTTCTCCTTCCTGCAGGTCTCTGGCGCCGACGGCCGCCAAGAAGAGGAAGATCACCCAGCGGATCATGGCGCTGGCCGTGGAGCATCAGTTCGTCACTCCGCTCACCGCTCTGCTGGTGGAGAGCGAGGACGCCACGGAGAGGCTGCTGGCTGACTCCCCGAAGGACCCCAAGCACGGCTGCTGCTCAGGTGCTTCCCAAAATGTTTAAAGGCATAGTTCACCCAAAATTCATTATCTACTCACCCTCATGTTGACTAATATAAGGGCTGGGAGAAGTTTCAGAGTCCTCCGTGGCTTCTCTGAGTTACAGCGGGTCTCGATGTAGCAGTGCATGTCCATATAATGGTTGCAAATGGATACCACTTTTCTTCGTAACAAAAAGACACACCAAAAAACATCCAAATACCGTAACGGAAGCTCCTCTTCTGTCCTCTTCCTGGTCCGTCCAATTTGGACGAACCAGGAAGAGGAGCTTCCGCTACAAACAAGCTTGAAATATAGACTTGTTTAATTTTTTTCGGAACAATTTCGCATTTCGAGGCTTCAATACAAGACGGACATTACATACGAGCAGCATGGAGGTATTTGGATGTTTTTTGGTGTGTCTTTTTGTTACGAAGACAGTTGGTATCCATTTGCAACCGTTATATGGACATGCACTGCTACGCCGAGACCCCCTGTAACTCAGAGAAGCCATGGATAACTCTGAAACTTCTCCCAGCCCTTAGTCCACATGAGGGTGAGTAGATAATGAGTGAAATTTGAATTTTGGGTGAACTATCCCTTTAACTAATCAAAACAGACACTTTATAGTCAACGAGGAGGAGTAAGACGTGATAAAAAAACAAACATGATGTGATGCTGTGTGTGTAGGAATAGGATTAGGAGGCGGCTCGGGAGGCAGCGTATCTCCGGTACCAGTCGTCTACCAGCCTCCACCCTGGGTCCAGATGACCACCACCGCCCCCCCGAGTCAGGCTGCCAAGGGCCCAGAGGAGTGGGTTCTGAGTCCGACAGTCAACTTAGGTAACAACACCACACAGATATACACAAACACACACACACATTTCTGGAGTTTATCAGTGTGAAACAAGTGTGTAACAAGCTCAGTGTTTCTCATCCAGTGGACAACGACCCCCACTTCATCGTCCACCTGCCCAGAAGTGACATGGACGTCTGCTTCAACATCGACTCCAAACCGGGTCACATCCTCAACCTGGTGTCCGACAATGGAACAGGTACTGAATATTATTTTTTACAAGTCCTTAAAGGGATAGTTCACCCAAAATTCAAATTTCACTCATTATCTACTCACCCTCATGTCACCTAAGAGCTGTGAGAATTTTCAGAGTCCTCTGTGCCTTCTCTGAGTTGCGGGGGGTCCATGCAGCAATAGTTGTCCATATAATGGTTGTGAATGGATACCAACTTTCTTCGTCCAAAAAGACACACCAAAAAACATCCAAATACCTCCATGCTGCTCGTCTGTAATGTCCGTCTTGTATTGAAGCCCCAACATGAGAAATTGTTCCGAAAAAAATTAAATAAGTCTATATTTTAAGCTTGTTTGTAGCAGAAGCTCCCAGTGTCTTGGTTCACTGCTCTTCCTGTGTCAGTGCAAATCTCGCGTGATTTGCACTGACCGGCGGAACAATTTCTCATGTCGGGGCTTCAATACAAGAGGGACATTACAGACGAGCAGCATGGAGGTATTTGGATGTTTTTTGGTGTGTCTTTTTGTTACGAAGACAGTTTCCATTTGCAACCGTCATATGGACATGCACTGCTACGCCGAGACCCCCTGTAACTCAGAGAAGCCACGGATAACTCTGAAACTTCTCCCAGCCCTTAGTCGACATGAGGGTGAGTAGATAATGAGAAATTTCAATTTTGGGTGAACTATCCCTTTAAAGCTGCTACATGTAATATTTTGACACCAGACATAGTTTATCAATTACGGCATTCATTGGTTTATTGTGTCGATACTGTAACAAATGGACACTACATGGCTTTTGCAGACCTCAGTGCAGGAAACCGCATGGTTACTTGACAGCACAATAAAAAGCTAACAACATTAGCATCCTTAGCTCCATTGCACATCTTTTTGTACCTGTTCATTGCACTTCCTGTCCTGTCCTGAAGGCGTGGTGGTGAACGGTCAGCTGATCGGCTCAAAGCAGATGCAGAAAGGCAGCTTCAAAACCTACTTCGGCGTCATCTCGGTCTACTACCAGCCCGATGGAGTCAGCGTGACCGTCGGCACCGACAGCATCACCATGACCGACGGCAGGAACAACCACTCCTTCACCTGGGCGGCCACAGCTGAAATCACACAGGACGGGTAACTAACGACGACACCTTTTAATTACAGAAGTATTTACTTACCTGGGTTTCACATCTGGGTTTCTCTCTTCTTTCTTCTTTCTGTGCTCCAGGGTGAGGATTTCCGTCATGAAGGACTCTCATGTTACCGTCACAGTAAATAATAATATCCGGGTGATGGTGCTGCTTCACCGTGTGTGGAAGAAACACCAGATCAATGTGGACTTCCTCGGTATCTACATCCCAAATAACAACCAGTACTCCCCTCTGGTGCACGGGCTCATAGGTGAGAAATTCACCACCACAACCATCATTCACAGACCTTAGTGAATCAAACTGTAAATCAGATAGTTTGGACATTGACAGGTGCTGGAAAAGTCTGTTTGTAAAAACAGAGATGAGAAAAGAGCAAAGTGTGGATCAGACACCTGTCAATCAAACATGCTTCTATTTAAGCCTTAAGACCAGTTTAATAGAACAATGACTCTCAGATCTGCAATCAAAACATATAAAAATGATCCACTTTGATCATATCTAATGGTAAAAAAGGGCAAAAATAAAGAATATGTCAGATTTTTTTTTATATTCCGCAAAAATATTTATGTTTTTACTACTTTAATTATTATTTCTCCAATAAATTATACTCTTCCAGTTCATAATACAAAAATATAGAGGAAACAGATGCCATATATGGATACTGTGTCAATGGTATAGATACCATATGATTTTTAAATTTTTTTTGTTGTGGTAGACAGCTTAAAATGAACATATTGTATACCCAGCATATTTAAAATAACAAAATTCATGAAAATTGTACAATACATTATGAAAATTTGTGCGTTTGAGGTTAAAAATGCGTGTGATCTCACAGGCCAGTTTTCTCGGGAGCCTGAAGTGAGTGTGTACGACGTCCACGAAGGACCGGACCCCCTGAAGAACGAGGCAACAATGGAGGTGAAGGGCAACAAGCTGCTCGTCACCAGGTTTGTCTCTCGCATTAAACCAACTTCTGAACAACTTTAGAGTGTGTATTGTGTCTATAAATACCATGTGTGTGTGTGTGTGTGTGTTCAGGGGCTGGCAGAAGGACTACAGGCGTGATAAGAAGCGAGGCTCTAACGTCTACTGCTGGTTCATTCACAACAGCGGGAAGGGCTTCATCGACGGCCACTACACCGACTACATCGTCCCCGATCGCAACAGCTTCCTCCAGACGCTCTAGTCTGAACACGCACGCACACACACACTGATAATAAATAGATAAATAAATATATTGATCCACATACTGAGGTCATAGATTCCAGAGATCACCTGAGGTCATGTTTGTTGAATTTATTTGGTCAAAATTTACATCTGCAATGTTTAAGATCAACTTGAATATTGAGACAAAATAAAAAAAAAAGACAAAAACAAGTCAGACTATTGATCTGTGTGTTTTTTTTTTCTTTTCTTTTCCTGTAATGCTCCGCTGGAGATGCATTGTGGGATATGTGGTATGTACAAGGGAAGTAACTCTGACACAGTAGAGTCCCTCTGAGGTTAAGTCTTGGACTGGAGGGGCTGCTGGTTCAGGCCAGTTTAGAGAAATCCTCATAAGCCACTTCCACCCTCTTCCCTCTCTGTTGACCCTGAGGACGAGAGGACGTGACACGTAAATAATGGCTGCAGCTGCAACATAGAAACTAGATACAATTAATGAAAAAATGCAACATGATTTATACAAATTCTATGTTTGGCTCTGGAATAAATTAAGAGACTACTCCAATTATTTTCCTTTTTATTAAGAACAGTATAAAAACCATTGTTGTGATTAAAAATTGGGGTTATTCCACCAATGTTAATTTCTAAATTCTTCCTTTAAAAAAAAGTTTAAAAAAGAAAAAGAATGGTGTTGTTTAAAAATTAATGTGAATTTGTCTTCTATGCATAATTCAAGGTCTGAAAACACTGCATCTTTTTTGTTAATTTGAGCAGTTGTGATTTTCTGCAAATAAATGCTCTAAATATTTCAAATTTGGGAGAACTGTTGTCAGTACTTTATAGAATAAAACATAAGTGTTTATTTTACTCACATATAACAAAACCAGAGAAACTGATAATTTTGAAGTGGTCTCTTAATTCTTTTTCCAGAGCTGTAAATCTATTCCTAGAAATACTCACAGATTCCAGGGTGAGTGTGGCGCAGAAGTTTTTCTCATCGATCCCCTCCAGCACGGCCTCGGTGTCTCTGTACGGGCCGTTCAGGACCAAAACTCTTTTACCTGCAGTAAAGTTTGACAGTGAGATGCTGAGGAGGGAAGACAAGGGAAAACAACCTGCTGATTTTAATTCATATAAATAAATCTATACAGGTAGGACGTCTCACCTGGTGCAGGTATGACCGTCTCCACGTGGTTCTGGTCCAGCTTCAGTTTGTCTCCAGAGTCAATCAACTTCACCACCGCTGTGTAGTTGTCTCTCACCTCCTGCAGCGAAGACAAAAATCACAACTGTGAACGTCACAGCTCCTCACACATGCACATGAACACGTGTGGAAGAATCACACACACTCTTAAGGTCTATGCACACTGAGTCTGTTTTTTTCGCATGCGTTTTTCGTATCCGTCATCCGACAAAAAACGTTACACACAGGCTCCTTGCACACTGAGTCCGCTGCGTTTTATTCGCATGCGTTTTTATTTTGTATATGTTCCAAATTTCGGAGAGGGAGACAAAAATCGCCACGCACTGATGCGCTTTGTGGTTCTCTCACGTCGAGAAATGAAAGAAAAAAATTAAAATATTGTGTCCATCCTGAGAGGACGCCAATAGCGAGGGGATCTGCTGCTTGTAAATGAGCAGCGGAACTATCATGATGATCACTTCAACAGTTTATTTTAGGATGTCAGTGGTCCAGTTGGATAGATATTGATTATTAGCTCACACATTAAACAGAAGACGGCCAATTTCCATGATCCTGAACAGCGGCTGGCGCACGCACACACACACACTCAGCAGTGATCCCCCCCCTCTCTCTCTCTCCCTCTCCAGCCTCGAAACCCTGATGTGATTGGTCAACAGGGATGCAAACGGGTCAGGACCATATAATGTGTTAGTTTCACTTTAATTGAACACATTCTACATGGCGGAGGCGACGTCTTTAGGGCTTCCTTCACCTCTGAAACGGGGCAGAGCTCCGTGGAAACACCTGCCTGACACAGCAACGTAGGGAACCGTGCATGTCCGCGGCGCACAGCTCCACACGCACGCGCATGTCGCGTCTACATTGGAGGTCAGCTGTTACCAGTGTAATCAGAGACCAAATGAGTTCGCCTCAGTTTCACGTGATTGTCACTGTCGCTTTAAACAGAAGACAGCCAATTTGCACGCACACACGCACGGGTGAACCCCCCCCCCCTCCCTCTCCCTCTCCAGCCTCGAAACCCTGATGTGATTGGTCAAAAAGGCTTTTCACAGATGCGAAAAACGCATTAAATCGAACCTGTTCCGAAAACTTTAATGACGGACAAAAGTTTCGGACTTGGTGTGTAAACATGATCCGACACAACATGAGGTCGAATTTAATTTTTGACGTGCGGCAATTTTGGACGAAAAAAACAGACTCAGTGTGCAAAGGCCTTTACCATGACGACGGCCTTCTTCTTGTGGTATTTTTCTCCGAGCCTCTTGGTGACGACCTTGACCACGATGTTGGGCTGCATCCAGTAATCTGTCTTGACCGACTGCTTATTCTTCTTCTTCCTCTCCTCCATCTGAGCGGGAAACATCGTCATCAGAAGACGGAGATAAACAAATTGTAAAAACATTCAGGAGACAAAACGAAACCATCCACTCCACCTCTATGATCTCCTCCAGAGCAGATTTCTTCTTCTTCTCGGATCTGGAGTCTGAACCGGAGGACGTGTCTTTCCTCTTGGTCGAGGACGATGCTGCTGTTTTGAGAGCGCTGGCACTGAGGGCAGAGCTACAGACACACAAACACACACACACACACGTTTTAGACAAAATAATTCACTTATATCCACTAGATAATTGTGCAAAATGAACGTCCTGCAGAGAAATCTGTGTACCTCGATTTGGAGGGACCGGCTACACATGAAGAAGCTCCCAGATTGAAAGCAACTGCAAGAGAAAAACGATTATTGTATAAACTTCATAATTCTGATGAAGATAGAATAAATGCAACATCTACGAATAAACAAGTAAATAGATCCAAACCTTTCTCTTCTTCATTCTCACGTTTCAGCTCTGTATAAACTGGAGTTTCCTATAAAATAAAATAAAAACACAGCACAAACTTTTACTTTAAATTTAGAAACTGTAACATCTGAGCTGCCGCAAAGATATTCAATATATGGAAAGATCCTCCATGAGAGGCTGCTCCAATGATAGAAATGGTATACACTTCCTGTCTCTCTAAATGGGCGTGGCCAACCGTCACCCCACCTCGTCTGTGATCGTGTGTGTGGATTTATACAATTTGTAGGTAGATGAAAGTGAGATATTTATATTTTCTTATGATAACATTAAATATTTACACTACTAACAGTCATAATTAGCATGACAAATATAATTTAAATCATTTTCACGGGAGTTCTCGGCCGTTTGTTTGACGTTGCCTTGGAGATCTGTGCCAAATCTCGCGATAGTGTGTCGTAGAGACAGAGGCAGGTCTTGAACAAAGTGGATTTTCTCCTGATGCGTCCGTCTGAAAATTGACATTTTCGTGTCAAACTGTTCAGAAGAGATGTGGCTTTTGAAAAATGAGTCCAAAATTTACTTCAGTGACTGTGGGGAGAAAGAATCGACCATAATCGGTGTTCACGTTAAATTGTCCCATTGGAGTCGATACATTCTATGCTGCCTCTGGTCTCCCTAAAGGACATGCATACAGGAAGGACTCGTCATGGAAGGTCTTGGTTTATAAACCGTCTTTGGCTGCCGTCAGGTCTGTGTCGCTGCTTTTACTCACCTCCGTCTCTTTGCAGTCTTGGCCTCTGCGGACTTGATCCTCGATGAACTTGGCGCTCCTCTCCTCGTCGTCCAGCTCGTGCTTCTTCTTCCTCGCCTGCTCCTCTTGGCGGCGGATGGTCTCCGGGTCGCGGTCGATGTACTGGACGTACCAGCCTTTAGGGGTCTCGTCAACTTTACACAGGCCTGTAGGAAGCACACGAGACAGATCAGTAATTAAATATACTGCATATAATCTCAACCTCAATAAATGTTGCCCAAATACGACGTATTTAAACTTAAATAAGTCATGCTATTATATCTTGCACGTTACTATAATGCACTTCTTAAAGGGACAACGAGGAGTTTTGGAAAGCGAAGTGTTTCCTACTACATTTACCATGAGCCTCCGCGCGCACGGTGAAATTCTTGGACCAGCGCAAGACGGACATCTTGCCAAGAATGTTTTCATTCATCAAGAATTAAAGTCAGAGGTTCAAAGAGGTTCAGATACCGTCGTAGTCCCGACCATAAACGGCAATTCAGCGGCGTTATTCTCATGACTCGTCGCAAAACCGAAAGTAAGGAAACGCTGGTCGGCTCGACCAGCATTTCCGCCACCACTAATAATAACAAAATAACAATAGAGACAAAACGATATATTTATCGAAAATGGACCCATTAACAAGTGGTAACATAGATTCATCCACATTAATATGAGACTTTTTTATTGTTGCAGAATTTTTCGTTCTGCCACTGGAGAAACTCCTAGTTGTCCCTTTAAACGTCAAATTGCTTTAATGAACTACACACCAACACTGTGGCAAAACCTGCAAAAGAGTTAAGGTTTAAAAAAAAAAGGCCACAACCTCTGTGGACATTTTTAAAAAGAGCTTAAAACTACCTCTAAGTGTGGTGTTTTATCCCTCAAACCTGTTCTGGAAATAAGTTTGCCTTCTAAACTTATCTGTTTTGACAGTAAAAATATTTGAATATATTCTTATATAAGCTGACAAATGTATTTGTTCCTACTGTATTTGTTTGTTTCTCCCCAATTTAGCATTTTAAGCCACACTTTCATTAAATATGGAAGGGGGACATGTCTGGGCAGCAGGATGTGGGAGCGTTTCATATTCAAGGCAATATCTGACAGTGATATTCTCAGCTATCAGGATAAGGTATCATTCCTCCTCAATATATGTTTGGTCTGACTTTTCCTCAGTAGTTTCCACCTGTGTGTTTCTATCCACCAGCTCACCTTCTCTGCCCAGCCACTTGGTGAAGTCAGTGAGAGTTTCCCACTGTGTGGAGTTCATGTGGACGTGTTCCCGGTCACTGATGTACTCGTTGTAGACAATGTTGTTGTGCACTCGCTTGGTTCCTGCAGAACAAGAATTACAAGAGTCAGGACAAAAAATTATCTTCTTATATAGAAACAAACATCTGTAATGAACCTGAACTCACCAAAGCGTCTTCTGAGCAGCTCAACGAAGTCTCTCTTGAACTCACTGGTACAATAAGGAGACAATTATTAACTCCGTCATCTTTAATTCGACGTTAACATGTTTTACATATCACGAAAATGAAGCTAAAGTTCAAACTCACTCTGAGAAATAGTCCATGAACTTATTGGGGTCCTCTGAGGCCAGCAGCAGCTGCCTCTGGTGGGACTCGGACATGCAGTGGCATTTAAACCCGTTCTGTTAAGTTAATAATCCATTTTAATACATAAACAGCGACAATACAATCACAAAAGTTAGCCATTTTATGACGAATATCTCACCTCATCTCTGCATTGTTTCTGACACATTTGACAATACCAACGTAACTTCTGGAGACCTTTGGATTTTATCCGGTTGCCTATCGCCTTCGGAGAGAGAAAATCTGCTTTCCCCATGGCGACGAACCACAACAAACATAAAACACTCGAGAAAACGTTAAATATTCAACAAAAAGTGGTAGAAATGTTGCTCGAAACGCCGCTAAACCACGCTAAACAGTTACCGACATAAACAGTTTCCGCTAACAAGCACGCAATCTCGCGATAACGCCTGCTGCGTTCAAGGGCTCTACGTAGGCTTCGTATTTTACCAAACTCCCCACGTCATTACGCCTTTCTAACATGGATCTATGCATAAATGTATATTTTGTTTGTTTTTTGGTTTCTTTGGGTGTGTGTATAATATTTTTTTTTTAAAAAGAAAAAATAATATTTCATCAAACTTAATGTAGAACTATTCTTGAGACATTTGTACTGAAGTCACAAACCGTTTTCACACTGGAAAAAGAAAACTGGATTGAAAATATCATACTTTTTTTTGTTTTTACTGTTGATTTAACATTAACATTACGTAACTGATTATTCAAAAAAACTGAGACAGTTTAAAAGTAAAAAAAAAAACATAAATTGGTGGGGAAAAAAAGAGTAGCTACCCATGCTCAAAATGAATTAAACATTTTGAGTAAAACAAAAATTATCTACAAAAGAAAGACCAATGCAAAAATTGGAGATGTGCAAATTTGCCTTTCTACATATTTGGCAGATCTGATGAACAGCGTAGGCCAAAAAGCCTATTACGCACAAGTGAATATCGGTATTAGATTTAACGACATTTCTGTTGGTAAGTGAAGGCATCATTCGTCCATTTTGCCCTTAACCTGCGCCTGCGCAGTCCTGCGTGTCTGACCTTCATAGGAGTAACCATGTTCGCCAGGAGCAGCGCGTTGGTCTTCTCCCCACAATGGTAAACTCATAAATA
Organism: Trachurus japonicus; assembly: GCF_045865225.1. Classification (NCBI taxonomy): domain Eukaryota; kingdom Metazoa; phylum Chordata; class Actinopteri; order Carangiformes; family Carangidae; genus Trachurus; species Trachurus japonicus. The sequence goes on from NC_140929.1 coordinate 5,425,310, forward strand.
TCCAAATATTCCTCAACAGTCTTTAACTTTATCGTCTTTGTTTTTCTGTTCCTGAACATATGTGGTCTGAATGAATGCGTAACCTCTCGTCTGTAGTGCACGCAAGTTATTGACAGCAAGGACGTGCTAGCGTGGAGGCCGCAGCTAATGAATGGACAAGTTCAACTCACTAGAAGCTAATGCTAACCAAGCTGACATTGTGCCGGTGTCTAACAGAGGACAGTTAACATTTAATCAATAAGTTATAGTAATAAAATACACCCTAACACGTCTACAAGTCATTGCACTGTCCTCAGCTAGTGCAAACTGTCATGCTAACGGGATGCTAACTCACTTGCAGCGCTAATCTGTATCCCTCATGCTATATAGTGTATGACAGATTAGATTAGCAAATGAAAACATGGCATTAATCACAAGATGCTGTTTAATATCGACCTAATAACGTGTTAATAATACCGTTCTGTGTTATTAATGCTTGCAGCTGAAGCTCACATATACTGTTTTCTGTTCACAGTGGGCAGGTCAGGAACATGGCTACCCTGAAGGACAGTAAGTACTTTTGTACACTGCATACTGTATTATGTGATTAAAGTTATCAGCATAACAAAATATTGCACACTTTGCACTGATGCAAACTTTAAACAGCCAGAGTGTCATTGTATAACACGGTCTGATGACAACTGAGTATTTCAATAAGTACAAAATATGTCTGCATTGTGGTGCCACCTGTCTGCATAGAGGCAGTGTGAATATATTAACATGCACCTGGGAAACAATAAGTTAAAAAAGAAATATATTATCAAAAGTGATGCAGAATTATTGAGCACATTCTAGAGATTTATATAAAACTGTTTGCATTATTGCTAATAATAAAAACAAAATCAAACTAACAGATATATGAATGGAGTTCTGTGACATAGCAGTCCCTTTTATTGACTGGCAGCATCGTATGATATTTATTAGGACAAATATTAGAGACCCTGGTAGCAGACACTGTTATTTGTGTTATTTGTCATATCTAATATTGTAAATGATGTCTTCTATTTTTCCTTTTTAGTCACCATTCGGTTGAAGTCCATCAAGAACATTCAGAAAATCACAAAGTCCATGAAGATGGTGGCCGCTGCCAAGTACGCTCGTGCTGAGAGGCAGCTGAAGCCGGCCCGTGTCTACGGCTCCGGCGCCGTGGGTACGTAAAGCGCCTCTCCACCTCTTACATCCACTAAATCAGATTTTTTTTACTTCTTAATAAGATCATTTATTGAGCTGTTTCCCTCTCTGCCCTGCAGCTCTGTACGAGAAGGCCGATATCAAAGCTCCCGAGGACAAGGCCTCCAAGCACCTGCTTGTCGGTGTGACCTCTGACCGTGGTCTCTGTGGCGCCATCCACTCCGGCGTAGCTAAGGCCATTAAGAGCGAGATCGCCAACCTGACCGGCGCTGGCAAGGAGGTGATGGTGATCAATGTGGGAGACAAGCTGAGAGGCATTCTGCACAGGTGCTAATCCCTTCTGACGTAACACTGTTGTCCACCAGGGGCAGAAGTTTGTGATGATTACTTTTCTTTTTTGGAAAAATAATGTTTTAAATGCTGCTGTGCGATTTAGATTTTTTTTTTTTTTTTTTTAATTTTGCAGTTAAAGTTTGTGTCTCTGTGGTGATTTGATTACTATAATTGCTTTGTTGGCTCTGGTAGCATGAAGCCTGGCGACAGGGAGGCTGCGTCTGTGATGCTAATAGATTAATGCACAGCAGTGAGATCAGTTTATTGCCAAATGTTTTGATTGATATTAAAGGTTTTAAACTTTATTCCCTGCAGTAGGAGGGATCGGTGTTCAGTTTTCAGTTTTAGTGCATGTTTGTTGTGACTTGTAATGTGACTTTATATGGGGCAAAAAGTGAAAGTGCACAGACTGACGATGTCCACTCTCCTCCATCCATCAGGACCCATGGAAAGCACATCCTGATCAACTGTAAGGAGATTGGCCGTAAGCCCCCCAGCTTCGGCGACGCCTCCATCATCGCCACCGAGGTGCTCAACTGTGGATACGAGTTCGACCAGGGCTCCATCATCTACAACAGATTCAGGTGCGACACCCGGTCCTGGTCCCGCCTCACACTCAGAGACCCACTTGTCTTTTTTTTTAAATGTTAAAGGGATAGTTCAACACTTTGGCAAATTGGCCCATTGCCATAATCCCTATAGTCATAGCAGTAGGTTTGTTACCTTTAATTGTCGGTGCAAGCTATTTTTAGAACGGCGGAGCAGAGCCGCGAGCTGCTCAGAGAGGCTAAGGGAATTTCTTGGTTTCCCTCATCAAACTCACCAAATACACAATCCAACAACTCCACAACGCTCTGGTGGACAAGTCGTGACCTGCACATTCACCACGCTATGAGATAATAACAGAACGTTACCAGACAGAGTTGTTTTAGAGGTAAATACAGAGACTGCTTGCTGAAAAACTGTCCCTGAACGCAACTCGCATCAGCGGTTTTGCATGAATTTACCTCTAAAACAACTTGTCCACAACAGCGTTTTGGAGTTGTTGGATTGTGTATTTGATGAGTTTGATGAGGGAAACCAAGAAATCCCATGAGCCTCCGTAGCGTAGCTCTGAGCAGCTCGCGGCTCTGCTCCGCCGTTCTAAAAATAGCTTGCACCGACAATTAAAGGTAACGAACCTACTGCTATGACTATAGCGATTATGGCAATGGGCCAATTTGCCAAAATGTTGAACTATCCCTTTTAAAATACTGTATTGACTCGCCCCTTCTCTCTCCGATGCAGGTCTGTTATCTCCTACAAGACGGACCGTAAGCCTGTGTTCTCCACAGAAGTTGTTGCTAACGCAGGTAGGACGCGTTGCTTTGTGAAGACTCAACGGCCTCGTTTGTCCCAGTGAAAGAGACACTGAACATCTCTGTGTGTGTGTTCCTCCTCCTCCTCCTCCTCTTCCTCCTCCACAGAGTCTATGGGCGTCTATGATGACATCGACGCTGATGTGCTGAGGAACTACCAGGAGTTCTCTCTGGTCAGCACCATCTACTTGGCCCTGAGGGAGGGGACCACCAGCGAGCAGAGCGCCAGGATGACGGCCATGGACAGCGCCAGCAAGAACGCCTGTAAGACTTCACCGGGAAACACACATCTACTGTATATGATGATGAGTTTTATATGACAGCTTTAGTGATATTACAGTGCAGTCGGGGCATCTATGAAACTGTATTTAGTTTCCTGCATGTCACAACTCCAGACTCTGACAAGTTCTATTAAATTCTCCTAAAGGGATAGTTAACATTTTTGGCAAATTGGCCCATTGCCATAATCCCTATAGTCATAGCAGTAGGTTTGTTACCTTTAATTGTCAGTGCAAGCTATTTTTAAGAACGGTGGAGCAGAGCCGTGAGCTGCTCAGAGCTACGCTACGGAGGCTCATGGGATTTCTTGGTTTCCCTCATCAAACTCATCAAATACACAATCCAACAACTCCAAAACGCTCTGGTGGACAAGTTGTGACCTGCACATTCACCACGCTATGAGATAATAACAGAACGTCGTTACCAGACAGAGTTGTTTTAGAGGTAAATACAGAGACTGCTTGATGAAAAACTGTCCCTGAAGGCAACGCGCATCAGTGGTTTTGCATGAATTTACCTCTAAAACAACTCAGTGGTGATTATGGCAATGGGCCAATTTGCCAAAATGTTGAACTATCCCTTTAAGATAAAACAATAACTCAGCTACCAAAAACACTGGAAATTAATTATTTATTTACATTCTCTTGTGTTTTTTAAAATAGTTGGAGCTGGATGGAGTCGTCACGTTAGGATCTTTGAGCTCAGACGAACATTTTAAATAACGATCAATCAATAGGGCAATAATGAGGATAATCTTTGTGGAGATTTAGAGCCATTTTAGTTTTTTTTTTTCTTAATTCTTCTCTAGTAAAATGCTTATCAAGAGTGCAAGATAATCAAAAACCAATATATTATCAGTTTACAAAGATATAAATCAAATAAACCACAGATTAGACGAAAAAACGAGTTCAGCAAATCAACTAATCTCCCTGATTAAATAATCTTAATTACGTAACTAAGTTTGTGTGGTGGAAACAGAAGAGTTGGACGTACTTTCATTTGACTTTAACATCTTTTGACGCTCGTTTTCATCTCGTTTATGAGCTCGTTGCTCCGACAACGCTCCTCCAACCTCTGCTGTAAAGTTGTGTGTGACAGTGATTGACGGGTCGTCTCTTCACTTCCTCTTTTCAGCTGAGATGATTGACAAGCTGACCCTCACCTTCAACCGTACCAGACAGGCCGTCATCACCAAGGAGCTCATTGAGATCATCTCCGGAGCTGCTGCTCTGTAAGTCTTTCTTTTTTTTTTTTTTACCTTTTTTTACCACCTTTACAGTATTTTCTCTTCTTCTTATTCATCTCTTTCTTCTCTTTCTACTCCACCACTTTTCTATCTCCTTCTATTCACTTGCAGATTTTCCTCTGACTCGACTTTTCATTACGTTCGTCCGTCACTCTTAGTAGTCTCTGACCTCGGAGACCTCTCTTTTTCCTCTTTCCTCTCTCAACCATGCATGTCTTTTTTTTTTTTTCTTTTTTCTTTTATATTTTCCACATTTTCTCATGTCTAATTCTTCCTCTCTGACCTAATCTTCTCCTCCTCCTCGGCTGAACTCAGGAACTGAGGCTTGTCTTAACAGAGGAGGTAACGCAGTAGAGCAGACTGTAGTGTCAGGGTCCCTGTGTAGAAGTGAGACGAGTGTGCGTCGAGCAGCGTTTTGATACAATAGACTAGACGCCCTTTAGGCTGCAGCTTGTTATTCATCAGGTCTGAAACTGTTCTCACCTCTTCTCTTTTTTTTTCTCCTCTTTTCTCTGCAGATAAATGGGTGACCTCGTCGTTTCCATCACCTATAGCTCTTCAAAATAAAGTACTTCGGACAGACAAGTGTCGTCGTCGTTGAGAGTTTAAATGAACATTTGTGCTTCTATTTGTAAAATATATGGAGAAAATAAACCTCTTACACAGAAACTTCATCCTTTTCCGCTCAGTCCCTGTATCTCATTCCTCCTCACAATAAAACCTGACGACTGAGAAACAACGGTTTGTGTTTAAAGTCTCTTTAGATGTTTAATTGAAGTAGTTTTATAACTTTGAACTGAGTCATCAGGTGTGTAAAAGTATACAGATGATGGAAGAAACAGCAGAAACATATTAAAGTATAATCAAAACAATCACGGCTCTGCATTGGTTTTACATTGGATTGCATGATTTTAAACTGATTATCATAGACACACTCGGTATTAAGCAGTTTAATTATCGGTCCTGATGCAACCAAGTCACAGTAAATACGATGTGTTTCTAAGCTGAAACTCAGCTATTAGAAATTAACCTGTGAAATATAAAACACTTATAAACATTAAAGCCCCATTATGTAGCTTTCCGACCTTAAAATAATGTTTCTAAACACATTGAAGTGGTAGTAAAATGGTTAATAGGATGAATGGTGCCTCTGCTGCAACCTGCATGTAACCTCACTGACAGTTGCTCTTCTCAACCAGACTACCTGCACCGCCAATCCTACAAAGTGGGGGTTTAAATAAAGCCAAACATTGAAGTTTTGTTTCATGCATGTTCAAAATAAAGATTTCAATTCAATTCAGAGAGAAAAAATAAATAAAAAGTTTTATAAAGTATAAAATAAAAAGTAGATTTTAAATAAAACAACAAAAAAAAGATGATGAATAAAAGGAACAAGATCAAATTATGCCATAATGTAAATACATCAATATTTAAACAGTACATACAAGTATGGTATGGAGGCTATATTAAAAGTGTATCATACAAAAAGATGTCTATTTTGTACAATACACTTTTACAGAAGTGAGCTATTGAATACTCAACAGACCAGCATCATGTTAACTTTTCACTGCAGTGACATCTCACATTTGAAAGAGAGAAAGTGTTGGTGTCAATATATCCGTAATAGTTAATGTTATAACAATCAAATCCCAGTGTGCTATTCAGACAGTACAGCTCAGGCAGATTATGAATGAATGAATGCTTTATTGTCATTGTACAACAAAATTAAAAAGTGCTACAACTGAAACAGACACATATGACAAACACACAAACCAAACTTCAATACATACAAATATAAAAATAAAGATGAAAAACTAACAAATATAACTATAAACATGTCCTGAAAGAAGGTTTTACTAAGAAGTCAACTTTATTATATCACTCTTATCTTTTTAATGTTGTTTTATGTAGCCAAAGATTAACTTAAAAACTAAATTTTCACCAGGATCTCCTCTAATGACATTCATTTACTTAACTCAAACATAAATCCACATTGTATATTTCTGAATTTCACACCAAAGCAGATTTTCTGTTGCATGTGCCCTTTTCTTTTTCCTCCACCCTCTTCCTGCAGTCCCTGAAGTGTCCACCAGGCGCCGCTGTCTGACAACAAATGAAGCATCTTGAAGCAACAACCTGCAGGTGAGTGAGAGAGAGAAACCCAGAGGAGAGAGAGAATGAATGAATGAAGAGTTTGTAGAAACGGAGTGAGGCATTTTCATGCTCGGTTTATCTCACGATTTATTTCTGGTCAATTGATCCTCAACATCCAGATTCGATATCTGATCTGAGTTCAGCCGTTTCCTCTATAAAGTCCTAGAAACATTTACTGCAATGTAAACACACACACACAGAAAATGAGACACAGGCTGTTTGCTTGTGTGTGTTTTTTTATTATTTAATATAATTTCTGAGCCTGAAACGTTGTCCTTCCTGTTTGTGCATGCATGCATCTGTGTGTGTGTGTGCATACATGTCCTGCAGGCCTTGTTTGTCTATTGTATTTGTGCTTGTTATTGTTTACTCCTGAGGGGAGTGGGGGAGCGATTGCATCTGAACACTGAAATTACAGCGATGCCAGACTCTGATAAACGCAGTCAGGGAGCAGCAGCCTTCTCATCATCATCATCATCATCACCCCTCCTCCTCGACGACGAGGCCCCAGCGACGCAACATCCCATGCATGAGGGTGAAGGAGGAGGAGGAGGAAGGAGGTTGGGAAATTTGGGACTTTGATTGATGGGTAGTAGATTGTGGAGGTTTGGGAGCAGACTGACTGTGTCTCTTTTGTTTGAAAGATTCTCTCTGTCTATCCGCTTCGTGCCTTGGTGGCACATAGGGCCTCCACAGAGCGTCTCCACAGAGCGTTTCCACAGAGCGTTTCCACTTCTCCCGGTCGACAGCAGTTGTTCTTGCTTCGGCCCATGATCTTCTCCACCACGCCTCTTCTCTTTCTTTCTCCACTGTACGTCTCCATTTTTATTTTATTTTATTTTTTTATTTTATTTAAGGAGGACAGTGCACATTAATGAACATAATAAAATGTAAAAGTGCCAGTGTTTCAGACTGTAGTCCTCCTGGCGAGGTGTTAAAAGCCATTAAAATGAACAAGGACATGACATAATTCATATAGACACACAAGAAACACAGAAAGTCGGTACACAAATTGGAACGTATCTAAACAGATAATAGAACTACAAAGAGAGACAGTTAACATGACACTACTATAAAAAAAAAGAAAAGAAACAAAAAACAGGAAGTATAGTGCAATTTAGTAAATTTAGGTGAGATGGGCTGTTTACGATGGATAAAATGGATGGAGATGCAACAGTGCAAAAACCAGAACAGGGTTTCTTGATGGAGTTGTGTTAGGATGGGTTGAGAACACAACGAAACCAAATATAATACAGTGTGATAAAGTGCTACAGTGCGCAAAAAAAAAAAACCTGTCAGGGATGGGTAGATGAAATGGGGGTGCAGCAATGCACCAGGTGGTCTTTGGTCTTCCTCTTCTTCTTTTCCCTTCAGGTGCCCAGGTCATGGCAATGTTGCAGTCATTATTTTGGTCCTGCCTTCTTAGTATATGACCAATCATCTTCCATCTTCTCCTCTTCACTTCCTCTTCCTCGCTCAGTGGCCTCATGTCGGCTCTTTCTAACAGTTCTTCTGTACTAATGTGGATCTTGCCATTGGATTTTGAGGATTCTTCTTAGACACTTGTTGTGAAACACATTGATTGCTTTGTTGTATTGTCTCCTTTATTAATTTTCCATGTTTCGCATCCATATAGTAACACCGGCACCACTAGTGTTTTGTACAGTGTTTGAAAGATTCACTTTGCAGAAAATGTCAGTGAGCTGGAAACAGGAAGTCCAGTTAGAGACATCCGTCCAGGTCTGAGTGTCTCCTGTTAAACACTGTGTTAATATCTGGACTTGAAGAGACTTTAATCTGGATCTTGACAAATAAATATCCAAGTAAATATATAATTCATTAATATAATAATATGTTCATTATTAATAATAACTTTGATTTACATTCAACCGTGTTCAGGTCATTTGTTGATAATCTGACACCACTTCTTTTTAATGCTGTTGATTTAATGAATAAAGGATGTGCAGGGATTTCCAAATATTATTTCTAAAAAGGAGACACACTCTGCATCACTCTGATCAGATGCAAGTTTCACTATTTTAATAGACAAAGTCAAAAGACCTTCATCAGGGTTGCACTTCATTGTGGTTTTCTGGCACCTTGGCATATGCTGGTGGTTGTGAGTGTGGTGATTTACTCCAAAATATTATTTTAAAAAATATGTATTTCTTTTTACAAAAATGAAATATTGATATTATGTTATACTGCCTCTGCACTGTTAACTAAGTCTTGACTCTACTTCTTCTCCTACAGCTGTGGTCGGCCACTCTCTCACTCTCCATCTCCATCTCCTTCCACTTGAATTTGAGTCTAATTCATTTGATTAAAAAAAGAAACAAAACACAGATAATATCAACATTATGAATTATAATAATCCTCTAAAGAAACCTGATGCCTGGTTTGTTTATATTTTACTGGCTGCTGCATGACCTGTGTAACTCCAGATGTTGATGTGGGAACTGAAACATCTGGAGGTTTCATTCTTTACTTCAAGAACATATCACTTGTTTTCCATCTTGTTTTTTTTGTGTTTTTTAAATATTTTCCACCATCAGTTTTAAAGACACCATCCTAATGTTGCATAATAACTGTTTACTTTCTAACACTGTGATTTTCTAATTTCACTTCTGATCCCTGAGTGACAGTAAAAAGCTGCAGCTGTGAAAGGTGTGTGTGTGTGTCTCTGTGTGTCTGTGTGTGTGTGTGTGTGTGTGTGTGCTGCCCCTGGTAATTTACTGAGATCTGAGACCTCGGTGACATTTCAGCTCAGTCCAGTGGAGCAAGAAACACGAGGCAGACGGGTTTTAACTGCAGTTTAGCCACGACGTGGAGATAAAAGCTAAAAGCGAACCGGACAGTGGTCGATAGAACAGAAAAAAAAATAAAAATCTCACACAGACTACGGCAAGCACGGTGGGTCAATGAAGGTGCTTATGGTTTTGACTTTTCTTATCTGGTTTCTTTACCTGTTGCTCTTTGTGACTTGATTAGTGCAATTAAACCACAAGCTACGGTGGCCCTCAGAGGTCAAATTTATACAGATGTTGCAGCATGTTGTTGTGCATTGGCAGTGCAATGAATGAAATGTTTTTTGAATTTGCAACATCTTTACATCTTTGCATGTGTTTGTCTTATAAGTTGGACCCTCACAGCAAGCGTAGAAACCCAAAGGAATCATGGGTAAAAAAATTTGAAAGTTAAAAAAAACAACAATTTCAGACACGTTTTCTCTGCAACGTCTTTCACTGTGAACCGTGCACTGCAAAAACTCAAAATCTAACTTCTTTCTAGTCAAAACAAATCTCATTATACTTAAAATAAGACTCGTCACATACAAAGTAGCTTGATTTAAAACACTTTTTACTACTTTCGAGCATATTGTCAATTAAAACAATCTGATAGTGGGACAAGTGTTTCTTTCTTATTACAAGCACAAAACGTGCTTTCACTGTCAGATTTTTCTACTTATTTAAAATGAAAATGATCTAAGAACAAGTTCATTTTTAGGTGATGAGTCTTATTTTAAGTGGAAAGAGATGAGTTTTGACTAGAAATAAGACATTTTGACAAGAAATAAGACAAATATTCTTGGTTTTTGCAGTGCGGTCTTTGTTAGTCACTGTCTGTTGAAGGCCTACGCTATTTTTCACAATGCATTATGGGATACCATGAGTCCACTATGCAGTGTACTGTATAATAACTCTCTACTACCAGTGATTTGGGACAGTGTGTGACAGGACACACACCAGCAGCCACGAGCCACGAGCCGAGTCTGAACAAAGCAGAGAGAGAAAAAGAAAAAAAAACAGGAGACACGTCCTCTTTTGTTGTTTTTATGTTTCATGATGAAAGTGTGAAAGTGCGTTAATGTGACGCCGTAATGAAAAGGCTCAAACATCTGCACATGACTGACTGAAGAAAAAAGACTAATTGTGCATGTGTGTGTGTGTGTGTTTCTGCATTAAGGAGCGTATAAAGGTGTGTGTGTGTGTGAGTGAAGACATCTGAACATTGTGTTCAGGGGCCTCGTCGTCGTCGCCACCACCACCGCCGCCGCTCTGTATTAGCTTCACCTCGTTATCGTTATCGCCCTCCTCCATTGTGGCATGACGGGCGGAAAATGATTAGAGGAGCAGGTGACAATGGAGGCAGAGATTTCTGCCTTTACCCGGGGCAGCGCCTCTGTCAGGTACAGCAGCATGACACTCAAAAGGAGAAGAGGAGGAAGAAGAAGAAGGAGAAGAGCACAAAGGAGCTCCTTTCTTACTTTAAAACACTCACATCTTCTTCAGCAGAGCAGAATTGGGTGTTCATGGGAACCAATTGACTCCCTCCCTCTCTCCATCCCTCTCTCAGGTATCCACAAGTTTCCCAACGTCATCTACTGTACTTATGGTCAAAACCAAAAGCTGGTTTTGCATTTCCGGTGGAATTTTACATTTACGTTTCCATGGTTTTCAGTCGTTGTCATCAGTTGCGGTAAATGCATGAATCTATTAACGCTGGCTTTTAACACGGATGTCAGTTTGTGTGATATCCATTGTTAAAAGCTGGTGATGATCCATGCGTTGTAGCCTACAGATTTTCATTGAAAAAAAAAAAAATCCATGCATTTACTGCGACTACCGAAACCATGGAAACGTAAACATAAAATTCCTCCGAAAATACCACCGGTGGAATTTTCCGTTTCCGTTTCCATGGTTTTCAGTCGTTGTCATAGTTGCAGTAAATGCATGGATCTACTGTATTAACGCTGGCTTTTAACACGTGGATGTCAATTTGTGTGATATCCATTGTTAAAAGCTGGTGTGATGATGATGATCCATGTGTTTTACAGATTTTCATTGAAAAAAAAGAAAAAAGAATCCATGCATTTACCGCGACTACCGAAACCATGGAAACGTAAACATAAAATTCCACCGGAAATGCAAAAACGGCTTCCGGTTTTGCATTTCCGGTGGAATTTTACATTTACGTTTCCATGGTTTTCAGTCGTTGTCATAGTTGCGGTAAATGCATGCACGTTTTACAGATTTTCATTGAAAACCACGACTACCGAAACCATGGAAACGTAACTATAAAATTCCACCGGAAGAGCAAAACCGGCACATGTTTTTTTTGACGTTCGGAAAAAAAGGTATACGTGGATAATCACGAGAGCTTTGAGACTCATTCTTGCTCTTCCTCGTCCTCTTCCCTCTTCACTCCTGTCTTTTTCTGATCAGAGGAAGAAGGAGAGAGAGATAGAGAGATAGAGATGGAAAGAGGGGCAGACAGGAAGTGAGGGCCGAGGCTGTTTCCCACGACGACGAAGACGACGACGACGTCCATGCGAGCGACACCGACTCTGATGTAGTAACGCCAGAGCATTATCTCATTCAACACCCTCCTCCTCCTCCTCCTCCCTCCATCCTCCTCTTATCTCAATGCGTTCCCCCCCTCCTCCTCCCCTCTTTTCTTACCCCCTCCTCCTCCCCCCCCACCGGCCTTACACAAAGCTATCTGCTCCGTGGACTTTTCTGACTATTTATGTCGGACAAGGTCAGGATCGTTTAAACCGCTCTGCCTCTCTCAGCCCCTGCAGATGAGATAGCGCGAGGAGAGGAGGAGGGAGAAACGATCGATTCCCGCCGCCACGCAGATTTATTCCCCTCCTCCTCCTCCTCCTCCTCCTCCTCTATACCTCTCTCTCTCTTATTTTCCCAGTGGGGTTTTTGCACCATTTTGCTGCTGCAGCCTTTGGACTCATCAGTCTCTTTAACACCCCTCCACCCTCCGTTTAAAATACAGTAGCTGCTCCTTAAACTGGCCACTTTTCTCCTGGTCCAAATGAGAGCCGTCCTCCTCACATCAATCTGTCCGGCCCGGCTGCTGCTGCTTCCTCTCCTTCTTCTTCCTCCTCTTTCTTCTTCCCAAAGGAGGAGGCGTGACTGGTGGTGAGGCCTGTAGAGACAGAGAGAGAGATTTAGACGGAGGAAGTGGCGGCCTGTATCATTCACAGGGGCGTTTTACAAATGAAGTGGGACACTCACTCAGCCTGAATTGTGGCTTGATTGTGACAATATGTCTGGAAACAGAAGAGGAAGAAGACACCGATGGTTTGAGAATCGAAGTTCAGCATTGAGTGTCAATCAAACAGGATGTTTAGTCTCCCTCCTTTTAATTCAGATGTTTCTATATGTGTCAGTGCAGGTGTTTATAAGGCCACTTTGGTTCCTGTAGATCTGTAGGTTCATGTTATCTACTGACGTGGATCTTTCTTTATCATGTTAAACAAAACAATGACCACGGAGTTTGAACTGTAGTTTCTTCCTCTTTGCTAAACTGAATTGATGCTCGTTATGGTTTCAGATGATGTTCAGTTGGATTATTTACACTATTTTACCAAGAATATTTGTCTTATTTCTAGTCAAAATGTCATTTCTAGTCAAAACTAATCTCTTTCCACTTAAAATAAGACTCATAACATTAAAAAAGTAGCTTGTTTTTAGACACTTTTTACTTTTTTCAAGCATATTTTCACTTGAAATAAGTAGAAAAATCTGACAGTCAAAGCAAGATTTTTGTGCTTGTAATAAAAAAGAAAAACTTGATCCACTGTCAGATTTTTCTGCTTATTTCAAGTGAAAATATGCTTGAAAAAAGTAAAAAGTGTCTAAAAACAAGCTACTTTTTTAATGTTATGAGTCTTATTTTAAGTGGAAAGAGATTAGTTTTGACTAGAAATGACATTTTGACTAGAAATAAGACAAATATTCTTGGTAAAATAGTGTAAATAATAAACAAGTGAAAACTGTCTAAAAACAAGTTAATTTTTAGGCAATGAGTCTTATTTTAAGTGGAAAGAGATTAGTTTTGACTAAAATTGAGACATTTTGACAAGAAAGAAGACAAATATTCTTGGAAAGATTTTGAGTTTTTGCAGTGCAACCTCAGGAACTTTCCCCAGGAAATATTAGAGGAACTATCTGCAACCAGGGTCTAAATTTTAATTTTTGGTGTCATTGATCTCCACGCAAATACTAGTGTTAGTACTTTCCAAAGTTTGGGAACATTTCTGATTGGTTGATTTGCATTTTGCTGCATTTTGTTTGCTGCAACTGACTGTTTTGTTTTATTTCAAGGCAGTTGGAGGAGTCCCAGAGGAAAGTCTATGATTGATGGACTGGAGATGAGGTGCAGGCCGCCTTGCTCAGCATTTATGCAGAAGATATCTACAGTAGAAGGAATTAGTAAGCTCAACATTATCTGCACTGCCCAACAGGTCCTGGAGAAGTTATTGTAGACAAAAGGAAGAAAACTATCTTTAACCAAGAGTTGTAGGCTTGAAATTCACCTTTACAACAAGTGCAATGAGGCCCAACAGTGGCAGAGGAGCCAATAATATGTATTTTTCCTGCTTTTTCCAAATGAAAAGTGGAAATCTCATCACTTTGTTTAGGTTGGACCATCAAAAACAACAACACATTACTCCAAACTATTGGTAGATTCCAGATCCACTTGGACACTGCGGTTTAAAAATACATAAAGACGTCATTGCTGTAAATGTGTGTGCAGGATTTCCCACAATAGAAATAACACTAGATTTCTGGGAATTGATGATATCACACACAGTAATCCCACACTGAAATAAGAGCCACTGATTGGCTCGGTTGGCGCTTTGTTTTTTATGTAAATTAGCTTAAATGCACAAATTTAGTGCATTTAGTGCAAGTAAAGTGTTTTCTTTTTCCACAGTGTGACTCGATGAGCTCATGAGGCCTGTGTTGATGCTTTCACCTGCCTCTGGTCGCTATGGAAACTCTTATCAAACCTGGCTATCGACGCTAATGCTAACCACCAACCAACAACCTCTATCCCTTTATCCCAAACAAGATCAATACAGTGGCAGATTCGCTTTCTGTAAATCAAATAATCTATTGATTGACTATTTGTTTCAAGTTGTGGTTTAATCTTGACGTGTTTCAGAACAGTATTTACGCAATTTAATGTTAAAAAAACAAAACAAACACACACGGCTTCAAGAATTGTGTTTATCCAAGATTTTTTATCTCGTCAGAGCAGAAACTGTCGTAATCATCGAGACGGCGGGACGCTGAAACTCTCTTTTGAAAAGCCAAGATGACACTGATGCTAACAGTAGGAGCTATTCATGCATGCATATGTGTGTGTGTGTCTTAGTGTCTGTCTGTGTGTGTGTGTGTGTGTGTGTGTGTGTGTGTGTGTGTGTGGGATCTGATCAAAACATCTCATTAGATTCAGTTCATGTTGAGGGTTTTTCTCATAAACAGCCAGTGTAGCATGACGTAGCGTGTCGCCGGCTTTGTCTGAGCGAGTGAGTGCTCCGTTTGTGAGAAATACTTACATATGTCTTCTTCACTGTGTGTGTGTGTGTGTGTCTGTGTGTGTTCTTGTACTTAATACCTTGTGAGGACCGGAACGAGATTTTAACCAACAGAGTGAGGACATTTTTGGGAAGTGAGGACATTTTGGCCGGTCCTCACTTCTTCCAAGGGCTGTTTGAGGGTTAAGACTTGGGTTAAGAGTTAGGTTAAAGGGATAGTTCACCCAAAATTGAAATTTCAAAATTTCTCATTATCTACTGTGGACTAAGGGCTGGGAGAAGTTTCAGAGTCCTCCGTGGCTTCTCTGAGTTACAGGGGGTCTCGGCGTAGCAGTGCATGTCCATATAACGGTCAAATTTGGACGAACCAGGGTCCGTCCTCTTCCCAGTTCGTCCAAATTTGACGAACCGGGAAGAGGAGCTTCGAGAAGCTTCCGCTACAAAACAAGCTTGAAATATAGACTTATTCAATTTTTTTGGGACAATTTCACATTTCGGGGCTTCAATACAAGATGGACATTACATACAAGCAGCATGGAGGTATTTGGATGTTTTTTGGTGTGTTCTTTTGTTACGAAGACAGTTGGTATCCATTTGCAACCGTTATATGGACATACTATACCCCCTGTAACTCAGAGAAGCCAAGGATAACTCTGAAACTTCTCCCAGCCCTTAGTCCACATGAGGGTGGGTAGATAATGAGTGCAATTTCAATTTTGGGTGAACTATCCCTTTAAGGTTAGGGTAAGGGGCTAAAGGGAATAGGCTACATTATGTCAATGAGTGTCCTCACAAAGATAGCGTTACGAGGATGTGTGTGCTTTAATGTGTGTGTGATCCCCTGCCACTCATGTCTTGGGTTACTGTGTTTCTGGCTGTATGATAGATGGCTCAGCCCAACCTCCGAGCCCCCAGCCCGAGCCACCGGATAGCATGTCACTGCCAGTTTCCGCAAACTGAGCGCATGTGTGTTTGTGTCTGTGTGTGTGTGTGTGTGTGTGTGTCTGGCCGGTTCCGACCCCCCACTGCAACAGGATAGGTGGGTAAAGGATGGGCTGGCAGCGCTTCCGCATGAGTGTGTGTGTGGAGTGTGAACCGCGTCCCGCTGAGTGCGGCGGCCCCGGCCCTTTCCTGTCCAGACCACACGGCTAACCAAAACCCAATGTGTGTGTGTCTGTCTGTGTGTGTGTTTACATGTCTCTGTGTGTGTGTGTCTGTGTGGGTGTGTGAGCTTTGGATACTTTCACTGTTTATATATTTTTCTCATCGTTTCACCCACAAATTATTTTTTCTCATGATGCGATTAATGATTTCATGTATAAAATGTCAAAAATGAGTGAAAATCGCCAACAATAATTCCCTCAGAGCCCAGAGTGACGTATTCAAGCTGTTTGTTTTCTCCACTTAACACTCTCTAAACTTTCTACAGTTACTTATTCATTATTTATATATATATTTTATGAGAAATTGATTAGTAGTCTAGTCTATAAAATGTCACAAGATGCCAAGAAATTGGACAAAATGACCTTTGATCTTGATCCCAAAGCAGGAAACGGCCACTTAAAATGTATGAAAACCCCCAAATATTCAACTTATTACTCAAAAGATGAACAAAAACACACAGCAATTTCTCATATTTCACTTTCTAGATCTTCCATTTTATTGTTTTAGATGTTTTTTAAAAAGCATTTCTGTTAAATTGACCTCCTAGAAAGAGGTAATAAGCAGTTTTCAATCATTTCTGCTCGTTCTTAAAGAATTAATGAATTAATTGATGTTGATTAATTTTTGTTTATCATTTAATCTTACTTTCTGTTTATCTTTCTCCTCCATGTCTCAGTTCAGTGTCCATCAACCGTCACCATCTGATACCTGACATGCTACAACAAGCACATCAAATTATTAATCACATTATTTATCTAATTATTAACTGTATTATTATTATATTTATCAAATACACTTTTTTTCCCACCAGTTGTCAAAAATAAAGTACTTTGAATACCCCAAAACGACCACTTACCACCAAAATATTCAACTTATTACTCAAAAGATAAACAAAAAACACACAGCAATTTCTCATATTTCACTTTCTACATCTACATCTTCCATTTCAAAGATTTTGTAACTGATAAGAAACTAAATGCACAAGAAAATAGTAGTGATTGATTGCTAAGTTTTTTTCTTTTTAAAACTTCCTTGTTTTCATTTTCTTCATTTTTTCGTCCGCCATTTTTTCCCGCATCAAGTTTTTTCCCGCAATTTTTCTTTTTTAAAACAAAAATAGTTTTCCTTTTTAAAGATTTCACAACTGATAACAAACGGACTGCACCTACAGTGAGAAAAAAGATGTATAGTGAATCTCCACCACTCCACAACCACCATCACTCTCCTCTTCCTCCTCCCCCCTCTTGTTCTTCGTCTTCTTCTTCCTCCCTGTTCTTCCTCCCTCTCTCCGGAGCTGCCAGCAGACAGTGTGTTTCTCAGTGTAGTGGAGATTATAGCCGGGAATGACAAGCACGCCGTCTGATACCATATCCGCTCTGAATTACAGATCAGCCCTTTTTAAATGATATTTTAAATACTTGCTGCAGGCTGCGAGTTTTCACAGGGTCTTATTTCATTGTTATTATACTAGTACCATATTTTTGTTAGAAAATCAGTGTTGGCGCTTATTTAAATGAGGGAGAGTGGAAGCCGATATACACTCCAGTGTGTTATTTTACTGTGCCACTTTGGAAAATCCCTCAGTACACCACTCCCCCCCCCTTATACTCCTCACATACACCCACCAACCCCCTTTTTCTTTTTTTTTCTTTTTTTAAAACGTCTTCTTGGTGGGAATTAAAAGGGAGCACTGTGAAAAGGACAAAAGAGAAAGGACAAATTGTAATTAGTTTGATTTTGTGTGTGTGTGTGTGTGCTTGGCTGTGAGGTTGGTGCAGCCCATTAAGGGTTAGATTCCCACACAGAAAGACGACTGAGGCTTTGATTACCTCTCTCATGTGCTGGGGAGGGAGAGAGAGAGGGAGGAGGGAGGATGATGATGATGAGGAAGGGGGAGTTGGTTCGGTTTAGTTTGGTTCGGATTTGACTTGAATTGTTTCACCGTTGCTCATTTTGATCATTGAATGTGGGATGGCAACAACAAAAAAGAGTCTTTGGTTTCCTTTTTTTTCTTTTTTTTTTGTTAATGGAGAGACAGACAGGTCAGGATGTTGAGGAAGAGGAAGGAGGAGGAGGAGGAGGAGGAGGTGGAGGTGGAGGTGTAGTGCGTGTCATGGCGTGCTGGATGGCGCTGTTGCCCCAGCGATTGCTCCTCCTTTTTTTGGTAAAAAAAAAAGAAAAAAAAAAGAAAAAGGTCCCTCGGTTTCAGTCGAAGGCTCTGAGCTCTTTGTGCTTCGGCGTTTCATGATGGGATTCTCTGGAGAGCAGAGGATGGAGAACGACACTCCTTCCTCCTCTAACCCTCGCTCTCTCCTTCTCTCCCTCTCTCTCTCTCTTTCTTTCTCTCACTCCTCCCTCCCTCCCTCCTTCCCTCGCTCTCTGCTGGAATACACCCCAACCTTGACATATTGAGAATGAAAACGACGGTTCCACATCCCATGCTCGCTTGTTGACAGCGTTAACACTCTTTTCATGTGTGTTTTGATAGCTGAAAATGAACCATATTAGAGTGTTATGAGAAATTATGTTTAGTGTGTATGTGTGTGAGTGTGTGTACATACCAAGGCATGCATTTTCCTTATGTATATGTGTATATATGTGTGTGTATGTCCACATAACTCACTATTTTAGACAGAAAATCATTTTCCTCTGCTCCCACGCGCTACATCCATGTGCATGTAGACACACAAACACGCACACACACGCACACACACATGGATGTACACTCACAGCACTAATTGTACTTCATGTTTGTTTATGGGGTCTGAGAGAGAACTATGTAAAATAGACCCAGGGGAGGGTGAATATAGCCAGTGGGGCTAAACTAACAATTTTAACCCTGTCTCACCCTCTTAACTGCTGCTCCCCCCCGATCTCCTCCCCCCCCTTGACCTCCTCCAACTGGTGTCTCACCCCCATGCCCCTCCACCCTCCATAATATCCCCCTCTTAAGTGGATAAACAATGTTATAAACCAAACTGGTGTCACCACTCATTCCTCCTAAATTTATGTGTCTATCATCATCATTTTGTCTGTGATTTATTTATAAAAATACATTTTATGCTTCATGCAAACCTAAAAATGCAAAGTGTAGTTTAATTTGGTGACAGGTATGAAGATTAATATACACCAGTGAAACCACTCTGATCAGTTTTAATGCACATTTATTAGTAGACCTACGTCGCTAAATAACAAATCAAAGCTGCAAACATGCACAAGTGTTTTCAAGGAAGTCGTTTTCGAGCCTCAGTTTCACATCTACAGCTGAACAGGTGTCTGATACCTACATTTAAACTGATATAAATCCTAATATTGATCATTCAGCTGCTCAAACAAGCAGTAGCACCTTATGTTATTCAGCATTTATAACAGTAGGTGAACATTTAATTAATTTAAACACTATAATGTAGGTCTAAGTGTCTATATTGACACTGTTAATCAGTTTAAATCTGTTTATAACTACATTATAAACCACAATAGGGGGACAGTTTTACTTAATATGATCTGAATGGTAATAATATAAACTGTTATTATGCTAATGTTCATAATAACAGTCTTAACAAGCATTTGTAATACTAATCATAATATATGTCTTCATCTTAAAGTGACTATACAGTGACTGTGATTAATATGTAATGTACAGTGTGTTAAATCCTGTCAACTCTGATCAGTTTAGTATAGACCTACGTTGCTAAATAACAAATCAAAGCTGCAAACATGCACAAGTGTTTTCAGGGAGGTCGTTTTCACATCTACAGCTGAACAGGTGTCTAATACCAACATTTAAACTGATATAAATCCTAATATTGATCATTCAGCTTCTAATAATGCCCAAACAAGCAGTAGCACCTTATGTTATTCAGCATTTATAACAGAAGGTAAACATTTGATTAATTTAAACACTATAATGTAGGTCTAAGTGTCTATATTGACACTGTTAATCAGTGGTGTCACTCATACATACACAATAAACATTTAAATCTGTTTATAACTACATTATAAACCATTTATAAATGAGTGTAAACTGCTTATAAATTGTAAATAGGGGGACAGTTTTACTTAATGTGATTTGAAAGGTAATAATTTAACTGTTATTATGCTAATGTTCATAATAACAGTCTTAAAAAGCATTTGTAATACTACTAATCATAATATATGTGTTCTATACAGTGACTGTGATAACCACATATAATGTAATGCACAGTGTTAAATCCTGTCATAGACAAACAGTGTGTATTATACACATTGTATTATAACATGAGATCAGTCAGAGCTGAGTCGATGTGTAACTACACAGACACGTTCAGCTCCAACCTCCGGCTCCAGTGGAGTCCTGCTCTAAATGATGCTCACTTCCCGCTTATTTGTGTGTGTTTGTTTATATGTGTGTGTGTGTGTGTGTGTGTGTGCACCATAATTGAAGCTGTGGCCTCCTCTTAGCCTTATGAGAGCCATTAGACAGGACGTGCAAAGGCATTGGAACATATTTATTGTGTGTGTATGTGTGTGTGTGTGTGTGTGTGCGTACGTGTGGACACAAAGCATTCATAGCCACTTATGCAGCATTAAGTCAACGCTTCATTTGTCGCCTGGTTTTGGTTCAAAGGCGGAGGCATGTCTCATCATAATGAAATGAGTTTGTGCAACTCAGAGTGTGAGACAGAGGTGAGTGTGTTTTCCAAGGTAATACATTGTATAGCTAGTAGTGTGTGTTAATGTGTGTAATATGTGTGTGTGTGGGTGGGTGAGGACACGTGTTGCTGATTATTTTTACATTTCACCTTTATTACACCTTAAACTGTTAAACATAAGACGATTAGGTTTTAAACCGGAGCGTTGACGTCACGTGACACCAAAACAAGCAGATTAACGTTATCGGCCAATATCTGATATTTAATGCTCTGACACAAATGTGTGTGAGCGTGTGTGTGACTCATCTATTGATCCATAATACTACTGTATGTCACTTGTGAACACCAGCATCTCCGTCTCCTCTCACTCTCATTACACCATTTCACTTTCTCCTCCTCCTCCTTCCTCTAATCCACACGAAAACTCAGTTTTAGGTTGATTATTTCTGAAAACTCTTTAGTTTTATGAGTCCTGAATGACATATATGCGTTACTGGGATATCTTACATATAGACAGTGTTTGACAGTGTATTTATCCAGGTTTGTATATGAAAATGATGTGTATGATGTTATTATTCAAAAAGGAGGGGGGGAAATATTCCTTTTTGTAAATACCTGGCTACATGTGTACATGGCCAAACATTGCTAAGAAGTACAAAAAACGTAATATTGAGGTTGTAAAATATAATTTCAACCTTGAAGGACAATATTAGAGTAGCGTTAAGGCTACACTAGTAGCTAGCTAACACTACACTGTAAAAATGGAGCCAGTATTAAAAGGTGCAGTTCCACAAACAGCCACTAGAGGGTGAGGTCCGAAAGTGAGTCAATCCCACGTTAAAATGTCGACATGTCTACAGCCTATTGCTACAAACACAAAAAAACCCAGCTTTGGCTTTCGTCCTCTCACCTCCTGCTCCCACGTTTCCATTTTCTCTCTTTCTATCCCTCTCTCTTTTTTCCTCCTTTTCTTTTCCCATATGCAGATAAGCGATGACC
Organism: Trachurus japonicus; assembly: GCF_045865225.1. Lineage (NCBI taxonomy): Eukaryota > Metazoa > Chordata > Actinopteri > Carangiformes > Carangidae > Trachurus > Trachurus japonicus. Next base: position 5,446,988 of record NC_140929.1, read on the forward strand.
CCCCACCACCACCACCTCCTCTTCCTCCTCCTCCTCTTCGTTCTCCAACATGCCTGAGCTTTTTATACACAGAAAAACATACACATGCGTGAAAATGATTAAAAGCACCAGATGCACATATATACTGTACATGAACTGATACTGGGCTTGAACCAACACATGAACATGAACGCTGCATCGTTGAAGCTCTGGATTTCCCTCCAGGCCATAAGTGGAAAAAAAAATAAAAGAAAAAAGAAACCCATTAAATCGCATGTTTTTCACGTTCACTTGCACATCGTCACGGCTCGACCGCGACTGCTGTGGATTTAAATAAATAAAATATCAACTTTTCTCTTAGAGAGATGTGAAAAATGATGAACACTGAACATGGAACTGCTGCTGGGTTTCTATTGAGGTTTCTATTGAGGTTTCACGCAAAGTAGATGTGATTGTGAACAGTTTGTTTTTTCCTGTTGAGTCATGTCATGCAAATTCAACTGCGATTATCAGAGTCGAGTGCAAATGAAGTGGGTTTTTTTGTTAAGATTTAGAGAGATATCACTGTGTGGGAATAAGACTTTAATAATAATAATATGTTGTTGATTTTAATCATAATGATTTTGAAATGAGAAGTGAGACAAAAATGAGAATAAACTGCACCGAAAGCAGCTCATGCATGTGTTTACACTTCTTTTGTAACATTTTTTTCTGAAACTCACATTTCAAATTGCACTTTAATGCACCACACGTCCCTTAAACATTTGGTTTCCGCACATAAAGGGTTTTGCCGTGATGTTTTGAAGGTTGTGTCTTTGTTTTTTTGTTGAAGACAAACAGTTACGTTTGCTAAACATCATTATAAAGACTGCATTTAGTCTATAATAAAGTCAAGTCTTTTTTTTAAATCAAGTTTTTATTTTATTTTTACAATATTTATACCCACATTAAATCATATTCACAGCCACATAATTCACATACATATACAACCGTACATCGTACACACATAAAAAATATATATTAAAGTCAAGTCTTGACCTCGGCCTGTAAAGATCCTTCCAATAATACAAATTATGAGTTAATGCTATACAAATAAATCTGAATTCATACTTTAGAAGATAATAAATCAACAAATGAAAGATGTCAGTCAATGATTATTGATACTGTAGTTGGTAAACAAATTTTAAAGAACGTTTCTTTCATGTGATATTAAAAAAATCTTAGCGTAACTTCGTATTTCTTTATATAGTACAGTATATGCAAGTCAGGACACATATTTCGCTTTATCTAACAATTACATGATCGATCTGAATGACTTGTCTATATCTTATTCCCTCCCTCTCCCTGCAGGTAAACATTCAGAGTCTGTAGCTGTCGGTTCCCACACTCTCTCCTTTTTTCCCACTGCCTCGAACTGTCCAAATGAAACAGAGAAATTCATGGCTCCTCTCCATGAGCATAAAGACCTGGACCTCCTGCCCTGGCCATTCAATTAGCCACAGTGGCCAGTGTGTGTGTGTGTGTGTGTGTGTGTGAGAGAGAGAGTGTGTGAGTGCAAACTATTGCCCTGTCTGAGCAGCCAACCTCAACTAAGGGCCAGGCTCAAACACCGGCTTAAAGCTAACCAGGTCACAGCTGATGGTGTGAGAACTGGGGTCTGTGGACAGTTTAGTGTGTGTGTGTGTGTGTGTGTGTGTGTGTGTGTGTGTGTGTGTGTGTGTGAAACCCTCTATATGGAGCAGGTGTGTTGCCAAAAACAAAACCTGCTACCTGACAGTTTTCCCATGATGTCACTAACAACATGCAGTAAACTAATAAATAAAAGTGTAAATGTTGTTATATAGTTTATTTTTATCCTGCCGTTGACCGGTATGTGTGTGTTTGTGTGTGTTTTGTGTGTGTGTACGTGCTGCCTCCTCCACGTCTTTCAGCAGCGCGTGTGTCTGTTTTCACAGGCAGTCAGGCTACACTGATTTTCTGCTGTAGCCGTTGAGCAATCAGCCCGATTCTGTTGAACCACTCCCTGCCGCGGACGCTGACACATAAGCAACAAGTCGTGACTCCTTAACCTCCAGTTACATGATGGTGGGGTCAATAAGGCATCCACATGGAGCCGAGGTCCATTTATTGATTTTTATTTTTGGAACTATCTGTGGAAACTAGGTCTGATAGCCTACTATTTGTGGCATGTTTCTGATAGTAATTGAATCATCGAAATGTTGGTTTTTATGAAGCAAGGCCATGTAGCTGATGTATCTGGGAAAAAAATGAAATCTTTTCATGTGTTTTGGCCTCTAATCCACACAAAAACTCAGTTTTAGGTTGATTATGTCTGAAAACTCCAGTGATTTGTGAAAACTAAGGTTTCAAATGGAGTTTTAGTTTTATTAGTTTTATGGGGTCCTGAATGACACCATATGTGTTTGACGTCAGGTGTGCCTCCTTTGTTTACTGGGATATCTTACATATAGACAGTGTTTGACAGTGTATTTATCCAGGTTTGTATATGAAAATGATCTGGTGTGTGTGATGTTATTATTCAAAAAGAAGAAGGGGGGAAATATTTGTTTTTGTAAATACCTGGCTACATGTGTGCATGGCCTAACATTGCTAATTATGGAAAAGTACAAAAACCGTAATAATGAGGCTGTAAAATATAAATTCAACCTTGAAAGACTATATTAGAGTGTCTGGCCATGCTAAGTGGCTAACGTTAGGTTACACTAGTTTGTCAAGGCTGTAAAAATGGAGCCAGTTTTAAAAGTGCAGTTCCACAAACGGCCACTTGAGGGTGAGCTCAGAAAGTGAGTCTAACCCACGTTAAAATGCCGACATGTTTACAGCCTGCTACAAACACACAAAAAAACCCAGCTTTGGTCTCGATGAATTTCCCCTTTAATGAGTTGAGTTTTTATGAAACTCAAATGTTTCAGGTGCGTGAACATAAAAATGATCACAAGCAGGCATGGACCAAAGTTTGCATGTCGCCCCCTTGTGGTCGTTGTTTAACTTAAAATAACACACTTTGGAGTCACTGCTGCTGCTGCTGCACTTTTCAAACGTCACAACTCAAAACAGCTGACTGGAACGGATGATAGCCTATTATATTGAAAAAATACCAGAAATAAACGCACACAACTCTGAAAACTATAACTAAACATAAGAGATCCTCATCTGCTGCACTGGCTGGAGTCTGGATTGTGATCGACCGCAGGTTTGCTGAGGTTTCACTGAAGGCCACGTTGGACTACAGCTCTTTCATTCTTCACACAGCTACATTTTTGCCTTTAGACATGGTTGACAACTCATATGAACTAGTTTCTCCTTAAAAATATACTGAGACCTACAATCTCTACTGCACAAATATTTAACCCCAGAAGAACTTTATTTTAAGTTCTGGTGGAGATCACAAAGTTTGAGAAGATGCAAATATATCAAAGTGAAATGGGAATAAAAATATGTATTTCAATCTGAGCATTTAATAATGAAAAGTTGGAAGCAGTTCATACAGAATACTCTTGTAACACTAAAGCTACTAAATGCTCATTGTTTACAAAACTATAATTTACATTGACAAGAAACCACAGCTTTTAAGCCGACATGGATGGGTTAGGGTTAGAGTCCCTGAAGTTTATAAGTGGAAAACACCGGGAAGAAGTCATTTGATTTGGACACCGATTATGTTCTACATGGTAAGACAGAACAGAATAAGGTCATTTAATCCCCTACGATGAGTCAAGAGGAAGTTTATTTTCTTTTTGATTTACTGTAGCTACAGTAGTTTCTCAGGTGCTGCTACAACAGAAACAATGAGAAGCAAAAACATACTTTGTGCCAAACTTGCGACACCTTCGTCTTCTTGGGAATTCCCATCGGTGAAGTTTGACATTTTCTTTCTTTTGTTTTCATCTGTCTTTGCTCATTCCAGCTCATCCTGACGTTTCTCCTGTCTATTCCAAAGAACCTGAGGATGTCAACGTCACCTGTTTTTTTTTCCCTCCCTAGCTTCCTCAACTCAGATATTAAAGGGATATGCCAACATTTTTTTGTGTGTCTTGCCTCACTCCCGAGTCCATGACCAGCAGATAGACACCATCCTTTCGACTGTGCGTGCAGTAACAAGGGAGATAGAGCCGTATCGCCCATAATTAGCTTAGCTCAAACGCTGGGTAGTGTTAGCCTGCCTCCTACTCGCCGAAATCAGCAGTCAGTAGCTGATTTCATTTTAGCTCTAAACTCTGTAAATATATAACTTAATCGACATTTCAAACATTTTTAGGCGAGAAAGTACCCGTTTAGATCAGCTGTGTGTCGTTAATTTGTCTAAATACCAGCTGTTTACAATTCTGTTCGGACGAATTAGGCGCTAGCTACTCAAGCTAGCCGTTGTGACCAACGCGCTTCCGGTTACTTTCACAAAATAAAACACCCGTTGCCCTTTACATACAGAAAACCATGACGATAAAATTTGTGCTTTTACTTTAAAATAGGAAGCTAACCTACCCTCGATGTAGCTAGCTTGAACCAAAATAAACCGTCTTTGCTTGAACCCTCCGTTTTGACCGATCTCATCCCGTTAGCGGCATTTGACCGCTCAAGATGCCTTACCGGAGAGTTTTGTCAGCTCTGAGACGAAGATCGGCCCGTCGGTTTTCGTTTAGAGTTGCTGAAGAGTTTCTCTGATGATTTTAGGTGGAGGCAGGCTAACACTACCCATACACTTCCAGCGTTTGAGCTAAGCTAATTACGGGTGATACGGCTCTATCTCCCTTGTTACTGCACGCACAGTCGAAAGGATGGTGTCTATCTGCTGGTCATGGACTCGGGAGTGAGGCAAGACGCGAAAAAAAAAAAAAATGGCGTATCCCTTTAAGTATTTTGAAATCTGTTTAAATGGATCAATTCCTAATGAAAACACCTCACACTTTACTTTTTTTTTTTTTTTTGCTTTACCATCCTGATGGAAGTCGAGTGCGAGCCACCATCGTCCTCTTCCTCAGCGACGACAGGCATTTATTTCCCACCATCAGGGACCGTATATAGCGTGTGTTTCTATAGTCTGCCATTCCCAAAGTTGGCGGAGTGTGAAGACATATAATTGCTTCATGAAACCTAACTAGGTGATATGAATAATCTGTCAGTGGAGGAGGCGACCCGGCCTCCATGCCAATCACCGAGGTGTCCCGGAGTAACGGAGCGTGGCCAAAACCATACCTGTCCATCCGGAAAAAAACATATCTGTCCCTCAACTTCCCCCTCCGGTTTCCCCCCCCAAAGTGCTGTTATCAGACCAGAGGGATGTGTATGTGTGTGTGAGAGAAGTCACTGGAGACACTCTATATGCCACCATGATCAACTCCCATATCAGATAGAGAACTAGCCACTGATTGGTGTGTGTGTGTGTGTGTGTGTGTTTTCCTTCACTTTGATACAGGATTCGAAATTCTTCACAAGACAGCAGCAGCAAGAGTGGAGACAAAAAGGAAACTGAATGGAAACAGTTTTGATAAAAGCACAGATAACACACACAGTTTGAGGTCAGGCTGTGGCAGAAATTCACAGCAGTTTGTGTTGAAATAATAAAAAGACGGAGGAGGATTAAAAATATATATATTCTAAAAAAAACAGCCCAAGAGAAACATAAAAAATACAAATATATATATGTATGTAACATAATACATCATTTAATTTTGTTATAAATAAAGTTTTGTCATGTCGTGGCTCCTGAACACCTGGACCAACCCAGGTAAGACTTAGAAACAAAGCTGAAGAGCGATAATAACCGCGGTTACGCAAAATTCCTTTCGATGGCCCTGTTCTCTTTGATGCACAGTAACCCCGCGATGCACAGCTGACTCAGCTCATTGTTTGGATCATTTACCAGAAATGAATCAGCTGCAGTCACAAAGTGAAACGTCTCTGTAAACAGATTTCACACGGACGGCGCCGTGGAAGGATAATGACGATGACGAATAACCAGTTGAGTTGAGCTGCAAAGTCTCAGTCTGAGTGTTGTTATGAGCTGAGTCATCACTGGAGTATGTAAGTAAATACTATAAGGATAGATTTTGAACACCTAAAAGTCTGTTACATATATTTAAAATGATAAAGATATGATGTTAAACCCTTAACATCCACTGGCCCGTCCAGGAGACGGCGTTAATTAGAAGCAACATGACCCACAGTCCAGTGAGTCTTAATCAATTGACAGACATAATATCAATCAATCACATCAGTGTTTCCCAAACGGTGGGTATTGAAATCATTTTCACAACTGTATAGGCTACACAACAGTCTGATCACATGTTAGAAACAACATCCAAAACATTATCGAAAAAGATAGTAAAAGAGATTATTATTAAAATAAAAATTTGGATTTCTTGCAACTCTAATACTTTTACATCCAGCTGGACTTCACACGTGGAATAAAAAACCTTAAGACAAATATGCATGAGGACGTATCGTCCAGATAAAATGTCTGATAATGATGCAAAAATGTCCGCCAGTGTCAGAAATCCAGATTAATAGGAAATAATCCAGTTGTTTTTTACATAATTCAACAATCGCAGGTTAAAACTAAACCAAAGTTAGTGGTTTATCTGCTGTTGAGGAGTAAATACTGTATATGAGAGGAGCTACATGTTAAAAAGCCTTTTCTGGATGAAAATCATATGATAATATGATATAAACACATATACGTAGATCCATGGATTTACCCGACGATATGCAGTAGGATCTTTACAAGGTTGAAAACCAGATCAAAACAATCTATTTCCTGTGTTGAATCATGTGAACAGCTTCATGTCAAAACGATTATTTCTACACCGAAGCTCCCACTTTGTTGATTTTTTAAAGAAAAACCCACTGCACACACCCTCGTTGTTTTTCCCTTGAAACGCTGCCGTTGTCAGAGGGATAAAAGGCTCCCAAGCACTTTTTTCTTTCAATCTTTGAAATTACACATAAAAACTGTAACTTGCATCCTGCTCCTCCTCCTCCTCCTCCTCCTCTTCCTCTTCTCCTCTTCTGCTGCTGCTCGTTAACAAACCAACACAACGAGCTGATCTGTTCATCTCCGTGGTGATCCCCTCTGCTTTAACCCTCCTGTCGTCCTTCTGGGTCAAATTGACCCAATCTGTTCACTTCCTCCTTTCTCCCTTCCTTCTTTCCATAATCCTTTTTCTCTTGCTTCTTTCCTTCCTTCCTCTTTTGATCCAATTGACCTGGCCTGTTCCCTCCCTCCCTCCATCTTTCTTTCCTTCCCTTTTTCCTTCCTTCTTTCCACAATCCCTTTGGCCTCCCTCCCTTCCTTCCTTCCCTTCATCCTTACTTCTTCCTTGTTTTTTGACCCAATCTGTTCCCTCCCTCCCTCCATCTATCTTTCCGTCCTTTTTCCCTTCCTTCTTTCCTCCCATCGTTCCCTTTGTCCTTCCTTCTTTCCCTTCCTTCCTTCTATCCCTTTATCCTTCCTTCCTAACTTCCTTCTTTCTGTCTTTCCCTTCGTCCTTCCTTCCTTCTATCCCTTTATCCTTCCTTCCTTCTTTCTCTTTGTCCTTCCTTCCTTCTTTCCTCCCATCGTTCCCTTTATCCTTCCTTCCTTCTATCCCTTTATCCTTCCTTCCTTCTTTCCCTTCGTCCTTCCTTCCTTCTATCCTTCCTTCCTTCTTTCTCTTTGTCCTTCCTTCCTTCCTTCTTTCCTCCCATCGTTTCCTTTGTCCTTCCTTCCTTCTTTCCCTTTGTCCTTCCTTCCTTCCTTGTATCCCTTTATCCTTCCTTCCTTCCCTTCGTCTTTCCTTCTTTCACACCTCCAAACCCCCTGAATCGCCTCCACCCACCATATAAACCCAAGTCTGTCGGCCCGTCTCACCGATCTTATCGACTCTTTTTCATTTACTATGCTGAACTGGCCTCCATGTGTCATTATTGAACACACACACATGCACACAGACACACACACACACACACACACACACAGACACACACACACACACACACGAAAACCACCAATACGGGGGTAACATTTGCTTTTCTGTCGGCGGTGAATGTGTGTAACATTTGCCTCATATAGCTTGTGTGTATTTATCTGCTGAAATGTATGCATACCTTGTGTGTGTACATGTGTATTCAGAAGTGTGTGTGTGTGTGTGTGTGTGTGTGTGTGTGCATGGGGTTGTTGCATTGTGTAGCCTACTATGTGTGTGCGTAGATACAGTATATAGCGTGTTTGTTTTTATCAGAGATCTTTAAGCTGGGTCATGTGTTGTTGCTTCACATTTCATCATCCTGCTCTCTTATCTGCTGTTTTCATACACAACTGCTGTAATACTGTTATAACACACACACAGACACACACAGACACACACATAATATACTAGACTCCCACCATATAACGGTAAGCTGGTAAAGATAGTTTGTAGGAGGGAGAATGAGGGAGTAAAGAAGAGGCAAAGGGAGGGAAGCATTGAACGAGGGATAAGAAGGTAGAGGGAAGCAGCTTCTATCTGAAGCTGCTGCTGCCGTCGTTGTTGTTGTTGTTCTCGTTGTTGTTGACGTTGGCGGCGGCGGCTGATGTGAGCAGACAGAGGCTGGAACCTGTCAGTGATGCGAGGAATGAAGTCTCTTCGATCTGTTTTCCAGATTATTTTGTCCTCAGACTCAAACACACACATAGACAAACACACACACACACACACACACACACGTGAATATCTCGCCCTGCATGCTCCACATACTGTTGTTTTGTCTGTAGCATCTCTGAATGTGAAGCTTTGTGTACGTGTGAAGGGTGGAGGTGGAGGTGGAGGTGGAGGTCACTGCTGGGTCATGCCAGCTTCTATTTACTCTGATAGACTTTTGTGGTATATTGATGTGTTGATGAAAAGAAGGGATCCCCGCCGACACGTCTTTTCTTGCATACAAAAAGGAGTTTTATTACAATAAAAAAGAACAGTGTCAAAATAATGTCGAATCGTGGAGCATCTCTGGTGCCAATATGAGAGCTCTCCCTCTTGGCCCAAAACCCTAACCTTATACGTTTTCTAATTCTAAAACTCCACCTTCTCCAACAGAAGGATATAGCCTACTGTATTTTTGACCAAGATGGTCAGACAAAGACAGGATCTAAAAACAGAATCTAACCTGTATACCTTCTGACATTTAACCTCTTGACCAGGCGAACTTAAAGGTACACTGTGTAGGAATTCCTTCCATCTAGCGTTGCGGTTGTATGTCACAAGCAACTCAATCGTATTTTTCATGCTGCATTCACATGAAATTGGGCAGACCGCAGACGGACGACAGCCGCTGCACGTAACGGCATAAACAAGCCTCTATGTTAACAAGTGGTCCGTCAGCACGAGGCAAAACAATACACGTGAAATATGTTGTCATGGCGATGTCGTATTGTTTACCTGACCTACGTTTTACCGGCTTTCTCTGGACTTCTGTGACTAAAATGACATCTGGTTTGTTAACGACGGCCGTCTGCCCGACTGCAGGTGAATGCAGCATCAGTGTAACGCTCCATTCCTCCTCACTGCGTTACCACGGTGACTTTTCACAGACGCCACCTCCACCTGAGCCGACAGCATCCGGTGTCTCCGCTGAGTTTCCGTGGTTTCCTACCGTCACGCCACTGGACGTAAAAACATGGCGACACCACATGGCAGCAGCACCGAGCTTACCCGCTCCATGTAGATATGAATGATATGAACGGCTAATTCAGAGCTGAAAGGAACACTTCAGTTTGTTGATGGGGGGGATTACTGATTAATGAAAAGCAGACTTTTGAATGAATAGATAACAGGAGAAGTTACACAATGTCCCTTTTAACATAGATAAGGTATCATGTATCCCCAAAAATCATGACTCACAGAAAAAGGTGAATGACAAGGAACACATTTCTCAGGGTACGTTCCACAAGAATCACTCATTATCTCATATATTAGACTACTAAACACCTCAATCCAATCTTTATATTTGCTGTAAATATATGTGTGTGCCTTTCTCTCTTCTGGATTTATTTATATTTATTCCTATTTGAATATAAACTGTCACTCATCACAAATGAAGTTCCTATCGTCCTTCAGATTTGAATTGACCTGAACTAACCTAAGTTGAGGATAATATACCACACTTTTATTCTGAAATTCCTGACAACATCCAGAAGTATATAGCTTAGCTTGCGCCGTCATTTCCTTCCTACTCCGAAGCCACAATTGCTTCACTGTGCTGCAAATGATTTTTGCGGTAATTTCTGTTACCGACGCTGGAATTAATGTGTCATTATGGGGGGAGGAAACAAACGGCGTGCACTCATTCAGCAGACAGACATGGAAGCAGCCATATTGATGTTATCGTCTGGTGAACATGGCAGCTGGAGCCAGAGGCCGGCTAGCTTAGCCTGTAGCATAAAGACTGCAAATTAGCAACAGGAAGCGTGGCTGTATCCAACGAAGTCAGCCTCCCTGAGGAGTCTACCTCAAGTCCAGTAATTAACATATTACATCTTGTTTATTAAATCCATTAAAAAAAAAAAATAAAAAAAACAGGAATGGACTCTAGGGATTAAACAAATGGGATACAACATGCTAATTATTGAGCTTTCAAGGTGCTAATAGGTGGCTTTTTGTTACCTTTGGACGGAGCTGTGCTTTATTCTGAGCTAAATAATAATTGGCTGCAGCTTCCTTCATATTGTACACAATACACTGATATGAGCTGGGAAGATTGAAAGGAAAACCAATCAGTGTATTTCCCTCCCAAAATGTCTAATTATTCTCTCAACTGCAAATTTGTTTGGTAATAATAATAACCACTGTAGAGCAACAGAAAAAAACATTTTTGGACCATTTTAGATTTTGCACAGGTCCACATATGCACTGATTTTTTTTAAAGCCCAGTAAACTTCACTTTGCTCTAGAGCTTGTTGTAACTCTTCCTCAGCCAAACCTAAGGGGGCCGACAAATTTATTTTTTAATAATTTATTTTATAAACTAACTGCAAAAACCCGGGGCGAGGTGGTTTTTCCCCAATGTAAGGAGAGAGCTGGTTCAGTTTCTGGGGCTCAGGCCAGAAGAGTTATGGGGTAAAGTGTGAGGTGCAGGAGCCAAATAAGAGCCCCACAGCTGATGTTTTTCTACCCTGCAGCCCCCCGAGGTGGGTTTTTAAATCCAGCCCTGGACTCATGCTGTTACTGTACGGGGCAGGTGTCTTGTTTTCTTGTGTTAGCCAACATGTCTCCTCCAAGAAAATTATAAAATCCACTCCCCGGTACAAAGTCGACTCAAGACTTTAATGCAAAGACGGGTTTGAAACTTTTGTGTGGTTCGATTTTTGACTTAATTTTTGAACAAAAAATGGTGGAAAAAGGTGCTGATGCAACAGATCAGACTCTGCAAAGATGCAAACCACAGCCAGCCAAGGGTTATTGTAGTTAATATAAGCTAAGACTAAAACTAAAACTATCAGTGAAAAATATATAGTTATTGTAGTTAACTGCATGAAATATTGAAAAAGTCAGAGTCAAAGAAAGCTAAATAGAAACTACAATAAACTGCAGATAAAATCAGCTTTGTTTTTGTTCTCGTTTCGTTTTCTGCCTCAAATGCAGACTATATAAAGTTTTACTTTTGATTTAGCAGGTCATGGTTAAAGAATAAGATTAAAGGACTTGGTAAACCATATTTGGTGTCATGCATTCATTCTTTTATCCTTTTCACCTTCTACAAATCAAGACCTTTCTCCTAATACATGCAAAAGTAAATAAAAACTAAACTAAAACGGCTTCTTCACTTGTTGAACTAACTAAACCTAAACTGAAATGTAAAAAAAGCAAAAAGTTAAACTAAATTAAAAGAGAAACTATAATAACCTTGGCATGAACACATGCAAACTATGCAGAAACCACAGTGGCATGACAAGACTGTCTGCAATGGGTGGATCCTGTGTGGCCCAACCTATCCCAGCATTCAATGCGGGCCGGTTATGAACAATGGTGACAAAGAGGAATTAAATGTAAACAAGTGTTTTGGTTCAGGGTCATTTGGATGGTTGAATGGTACAAACTGGGTCTTAAAAAGGGTTGTATGTTATTAAGAACGCCAGACGACAGGTGTGGCGGTTGGTCGGTGGCACGTCTACAGCTGGTGACGCAAAGTAGAAATCCCCACCAAAGGTAAGACTGTCAAGGTGAAAGGTGAAAGGTCACGTCCTCCAAAGCAGCCTTAAGGGTGGTACAACCTTGTAGGCCTAAAACACAGTCTGTACAGAACCATTTCAAAACTATTTCACTGTATTTACAACATTTTAGTGACACTCTGCTCCTCCACATGTAGCTTAAAGGGGAACTATCCAAGTCCGGTCTCTTTTGCTAACCCTCCTCTCGGCCATGTGCATTTGTTTTCAACTAAAACCGGCGAGAAAGCAATCCATGGAGTGGTAGATAACGTTATATATCATATGCGATGTTACAATGTGTATATTTGTGTAGTTTATCTGTCATAAACAAGAGATTACGGGTTACCAGACGCATTTGTGTGGCGGTGTCGGAGGCTCTGATCTTACAAGGTTGGTTTTCAGCCAAGAGACGCTAGGTGGAAGGCAGAGAGCCTCCATTCTCCCTGGAACAAGTTACAAGTCATTGATTTAACCATCACAAATACTCCTAAGCTGTTTAATTAAGGTAAAAATGTAGCATAGTTAAGCTAAAAATCAAAAAACAGCAACAACACCAAAGAAATAAACAAAGAAGACGAATAAGAAAAGTCCAAAATACCAAACTCAAACCAATTTTCAGTATCTACATACGTAGATTTTTTTCTTTAGCACTGACACTTATATATATAAACAACATAATGTGTTTCCTTGACAGCGTTCACCACGACGATGACGGCTCCTGGTGCTGTTAATATAAATCCTGACCTGTCTGCACCGACCGTCCTCCGAGCCTCCGCCGAGACCTCCTTACCCAGAAAAATCCTTCCTCCTCTGCTTTGCACTTCCTGCCTGAGCATCTCAGCTCCCATGAGCCTTTTCTCCATCAGTTTCTGTCCAACCGCCCGAGCCTGACTCATGGGAGCCCTTTTCTCCCTTCCCAACGCGCAGCTCGGGAGCTGATTGGATGATGACTCTAATCGTCGGGAGGAGGAGGAGGGGGAGGAGGTGGAGGGGAGGGAAAGCCGAGTGCGGGGGCACATAATGGCTTCCGATTTTTGGGGAGGAAACGAGATGTAAATGAGGTAATTATGTGTCTTAACGAGGGCAAACAGCGTTGACATTCTAGCCCTGGTAACCAACATATTTATAGCCCATAATAACCTTAAGTGGGACTGGCTGGAAGGCTGTCAAGAGAATTAGAGCCGTCTGAACAGCGCTGCTTTTGTTTTTATTAGGGGGCTTGTGTGTTTGAATTAGCAGAGGGTCTGACGAATGATATTGACGGCTGAAGCTTTGAGCTCAACCCCCCCACACCCCCCCATGTTAAAAAGCTGATGTGATAGTTTTGATACAGAAAGATGAAACTTTAACCCCCCTCCCCATCTCCCTCCTCCTCCCTCCCCCCCACCCCCTGTGGAGAAACATGGAGAGGTCAGCCATCTTGGGCGCCGTTTTTTCTTTTTTTCTTCTTTCTTTCTTTCTTTCTTTTTTTTTCATGTAAAGTGCAGCTACAGAAATCGGGACGAAAATATTTTCACTCTGAGATTTTTATATTTGCGTAACTAGTTAGTGCATAAAAAGTGTTTAAGAGTCAATGAAAACAAAGAGCGGCTCCGTAACCAGATTGAGTTTCAGTGATTTTTGGCTCCCTTAGCGACGCTCCCTCCCTCCCTCTCTCCTCTCCTCCACCTCCTCCTTCTCCATACTGAACTCAGACAGTTATGGTTCTTTTTGTTTTTAAAACATGACATGAAAAAAGGTTTGATTTGAAAATGAATGAAGTGGAACCTGGTCAGAAGAGGAGGAGGAGGAGGATGGAGGACTGTGGGTAAATGTTTTGGCATCAGGATTGTGCCGAGCGCAGCAGAAACACGTTTCTGACGGAGTAAGCACAGGGGGCTTTTTGGAGTTCACCCTATTTTCATATTTTCTCTCTCACTCACTTTCTCCTTCGTTCATACATCCACCTCTCTCCCTCTCTCCTTCCCTCCCTCCCTCCCTCCGTCCTTACACAGATTAAAAATGGGAATTTCGACAGCACTTCTGCGTTGGCATCGCGCAGCAGCAGGATTATCATACGGCGCTGAGGGGTTTGCGGGAGAAGAAACGCGGAGATAGAGTGAATTTATTTTGAACTGCTGGACGTTCTCTGGTGGGAGATCAAAGATTCGTGTTTCTCTAAGAAGAAGAGGAGGAAGAAGAAGAGGGAGGAAGAGGAGGAAGAAGAGGTGGGGGGAGGCTGATAGGAAGTCCCTGTTTTTGATTTTGATTTGATTGATTTGAAATTCTTTGTTCAGTCACATCACACAATAGCTACAAACATTATTGACACAAACATTATCGACAAAATACAGTAGTGACTGAAAAGGCCCAGGCAGAAGCATAATGCTTATATTAATGCCTGTCCTACATACCAAATTAAGCTACCCAGCATTCTTACACTATAAAAAAAAAAAACTTACTATAAGAAAAAAACAAAACAACTAACAAGCAAGCAAACGAACAAACTAAACTAAACCAGATAAAAAAACAGAAAAAAAGGGAACCAATAAGGTTACCAGTACTTAAAGCAGAAGTAAGCGGAATATTTGTGTTAATATAAGTCTTAAATAGTTATATCTTCCGATGGAAATCACTTATATAGAGTGTTTGGTCTGAAACACGGGTCTGTCAGTCACTCTGCTCTGCTCTGAGCCGAGGAGAAAACTTTCCTTGTATCCTACAACCTTTATCCAATGAGGAGAGAGAACGGCATAAAGGGGCGGTCCTCTCTGTGTGTGCAGCCAAGGGATGCGCGTGAATGTGGTGACGTAGGGACGAGGTCGGGGACTGCTAACTCCATCGGCTGACAAGAAGTTAGCCAAAACCACCGGATCGCTTACTTCTGCTTCAACTATATTGTAGTAAATAGCCTACATTTTCAAATAACAGAGAAAAAAACAACAAAAAGTAAAGCTTTGGGAGGTTGGGGGAGGCTGACAGGAAGTCCCTGTTTTTAGGAAGAAAGTGGGGGGTTATTTCATTTGCGAGAATAACAAGTAATGAGTAACTGGAGTCAGGTGGAGTTCAGTCAGGCTGAGTCACTTGTGCTGAGTCAGCAGCTTCGCATCCACGCTGGCGACGACAGAGCGGCGTCCGCGGCCTCACCTGAGCGCCTCTACTACCTGCCACGGCCACGGTGCACGTATTAAGCAACCCCCCCACCTCCTCCACCACTCCTCCCCCCTTCACCTCCTCCCCCTCACCCCTCTCCCCCTCTGTCTCTCCCGCCTGCCTCTTTCCGATTGCACTCAGCCGTTACGTTCTCAAGGGAAGGGCAGACTGCTGGCGCCGCACTGTTTGGGCTCTCGCTGTATCTCCACACACACACACACACACAAAGCACATACACACACACACACACACACATATAGGCACGCACACACACACACACACACCTACCTTCCTCAGTCAGCAGGTACACAGGTATACTCACACAGCAAATTAAGCGCATTGTTGCGTTGCCCCCGGCGTTGGATGGATGAGAGGGGGTGAAAAGTCACTCAGAGGTTTTTTTGTTCCTGTTGCACACGACAATGGAGGTCGATTGGCCTTCGTCCTCCTGAGAGACGTTCAAGAAGAGACGTTAGTGTGTTACATAACGTACAGAATTACATACGTTAAGGTGAAATGTAAAAAAAAGTTACAAAAGGGGTTAAAGTTAGTTGGAATTTCTGCTTTATATTCAGCTATGGAAACATCTAAAGGCCAGTTATTATAATATAATATTATTATTTACTGTTTCAGGTGTTAGCTAAATTTCTCATATACTTCCTTTTATTACAATATAATATAATAAACACATACTAAGGTTTAATGTAGGTTACAGTAAGTATTGGCAGTGACGGTGCAAAACTAAAAACATCATGATATCTGATCATATTGAATATGTTTACAGAGAGTTTGACATTATCAGGGTGAAAGTCATGCAACATTAAATTTATTTAATAATACGGACGACAATCTACAACAATAATCTAGTTTCCTTTATTTGTTGTACAGTACGAGCCACTTTTACTTCACAGCGTTCACTGGAAACACCACTGTACCGTAAATACTGTGACGTATTCCCCAACCTTAATTATTAATCTTTTAACATTTTAACGTTAATGAAAATAAACTTGTTTCCTTATTCAACTACATTTATCTTTAATCTCTGTTATTGCTTTTTAATCCTTATTAATGTGACTCATAATGAACATATGTTATTAAAAACAGGTTGAAATATTCAAAGTTAGTTTTTCTATGAGAGAGACAATTATCCTGTTACATAATTTCATTAGTAGTTTTTACAGATTTTTTTTTTTACAGTGTTTTTCTTTTCTTCTACCCTCAAAACTAAACTTATTTCAGCTTTAGCTTCAATATCATCACTAGGAATGTGTTTGACACTAGAAACAAAAATGTTAATGTTTCCAGTCTGGTCAATGACTGAACCAGTTTGGAGGGAAAAACACATAATGAGCCTCAGAACTTTGTTTGAATCTGTTTTTGATGCTGTTGTGAAAGCGGCAAGACAATTAAATAGTTTTTTATGTGAAAACAGATAAAATATAAAAGCAGTTTGTTGCCGTTAAATTAAAAAAAAAAAACTTCTGTGGGATCTGTGGGAACAACCTGCAGTCAAAACTCTCCAGACTCGGACAAACTCTGTGATTTGTCTTTCTCGGAGCTTTTTCACTCGGAGATCGGATCAGTGTCTGTGAATTGGACACTTGTCGGCTGCTGGCGGTAAGTGGTTTAGCAGATTGAATGAGAGAGAGAAAATAGAAAAAGTGGTTCGAAAAGGGAGGAAAATATTTGACCTTCATGTGAATCGCAGCCTCTCTCCGGCTGCTCCGCTCCGCTCTGTTTTTGTGGTTTGTAAAGCTTATTTGACTTTTGACAATAAGTTTAAAGTACGATGTTTAGTTGAGGTAACGCAGGATTATTTTTCCAGTCTAATTTGAAGCAGTAGGTTCTCTCTCTCCCTCCCTCAATTTTCTCCCTCGGCCTCGCTCACTCGCTCTCCTGCTCTTCTGGTAATCCACCGTCATCTTGATCAGAGGCAGACGCGGAAAATTAAACAAATAAACTCTGATGCTTCGGATAACATTCCCCTCAGATTGACCCCGACCTGTGTGAGACACTCTGGCCCGGGGTCGTGACCTCGCCGTGCCGTCGGCTCTCGGCATCAGAGGGGCCTCGGCGTGTTGGTTTGGCCTCCACGTCCTGACCTGTAGAGGAAAACACACAGAGACGTCTGGTCCAGTTGAGTCCACATCAGACCTGAACGCACTCAGAACCAGAGAGACGAGCGAGAACCTGCAGCTTTAGACCTGGAGTTATATTTATGTTTATACATATACTGTAGATATATTAAGAAGTTTGAGCAAGAAATAAAATTATTCATATAAAAGTTTTCCACAAAAACTGAAACTCAGAGCACTACCACCAGTTATACTTACATTATTACTACTACTAATACTCTTATAACAACTATTATCTATAATACTCCAATTTCAACTAATATTACTACTACTAATATTTCACAACTACTACTACAACTGATACTTATAATATTACTGTCATTTCCAATGGTACTAATAATAATTTACCCACTACAACCTACTTCTACTAATTATGATAATAATGGTACTACTAAAAAAAAGACTCAAATTACAACTGGTATTACGAGTAATAATTCTCCCATTTCTACTGAAACTAATAATAGTACTCCCATTCCTGGGGAGTACTACTGGTACTACTAATGATACTCCAATTACAACTTATATTAATAAAAATACCAACACTACTTCTAATACTTCCATTACTACTGGTACTACTACTACTAATCCTATTGCTTCTGATATTATTAATATTAATACTCCCATTCCTACTAGTACTACCAATGATACTTCCATCTGTACTCTTACTACTATCAATACTCCCATTCCTACCAGTAATAATAATAACGGTATTCCCATTACTACTTCTATTATTATAATAATTATATTACTTCCATTACTACTGGTACTACAAATAATACTCCCTTAGTAACAACACTACTCCCATTACTTCTGGTACAACTTATACTAATAATGTAACTTCTATTACTACTGATACTGCTAATAATTTTCTCACTACAACCTCCACTCATGAAGATAATTACAATGCTAATACTAGTAATAAAAATACTCCCATTACACGTAGAACTACTACTAATAATCCAGTAATAACTAGCCTATTGAAGTATTTGGGGCTTTCCATTTCAGTGCCATCCAGCTGTTGTGTTCTGACAAGTTTGTTGAGGATGATTAATAACAAATACACAACAACACATGACTATATTTAGATACAAAGGTGTCGCTTCAGACCCCAGTGAGCTGTTGAAGTCGCATTATGTTAATTTTTCTTTTCATAATTAACATTAAATCATGCAATCATGGCATTTAAATGCAGGCTAATCTGTGTATGTTGTAAATATTTCACATTAAATCTATTTTATCGTCTTCCAGCTGTGTCATGTGACTATTTCTTGTCCGATCACGATCACAGGATCATCACACCTGTAGTAAAAGACGATTTAGTTTCAAACGGACAGACGACTGAACTGAACCCTGAACGCTGCGTGAACCGACCCGTGTTCCGGGTCTGAACGTGTGAAATGCTGCCGTTCAGGATCGAGGGCTTGAACCCGCGACACTCTGCAGGTTCAGTTCACGACCCGAGAGAAGACAAAGCAGCGAGATGTGACCGGCTGATACGGGCGGCGTGATGCATAAAGAAAGACTGACGGGAATGAAAACACATTCATGTTCTCTCCTTGGTGTCTGCACAGATAAAGAAAAACCATTATCTGTGAACATCGCTCGTCTGACACTCAACAAAAAAAACCCTCCTGTTCTCAAATTAGAGAGTGTTTTCTTGTGTGTTGTGTAGCTGCTGCTGCTGTGCGTGCTGTGTGATGATGTGTACATGTATATATACGTTAACACTGATCTGATGTGTCCTGGATTTCAGCCAGTTGTCCTCTGACTGTTTCAGCTGCTGTCACAAATGATTTTCATCTTCTGCTGTTATCTTTACATTTATAGACCGACTCCAAGTCAAAATTGTTGTACACATAGTTCTAGGTCAAAGGGCGCTTGGATATCAAGACAAAAACATTTTCCTCGATGCCCTAGATTACATAAAAACACTGTTCCAGCAGCTTTTTGATTCACTGGTTTCCCAATTGAATCATTATTTTTCCTCTTTGGGCGTCTAAAGCGATTCTGAGGAAGCAATCTGAGAAAGAAAAATCACGTTTTTACAGTTTAAACTGTGACAAGGATCTCCTTAGTTTAGTTTAAGGTACATAAAACATAGAAGTGCTGTTTTAAATGATTATTTTGCTGCATGTGCAGTAGTTTGTATTTGCTTTATGTCGAAACAGCAAATTAAATGTACTTCTTAAAATTCAAAATTAGCTGAGTTTTAACCTGGAAGTTGAGCCATATCTTAGTTTGCATGCATCCATACTGGCTCATGGTTTTCCAATTTAATCATTATTTTTCCTCTTTGGGCGTCTAAAGCGATTCTGAGGAAACAACTGAGAAAGAAAAATCACATTTTTACAGTTTAAACTGTGACAAGGATCTCCTTAGTTTAAAGCAGAAGTAAGTGGTCCGGTCGTTTTCGCTAATGCTGCGTTCCAGGCAGGCTTTTGAAATCGTAAATTACAGCTTCAAGTCACAACTTACGACTTTGTAGCGTTCCAGGCAACCCACTTGTGTTTTTCCGACCTGTTTTACCGGTGAAAGTCACTATAACGGCCACTCGTAACTTCCGACCGGTGAACTCGTACCAGATCGAACTGGTACGAGTTCACGGTCGGAAAAATACGAGTTTCCTTGAACGCACCATAACAGTCCTCGTCCCTACGTCGCCACATTCACGTCGTTCCTTGGCTGCACACAGCCCTGCATGCCGTTCTCTCTCCTCATTGGATAAAAACTGTAGGATACGATAAATGTTTTCTCCTCGGCTCAGAGCAGAGCAGAGGGACTGACAGACCCGTGTTTCAGACCAAACACTCTATGTAAGTGATTGCTGTCGGAAGATATAACTATTTAAGACTTATATTAACACAAATATATCTCTTACTTCTGCTTTAAGGTTCATAAACCCTTATATTATTATATTTCTGCACGTGCAGTAGTTTGTATTTGCTTTATGTTGAAACAGCAACTTAAATGTACTTCTTAAAATCCAAATTTAGCAGAGTTTTAACCTGGAAGTTGACCCATATCTCAGTTTGCATGCATCCATACTTGCTCTCATGCTTTTATTTTGAAAGGGGATCTAATCTTAACACAGTCTTCAATCTGAAAATATGAACTTTTCTTTCAGGTCAAACCAACAGATTCTTGTTGGAGATTCTCTTCCCATCTTCTTCTTTTTCTTCTTGTTCCGTTTCCATGGTTGCAGACCGGCTGCATGTGCCGTATCGTGAACAGAGGGATCGGGGAGGAACATTAGCAGGTCCAGAGAAAAACCTGCCTCCGAGTCACTTATCCCTGGACAAGAACAAAGCCGAGGTTTTGGATGCGATAGGCGTCACGCATACGTGTTCGCCCCCTTATCTTGTTTACGTGATGGAGTTTTTCAAACGCAAACATTTTCTTTAGATGGCACAGTGGACCTCTGCTCTGAGATAAGTATCGAATGCAGACTTAATTGCCTGAGATAGAAGCTTATTATTCCCATTAAAACGGGCGTTCGGGGCCTCGCTCCCCGGGTCTCTCCACTGCCAGAGCCTCTCTCTCCCCCTGCTCTTGTCTTTCATCCCCCCCTTCCTCCTCCTCCTCCTCCTTTTCTTTCTGCTTGTCTCTATTGTCCGTTTGATGTGGAGATGAAGGGGAAAAAGGGCAAACAAGAACAGTTTGGTGCTGAAAAGTTGGAAAATCTGGTAACAATTGGAATGTAATGGAAGTGTTTGGAGGTCTCGTCCCCTGATGTGCTTAGCTAATGATTTTGCCGCCCTGAGTGCACCCTGCGTCGAGTGCGTACGTGTGCGTTCTCACATCCCGGTGTTTTCCATTTCATGAATTTTTTACTTTATTTTTTTGCATCTAAATCTTTATTATTTTTTCTTTTTTTTTTTTACATCCCTTTGACACAGTTGCAGCATCTTCTTCTTCTCACGGCGCAGCAGGTACCAAGAGTCCAAGTTTTTTTTTTTTTTTTTGTGCGCAGCGACTCTTCAACTGAGTTCAGTGCACTGCGCTTTTTGCACGGCCGTTGCTTTTCTGGGATTTGTGCGTCTCTGGCGGCGTTTTTTCCCTCGCCAGTCGGCACTGAGCCGGCATTCCTTCATGGGTTCACTGGCAATGCTCAAGTGGCTCCCTCTTAACAGCCCCCCTTCCTCCCCTTCCTCCTCCTCCTCCTCCTCCTCCTCCTCCCTCCACACTAATCACTCAGGGACATAATCACAGGCCACTTTGAAGTAATAGTCAATTTGCTACGAGTCCACCGTTTAACAGAAACCGCTTCGACGCAAAGCCGGGGCTGCGAGCCGGAGTCGGGGCCACGGCAGATGTAAAAGATAACGCGGGAGGGCCGAGCCGAGTGTCGCGTCGCGTCACATCGCTGCAGCCAGGAAGGACGCCGCTTGGACAAAAGGTAGCACACGCACGTGTTTATTATTGGAGGAGGCCGACGTGCAAAAAAAGGCCTGAGGTTGTGGAGACAAAAGACAGGTGAAGTGAACGAACGAAGCCAACAAACTTTGGCACCGAGCTGCGTGCGAGTGCGGCGAGCTGACGAGAAATTCACAGGAAGTGGCACCGACTCCCACCTACAGTACCCGTCAGTCACTCAGCCCTGCAACACGCCGCTGCCCCTGAATGGGCCCGCCGTCGCTCTCAACAACAATGACACACACTGTTGTGCGACCTGTGGTGATGTATGTATGTGTGTGTGTTCGCTCCAGGAGGCCTCGGCGAATCGGGGCAGTAGAGGAGTCGTAGTCGTACTCGTCGTTGTCGGCTCTGTCGTGTTTACTGTTTACAGAACTCCGGGTGGCGCCAGGCCCTGAAAAAACAGGAGCTGGAAAACACTTTGTTTTGGTGGGGAGGCTGCTCCTGTGGTTTTGTAATCGCCATCACTATCAGGGGCCCTGATCGCTTTACAAAGAGGAGGAGGAGGAGGAGGTGGAGGAGGAGGGGGGAGGTGGAGAGGGGCGGAATAAAAGGTATGTTATTCCACACGGTGCACAAAGGGAGGGAACAGAGAGAGAAAGAGATGTGGGTGCTTGGCAGTGTGTCTGTCTGCCCTCTTTCCTCTTTCCTCTCCTCCTCCTCCTCCTCCTCCTCCTCCGTCCGTCCGTCCGTCCTCACCAACTTCTTATTCTAGCTCCTCCACCTCCATCCAGTCTAGTCTACAGCTGACTCAGGACTGAGATGTGGTCGATTTCCTGGACCTGGCAGATTCCTGACCTGACTCATCATTCATTTGTACATAAAAAAGGTTTAAGATTATTTACTTTTCCTGATTTCATCTCAGTTTAAGGAGATTTAAAGCCCTTTTAGCCTCTTGAACGTCTTGTTTTGGGTCATTTTTTCATCTTCAGCCAAAGATCAGGAAGTCAAGATCTGCATTTCCATGTTTCCCACATTCTGTGTCACAAACTATAAACTGTTTTCTTGTCTGTAACAACATCTATTGCACGTCTGTCCGTCCTGGGTGAGGGATCCCTCCTCTGTTGCTCACCCTGAGGTTTCTCCGATTTTTCCCTGTTAAAAGGGTTTTCCATGGAGTTTTTCCTCAGTGGATGTGAGGGTCTAAGGACAGAGGATGTTGTTGTGATACCATGTAAATCCCTTTGAGACAAACTGTTTGTAAAAACGGGCTATACAAATAAAATTGCCTTGCCTTGCCTTGCCCTACCTATCAAGAAGAAACCCAGACTGTTTCCAGCTTGAGGCCTCTTTAACTGTATTTGAAATACACCTTTCAATTCAATATCACCAGGAAACATCACACTTTTAGTTCTACAAACTAACTGTTGACATAAACTCTATGACAAAGTATAGAAATGAGACTGGTTCTGAGGAAACTAGCGTGACACAATCATACGTAGCACCGCTGCTAACTGCTCTGAAGCTCGCAAAAGCTGCATAAAGAGTTTCTTCATTAAGTTTTTTGTTGATGCAGTAGTTTTGCCACTGCTGCATGTTCGCATGTTTTCTCGGATAATGTTTGTTCTACGTTTTTTTTTGTGCCGGGAACGACTTGGAAATAATGGTTCTGGTTGGGAAAACAAAAACCCACAAATGACTTGAGGAATATGTGACCTGAGGTAGAGAAAGTAAACACAGTGGACATTTGAAAAAGGGAGGTTCTTCTAAATTTGAGAGTCAGTGACATTTGACTGAATATCCAAAGGGACGAAAACATACAAGAGGCACAAACCGCAAAAATAAATCTTCTTTTCAATGGTTTTGGAAGGTGAAAGTGCAGTTTGAGGCGTTGCATTCAAATGCACAGCGGAAAAACGGTGTTTCCAGTCATCAGTGCGCAAACATGTGCAGCGCTTGAACCCCCCTCCCACCCCCCAACCCCCTGCAATGAACCATCCACCACAAATAAACTGATTGTGTGGGAAACTGCATCAAACATCGGCACAAAACGCTGACGGTTAATAACTGGAAAACAACAACTTTCTGCCTGTGAACGCAGCTCTGTCTTTCTCTCTCTCTCTCTCTCTCTGGCCTTCAGTTGGGTTTCAGTTCGCAGAAAAGTCTTCTTGGGAAAAATTCGTAAACGGAGCCGAGCCAGAGAGCTGAACCTCTGACCTCGGATCGCCAAACAACAAGTCCACTTAAAGGTCGAGTTCATCCCAAAAAACCCACAAAAACAAAAACAAAACGGTCACACATTGATGCAAAGAAGTGAACCGAAGAAGTAGAAGAAATGGTCGTGGAAAAGTTCAGCGCTCCAACTCGAGCGTGTCCGCATCGCCATGACGCTGATACAGATGTAAGAGCATTGTCTGCTTTACCTGTCTGCGAACAAAGGAGCAGCATGTGTGTGTGTGTGTGTGTGTGGAGGAAGAGGAGGGCGGCTGTAACACACACACACACACACACACACTAGTTTGGGCCTATTTTCAGAGCCATTAGTGTGAGCGGTGTGTAATTCAGAGGGGCCGCGCCGCCTTTTATTCACGCGCCGACATTAGGACGTAATGAATCATGAAGAAGGCGTATTGTTCCACGCTACTCACACACACACACACATATATGCACACAGACACACACGCGCACACTCACAGGTGTAGAACATCATTATCACCCAGCTCCAATTGATGAAGAGTATTATACCGCCAAATTGATTTTCCGTACTCCGCGATCACGATGACACAAGAAAAAGACGGAGACGACGGAAGAAAAGACGCAATCATCAACAACTTTATATTCCAATCAGCATATCTGAGTAGGAACGAATAAAAAAAAAAGAATCGCACTGGAAAATGGAGCCGGGGCTCAAATCGTCTCAAATTGGTTTGCTTCTCTCTCTCTCTCTCTTTCTCTGTGTCTGTTTCTTTTTTTTTTTCTATCATGAAATGTTACCGATTATCATGAAACGCGTAAATTGAATTCTTTTTTTTCATTTAAGTAATAATTGATTTGACATTTCTGAGCACTTCAAAGGCAGTTTGGCCCGAAGGCTCTGCAGTAAATTACAGTATAAAGCTGAGGATTTACCATTAGCTGAGTGTCAAGTGTAGCTACGCTCTCCCCTCCTCCCCTCCTCTCCCCATCTATCTCCCCCCTCACATCCTCTGTCTCCCCTTTTCTCTCTATCTTTTCTCCCCAAAACCCTCTAAAAAAAAAAAAACCCAGTCAAACTTTACACAACTTGTCTTCACCGGCCTGTTTGTGTGTTTGTGTCCAGGTCTGCCCATTTTATTGTAACACTATAAAGGCCTCCGGTGTGTTTATCAGTAAATGGAGCCTCCACACGCTTCGCCTGCCTCCATTATAACTCTTTTCACTTCCTTGTGTAGTTTATATTTATTTATATTTTCCTTCTTTCTGGAGGAAAATGCCCGTCGTCTCTTTCTGTCTGTGTCTCGCAGTCTATATGTGTGTGTGTGTGTGTGTGTAGAAGGCGGCGGGCGGTGGGAGGCCGTTTGATATGTAAAACAGTCTGTTCAACAAAGTCCAGGTGCTATCTGTGGTTACAGAGGCTGATACGACTTCCTCTCTGCTCCTCCAACGCACAAGTCGCACAATTAAAACACACACACACACACACACACACATACATGAGCTCAGGCCACAGTGTCAGGTGTTATTCTCTCTTTATTAGACTGATCGGTGTCATTCTCCTCTGACATGGCGGTTAAAATACAGCAGCGTGTTATTGATTAGGGGGACTCGGTCTGAACTTATCGATACCTCCTTCAATTCTCAAAGGAAACGTGTTTTATAAAAAGTTTTTTTGTTGTTGCACAGGTAGGATTTCTACGATCAATGAAATAAATGTGATTAAGAATCAGTGTAAAAGTTTGTTGTGCTTATGAAACAGGAGTCCAAAAACAGGATTATTGGTATTAATCAGTTTTAGTATCATTGGTATAATAAAATACTTGTGTCGCTACATATTTAAAACAATGTACGGTAGCTGTAACATCCAGTAGTGGAGGAAGCACTCAGGTCTGTTGGGTGGAAATATCCTGTTAGAAGTCAAGAGCCATTCCTTCAAAATAAAAGTTCCAAAACTACAGGTCCTCATCATGCACATGTGACTCAATTTAATTAGTTTATCTAAATGAAATCCCCTTCACCTGTAATAATATGCAAGATGTTTATTGACTATATTATTAATGTGAATACACAAAGTTCTGGACTAAATAAAGTGAAAAGTGAAAAAAATATTTCACTAGAAACTCAAAATTGCACTCAAGTAAATGTACTTATTTACTTTCCCCATTATAAAATAAGAATATATGTCAAGCAATAATATAATGTACCTTTAGCAGTCACTGAAAGTTAAGATTAGTCACGCAAGACTTACAACTTGTACAGTTACACTTTATTTTGTGGCATAACTTTCATATATTTGTTTGTACACCTTTTATTTTGACAGGATCTCTGAGCTGTAATTTCCCCTGTGCTGAAACTTCTCATCCTCATGAAACCTATTGTGACACGTTTAGCTTTATTATGTCTAATAATCACACTTAAACAGATCTAGACTCTCATTATCATTATCGTTATTATTATTATTTCAATAATAATCACATTGGAGCAGCTGAACATCTACATTACTAACTAACTAACTAACTAACTTTAAGAATTTACCTGGACGCTAAATATCGTCCAAAAACCCACGGCAGATCCACCTTTTAATTAGTCAAACCACCAACTCCCATGCATGTGCAGGACTGTACACCACACACACTATAACACACACACACACACACCTACTGATTGTCACCTGAATCCCGAGTTAGCTGGAGGTGACACGTATTGTCTTCTGGCCTTGAATTAATGTGCCTGTAAATACGGTTTTTTCTACCTCATTCCTATTTGTTAAGTTATTCATAGAACTGCTGATTGCAGGCAGCCGTCAGAGCTAAATGAGGGCCTTTGTTATTGTTGAGTAATTAGGACAGCCATCATCGTGCTCCGAGATGACAGGGTCAGTTAAATAGTTTCTCTCCCTCCTTCTCTCTCTTTCTCCCTCTCCCTCAGTAGTCCGGGGCTGATTATGGGAGCTCAGGCGAGGCGAGGCAAGGCGAGGCGAGGCAGCCAGGCCTGGGAGCTGGAGCTGGGGAGGGAGGGAGAGGAGAGGAGAGGAGGGGAGAGGGGGGGAGAGTACAGATGGGAGGAGTGGGGAGGAAAGCAGACCTTATCTCAGGCAATTAATCAGAGACACTCATATTGCGGGACAATTATTCAAAGCTCACTCCTGCATAACTCAGCCCAAGGTTCCAGTGGGCTCACTGTCTCTCTCCATCCCCCCCGGACTGGAAGGTCAGGAAAGTGAGAGGAAGGTGGAGCTGAGTGAGAAAGAGAGGGACGCTATTCACTCTCTCTGTGTGTGTGTGAGAGAGAGAAAGTGTGTGTGTTCAAGTCAGCTCAGGCAACGCAGCATAGGGTCAAAGTCGTTCAAAGTCTCGTCTCCTCTCGGGGGCTTCGCTTTTTGTTTTTTCAAGGAGTTTATTCCCCGTCATGTTTACATGTATTAAGTTTTTTTTTTTTTTGCCATTGGTGAAATAACATGGGCGTCGTCTCTTATAGTGTGTGTTTGTGTATGTGTGTTGTGTTGTGTTGTGTTGTGTGTGTGTGTGTGTTGGGGGCCCGGGGCCAGCATTATCAACATTCCTCGGTGGCAGAAGGGTGGCTCGCCTGGCACCACACAAACAGGAAAAGGAAATAACTCGACTTCACTGCA
The DNA here is from genome assembly GCF_045865225.1 of Trachurus japonicus. Lineage (NCBI taxonomy): Eukaryota > Metazoa > Chordata > Actinopteri > Carangiformes > Carangidae > Trachurus > Trachurus japonicus. The sequence goes on from NC_140929.1 coordinate 5,474,592, forward strand.
GTTATCTCCTGGAGAGGAGAGCCCTCACCGTGTGTGTGTGTATAATATATGTGTGTATAATGTGTGTATCTGTGTGTGTGTGTGCACAGTGGGTGTTTAAACATGGACCCCGGCGGCAGTGCGACAGCTGCAGATCTGTTTATTAACATCGTCTTCATTAGCAGCGTTGATATTGATATTTGAAGGAAAAACTGTGTTTAAAGGGGGTTTTCAAGCTGCGGTGATGCCTTCAAGGACATCGTGTTCATCCCGGTCACGGCTGAGTAGAGTGACCCACTAATGTGGAATTGCAACCAGGAACCTGAGAGTTCAATTTTATGATGCATATTATTATAATACAGATATGTTTTTGGTTGTTTTTATGTGTTTAAACTGTTGTTTTCTCCAGATTGTTCCTGAACATCACACAGACAGGAAACAAGTTTATTTAATCACAATTTAACGCAGCTTTAAAGTTCGGTTTAATCTGAGTTTGAGTCAGAAACTGTTAACTAATGAACCACCTGAAACCAAACCACTGATACCTGTGTTTCCTCGGTAACAAGGATCCTCTCTCTAATGTTTACTTCCTGTTCCTGTAGCCACTGCTTTTTCAAAATAAGAGTCTCAAGATGGAGATAATGTTAAGACAAATTTGAGTTCATTGGGGTATAAATATAAATATAATTTGATTTTTTTTGTTATTTTATAATGAATTAGATTTTTCCATCCCTTGATCTTGAACATTGTTGATTTTGAGCTATAGCTTGTGAACAAACTAAAGTAAATTATTTAACAGATGTTTGATGTTGCAGATTGAGTTTGTGGCTTATTTTCTGTTATCTACCACAGATACTGCATGCAAACTATTTTTCTTTTTAATTAACCAAAATTTAAAATTCAAAACAAGTGGTTTTTTGATATTTCGGATTTGCTTACGCAACCTCTGTCTGTTTGTGGTTTCCTGCTTTTCTTCAGCAGACGTCCTCAGATCATCATAGTCGATAATGCTGCTGAGTCATTAACTGTTTAGAAACTCTTCACTTCCCATAAATGCAACGTCAGGTGTAAATAAACCACCCACCCACACACGCATCATCAGAGACTCCATAAGCTTTAAAAAAAAAATCTGTTTTATTCACTTTTATCAAGTAGAAGATTTACTGGAGTAAAAAAAAAAAGACTCAAGCTAAAAGTTTTGTCTTAGAAAACACCTTAAATTACACAAATGTTCCCTCAGAACAGCTTCGGTTTACGGTTGATTTCACTTTCACAACTTTTTCAATGAACTTGAAAAGCTGCAGCAGCCTTATCAATAATAAAACAAGAAACACACACACACACAGACTCATCACCTGGAGGAGTGTATTGATACTGTTGAGATAAGAGGATCCTTCAGCACAAACAACAGTGTTATGTAAATCAGCGACACCGATCTGCCAAACTAAACTATTTTTAGTTGGCTGTGTGTGCTGGCTGGCTAAGGCAGCGAGTGAGTGAGCGAGCGACTAAATAACAGCATGCGAATAAAAAATAAAAAAATTCAAAAAAAATAAATAAAAAAACGTAAACTCTGGCTGACGTTCAAAAGCATTCACCGCCTCGCCTCTCTCCTTCGCTCTGCTCTCGTTCCAGCCCCAACCTGATCCACAAATGTCACCTCCACTCTATGTATAAAAGGAGAGGAAGACATCGAGGAGGAGGAGGAGGGAAGAGAGATAGATCAGTGAGAGAGGAAGAAGAGAAAGAAGATAGAGAGAGAGAGAGAGAGAGAGAGAGTGTGTGTCATAAAATGCAAATGCAGCCTGCGTCCGCTTTTACAAATTAAATGTCAGGACATAAAATATTGTCAGTTTCATTTTGCCGCCAGAAGGATGACAAATCCATATTCTCCCTTAAATAAAACTCTTATTGCGGCGGTGGTGGTGGTGGTGGGGGGTGTGGGTGGTGGTGGTGGTGGGGGGGTAATCATGGCAGAACAAAGCGCCATGATTAACGATAGCAATTTATTGTATCTGGCGGCCGGGCGAGGCAGCGGTGAGGGAGGGAGAGAGAGGAGCAGCAGAGACATCATGGTTATCATAATTCATATCGTAAATAACAGGGCCCAGCCAATCACAGGGAGCCGCCGATGTCATCCCAAATAACCTTTGATAACAATTACCATAGAAGGCAGTACAAACCCCGGAGTCACAATGTTATCTTATCCCCATTCTCTGCTTGTAGAATACAACACTATTACCATATAGATTAGACTATTTATAATGGTGCGTGTCATTCCCGGGTGCAGCTTTAAGTCGTCACCGTGTTATGTGTTGGAGGTTGGAGGTGTACGTACGGCGTGTGGCGTGCGGGCCAGGTTATGTGTGTGCGTTTGCGTGAGTCTGTGTATGTGTGTGTGTGTGTGTGAGTGCGTGGGTGGGGTATAGGTAGGACCTGTCGCTGGGAGGAGATTATAGCCCCGTCTTTATGAGGGGCTGAATTGCCCTCTCTCAGTATCACACGGCAGCACATTGCCAAGGCGGCCGCGGCGTGTTCACAACAATGGCTGCCGTGCTTGGTGGTGGCGGGAGAGAGTGTGCGCATGTGTGTATATATGTGTGTGTGTGTGGTCAGGGAAGAGAAGGGAAGGGGTCGGGTAGGTAGGTAGGTGTGTGAGTGTGTGGGTGGGTGGGTGTGTGAAGTAAGAGGGAGGGAGATATTAGCAGGGAAGCGTTGATAAGTGTTGGAGATTAGCGCGCTGCGTATCTTGTCCGAGATGTTGTTCCTCCTTGTTGTATCTGCTGATAGAAAATTTTCTGATGGAGAGCGGTGATATAATGTGGATGCACGGATACACACACCCACACACACATATACACAGTCTTGGTAGAAACACTGACTTCACTCGTCTGCTTTAAGGTGTTATATTAATTTTGAGACATTAGTGTGATTATTAAGAAGGAAATGAACAGCAGGAGATGGATCTGAGTTCATAAATCTGTTAAATTAAAGGACCCTTATGCAATTTTTTTTTTCACCAAATCAAACTCTACTGTATGATTGTTATTTCTAACGAGGGAGATGTCGTTTTGTTTATTGATTTATATCATTTCCCGCACATTTCCTACTGATGATGGACCAATCAGATGAAGAGAAAGACAGAAAAAGTTAAAAATGCAGCAAAAAAATTCAACTTTGGATTTTTTCTCATCATTAATCACTTGAAGAAAACTCCTCTTGGAAACTTTCAGATAAGAAGTGACATGAAGCTGCTTCTACACAAAAAGGTTTCGTCGCTGCTTTTAATCGCAATATAAGATGGTAAAAGTAAACTTTTTTTAACCAGTTTATCATCCTATTAAAACGCTGTTTCTATGTTTTTATTGCACGGTAAAACATATAACGTACCGTATAGCTACTTTGTCACAGGAGACTGTTTGGGAACATCTGTGTGTTTTCTAATCTGTTGCATCAGTTTGAACATAAAGTTGATTAAAGACAAGTAACTAACTAAGAACTAAGTTCGCAAACGTCTATGTTCACATTCGCAAAGGAGTGAAACTGAGGCCTTGGACTGTTTTTTGCACAGAAAAGAGAAATGCATGGTCTCTTAGAAAATGTTACTTAGGACTGTGAGACATTGTGATATAGAGACATTAATAAGCCTAAACAATGAGTCAATTACACAAGTAAAATGTATTATTAATTTAGGGGAAGAGGTGGGTGCGGAAATATCAAACATCATAGACAATAGTGGATTACGCATGAGAATAATATTAATGGAACAAATCTACTGATGTAATATTTAATTTCAACCTGTCAGACTGTGACGTAAAGCTGCAGAGGGATTAAAGGACATGAGTATTGAGTATTGGATTTGTATTGTTTCATCATCCACACTATGTACGACCCTATAGACGAATATTTACATCTGCTCAGAGTATTTCCGCCTCGGTTTGCGGCTTCTTGTGCGTCCTCTCGCAGATTCAACCTGAAATAGTAAAAGAGCGAAACATGGGGAACAAAAATAGCTTCAAAGGACACTGGAGTCTTTTACTAGGAAGAAGAGAAGAAGGAGGAGGAGGAGGAGGAGGAGGAGGATGAGGGGAGAGGACGAACGCAAGGACGAGATAAAACAGAGCAGGAGTGAGGAGGAAGAGAAGGGACCAAAGCAAGGACAAGGTGAAGGAGAAGGAGGAGGAGGAAGATATTGCATCCTTATGCTTAACTTCAGAGAGGAGAGAGGAGAAATTCACAGTTGCGTGTCGTCCCCTTGGCGGCAAACTGTCCAATCCCGGCCTCTTCTTTCCTGACAAGACGACGGCTGCAGATCAAGAAACGTGCGACGACGACGGCGGCGGTGGCGAGACGGCACCTTACAAGCCTGAGGCCTTACAAGCCTGAGGTAGATTAGGAGGAGATAGAAAAAGAAAAAAAAGTAATATTTTTTTAAAAGTCAAGGAAGGAGAGGAAGACCTGTGAGGACATAGAGTGATGTTAAATCTCTAAGTCAGTGGTATAATATTTGTAGTTTTTGGCATGGAAGTCCCTGTGTGGGCTCGTGAACAGTTAATCTCTCTTGACAGGATCTTCATTTGAATAAAGATCCTGTCAGCGCTCTGTGCTGCTGGTTGCTTAAGAGGAGGACCTACAGTAGCTTCTGCAGGAACTCAAATTGCTTTGACAAATCATGGCTGATGGGAGAAAGGCGCCTTCCTACCTGTGCGCAGCTCAACACGCGTGATGGCGACACCTCAGCAGAACTTCAAAATCAGAGGGAATCTGGGGAGGAGAATGGGCACAAAAACACACACACACACATCTCAGAGATATTAGAGCAGCTTAAATGTAAGATTGTGCTTGTAATAATAAAAAAAAAATGCTGTCGTCTTTGGTTTTTTATTTTTGGTCACATGTAGGACACCAAAGCTGAATCTGTAGAGGAATATTTAAATACCAGAACAGGCCATGGGCAATGGACTGTGAAGATGGTTCACTTGTGTTATTTAAGTATAAATAAAACTAATAATCTATCAATCTTTGTTGTGGTAATAATGAAACAGACACTTTTGCACCCACAAGACATTTACTGAAACCTTTGCTTATTTTATGGGCTGTAATTTCTTTCCTCCTTAATTTCAGGTATCTAATAAAGTGCAGGTAATCTAATGTAATGTTTATCAGTAAATGTTAAGTTTAATATCAGATAATGATATTCATATTATAATTATGAAGATTTATGTTTTTCCCCTCTGGCATCTTTATTTGACCCATATCAAACACCATAATGATGTTTGATAGAATTAATGAATAGATTTGTTTGTTTGTATTAAAGCTCCATACAGTATAAAGGTAGATGTCCATGTGTAGTGTGATTATAAAGCAGCTCTAGGTTCTATATTAATACTGTGAAAGTATCAAAGCCTCAGTCCACAGAGAAATGCACACAGCCTGTATTCAGAAACTGAGCCTTAAAACCAGCCGTCAGGACTTCCTGTCACTTTGTGATGTCACAACTAAGCAGTCACACGAAGCCCCGCCCCCTCACCACCACCATTTGGACCCAAACATCCATCCAACACTCGTAGGACTTTGTTTCTTTGAGAGTTTTATTCTGAAATCTGTTCTGTTTTTTATTGGATCTCACTCAGAAAACAGTCAGCCAATCAGAAGAGAGGCTCGAGGAGACGGAAAACTACACTGAGGTTGTTTTTTAGCTCCACACATGTATGTTCTAATGTTCTTATAGATCAAACCTTCAAATAAAAGCATCAAATATGGTTTCCATCATGTTCTTCTGCTTAGTAGCTTCAAACACTGTGACTCATTTGGTTCCTTTGCTGACAAACCAAACAGGTGACGACTTCTTGTTCTTTTTAAGCTCATATTTGTATACCTTGTGTTACCTTTTTCTTTTTTATTTCGGGTGTACAGCGCTGAGACGCCTGGTAATTATCGAACAATTTGAATCCGATTTGGAGGATTTATCTGTAGCCTATATGTGTCCTGGAAATCAATCAGTTGCATATAGCTGAGCACTGTGCTTGGTGGTGTAACCCCGAGATGATGCTGAAGTTGATCTTTTTTACTCTAAGTTCAGAAATCCCACTGCCTCTTTTCCCCTCTCTCCCTCTCTCTGTTCGTTTTTTCTTCATCTTCTTTTCCCCCTCAACATTTCTCATCTCCTCTCCTAGATGGAATTCACAAAGTGATTTTCTCCTCGTTCCTCTAAATCTCTTGATCACTTTAATTTTTTGCTAGGCTGCTTCATCGGTGTCCTGGGAAAGAGAAAAGAGGAGGAAAGGGGGCAGGAGGAAAGGGGGGGAGAGGAAAAAAAAGCCGACGGGCAAGAGACTGCAAACGAGTAGAAAGAGAGAGAGAGAGAGGGAGAATAGTATAGAGTTAAGGCTTTATCAGTGAGTGCCCTGAGGTATGTGGGGACGCTGCTGAATCCAGAGAGATTAGGGGAAAAATGCAGCACATGGCAGTAAGGGGCTTACGCCACAGCTTGTATTAGTTCAGGTGAAAAGAGTATTGCTTTTACATAAAACTGGACAAATCCAGCCACAATGCATTTCCCGTTGGACCACAATGGGGTCCTCTATCTGTGGACCTCACCTCCTGTCCCCTGGGTTCCCCAAAGCTCCTCTATCTAAACAGGAGTAGAGACTGAGGAGAGGAGGAAAGGAGGAGGAGGAGGAGGAGGAGAAAACACAGATGGACAAGGGGAAAGGGAGGAGAAGATACGGCGACGCACCAAACTTCATTTTCAGAGTTGTAGCGGGAAGCTGGAGATGATGGTGAGGGGAGTAATTTCCACTGAAGGATGGAGAGGTGGAGAGGAGGGGAAGAGAGGAGAGTGGGGGGGGTCATGTCAACCTCGCTTTTCAAAATCCTATTTGTTTTTGTTTTGTTTGTCGCCCTAAGTTTTAAAACTCAGATTTAATTTACTCACAAGTGTCTCAACATAATGTCCAGCCACTGTTATCCAGATGAGAAGCTGTGAATTAAAGCAAATGCTGTAAAATTGTGGCACAAAAGTTGAAATCAACCTACGTTTGCATCAACAGTAGATTATAATACACAATGAGCTTACTCCATTTTTCTTTTTCTTACTAATTACATTATCTTCTACTTTGACGAACACTTCCTGCACATTTCACATGAAAGGTGGTGAATCATAGCACATATATATTATATTTATTTGTTTTTTATGAATTAGTTGTTTATCTGAATGTTTTTATTTGCATCCACAGCCAAAAAGAGCTGCTAAACAGTTTTTATTGCAATGATAACCAACTCTAACCCTAACCTAAAATCTGAAATTGTTGTTCAGCAGGCTTTTAATCTGAAAGGCATTTTCAGGAAATACTGACAGCATCTTAATAGCAAATGAAAATAACTGATTACAATGAAGCAAATAAGAAAATATGAAGGTTTTCATGCTGAAACTTGAGGAAAATAGATTTATTTTCAGCTTTGTGACCACCGACAGCTACGTGGAGCTTTGTCTCCCTGGGTTACGTCTGGCAGGGTTGATGACATCTGATTGGTTAAGATCCTGTGACTCATCTATTACCTGAGAGGAAGTTCTGCAAAAAACTAAATTTACACTTCAACCCCCAAAATAAAAACAAACAAAAAGATTCTATCATATGTTGGCGATTATGTAAATTAAGGTCCACTTCCTGTCTTTCTTTTACCTGAACTTTCACCTTCACCTGTTACCTAGCGACTGACTGTCACATTTTCTCAGAGACAAATAAGAAAACTCCACTTAAATGGAAAAAAAGTGAGTAAGTGGATCTTGAATTCAGATTTTTTTCCTCCCCAAGTTATCAGACCTGAACTCTTGAATCTTTGAGTTAATTACATTGATCTATGTTGGATTTCTGAGCCTTTTTATTGGACTCTTATTACCGCAGAAAGAACAATAGGCTACATGATGTAAATGCATGAAGTCACGGAGGAATGAAGTTTTACTAAAAGCAGGAAGTGGCAGAGTGAGATGAACATAAATCAGACACAAAGGCTGGAGGAGGAGGAGGAGGAGGAGGAGGAAGTCTGACGCAAAGATTGGAGATGAATGCGTTAAGTGATTGAGCAAAAGGTCTCATCCTTCTCTTTGGGGCGACAGGTAAATGCTTCACTTAGACAACTGAAGTCTCCCGTTCTACTTTCACTGGGACTTTTATCTAAATCTTCTGTTCCCGGGCGCCGCAGTTTATCAGCCCCCGAAGTTTTTCATCTTGAAATATAGGTTGAGGAGAGCTCGGCCTGCACACTTCTTTATCTTTTCACCTGTCATGTACAGTAAGCCCAGGTAACAATGGCGCCTTACATTACATTACACGCCCCGCTCTGTATTCACGCCATCCAAAAGCGGCTCTGACACCCCCCAACCCCCCCTCCCCTCCCCTCCCATCCTCGCCATTATTGGCAGAACAATACCCTCAAAAAGCCAAGTTGGTCAAAAAAAAAAAAAGAAAGAGAAAGAGAGGGGGAGAAGAGCCGTATCTGCGATGGCGCTTAACATCAATTTGTGACACGATTAATCAATTTGGACCCTCTCTCTCTCTCTGTCTCTCTCTTTCGCTCTCGTCACTGTCGTCACTCTTTAAATAAAGAGCGCCGGCTGTTTGAATGGGCTCATCGCGATATGGCGCAGGTTAAGTAGGAGGCGCATGTTTTAGGATAGCGCCCCGACGCTCCCTCTCGCCCTGAAACACTTAGCTGGTGATTAGCATAAGCTGATAGCGCTATCAGGAGTGTGCCATTGTGGTGACCCTGAAGGCCCCCCATCCCCCTCCCCATCCCCCTCCCCTCCACCCAACCTACCCCACTCCCCCCACTCCTCCCCAACACTACCACCACCACCACCTCCTCCTCCACCTCCTCCTTCCTCCCTCTGAGAAGGTCTTATCGGGGATGTACAGGGCCTTTGTAGCCTCCTGGGGAGATGATGGAGGGAGGAGGCAGAGGTGGGAACTGTAGGGAAGAAAGATGGAGGAGGAGGAGGAGGGGTGGATGGGAAAAGAAGAAGGGTGTGTGTGTGTGTGTGTGTGTGTGTGTGTGTGTGTGATCCCCATTGTTGAACACTCAGTGTCTTTGGATGTGTCCTTCAATGTTTTCAAGCCTTTTGAATGATGATATTAGATAATAAACTTTACACTTTAGAAACTGTCACATTGCCATCGGCCCGGGTTCTTTTAATGTGAAAGGCACAGGAAGTGCTGAGTTATGTTGACAGAAGTTTAACAGTGATTAAAGCAGAAGTAAGCTGAATGTTTGTGTTAATATAAGTCTTAAATAGGCTAGATCTATCTTCCGACAGCAATCACTTCTATAGAGTGTTTGGTCTGAAACACGGGTCTGTCAGTCACTCTGCTCTGCTCTGAGCCGAGGAGAAAACTTTCCTTGTATCCTACAGCCTTTATCCAATGAGGAGAGAGAACGGCATAAAGGGGCGGTCCTCTCTGTGTGTGCAGCCAAGGGATGCGCGTGAATGTGGTGACGTAGGGACGAGGGCGGGGACTGCTAACTCCATCTGCTGACAAGAAGTTAATCCAAACGACCGGATCGCTTACTTCTGCTTTAACTAGAAAAAGAAAACAACATATTTTCATTAGGACTAGAAACCCACTGTGTATGATATTGTACTGATGATAGGCTACTGTGCAAATGTAGATCATAGTCATTCAGGCTCTGCTGATGTTTGGTCCATTGGTTCGTCCAAAAAAACAAATGTTATATCAAATACTTCAGATCAAACGCCTGGAATAATATCTAATACCAAATAACTCTTGTATTGTGTTACTCAGTGATCCATTCAAACAATGTGTCGGCTCATTGCTATTTCCCATCCAGGCCTTCAATAGGACTCAACTGTAACCAAAAAGTAATGAATCGGTGGATGATACAGAAGCTACTGAACCAATGAAGTTTAGAAAAGCAAAAAAATAAATGAACAAATAAAGAAAAACTCCCGTACTTTTGCTGTTTTTTGATATTTAGGAACACTTAAAGGAGAATTCCGGTCATTTTTTACCCCTAAATCGTTGTCCACTATATGAGTTCAGTGGTGTGTCATAAGGATTCGAGTCATGTACCATAGATATTTGATTGTTTTTTGAGTGTTCGTTGTGGTTGAAAAAATTGCCCCCATAGGCTACTTTAGCGTTATCACTATCGCTAGCGCCGTCTAGCCATGGTGTAACTCCGGTTTGCCAGCATCAATTTTAGTCGCGTTTTTTGCTCCAACCAACACTGGGTGACCATCAGGACAACTATTTAGGGGTCAAAAATGACTGAAATAAGCGAAACTGTTAGCATGCAAGATGCTGTGTTAGCATTTAGATTGTAGCTGCAAAACATTGGCAAAACAACAGAAACCACATCAAGACAGGATCTTTAAATGAGAATATGTAGAAGAATCCATGTGCAGCAACACTCAGTGGAGCTGCTGGTGACACATCCAGCTGTTTTGATCTTGTTTTGTTTACAACCTGTCTGCTCCGGCGGCTTTCAACGTCCGGATTTGTTCTAAGTGCTGTTGGCGCGTTCCCAGATCTGTCATCAACTGTGACATGTTATCACAGTGTTAGGAAACAATGACAAAACAAGTCAAGCTTTAATAAACCAGCTTATATACTATATCCTGTGAGTTATTACAAAAGTTCTTGTTGTTGTGGCCTTGAACGCCACACAGGTCTGAGCCCTTCACTGTCTCCAGTCACTAAAAAAAAAAAAAGTTGGACTGTTTATTTCAAACTTTGGGAAGCACACACACACATACACACATACCACACACACAAACTGCAGTGAAAAGTCGATTCACCCAAATTTCCGCCTCTTTATATTCATGTTACCTATTTCAGGAGGCGGTTGACGTCTTCACAAGCGGCCTCTCTTAAAAAAAAAATCACTCCTACGATACCTCGGTGAGACTTTTTGAAAAAAAAAAAATTATTTGTGTGTTTGTGTGTTTTTTGTGTGCGGAAAGAGAAAAAAAAAAGTATGATGAAACCGCGAAACAATACGTCGCACATAAACACGAACGTGGCGACACATTTCTTGAAGGTAAGCAATTTCCATGCACGTTAAGAGCTTAGCATCGACACAGCACTATTCATATCAGTTTACCATTATGATGCAAATGATAACAGTGGTGCCTGGCTCCCTCTTTCTCTTCCTCCCTTTTCTTCTGCACTTTTTTTTTTTTTTTTACTATGAACAACACGGCACATTATGGTACAGCTGCACACCTACATTACAGTTGCACACACACACACGGTAAAATTCACACAGCTCCATTCCTTATCCCCTTTGTTTGAGCTGATTGGATCTGTGGCGATCACATGTTTACCCAGAGCGCTATCTCTTTGAGAAACCTCCGTCACGGGTAGCGGAGAGTAACGTTTGCCTCTTTTTGTGTTTTCCTTTTATTTTGGAGACGGGCACGCACACATGGTCTTTATGTATATATGCTAATAGGTTGGCTAACACGGTTTCACACTGTTTGTTTCTGAAAATGATGCAACTTGCCAGACATCCGTTTTTCTGCTGATGTTCACATTTTCTTTTTTTCTTTTTTCCCCCCCATCTCTCTCTCTCTCTCTAAAATGCCCGCCCTGAGAAAGAAAGAGGGAGAGAGAGAGAGAGCACAGGGAGGAAGATGAAAAGAGAGGAAGGAGGGAGGGGAAGGGGCGAGGGAGGCGTGTGTTCAAAATCCACAAAGGTTTTGTAATAAATGCATCGACGACAATAAAAACAAAAACATTAAAGGGAGAAAAGATGTGTTTCTGTGTTAAACAATTAGTGCTGCAGCATTAGAGCCGATCAGGAGGAGACAAAAGCTCGGCAGCAGCAGGGGTTTACCCCAGACACAAAGACACAAAGACAGATGCTCTGCAGCCCAGCCAAGCTACAGTACCACACCAGGCAGCTTCCAGTGGATCAGTATGGAAACCACACGCTCAATCCCACTGTCTATAGGTCTGTAACAGTGAAGCATCAAACGCTCTGCTACAGTACGTCTGCCTACATGATCTGCTCTCAAAAGCCTCGTAATCAATAGCTTGTGTGTTGTTATAATTATAGGTTACAGTTGCATGTGTACTGTAAGCAGATATGAACTTGAAGGAACTTAATCTAAGTTTGTGGAGAAGAAAAGGGGGGGAAATGTGGGAATATTATTGATGACATCTCTAAGATCATTTGAAATAAAGCAGCAGCAATAAGGAAAGGTTCAGCGTGATAATGTGGCGTATGACACAGTGTGATGCTGTATTGACAGACTGAATCTGTGGGAACTTTACCTAAAATGCAAATCAATTTGTAGTTAAAGAAACACTGAATGAGTTTTGTTTCAGCTGGTAACAAACAAGGAAGAGCAGGTGGAGTTGTAAACTGAGGATTTTAAAGTCGCAACTTTATGAAAAAGGAAAAAAGAAAAAACCCGAAGACATTTGTTTTTTTTCCCCTATCATGGAAGGAAACACGTTGACACTTTCCGAGGTCGGACAGGCGTCGCTTGTTTTGCGGACGATCTTATAAAACTCTACTTTCCATTTGAATTAAGTAATAAGGAAATACTTGTTATTTTGGCCCAGAGTGCCTGTGATTTATCACCCTTTCAAAATAAAGCGACATGTTTCCATTATTGATTAAAAAAAACAGTTTGTGACTATGGTACATTGGACGCCACCTGATGGTCATCGAATCTTTATAGTGATTGTTTTAAAGCAAACCATTTTTTAATAACAGTGAGAGAGTAGCTATGAATTTCAACCCAAACTGTGATTAAGTTTCTTGATTTTTATATCTAAACCTGAATAAACCTGAACTATAGTGTTGTGAATATAATTTACACAGAAGGAGATTTAATGACAACATTGATGAAGGGGTTAAAATGAACTTAATTGTTGCCTAGCTGTGTCCATATTGGGCTAGTAAAAATAAGTGCAGACTTGTGATTGGTCTAAAAACAGGAATGAAACGTGACTCATGTTGACCTCTCTGAGGTATTTACAGTTTCACAATGGCAACACAACCTCTTCCACTTCAATGACACACAACCTTCATCTGATTACAGGAAAAAAAACAAAAAAAAAACTCCAAAACATTTCTCCTCCTTTAGTCGTTTCTAGCTGCACAGGTTTTTACACGAGTGCAGAGTTTGTTGGTTATTTGTGCGAACGGTTCCTTTACCCACGTCTCCCTCTTCACTGCAGAGGCTCCGACTGTTGTAATTACCTCAGCACAGTGTCGACAATGGCTCAGGATTACATAAAACTAAAGGATGTTAGTCATAAAGCTGCTGCAGCCTGTGTGGTCACACTCCGCTTTCAGCTCTCCTTTACCATCAATGTGTGTTTATGTGTGTGTGTGTGTGTGTGTGTGTGTGTGTGAGGAGCCCCCCTCTAGTGGCGTCTACTCTGTACATTGGACTCAATGGCTCCAGTGTTCATGCGTGTGTGTGTCTGCATGTGCATGTGTGTGTGTGTGTGTGTGTGTGTGTGTGTGTGACTGCGGCACTTAACCCTGTGACCGGTTGTGGAATGAGCTCCACAGAAATCGCCACTGAGACTCTCGCCCCCCCTACACCCCCCCCCTCTCCCACCACCACCACCACCTACCAAAGCACCGCACTGTCGCGGTGTGTGTTACTACCCCAAGAGAGGCCGACAAGCTCACACACACACACACACACACACATAAACGCAGACACACGCACACGCACAGCCCTCTTTCCCTGTGTGGTGGTGACGGCCTCATGTTTAGACTCTGCGTCTTTGTTCCTCCCTGATGGAGCCTCGTCTACCTGCATATGAGGGAGGAAGTCTCCGCTGTTTCCACTTTAAAGCCAGGAAGTGTTTGATTCCCTCGGTTTCCTCGACGACTAAAAGCCCATTTCATCTTTTTCTTCTTCTTTTTTCTTTCTTTCTCTCTCTCTCTTTCTCTCCCTTCTCTCTGCAAAACCGCAGAGTGACACGACACCATTATTCCCTCCGTCTACACTTGTGCGACCACTTCATTTAGCCTCATTGTCACACACAACTTGTTGCTGGCACACAACGGGATCACCTGCCGCAGTGTCTGATGTGTGTCGAATGAAGCCAAACAGGCGCCATGTTACACAGGTGTACACATAGATCCATACAGGTGGGCGGTGGCGGGGCGGGGGTTAAAACAAGGCCTTTGTCATCCAGTGTTGACGTGATGGATTTCTCACCTGCCCCGACTTCCTTAAACAATATTTTCTTTATATAACACCTGCAAATTATTATATCAAAGATAAATCTTCAATCAAAGTGTGTGAGAAAGTATTCACACACAAAAACGCACACTGACCTTTAACACACAGGAAACACCAGCTACTACTTTTCTTCTTTATAATCCAAAAGTACTGATTGTCAGTGGCGTCCCTAGGCTAAAACATTCGGGGCTAAAGCCCCGGATGTTTTTTAATTAGCCCCGAATATTAATTTTCAAAAAAAAAAAAAAAAAAATTTTTTTTTTTTTTAAGATCACATCCTCAAACTACGGTTATCTTATGTTGATGCTTCGATAAAACAGTGTTTTTGGACAGGTTTGAGTAACAATTAATTATATTTTTAAAAAGCCACTACTTTGGCTTTGGCACACAAGTGGTTAACACCTCCAGGTCGCACTTGACGTCATTCACCCAAAACAGCGGCGCATTTAACTTGACAACAAATACCTGACAGCAGGCAGGTTTGACAACAGCAAGCTGCAGCTGTCTTTTGGTAGCTAGTAGCAGCTAAAGTGTATCAAGATGCCACAAAAAAGATTTCCATGTTTTCCCCCAAAGGTGGTCAGCAATCAAAAAGGTAATGGGAATATAAATTATGTAAAAATGTATAATTTCGAAAAGAGTGTTGCAGCTGGAACTACAAGAGGGTAGTAGCTAACGTTAGCTAGCTAGCAGCTAGTTGATATTGCTCTGGTTGATATTACATGAGAAAAAAAGCAATCTGTAATTATTGGCATCTGTAAATGCAATTGTAGGGTGTGAGAATTGTGTACCTAGAAATAACTAAGTTTGGGCTTCTTCTAGAGGGGAAAGTTGCTGAAGTTAATGTGCTATAACATCGAACCATCTTGTTTATTTTCTTTTTCATGCATGATAGCAGCTAGTTAGCAGACAGGGATCCCGCACAGCCTGCCTCTTTTACTGTAGCTGCTAATGTGTTAAATGGAAACACAATGTGTTGTTACGTAGCTAGCTAATGTCAGTACATAGAACTAAATTCAAAATGGGTCATTCATTTGATGATCTGTGGATTGCATCGTTTTCACCTTTTTCACCAATGATGGAGAATGTCTCTATGCCTAAACATATATTGCATGTGTCACTCTTCCGGGCTAAGCCCCGGATGTGTCAAAATCCTAGAGACGCCCCTGCTGATTGTGTTGTTTTTTTATGCAAGATGTTTATATTTTGTTGTTTTATACTAAGATCTTTTTTTCAAACGAAGCAAATTGCAGTGGATTGTCATGTAGTTTTGCATATTTCACTGACTGACTGAGTGATGAAGTTCAATGATTGGTCAAATTTGATTGGAACAGCACCTTTATTGACAGATTTCCTGACAGTTCAGACTCTTTTAATGAGAAAAGAAGAATAAAAAAACTCCTAGCGACAAATCTATAAACTTTTTTTTTTTGACAAATCTTCCCCGTCAGCTCCGCCCTCCACAAGCACATATAAATGAGCGTCTAAAATTTTTGTTACTTCTCCTATTTCCATGATATGAATTTCCTTCTCAGATTTCAGTTTTTCCAAAAAAGTTTGACAAAAAAACGACAAACGCTTTTGGACAAACTTTTGCTACTTCCCCTTGACAACCGCTGCTATGGCTGCCCTGCATAGCCACACAACGTCAGGTCCCCAGGAAGAATCCAAGTTTGAACTCAGCCAAAAAAAAAAAAAAGTTTCAACTCAGTCATGTTAAAGAAGGAGATTAAAACTGATTTTCAGTCAGATTTTGCTCTTGTCCACCTGAATGTTGTTAGTTTTTGCTATATGAAGTAGATCGTGAAAGTTAAAAAGTTAATTTTGTGATTAGATTTAGAGATTCAGGAAATTTTCGAAAACAAGAAATGTGAAAATCTGAAACATCCAATAAATGGTTGAGCAGAAGTGTTTCAGTCAAAATTTTTACTTTTCTTTTATGCCAAAAAATTGGACAAATCTTTGCTACTTCCCCTCAACAAAGGTTGCTGCTATATGCAAGGTCAGGTCTCCAGGAAGTTTTTACTCAGTCATGTTAAAAAAGGAGGAGCTTAAAAAATATATTTTTCTCCAAAAGAGTTCTTTCAAGGAAGCAATTCAATTCAATTTCTTGACCGTGACTTTTAACTCATTGAGTGCCGCGCTCCTTTCCAAAGTTTTAGTCAAGTGTACCGGCAAATTAGACCATATTTGACTTTTTATTTTAGAACCATAGTGTATTCTATATTATTGCCACCAACACATACTGTAGCTCATTTGAAAGGTTTAACTTTATCCTTCAAATGGCCACAAACCGTTTGTTTCTACGTGCCTCCGTTCCTGAGAAAAGTCAAGCTAAACATGGCTGGGTTTCACCAAAATCCCTCCTTTTTTTCTAGAAAAGGAGATAGAGCGTCTTTTATGAAAGCTGCGCTGTTTGTGCCTGTCACTCTTCTCACACTCGCATTTCTGGATCAAAGGGCTCGTATAAGATAAATATACACAACAATTGTTGTTCTATTCACAAAACCACCATCGGGGGCGGGGGGGGCGCCACTAAACAGCAATAACACAGACGCACCGTGCCGTGTCACAGCCTCTCGCCGCGGAACGTGAGGCTCTGCCGGCCACAGCGGCTCGCGAACACCGGTCCCGCCGGTGGTCGCGGTCCTGCTGTGGTACGGGTCGGTGGTGCCGGTCTGCTTTGACCCAGAGACCATCAGATTTTACCGCGGGAGGACTTTGGGGAGGACACGGTGTTGCTCCAGATGAAGACCGGGCGGGACAGTGGGCTGAGAGCTTCCTGGTTCAGCTCCCAGCTGCTGCAGCCTCGCGGGTGAGAGCGGAGCAGCAGCGGAGCAGCTGCGCTGCATCTGCATGCAGAACTCCGTTTGCAGAAGCTGAGTTATGATAAAAACTTCCAGATCATGAGCTGTCATGTGACTTTGATCGTCATCTATTTCAGTTCTCCTCGTCGTAGAGTCCCCAAATTTACATATAATGTGTATTAAAGTGTCTATTTTCATAATTTAAAAAAAAAGCAAAAAACGAAAAATTTCGTTTTTGGCACTCAACGCATGGGAACGAAAAACGAGAAATTACGTGGTTGGCACTCAATGAGTTAATAAGTGGGGTAGTCTAATTTGTTGCAGTGGGTATACTGCTTTTTAGGTAGGTACACTGTTCATATATCACAGTTTTGCTGTAGGCAAACAAAACATATAAAAACTAGATTAAAATAGAGCATAAAATATGAGTTTGCAGCATGAAATATACAAATACAAAATAAGGATTTAAAGTTCTTTAAAAGAGCTCACATGGAAACATAAATGTTTTTAATCTGGATGTAAAAATGCTTAGAGGTGGGTCTGATTTAAGTTCTGCTAGTAGACCAAATTTGTAGTGGGTATATACTGAAAGATAAATGCATTTTCAGTGGGTAGACTGCATGGGTATACCTGAGTCTCACATAGACTACACCACTGCTTTTAAAGGTTTCATTTTTGACAGCAGCCTGAAAGAGCTTCAGCCCGACTGCAGTGGCTGTGAATGAGGAGGACGAGCTGATGGAGGAAGAACCAGGAGGAGGAGGAGGAGGAGAGAGTGAACGAGTGAGAGTCCGGTGGAGGTGGAGGTGGAGGTGGAGGTGAGTCGGTATCAGACTTCCTCTCCTCACACCTCTGAACAAAACTCCATTGATGCCACTCAAAGACATAGAAGCAGCCTGAGGAGCCGTGGCGTTAACCCCGCCCTCTGACCTGCAGCTTAATGGGGTCACACACGGTCGGTTCCCCACCCACCCACTCATCTACCCACCCACCATGGCTGCTCCTCGCCGCCGAGGCCGCTGCTTATCTGGCAGCGTGGAAGGTCAAAGAGCCATCGGATGCACCGAGCCGGGTTCACGGTCGGTGTTAAATACGTGTGTTTGACGTAAACCGATCTGCATGTGTGCGTGACGTTTGACGTTGTCAGTCAGATAAGACATAAAAAATGAGTCGGCCATCTGAGACCTGCCACTTTACAGCGGGAGGGGTCACGGGGGGTCAGCGCCACGGCAACAGTGGCAGTCTGCCAGACGTCCTGTCGAAGGCTCATATTATTAAGCAGGCGGACTGTTTAATCACTCGGTTTACCTGCACGTACGGGCACGGCGTCCGAACCGTAGACAGCAAGGCTTTCCTTTCATTTTCACATTCAGTTATTCACATTCATGGAGCCTCAGACTGGAAACTTTGTTATGATGCTGAGAGAAAGTGTGTCGTTGTGTCGTTGTGTCGTTGCGTGTCGACGTCCAGGGGAAATTCAACCCCGAGTGTAATTCAAGAGCTGTCGTTCTTCTGCAGAGAGGACGACGACGAAGACGGTGGCGTGAGAGGGGAGAGGACAGGACGTGTGTGTGTCTGAGCTAAGACTATGAAACAAGGTGAGCACAGAGAGAGAGACACACACACACACACACACTGAAGGTGGAGTTTATATTCATACACACAGAGAGTCAGACAGGAAGTGCCGCTGGGGATTTTCTTATGTCCACTGATGTTAAAGCTTCTTATCTTCTACGCTACGCTCTCGGCTGACACATAATATTAGCATCTGAAGTTTTCACATGTTAATGCAACACTGTAAACATTTTAATGCATTACAATCGCAAAAGCCCCCCTGTTATACATCATATATTGTGATATAATTCAACTTGTAGTTTTTACAGTGCAGTCCGTAGCAAACCGGAAGGAGGATGAGGAAAAATGCTATTTAAATTATCAATAAAACTATTATTATTGCCAGGAGGGTTTATAAAAGGGGGCCCTGACCCTTTTTTCTGTGTGTAAAACACTTTGTGTTACATGGCTATGTAGGAAAAGTGCTCTATAAATAAAGTTTGATTGATTGATTGATTGAGAAGCTAGCAGTATTCAGGGGCCTCTGCATGGATAAGTTAGGAAACCCCTGAATTAGACATTAATAAATTATACATTAATGTGTTAATGGCATTTTCTTAATGAGCATTTCAATTATAGATCACCCAGCTGATCATGTTCTTGACTCTATCTATCTATCTATCTATCTATCTATCTATCTATCTATCTATCTATCTATCTATCTATCTATCTATCTATCTATCTATCGTATGCAAACCTTTTGTGGAGTAAAACCGTGCAGTACTTGCTTGCACTCTGTCTCTCCAGCAGCTGTTCCTGCTACAAATCACCACTAATGCTTCACATATATTAACGTGAATCGTCCACGTCTGCGTCTATATTTTGATATTCCCCTACTACACTCATGACTACATGCAAACTGAGCTCTCCTTTCTCAGGCTTCTTTGTCTCCCGATCGGCGACTAATGGACCGTTCACATCCTTTGTTTCTCCTCGTATCCATTTCTCCCTCTTGTAGCACGCTGTTAGCCTCCATAACGTTATGCTGAGTATACGTCAACCCCATAACACTGAGTATCTGTGCTCCAACTTGGCTCCGTGGTTCAGTCGCTGTATTCCCAACGGGGTTTTTCTTGTTTTAGTCCTGCCTATAAGATTTCGAACTGTTGAGTTAGCAGCTGCTGCATGAACCCATCCAGAAAAAAAGAAATCAGCTGCATGTGTCATCTTTGCAACTATTTGTTTAAGACAAAAACTTTTCCCTCTGTATGTTTGAGATTCTTGCTCCAATTTGTCCCCCCCTCCTAAAAAAAAAACAAAAAAAAACAACACATTATTAAGACACTGCGAGCTCTGAACTCGCTGTGTGCAGATGACACTATTATTGCACTGATATTTCTCAGCCTAATGAAATCGGCTCTGCCTCGCACCAATGAAACACTGTTAACTTTGATCTCACAATTAAGTCTCCATGAACAGCTAATAAAGCATAATCTGCTCTGTATCTGCTTGTCTGCGCCGGAAGCACAGAAAGCCTTTTAGCATATCTTCACTCCGGCTCCTGACTGACATTTTGTTGCTCTCGGGCTGAAAACAGTGTCTTATTTTTATCACGCGCCCCTGATAATACAATCAAGTATTAAAGGAGTTAAAAATCAAACTGGATCTGCATCGGCTGAGTGGCAGATGAGTGGCAGATGCCTGCGGGGGCTTCGAGTTATTCGCTCGCTTTTCTTCCCTTCCCTTCCTCATCCGTCTCCCTCTGCTTCTCGGCAGATCTGTTGACACGGCTGAATACAAAAGAAGAGACCAGACCAGACCTGCTTTTTGATGCAGAGGTTGTTTCCTTAATGACGGAGCTGCCGTGGTTTTATTTCCACATACTAATCTAAATCGTCATTGCTCTCATAACCTCTTCGTACTTTTGGCCGGAGAGTGTCCCCTTAATGACCATGCAGGGCCCGAGCGAGCAGCCTGAGATTTCTGTTCTGTGATAAGACCAATCACAGGAAAATTGCAGCCTTTTATTTCTTTTTTTTCCCTTTCTTTTTTTTGTGCACGATCTGGTCCTAGTCCTGCTTCCTCATCAGAAAAAATGACACTGGCGCGAGCAGACAGACGGTAGCAGTTTGGGCCGCTGAACGTTTCAGAATCGATAAGAAAATGATTTCCACATGAGTTTAGCTCTGATTGTAGACAAAGTATTTTCCTCCCCCCGAGGATCTTATGTTGATGCCGGGGCCAAATCTGTTAAAGAAAGAAAATTTGTGCGCTGTATGAACTGTACATTGTTAGATAATGTCAGGACCGTTGCTAGGAATTCTGGGCCCCCTTAAAGAATACTAAAGTGGGCCCCTCCCCCTAACTTTTCCTTTTTTTTCTTAGACTACGTATGTATTATCATTTTTTATTTAGCCTTCTTTGTTTTGATGCTAATGCAGCATTACACTGCAAAAACTCAAGTATCTTAGCAAGAATATTTGTCTTATTTCTAGTCAAAATGTCATTTCTAGTCAAAACAAATCTCATTATACTTAAAATAAGACACATCATATTAAAAGTAGCTTGTTTTTAGACACTTTTTACTTCTTTCAGGCATATTTTCACTTGGAATAAGTAGAAAAAATCTGATAGTGGAGCAAGTTTTTCTTCCTTATTACAAGCACAAAAAACTTACTTTCACTGGCAGATTTTTCTATTTATTGTGAATTTAAGTGAAAATTATCTAAAAGCAAGTTCATTTTAAGGTAATGAGTCTTATTTTAAGTGGAAAAAGATTAGTTTTGACTAGAAATTAGACATTTGGACAAGAAATAAGACAAATATTCTTGGAAAGATGTTTTTACAGTTTTTACAGTGTACTATGAGTATTAGTCAGGGTCTTACGCAGAGTAAATCAGTCATACAAAGATTAGACTACTGGGGTTTTTTATGGGCCCCACTGGGCGCTGGGCCCCTAGAATTATCATCACCTTTCTCCCCTATACAACGGCCCTGGATAATGTACACAATCACAGCAGCAGCAGTGAGTTTCAATCACTTCCTGTTCTCCTGTAGGTGGAAGGAAACTGGAAGGAAACTCCAAGCGCCCCAGCGATGAGGTGAAAAGGTAACACAGTCTCGTCACAGAAATAAATAAAAACTTTCGCCCGTCTGTCCATCCGTCCGTCTGTCCAGTGCAACCTTTCATCCTTTAACACCTGTTGTTTTTGTTGGAAGGGAAAACTTCAGAGGTCGGTGAGATCTAACAACAAACTGTTATCTGTTTTCATGGATAACCACCAGTGATGGATATGTTTTTGAAGGAGCTGATAAGATTTTTAGTGTCTAATGAGCGAGCCGCCTGCTTTTCAGTTGATCCTGACCCTGCACAGGTTATATAAAAAAAAAAAAAAGGAGAAAAAAAAGCCAAACCATTAGACTTAAGTACATCTACAGGGACCTTTAATGTCCGTCTCCTGACTTATTCCTCTTGATTTATTCCCAACGTCTGAGTCACAGCGTCTCCGAGGGTTTTTCAGAAGGAAATATTTGAGAATTGCATCTGGCGTTTTAATAAGTGCTCTTGGAATTATTTATCAGGTTATCTGTGATCTCAGTGGCTCCTGCCTGCTATGTCTAATGTCTTAATGTGTTTCCGTTGGCTTCAGAGAGCGTTTCTCTCAGTCTTTTTTGTTTGATGGTGAATAATGTTCTGCAGGATTTCGCAGGACAAAACCGGACCCAAGACTTTTTTTTTTCTTAGCTGCCTCAAAGCCTTGTAATTCCCTGCTGAAGAAGACTTTTGATAACACTGTAAAACAACCGGGTGTCTGTTTAAATTTTGCAGTTATGCGAAATTTGCTACTATAGTTCACGAGATATTATGAAATGTACAGTTCTTTGTAAACATTTCTTAATGCTTAATTGTTGTTATCCCACAATTAAAGTGCTCTGTTTCCATTATATTCAGAATTTCTCACTAAACTTCACTGTACACAACATGCTGAATGCATTTCCTTCCTCCAATTTGCTAAATTGTGCATTCTTTACCGCCATGTTTTCCAGTTTGCAGCTTTCCTTATTTCCTTTTTGGCACCTTGGGAAGCGTCTTTGCAGCGACGTGACCAAGAACTGTTAATGAGCAGAAAAGCAAGAAAAATGTAAGATAGGACCCTGAGGTAAGACCTCGGGGTCAAAAACTGCACCTTTAAAGCAATGTAATGTGTTCAGGACAGACTGGAGGCAACAGTGACTCGCTATCAGAAAATGTAAATGCCAAGATGGAGCTAGCTGGTTGGCGCGGTAAGAAAAGTTAAAGAAAAAACAGTGAAATATAAAGGTAAAAATTGGCCTTTCCACCTATAGGGACAGCTGTGATTGAGTAAAGGAACCAAGTTTGATGTTGAACTTGCAACGTTTCTTCAGCTGTTAATGCTAGCGTTAGCTACGTAGCAATAGCAAAACTTGCAAATAGTTTCTTTAAAAAGCGTTTGAGGCATTGCTGAGCTGAGTAAAGTGACATTAAAGCAGATATCATCGGCACGGCCGTTTCGGCTAATGCTGTGTTCAAGGCAGGCTTTTGAAACCGTAAGTTACAGCTTCAAGTCACAACTACGACTTGGTAGCGTTCCAGGTAACCCGTAGCTCGTGTTTTTACCGTCCTGTTGTCTGTGAAAGTTCCCTATAACGGCCACTCGTAACTTCCGACCCGTGAACTCGTACCAGATCGAACTGGTATGACTTCACAGGAAGGAAAAACACAAAGTACGAGTTTCCTTGAACGCACCATGAGTTAGCAGCCCCCGCCCTTGTCAGGCATCAATTGGTCCTCGTGCTACGTCACCACATTCACGCGCATCCCTTGGCTGCACACACAGCCCTTCATGCCGTTCTCTCCCCTCATTGGATAACACTTGTATCCCACAAGGAAAATTTTCTCCTCGGGTTACAGCAGAGCAGAGTGACGGAGAGACTCGTGTTTAGGCTGAAATACTTCATGTAAGTGATTGCTGACGGAAAATAGGACTATTAGGACTTATATTAACAAAAACATTCCACTGATATCTGCTTTAACTCGCAAGTCAAGGTCCCTCAGACATTTCCAGAGCTTTAAACCGCATTCCTCACATAAGAAAAGCTGCAGAGGAATAACTTTGGCCTTGATTGAAGATTTTCTTTTGTTAAATGTTAAACATTAAACAAAGATATTTGAATAATAATGATCTTGATGACATAATTTGGTAGTTTTGTCTGAAAATTAAAGGGTACGTAACAGCCAGTCCCTATTCACGCCAGCATCAACCTTAGGCTCGTGGCCTCCTAATTGGAGGAAGCGTAGCATAGCTCGAGTTTTTACTCTTGCAAATTTCTTTGATCTTAGGATCTTTTAAATTCCTTTATTATATGTCTTGTTGTTACACGGTGCACTTTTACCCAAGACGAATTTCCTCTTTTGGGGGACAATAAAGTTCATCTGATCTGATCTGATCTGATAAATTACTGCTTCACCGGATGGAAAACACCTGATATGCATCATTCCTGGGGGGTGTGGTCAGTTGTACAGTCCGGTCCAGTTCAGTCCTGTACGTGTTTTGTGAATGAATGAAAGTTGCAACTACCCAAAATACAATCAGCTTTTTTTAGATTGCTCTGCATCAAACCTCAATGAAAAAAACATTGTGCCGGTCACTGTCATAACTAAAATTGATTAAATGATATAGAAATGTTGATACAGCTTTTCCGCAGTTATAGCGAACAGCCAATCCAAATCTGGACCCTGATAAGTGTCTCTTCTTTTCTTTCATAATAAAAAAGTCAAAGAAGAAAGTAAGTTAAAAAACTGCACGACTGAACAATCTGTGTTAAACTTATAGTTTTTATTCTGCTTACTCCTGAAACAATACCCCAACCTTTCATCAGATGCGTCGACTGCGTCAGACTTGATTCTCTCGCCGGAGAGCATCTGGGTCTATCTCCTCCCGCCTCGGGTTCTCCTCCCTCCCTCCCTCTCTCCTTTATCAATTCTTTTTAAAACATCAGCTTTTCAGAAGCTGTTGGGGATGTGATGTGAAAGGAGGGCAGTTTGAATATTCTGAAAGCTTTTTCTTTAAAGACAGGCCTAAAGCATCATCTGCAATTACACTATTCGTTGTCAAATATGTTTGCATATTCAATATATTAGAAAAAAAAAAGAGAAGAGGAAACCTGCTGCTGGATGTGGCTTAATTTAAGCAGCCTCATAGGCGACATGCAAACTCTTCAACAATGTGCTGGAGAGAGATACCTTATTAGCCTTATTATCATTATTCCTCCTGATCGGTCTCCTCCACCAGATTGTTGTCCTTCACCTAACTTTCCTCTTTATCATGTAGACACAGACCAAATAAACTGTGCAGACGCCCGTGGCTCTCTCCGCTGGGAAGCAAAAAGAAAAAAAAAAGTTGGTTGGTTGTGAAAATAAAATAAAAAAATTATGAGACCAGTGATGCCAGGACTGGAGCGAGGAGGAAGAGTGGGCTATGTTCTGACAGGTGTGTGGTGTCATGTCAACCGAGAGGCAAAGACGTTTTGAATTAATGAGGCCAGGTGATGGAGGAGGAAGGAAGGAAGGAAAAGAAAAAAAAGAAAAAGGGAAAGGCAGAGCTTCTCTCGCCTGCAGTTTACTGCACGGAGACCTGGTGCGCTGCTTATTTAAATAACCGCCCTTGATCTCCACTGATCACTAGGCTATAGGCTACTTAATTAAAACTAACAAGCAGTGCATTAACACCCTGCCGGCACGCTGACACCGTCAACCTGGTCGGGTTGTGTGGAAGCGGCTCCCTGGGGAGAGAAGAGGGGCTGCAGCGTCCCAGATGGAGGTGAAGCAGACGGTTGATTTAAAATGCCAGAAAGAAAGATGGCAGGTTGGTGCGCCACTGATTGAAAGCGAAGGCTTTTTTTTTTTTACCTTCACTGTTAGAGGGTGAACCAAGTGTGTGTATGTCTGTGTGTGTGTCTGTGTGCACTGGGAATAAAAGCAACATACCGTCCCCGCCTAGGAAGGAAAGGAAGGCCAGCCTTGAGCTTTATAGACGGCTGCTTTGATGAGAAAAGGCCGGTTCATCTTCATCTTCTCGTGTGGACGTCTTCGTCTTCTTCTTCCTCTTCATCGTCTCCGGTGGCTGCTGCGATGATGATGATGATGATGATGATGATGAAGCTGTGCAGCCGAGACAGAAAGGAAATAAGATGTAGGGAGAAATGTGATGGGTGAGCCAAGGTGTGTCAGTTTCAGCACAGATGTTAACCCTTTCACATCTGGATCCATTCCTCCCAGGCTGTCCATCCAATCCTCTTATTCAACACATACTGATGGTATCACACACATATAGAGAGAGTATGTTGCAAATAGAAGATATTCTATATGTTAAAGCATTATTTTTTCGCACATTTCCCAGTTCTTTGATATATTTTGGAAACTTTGGAGGTGTTTTTTTGTCTCTTTGTTGAAATAAAACTGATTTCTATTCATTATATTTAATTTAAACTAACACACACCAGTGCAGTGGTGTTGTGTATGTGTTTATTTGACCTCTTGACCCTAATATCATGGGAATTTAATCAGTTTTATGCCGCCTAATAAAGTTTTGAGACTTTTAATCCACTCCACCGACTCCACCCTTGTTCATTTTTGCTTTAATTAACTGTGTTTAAATAAAGTTTCTTTGTGTTGACGGTGCATTTGTTGCCTGAAAAGTTCCCTTTTCTGCTCTTCCCTCCCAGTAAAGTAAATACAATCCATCGCTCTGCCTCTGTTTGTGTTCAGGTTTAAGTGAATTGATGCTGTTTTTGTCGTCGAAGGAGGAGGAGTTGAATAAAACCACCTCATCTCTCACACTGAAGCTGAATTAATCCAACACACCCACATCCCACCTCTCTCCTACCCCCTCTTTCTCCCTCTGTTCACTTTATAGCAGCCTAATTAGCATCATTTAAGATAAACTTTATCTGGGGTGGAGATATTATTAAAACGATGTTGAGGAAAGTGGGAGTCCGGTGCGATTCTGCAGTTTCAAGGTTGAGATTAAGATAATTAATAATCAATTAAGGAGCAGTATGGATCGGAAATGTAAAGCAGTGATGAGTACGTTATAAGTCAGAGTGCAGTAGCCTATATTTAAAGTTATTTTTCATGCTTTTACTTTACATTTTCATTTTTTTTATCTTGTTGCAGGTGCTTTTAATTCATATGCATTGATTAAAAGTGACTTAATTAAAGTTTATAAAGTTTTTTCTGTTGCTTCTTTAACTTAATGATGTAAATATTGATTACCGACTATTACCGACTACTTCTGAGTCAAGTAACGAGTAACGCCGCCTCCTCTGTGTCTCTGCCAATGACTTTGCTGCGACCTTCTGTTGCAAATGTGCCCCCCCCCTCACCTCCCCTCCCCTTCCCCCTCCTCCTCCCACCACCACCACCAGCACCCTCTCCACCTCCGCCACCCCACCCCTCTTCATTCGCAAGGAAAATGGAAATGGCTTAGCACTATCGGCGTTGCCCCGGCAACCATCTGAGTCCCCCATCTCGCGGTGGAGAAATGAGTTCTGAGCAGGCTCGAGAGAGGCAGGGATTAAACATGATCCCGCGGACGGACTGTCAGTCAAAAAAAAAAAGAAAAAAAAGAAACACAACTCTCCAGCCTCCTAAAAAAAGAAAAGAAAAGAAAAATACATTTATATATAAACTGTGGAAGCTAAAAAAAAAGGTGCATTTTTTTTTTTTTTTTGGATTGGTCTGTTAGAGAAATAAATAAAGAAACAAATCAGCTGATAATGAATCCGGCCTGCTGCTGCTGCTGCTTTTTGTGAGCTATTAAAGCTGAGAAGTCTCTTCATTTTAAAAACAAATCCGTTATCCTGCAGCGGATTTAGTGGTGGTCGTTATATTCCAATGCCAAGAGGCGATGGATTAAATTAATTAGCCCGGTGAAGATTAATGACAATGCACACAGGCCTTTTGCAGATAAAGGCATGCACTGTTGTGTGTATGTGTGTGAGTTAGAGAGCGTAAGAGTGTGTCTGTGTCTGTGTGTGTGTGTGTCTAATTTGGGAAACTTGGGAGAAGTGGTTGAAGGTAAACTCAGCTAAAATTAGCCCAGTGTGGATTTTACACAGCCTCCAGTTTGAATTGATCTGTGAGTGAGTGAGTGAGGAGGTTCACTGTGTTGAAACTGGAGCTGGATTCACTTCTTTTTAAAACACAGATCCAGGAGTTATTTATATTTGCTGTGACACTGAAAAATACAGGAAATACAGACAAGTGTTTATGTTTCACTGAGCACTTTAGATGTATGATATCATATCACACACACTACAGTATAGTATATTATTGTATATGGCTGGAAAACGTATGAATGTGTCTTCACATCTGCACAACCGCTGCTTTATCCAGCTTAGTAAACATGGTGGCTTCTGTAAAATGTCTATTTATTATCAGTAACACAGATAAAATGGCAAAAAAAACATTGCATTTAAAGTGCTGCTCCTACATTTTTGGGTACCAGTGCTGCTGGTGGAGAAAGTTAATCATATTATCGATATTATTAGCTCTTAATTGAACAACATTAACCCCTCTGACTGCTTCCTAAACATTTAAAATTGTCAAATCATCTCATGTTGCACAAAGGAATCAAAGGTTAGACTGAAAATTTAAATAATCTGAATATTATGAAGCTGAAATGACTTTGTTTTTCCATGTGTGACCCCCTCAGGTTGACCTTTTGACCCCTTGATCTCCAGGATTAGACACCATTGATGTGGTCGGGCCTGTCTAACATCTGATAGTGGACTTCTCATTATAACTGTACACAAAGCTCACAGTGGTGTAACTGTATCCAGTGATGTAACAAGAGAGCAACACTGGTGTAAACACATCAATAAGATCATAATATTTGTTTTAGATCATTTAATCAATATGATTTTTTTTTGTTTTACAAGCTTCTTTCTTCTATACTGTTTATTTTGATGCTTCCTTTTATTATTTACGTCTCAATCTTTTAATCCAGCTGCAAACAGCTTTGACCTAAACTGATAGATAGATAGATAGATAGATAGATAGATAGATAGATAGATAGATAGATAGATAGATAGATAGATAGATAGATAGATAGATAGATAGATAGATAGATAGATAGATAGATAGATAGATAGATAGATAGATCTGCTTGGATGTAGGTATTATCTAATTTGTGAATTAATTATTTCTTTCTTAACAAGGGGTAGACAATATAAGTTCGCTTCTTTCTGCCCCATTTCATTCAAGAGTTACAGTGCTGTCATTGTTTTTTTATGAGTTTTATTCCATTTTTTGTTCTTATGCTCGATAAATGAATGAAATAAATAAACTAAACACAGATAGATAGATAGATAGATAGATAGATAGATAGATAGATAGATAGATAGATAGATAGATAGATAGATAGATAGATAGATAGATAGATAGATAGATAGATAGATAGATAGATAGATAGATAGAATGCAGACCAGTACATACAATAACGGGACAACAACATAAAATAAAATAAATAAAGATAGATAGATAACAGAAGATAGATAATAATAGATACATTTCTTTGGAAATGCATCTCTCCACCAGTATTTTCCATAACAATAACAACTAAATACACAAATTGAAAAAAAATAAAGAAAGAATTGATTCCCTCTCTGCTTAACTCCTGGAGAAGTAATCAGATTACAGTAGTAGCCTACCTACAACCGGTGCCAGGCTGGCAGAGACAGGCTGAGGGAGCAAAGGGAGGGCGGGAGAGAGTGAGACCCCCTCCCTCCTCCTCCTTCTCCTTCTCGTGCAATTTGATATTTGCCTCTTTTGACAGTCATTTAAAGGGGATCTGGAGAACCCGATAGCCGGAGACTTACACCCCTCCAAAGGCTTTCGGGCCCCGCAGCGCCAGCGAGTCGCCAGCCGGGGTGTAAACGTTAAATGTTGGGCTATTTGTTCTGTGGATTGCTGAGGAAAATCAAGCCACTCTTTCATTCATTCTTTTTTTTTCTTTCTTTCTTTTTTTTGGGAAACCCTCCTCCCATTCCTTCTCCCCCCTTCTTCCTCCCTCCCTCTCCACCACCACCTTCTCCCTCCTCTTTTTCCACAACCCCACAAACAGTCATTGACTAAAGCGGCTTAGGGAGTCTCCTAATAACGCTTTAACGAATTAAAAGGCAAAAGAGAGTGAGAGAGAGAGAGAGAGAGGGAGAAAGAGAGAGGGAGAGAGAGAAGGAGGAGGAGGAGAGGGAAATGTTTTGTAATTGCTGAGACTGTACAGACAAAGAGTCCTGACGCGGTGCAATAGGAGGTTATCTGCCATCGTGGCGGTTCCTTATCAGCGGATAAATATTTGTATATCATGGCCAAACCGGGGAGGGAGGAGGAGGGGGGGTAGAGGGGTAGATGGGGGGTAAAGGGAGTAGAGGGGGGGCTGGCACGGCACAGAACAGCCCTCTAACGCCGCTGTTGTTGTGATTGTTGCAGCTCAGGTTGATCTTACACGGAGATACAGCTATACTGTAGCCGAGGCTCCTCACCGCAGCAGCGCAGCGCAGCGCAGCCATGCACCTGCAACGTGGGGGGTCGAGTTGCTCCCACAAGGGGGGGAGAAAAGGAAAAACACACACACATTTTTCAATTATGAGGTTAAAAGAGAGTGTGTGTGTGTGTGTTTTATTAAACGACTGCTCATTAAAGAGAGGAGTGCATTCCCCTGCAGATAACAGGCAGGTCGCATTGTGCTCATCCCTCCTGGGACTGACTCCTGACTGGATGTTTGTCCCCCCCTCCACACCCCTCTAACTCCCCAGCCTCGCATCTCATTAAGCTCATCTCCCTCCACATCTCTATCTATCTCTATCTCCAGTATCAGGGCCGCAGCATCAGCCCTCCTCCTCCTCCTCCTCCTCCTCTGTGGCCTGTCTCTGTCTCTGTCTCTGCTCAGACAAAAAGATGAAGATTTCCCTTTCACACGCTGAATTAAAAATCAGGCTATTTTGGAGACCCCCACCTCCTTCACCTCCTCCCCTCCCTCTCTCTCTGCTTTAAGCAACAACCAACCAACGTGATCTGGTTGTTTTCCCTTTCACATGAAACCCTCGCCGCGGAGTCCCGGTGGCCACCCAGTCCAGGATTACTCTGCTCAGCCAGGAGAGAGGAGGAGAGGGATGGATGGATGGATGGATGGATGGAGGGATGGATATAGAGAGAGGGAGGGAGGGCTTGCCTGGATACCCAGCCGCCTGTAAGTGTCCATCCATCCAGCCCCCCTCCCTCCCTCCCTGGTTTGTTTGACATGGCAGTGTCCCTGGGTATAAAGCCCGATAAACATCTGGCGGCGCTGCCAGGACATTGGAAAATGAGGGATTGGGGAGAGACAGTGAAAGAGGCGGCGGAGAGACTAAATCATAATGAGAAGAAAGATGGACAGAGAGAGAGAGAGAGAGATGGAGGGAGGGGGAGAGGGAGAGGGAGGGAGGGAGAGAGATGCTGATCAGCTAATTACAGCTGCAAATAAAATGCAAATTTATCCTGGCACGAGGAGCATGCCCAAGTTTAAACATAGCGCCATCCAAAAAATTCAGAGATGCACGCAGGCACAGAGCCAACGACCACTTCCAAACAAAGACTCATTATCCAATAATAATCATAGAATAGAATAACATAATAAAATAAAATGCATATACGTTGAAATATCAGCACCATCTTTATTATTATTATTATTATTATTATTATTATTATTATTATTATTATTTTTATGATTATCTTTATCATTGTTTTATTATTGACCTGTGCACCGTGCATCCTCACTCTGTACCACACGTCACCCTTTCAAAATAAAAGCAGGAGGAGGATGTGCACATGATGCTCCACATCCACATCCACATCCACAATCCAACAATTACAGTTCCCACCACCACACTGACTGTAGCTGCTGTTTACGCAGGGGTGAGGAGGGGAGGGGAGGGAGGGAAGGAGAGGGAGGGGAGGTGTTAGTGTAGCTGGTGGTGGTGGTGGGGGTCCAAATGCCTTCTATTCCCACCCCAACACATACAAATCTCATGTAGTGATTAATGATACATCGAAACTCAACGATTAATCATGGGAAATTAAAAAAAAAAAAAAAAAAAATCTTGGAGGTGGCTGGGCAAGAGGAGGAAAGGGAAGGGAAGGGGAGGGAGGGTAAAGGTGTGTGTGGTGGTGGTTGGGGTGGAGTGGAGGGAGGGGAGGGGGAGGAAGGGGGGGTTGAAAACGAATTAGCTCCATCGAATCTTTTTAGATGCAAATATTTTGTTATCTCCACTTTGCTGCACTGTTTTTCAGTGTTTATGATTAATTATCTCTTCTTGGTGAAAAATAAATCATGCGAAATTAGGATCTTCTTCTTCCTTCCAACCAACCAACCAACCAACCAACCAACCAACCGGCGTAAAGCAGCAGAGATGGCAGGTCGATGCTGTTAATTTCAGGTTGAAATTGACACACTAATTATAGTGCAGAGTGCTGCTGGAACACTAGCAGGCAAGATTATACCTCTGTGCTTCTATTTTTTTTTTTTTTTTTTTTTTTTATCAGATCCCCCCCTCCCCACCACCATCATCATCACACCACCACCACACCAACACCACCACCCCCCCTTATATTTTACCAATTAAAAATCGTAAAGGCATTTCATTGCCCCGGGATAAAAAAGCATCAGCCTCTCTCCTAACATGGCCATCACTTTCCCCCATCAGATTCATTGTGATGTATTAGATGCAATAAATTATCCCATGTAACAAAACATGGCGAGCTGAAAGGCTGATAATCTGCAGAGGGGAGATAAGGATTCATTATTCCAAATCATTATGAATCCAGCGTTGGCTGTGACTTCTTTCTTAATCAGCTTCTGTGATCCTGGATACGTGAAGGGAGCAGATAAGAGCAGAGTCGTTTATAATTCTCCCCACCTCGGCCTAATATTTTAAAATAAAATCGCAGGGAGAAGCCGCCTTGTAAAAAAAAAAAAAAAAAAAGAAAGAAAAAAAGAGAAAGAAAACACACACACACATACACATTTATACACACATTTGGCTTAACGTTTGGAGGGTGCACATGCAGGACGAGAATAATAAAACACATTGAGAAAATAAATAAGTAAATAGATAATACGTGGCCCCATACATTTTTTGGAGGTGTTTTGTCTCAAATTAAGGTCAGATCTTATTCCACACTTACAGCGGAGAATCATGTAGGCAGCAGCCGGGGAGAGAAAAGAGGCAGAGAGAGATATATGCTGCGGCGTTTATTTCACATTTGGAGTGGGAAGTGTCTAGTAATAAAATTTAGGCTGCACCGGGAGGCTATAAAAAAAAAAAAAAAGAAAAAAAAAGCGGGTGACCGTAAATGATTTACTCCGTTTATGCACTAACGGGGCAGAAAAGCCACGGTGCAGGGGTGGGTTACAGATAAAGCGCTGCTCCACTGGCTCTGCTGCTGCTGCTGCTGCTGCTGCTGCTGCTGCTGCTGCTGCTTTTTATTTTTATTTTATTTTGCAGCTGCACAAATTAAGAGAGAGAGAGAGAGGGATGCACACACGTGGCTAAATAATAATAATAATAATTAAAAAAAGCTGCTGCTGTATTTAATCAGAGTATAAAGGTGACGTTGTACCTGCATGCTGCTGCTGAGATTATAAATATGAGCTGTGGTAGATTTGATTTGATGGGAATAAAGGGCCAGTGCAGTGCGCATGGGCTCTGCCGCGGAGAGAAGGAAGAAGGGGAGCGTTGTTGTTGTGGCTTTGGGGACTTCAGCAGCTGCAGCTCGCCGCGACGCCGTTATAGGACGTATTATAACAAGCTATACAACCCGGGTCTGGGCTACTACTACTACTACTATACTACTACAGCCTGGTTCTCAGCGTGCATGTGACACATTGTGGCCTACAACAGGAAGGTAAAGCCCCGCACCACCGCAGCAGCAGCAGCAGCAGCAGCCAGGCCGTTTACACTCTCCGTTTACAATTAATTAAACACTGACTCCACAAAATCTACTACACCCCTCCTCTTTCCCAAAAAAAAAAAAAAAAAAAAAAATGCACGTCATTTTATATCCGCTCCCTTTCAAAATTAAAATGCATTTTTCCCCTCCTTTATTTAATTGTAACAAGACACAGAATTGATTCTCTTCTTGTTATGTTGCCCCCCCCCCCCCCCCTTCTCTCTCTTCTTCGTAATTAATCTTTTTATTACACCTATAATATGCTTTAATTATCTGGTTTATGTTTATACTATCAAAGCCACATCAGTGTGCACGCTCGATTTATTATTTATTAACTTCACCTTTACATTGAAATCTATAATCATTCCCGGGGAGAAAAAAAATAAGCACTTTATATATTTACGTCAAAAAGCAGATTAATAAATCATTACGATCTGGATGTGTTATTTTGTAATTCCATTTAACTGAAATACTAATTCCATAAATGAAAAGCTATGCGCTTATTTCCCCGCTGCATGATGGAAAACACTGAATTATTCATTAAAAGGCACATTTTGTTGGCTTCAGCCGCGTTTTGCAAGTTTATACAAGGACGGTTTGCGCCAATTATCTTTAATTTATTACCTTAATTGAATTCCTCCACCCCCAACTCCTCTCCCCCTCCACCTCCACCCCCTAAAAAAAAAAAAAAGATAGATTTGGGGTGTGATCAGTTTACACTCTCCTTCAGAGAGAGAGTCAAGGCGCAACATGAGAGATACCAAAGCCTTCAGCATCCTCTACTCTCCTCCTTCTCTCCCTCTCTCCCTCTCCCTCTCTCTCCTCAGTGCATTTCACAGAGAGGAGGATCGGATTTGCTTGGTGCTCCTTTCAATCAACCATGGTGTCAATAAGCAGGAGAAGCAGTAGGCCTCTATATAGCTGCGGGATAAGTGCTGGATGCAATGTGTGGAGCCTCTTTGCTTTCTTTCTTTCCTTCCTTCCCCGTTTTCCAGAACAACAACAACACAACACAACATTAACATTAACAACAACTGCTCAGACCCGTCGCTGTGGCCACAATGCGCGCATTTCCCGATCACATTACCATGCACAGGCTGCTATATGATGATGGTGAGGAGGAGGAGGAGGATGGAGAGATGATGGAGAGATGTTCAGATGCTGCTCTGCCTACATGTTGTTCGGGCATCTCTCTCTCTTTCTGCTCTGGCGCTTTAATTGCTGTGGAGTTTGGTTGGTGATGAGACGGCGGCGGCTACACGGCTTCATCTGTCCTTTGTGGCAGAGGAGAGAGAGAGAAGGAGAGAGAGAAAGAGAGGGAGAGTGAGAGAAAAAAAAAAGGGGGGGGGGTGCTCTGCTCTTTCAAAAAAACACAAAAGGAGGTGCAGCATTTTATGTGCCACTGTGAGGTCTTCTTGTGTTCTGCACTGGAATATCTGCAGAGCACAAACTGCACAGGCTACAATTCAACAATCCATGCACAATAATAACACACAGTCACACAATAATAACACACACTGCCAAGTCTGAGCACATGTATGAAATAATGAAATTAAAAAAAGGCCACATTTACATCATAAAACTGATTTTTCTTACCAAATAAATCCATATTTTAACTCACAATTGACACCTGGATATAGACAAGCTTTTATATTTACACTTACAGCAGTGGGCGTCACGTGGTGTGGTGTTGTAGCTACCTGCCCTGTGGAAATAGAATTTAAAAAATGTTAATAAATGGATTAAGACAAATATTTTATGATATAGGCCTATACATTTTTAATTTCTCTATTGGTTTCTATTGCTCTGACCTGTGATGTGTTCAGACCCGGAAGAGCTGGAGTGTATGGTAAAAAAAAAAAGAAAAAAAAAGGCCTATGTAGCTACACCATCATCATCATCATCATCAACCACGACGCCGACGACTGTGAGTGAGTGAGTGAGTGTGTGATTTTTTCTTCTTCCTCCCCTCTCTCCTCCTCGTCCACGGCTCTCAGCCACCACACACACACACGTACACACACACTCTCTCTCTCTCTCCCTCCGTCTCTCTCTCACTCTCTCTCTCTAAATGCCATCGGCGCTTCCATCTCTATGTCACTCTTTCTTCACATCTGCAGAAAAAAAGCCTCCACCCGTGCAGCAGCAGCAGCAGCAGCAGCAGCAGCAGCGTCCACCGCCTCCTCCTTCACCTCCACCACAGGTCAGTAAATATTTACATTTGTGTGTTTTTTTTGTGTGTGTTTGTGTGTTTGCTGCTCCGGAGCTGAGTCGGTCTGTGGCTGTGCATCATGATCCGATCAACGCTGCGTCCAATCGACTGCCTCGTGTGTGATGTTGCTCGGCTGCGAATGATGGTTAAACTTTTAACTTGTGTGTTTGGAGGTTTTTTTTTCCATGTTATGTGGCTTTAAATGAATAATTCCCCTTAAAGCGAGAAGAGGAAGGAAACATGGTGTCGCTTAAATGAGCCGTTTTCTGAATGGAGTTTGGTGGAGCTGTAGCTGTTATGTAGCAGCTGGTTCCACCTTGTGCACTTGCTCAAACAGCCTGACTGCTGCTGCTGCTGCTGCTGGTACCGCTGGCTACACTACAACATCCACACCGACCGACCGCCATTGTTGCCTTTAACGTCGCCGTTAGCGAGGCACAACAGCAACAACAACTGACAGAAAAATAACCAGCTCCTCTGGATTTTTATTTATTTATGATGAGGCTATTATTATTATTTCTATTTCTATAGCACCGAGATGTAAGCAGACAACGAGCCAAGCCAAGCAACCGCGACTTTGGGATTTAATTTCTAAAGAGAGAGAAAAAAAGAAAGAAAGAAAAAAAAGAAAAAAGAAACATAAGAAGCTGCATTTCATTTCTTAAAATATGTATCGACCTACCTGCAAATAGCCGCAGATGAGGGGGTTTTAACGACCTATTACCTACCGCTCAGGTCGGCGGTGGAGGCAGCAGCCCACAGCCTACAAGCCGTGAAATTGATCTGATTACCTCGCCGGCGGGTCATAAAAAAAGAAGAAGATGGAGAAGAAGGAGAGGAAGAAGAAGAACAAGAAGAAAAAGAAGAAGAGGAGTTGGGCTTCTGCTGAGGC
The DNA here is from genome assembly GCF_045865225.1 of Trachurus japonicus. Lineage (NCBI taxonomy): Eukaryota > Metazoa > Chordata > Actinopteri > Carangiformes > Carangidae > Trachurus > Trachurus japonicus. Next base: position 5,511,285 of record NC_140929.1, read on the forward strand.
TGCGCTTTCACCCCCCCAACCCTCCACCACCACCTTCCTCCCCCCTCCTCCTCCTCCTCCTCCTCCTCCTGCTCCGTTATTAGTTTCCTCCATGTCGTCTTTATGGTCGCTACGTGTTGAGAGAGGAGCCGCTGGTTCAGTGAAGGAGGATGCACGGGCCAAGTGGCTACGAACGGGTATATTTTTGGATGGAGCAGCGCGTAAAAAATAAAAAAAAAAGAAAAAGAAAAGAAAGGGAAGAGAAGAGAAGAGAAGCTCGCGCACGTTTTGACCCCCCCCCCCTCATCCCTAACAAAAAAAGAAGAGGAAAACCCTTGTATTTTATTTTTATTTCTTCATTTTTCCCTTTTTTTTTAAAAATTATAAATAAACGCTCCTAAAATATCCATTAAATAATGCACCTAATGATTTAAATGTGGGCGTGACACAGATGTGCAACCGCTGCTGCTGCTTTTAAATAAGGAAGTTGTTCAAATTTGGGATTTAAATTTGAATTTAACCAAATGATAATGAGATAATTTCGTGTGTGTTTTTTAAAAATTATTATTAAAACTGGAATTAATAATACTAATAGTCATAATAATAATAATAAATAATTCATAAATATTAGCAGCTTTTGTTTGTGCACATGGGTCCCAGTCAGTCAGAGGTGAACAGGCCCGGTGTGTTCAAGGAAAGATTACATCAGTGCGTCTGGCGAGAAGCGATATAGACTCAGATAAGGATCACAAGTCAGTCAATCAGACCGTTTTGTTTTTCTTTCTTTCTTTCTTCGCCGGGAAGAATGACACAAAACACGAAGTGCTACTTTTTCGACACTCGAAGAAAAAGATGATTTCTCCTCCTCCGTCTTTTCTTATTTCACATCATTCTAGGAAACTCAACTTCTTGCTGTGTTGTTCTTTTTCTTCTTCTTTTTTGTCAAGTTTCACGCGCACACGAATGGCGACCCGCAGAATTTTTTTTTTTGACGCCCTCATTTTATTCTAAGAAGCCGAGCCGGTTCACACGCTGACTGACAGAGCATCAAGCCAGCTTCTCTCATGTGTGTGTGTGCGTGTGTGTGCGTTTTCTTGAAAAGATTAGAAAGGTAACAAATGACTCACGGGGTATGAAAAGTAACACACAGACACACACCGAGTCAACTTGGTTTCTGAGTGTACTGGTGAAGCAGCAGATATAAACCAACAGGCCTGCAGCGGTTTAATTCAGCTTCTTCATTGTTGGAGCAGCGACACTTCCTTAAATTATTTATCATCTATATACAAAACATGTGTCCTTTGTATGTGTGTGTGTTTGTGTATGGGCTATGTGTGTGTTTATATATAATTTATATTATCATATTGATCTATTTATGTGCCAACTGCTGGATATTCTATTCGGCTACGTGTGAGATTTATCTATTGATTTATTTATATATTTATATTTGGTCTGTTTGTTTTGAAATGGATACGACGAGTGTGTGGGACAATATGGAGCCGGACAGGACAGATAGTAAACACACACACACACACACCCACACACACACACACACACACACACACACACACACACACACACACATATATATACACATACATGTGGGCACACGTTCTATTTTAAGACATAATTTTGTGACTATTTTATATATATATATATATAAAATTCAAATCCACAATAAGAATATTATTAATAATGAAAATTATTATTAATATAGTTGGAGGATTATTAAATGTAATTTTCATATTGTGTGATTTTATCTCTCTGACCTCTGATGATTAAACAGCTGCAGAAGGAAACGAGATTTAGGAGGATAAACTATAATTTGCTGATGTGAACACACACACACACACACACACACACACACACACACACACACACACACACACACACGTAGGCTTCTACACACACATACATACACAATCAGTGGTGTTATCTCAACATTTCATCCTCCACACTGGCAGCAGAATAATCCTGTCCGTGTTTTAAATTCTCATTCATGATATATATAGGCTATATATATATATAAAAGGGAAATATAAAAAGTAAAGTGGCCTGGTGTTGGTGTGAATCCGAGCAGACTGATTTAATCTGAATTTATCTCTGCCATCGGACTGGACACTCGCCCACTGCTTTTTCTTTTTTATGAATCAAAGCTTCACACACAGCGGCGCTGCTATTTGTAGGCCATTAGCTGCAGGAACAGACTAATGCTGCTGTATGTAGCCTGGCTCACACATGTGAGAGAGAGATGGAGTCACTACTTCTCCCTTCGTGGCGACAGTTTGGGATTAGAAATGACAACTTTCTTTTTTTTTTTTTTATTCGGCTATGAATAAATAAAGCTGCTGCGTTATTGACACCGAGGCTCGGGAAATCAAAGTGATGGGACGGCTTCCATGTCCCATTCTCTAAGCTTCGATACATCCAAGTCAAGAAACAAAAAAAAAGAAAGAAAAAAAAGAAAAAGAGAAAAGAAAAAACACATAATCGGGATTTCAGGCTACATTCACCGTTCGTGTGTTGCCTCCGAGCACCTAGAAGTGGTGACTCTACTTTGTGGATAATGGCTCCGCGATACTTTTCAAGAGGATAATTACACGAGTCCGCTGACAGCTCGACAATGGCAGCTACAGCAGTTTGCATCCAAGTTCAGTCTCAGGTTTGTCTGAGTGAGGAGGAAACGCTCCCTCTTTCAGTGCGTGTGCGTATGCGTGTGCATGTGCATGTGTCTGTACTATGTGTGTGTGTATATGTGTGTGTGTGTGTCTCCAGGTATATAGGGCTATCCTGGAGAGGAAAAAGACGACACTTTGCCAAGTCTGTCTCAGTCTGTGCTCCCACGCGCCCGGCTGAGAACAACCTCGATATCAAAGAGGGAGGAGGAGGAGGAGGAGGAGGAGGATGAAGGGGGTGGGGGGTTATAAATTGGGAATATATCCTACCTAGACGAGCTAATGGAGCCATCACAGCAAAAAAAAAAAAAAATACACCTTCCTTATCCAAACTGATCAATAATCTGCTATATTATCAGTTATTGATAGGCTACATCTCATGCATTGTTTTGTGCAGCCGTTGCACCCTCCTCTTCCTCCCCCTCCTCTCCCTCCTCTCCCTCCTCCCTATCAAACCAGAATCTACCTGATAATATTAACTCGCAGGAACGCGCAGGATAACGCCGATGCCCTTTTACGTGGGCGTGCGCGCTCCCGCTGCCATAGCTGGTAGCTATACTGCGCGCTCTGCTCTGCTCTGCTGCGGAGTGTATAGCAGCCAGCTAGGGTTCATTTCCTGGCTGTTTGTGTCGTGACGTCACATCCAGTGGCGTCGCCGAGGCTGCCCCCACCACTCACACACACACACATACACACACACACACACACACACACACACACACACACACACACACACACACACTCTCTCTCCTCTATTACTACTATTACACAGAGCCGATATGGAAGTGTATACGAGCATCGCCGGACAGAGTCAAGTCCTCTCTGATTCACATGGAGGAAACTGGAGCTTTCAAATTAAAAGCTCCATATCCCTTAAACATGTGGAGAGAGAGAGAGAGAGATGGAGAGAGAGAGAGAGAGAGAGAGAGAGAGAGAGAGACAGAGAGAGAGAGAGTGAAAAATGGAGCTGGGGCGCATCACTCCCTGCGCGCGCTATCGCCTTACATTAAATGCACTGTTTTGAATAAATAATGACACGAGCCATTGTTGCTTGTCTGTCTGAGTCGCCGCAGTGGGTAGTTAAAGGTTACTGCAAAGATAACTCAACTGACAGTCAATAAATAAACTGTTTATATGCATTAGGATTTTTTTCCCCCCCAATATATTTTTTATTTTTTATACATATATAAATATATACATACATATATAATATTAGAGGTTGTATATATGAGCTCAGTCACCCTGTCGTCCTTGTCCGCTGCTGCTGCCGCTGCTTCACGGTGTGAAGGAAATCGGCTCAATTTGGAGCTGCCATTAGAATAATGTGCCTGTCACCGCGAGAGGACGCACTGTCACAATTTTAAGAGCGTTGAATGTCCCGCAACCTGCCACCGGCCCAGAGCAACAGGCTCTGACTGACTGAACTGACTGCTGCAGACTCTGCTGCTGCTGGGAGAGAAGCTGCAGCAGCTAGGAGGCTGGAGAAGCTGCAGCCTGCACCCTGAGGCCTGATTAAACACCCATATTATTATTAATTAATACATTTATAGCGCATTTATCTGTGCAGCTCCTTTGAAGCGCAGCTGAAGCGCATGTTTTGCTTTTTTAAAATTCCTGATTCATCTATTAACACCATATTTAGGCGTATAAATAAACATATTAATGTTGGACTGATTAATCTATAATAACTCCCTATACACCTTCATCTGCGAGCGCCACCGTGTCACCATTTATAACAAAGGTATGGAGTGTGTTTAGGCCTCAAAAGGGGGAAATCAGCTTATGTATTATAACATCTTCTTTTATGGCAAGGTCATTGAAGATAAAAAATAAAATAAAATAAGACCTAAATCTTGCAGCAGCACTTCTCCTGGTCCACGTTATATTCAATTAGGTGGTGGGGAGGGGGGGGGGGGCAGGCCCCTCCCCTTAACTGATGACACTGACAGACCCTCCTTAAGTTGCGTCGCGCCACAGCTGTCTGCAAGCATTGAGCTGCCTGGCGCCATCCTGAAAGAATGCCTTCACTGTAAAAAAAAAAAAAAAAAAAAAAAAAGAGGGGGTTGGAGAGAGAGAGAGAGAGAGAGCAAGAGAGAGAGAGGTAGAATAGAGCAAGGGCGAGGGAGTAAGAGCCACACAGAGAGAGAGAGAGAGAGAGAGAGAGAGGGGAGCGGAGTTAATGGAGAGGGCTACAACTGCGCACAAACACAGATTTGATCAGTGAGTTTAACTTGCTGGTGCTGGTCAGTGAGCGGTGAAGCCATTCACTGCAAACAAGCCCCGCGCGCCCCGCGACGCCGACGACCATACAACGACTACGACGCCGCCGCCGCCGCCGCTCGAGCCGCTCAAACCTCCACAACCTCCAACTAACTTGTTGAGTTGAGCTGAAAAACACTGACATTTTTTTTTCTGAGAGGAAGAAGTTGAGGAACTCTGTTGCTGCTGCTGCTGCTGCGCTCAGGCTGGATTGGCTCCATTTTGGACGTATTTATATGACAACACCTTTGGTGCACATTTGTAATGTGGGGTATGTGTCCTGTTTAATTTTGACCTTTTTTTTTTTTTTTTTTTTTGCTATTTTCCTTTTTTTTGTTTTGTTTTTTTCTTATAAATCCGGGTATATGCAGTTTTAAAAAAACATAAAAAGCGTTGAGTTGAGCCTCCTCCTCCTCCTGTGTGTTTGAATCGTGCTTGCATGTGAAACACATGAGAATAAAAAAATAAAAACGAGGCAATAAAATTCTTCTCTCTGTCTTCAGGTGATCAGAAGCGAGACCCGCGGAACCTGCTGTGGATTTAACCCCAAAGAGAAACGCGGATTTGGGACAGATTATTTCTTCTCTGGTGACTTGGACCGCTTTGCTTCGGCCGCGCATGAACATTTGCTGGAAGAAAGAAGCAGAAAAAGAAGAAGAGGAAGAAGAAGGAAAAGGAAAAGAAGAAAAAGAACAAGAGACATTTGAAAAAAAAGAGACAAATAAAAAATAAATAGAAATCATAAAAACAAACACACATATACGCACGCACGTATAGCGAAAAGGCGATGGAAGTAAGTGCGGATCAGCCACGATGGATGAGCCATCATCCCGCGGTGTTGAACGAGCAGCATCCCGGCTCACATCACCCGGGCCTCGGCCACTCATACATGGACCCTTCGCAGTATCCCCTCGCTGACGATGTGGATGTACTCTTTAATATCGATGGACAGGGGAACCACGTCTCTCCGTACTATGGAAACTCTGTCCGCGCCGTCCAGAGGTACCCTCCTCCTCCACACAGTGAGTAAACGGCCTCTTTGGGGCCTTTTATTTAATAATGTGGCACATTATCCTCCGTTCAGACCGTCTGTGCATAATTCAGCCTGCAGAAAAGACTCAATTACTGTCGCTGTGTTTGCAGTTATTTCTCCCATCTGACGTTCAGCCCACTTGCAGCTTTCGCTTTTGGCCTAAACCTTTAAAAAAAAAAAAAAAAAAGTGAAGAATTTACGCAAATCACCTTTATAATGTATTTGATTTGTGTGTGTGTGTGGCTTGTGGTCATCCAGGTCCACTCTCGGCTAAACTTCACCACCAGCACCAAATAACATTCAGCTGACTCGTATAGTGTCAGAGTAGATTTTCCAAAAGCCCGTGCGTAATTTGTTTTCTGGATCAATCGGGTGTTTAGTTACGGGTTTGAACAAATAACGTGTGTGTGTTGGCACCGAGGTCACAGATACACCTGGAATATTTCCGTAATGCTCGGAAAGCCTGTTTCTCACTTCTGAGCGCTGCACAATATTTATTCAAACCGAGGAGCTCAGCTCTTCATCCGCACACACTCGTTTGTGGAGTTTCCTATATTGTAACCTTTGACTTCCTGGATGTAGTTTTTTTTTTCTTTTCTTTTGACTTAACTGATACAAAGTGTTGTTCCATGAGATGAAGGGCCGGAGAGGTCAGATCACACAGCCACAATCTCAGCAGCACAAAGTGTATTTGAATGAGCAGCTGGAGGGAGAGAGAGAGAGAGAGGGGAAAAAATACGCATGAATATATTTGGTGAAATGAAATCTGTGCGTAAACTCTTTAATCTGATGCTGTTTTTCAGGCCTGAAGCGCAAAAAAGAAAGATTTTTGTGTGTGTTATAGCGTGTGTGAAGATGTTGTTGTGTGTTGTTTCTCTGTTCGCTGCAGAACAGAACAGAAGGAGGTCAGGTTGTGATGTTTTCTTGTGTTTTCTGTGCCGCTGCCTCAGGTAGCCAGGTGTGCCGTCCCTCGTTACTGCACGGCTCTCTGCCCTGGCTGGAGGGGAGCAAAGGCATCGGCCCGCACCACAGCACTTCTCCCTGGAACCTGAGCCCCTTCCCCAAGAACCCCCTGCACCACGGATCCCCGGCCAGCCTGTCCGTCTACCCCCCGGCCTCCTCCTCCGCCTCCCTGTCCACCGGCCACTCCAGTCCGCACCTCTTCACGTTTCCCCCGACCCCGCCGAAAGACGTGTCCCCGGACCCGGGCATATCCACCCCGGGCTCCAGCAGCTCCGGGCGGCAGGAGGACAAAGAGTGCATAAAGTACCAGGTGACCCTGGCCGAGAGTATGAAACTGGAGTCAGCTCACAGCAGGAGCGTGGCATCACTAGGAGCAGGGTCAGCCTCTGCCCACCACCCCATCGCCACATACCCACAATATGTCCCAGAATACGGCCCAGGCCTCTTCCCACCAAGTAGCCTGATAGGTGGGTCATCTTCTAGTTATGGTTCCAAAACAAGACCAAAAACAAGGTCCTGTTCAGGTAGGCGTGCGCTTTATTACATTCCCTTTTGATCTAACATTATTCCCCAGATTTGCAGCCTCGATGATCAGCCATGTTTAATATTTCATAAAAAAGAAAAAATATAAGAAGAAAAGATAAAAGAAAATTACCCATGAGCACCTCTTTCACCCTTTTACAGGGGTCAACAAGCTGTGCTCCACACAGGCGCACCAGCTGCCTCCAAGCTCTTTCTTTCATCACCTAATAATAATAATATTAATAACAATGATAATAATAATATATTTGAAATCAATTTAATTTAAAAGATAATAATAGAATAAATATTAGATTTTTCCCTCTCAACCAGTATAATAAAATCGAACAATCCTTATGACGTGTTCAGGTTCAGAGTTGAATGCTCGGATTAATTTAGGTCATTTTTTTTGCTCAGAGAGCAGGGTGATGGGTGGGAGAGAGAGAGGGGGAGAGATGGAGGGGGAGAGGGGGAGAGGGAGGGGGGGCAGAGGGGAAGCCAGCTCGCTCTCTGGGCTGTGTCGCCCCGTTTATATGTTTAAGATAATCCCATTACTGTCAGACCAGTGCACGCCACAGTTGCATTGTTTACCCAGCGGTAGAGCACCGGATGCTGCTCGTTCATTCACAGGGAAAAGAGAGAGAGAGAGAGAGAGAGAGAAAGCGGGGCGAACCGTCGCCGTGGCAGAGTGCACGAACCGCCGAGGGAGGGAGAGGAGAGGAGAGGAGGAAGAGAGGAGGAGGGAGGGAGAGAGTGTGCGTTATAGTGTGAGAGAGGGAGACATTTCCAAATTCGTGATGAAGAGGGGGAGGGAGGTGAGAGAGGAGAGGAGAGAGGGGGGTAATTATTTTAAAGGTTATTGCTGCAGCAGCTGAAAAGCAGTTTTCTGTAATGAGATTAATATCAGCGGCTTTGATGTGAGTATAGAAAACAGTGGATTAGTTGATGCATATCATCAGGATTATTCAGCAGCACACACTGGGCCATTACTGCAAATAAAGATTTTTAATTCGAGGATAATAAGAGATAATGTTCATTTAAAAAAGATATTTCCCCCCCGATCTGTGGAAGTAAAGAGCTGCTGCGTCTGAATGGAGGAGTTATCAGTGCACAGAGAGAGAGAGACAGAGAGAGTGTGTGTTTAAGTGTGTGTTTAAGATCTAAACTTCATATATACCACAGAAAACAATCAGTGTATATTCGTCAAACACACACACACACACACATACACACACCTGGTGCAGGAGAAGCTGCAGCAGCTTCTTGTCTCAAGTCACTCACACTGGATGAGAAACAGTTCCTGTTTGATTTCAGCAGCGTCTTCTTCTGCCAAAATAGAAAGAAACTCACACTCTCACACACGCGCATACACACACTCACGTACACACATAAACACACACTCATGCATCGGCTACTTACACTCTCACACTCTCTTGTCCTGCTGCTTGCATGTCTGTCACATCTAAACACAGCACGACCCAGACTGACGTATCTCTCTCTGTCTTTGTGGAGAAGTCGGGCCTTGTGTAGCTAGTGTGTGTGTGTGTGTGTGTGTGTGTGTGTTTGTGTGTGTTTGTGTAGCTAGTGTGTGCGTGTAGATGTGTGTGTGTTTTTGCAGCTCGCAAAAAAAAAGGGGAAGTGCGGCTGCATGAAAATGCAAAAGGCTCTCGGCGCTGCACAAAAGCCCTGTGTTGAGTCTCTGCTTTCAAATAATCTGAGTGTGACTGCAGCTCCCTTGTTTCACTTTCACCCCCCACCCCACCCTACACACACACACACACACACACACACACACACACACACACACACACACACACACACCTCACCCTGCCTCACCTCCTCACCCCCACACTCCCCAATACTATAATCAAACTGTGAGTGCGCGTCTCACCTGTCGGTGTCACTATTGAAGTGCCAGTCAAACCTCAGCAGCAACTCCCTCCATCAATTAAAAAAACAAAAGACACGTCTATTAATAAAACACCCTCTTTTATTAGTATTAATATTATCAATATATATTATTATTATTGTTATTATTATAATATTATTATTACTATTACTGGCTGATGAGAGAAAGCTAAAGGCCTTGTGTTTTTGGTTCTATATGATAAATTGTCCCGGATCAATCTGAGCTCAGTGTGAAAATCCACTTCAGTGACTCGTGTTTTAAAAAAGTTGTTGTTCATTTACCTCGTGGACCTTAACACAACTAACACTGACCACGTGTGTTTGCTGCATTATATTATGTGTATATGTGTATATAACTGCTGCTGTAAAATTAATGCTTCTTGTATTTATTATTATTATTATTATAACGATAAATATTTGCTGTGATTTAACGCCACTAATCTAAATTTTTTTTTATTCTCAGCTTTTATTATCATAAGCATCAGGATTTTTCTTTTCTTTTTTATTATTATTTTTAATCTATTCCTGACGGTGAACTGACCTGGACACTGTCTCCATGTGCGCTTGTGTGTGTGTTTGTGTGTGTGTGTGTAATGTGCGCGTGTGCTCTTGCAGAAGGTAGAGAGTGTGTGAACTGCGGGGCCACGTCGACCCCCCTGTGGAGGCGGGATGGTACGGGTCACTATCTGTGTAACGCCTGCGGACTCTATCACAAGATGAACGGGCAGAATCGCCCTCTGATCAAACCCAAGCGGCGGCTGGTACGTTCACCCACCACATGTTCTCTGTTGATGACATTCTCCGTCTCTCTCTCTGTTTTTCCCCTATCCAGGAAGAAGTAGGCCTATTAGCTGCAGGAAATTGACCCGACAAGTGCAGGTCTCTGTTTTCAGATACTACCATAGAAAAAAAACTGCACATATATTATTATTTATTTTTTTTGTCAAATGCAAATGACGATGCTATTTTTTATTTGCAAAAAAAAAAAAAAAGAAAAAAAAAGAGAAATTGCCATTGATTCACAGTTTGAACAATATAGTAGCCTATAAATAGCCGCCACCCCCTCCTCTTCCTCCTCCTCCTCCTCCTCCTACTGTAACTTGTTGCAGTGGAGCTGCAGGCCTATGCGTCAATCAGATCCAATATTATTTTCATATTTTGGCAACTGGTATAGGCAAATCTTTTATTGCCATTATCATTATTATTTTTTTTTTTCGTATTTGAGGTTATTGCAGGGAAAGCCCCCCTCTCCCCCTCGCTCTCTGATCACCAGCTTTAAGGAGTTCCCCAGCTTTCTTATGAAAACAGAAACAGAAAACAAACGAGAAAAAAAAAAGAAAAAATCTTTCGAGGCAAACATGGCCGATCAGTCCAGCTCTGAACCTCCTCCTCCTCCTCCTCCTCCTCCTCCTGCATCTCGCCTCTAATGTGAAAACCCGACTTCCCAGGGAAAGGGCTGCCGGATATCTGAGCAGCGCAGATAAGTCGCTTTTAACAACACGGGCCCCGCTTCCCCAGTCAAAACAGAAAGGCTGCGGCGCAGTCCGAGCCACGCCGGCCGGGTCAGGTGTGGGTATAGCGAGGGAGTGAGTGACCATGCACGCAACGTGAGTCACAGATGAAGGGAGAATTTATGTGCAAGAAAGACAGAGAAAGAAGAGGAGGAAGAGGAGGAGGTTCAGCATCTGTCTGATCATTAGAATAAAACTAGATATAGAAATGAACGCAGAGACGTCATAGGCTACATCTATAAATAAATAAATAAATAAAGTTAACCCCTCTGCAGCTGATTGGTTATTCCCAGCACGCAAGCAAAAGGGTTAGGGTTATTATAGGGCCAGCGCACGTGTATAATTGGAAATCCCTCCTCGAGATAATGTAGTCCTTTACGTCGGGCGTCCTCTGCGGTCACCTGTCCTGTCTATCGATTGTATTTTTTTTTTTTTTTTAAAGAGAGATTATAACATCAATGTCAAGGCGCTGCAGCAAAAGCGAGCAGACTCACTATATATATATATAGGCAGCTCAGTCCACGAGAGAGAGGAGACATGACTTTGAGTCAGGGTGAAGGGAGGGATCCACTCCGCTGCACACACACTCCTTCCTTTTCTTATGTTTAAAAAAAAAAAATCTCTTTAAATTAATAATAATAATAATAATATTTGTTGTGCTTTTTTATACCAAACGTCTTTCATTCATTCATCCATCCATCCATTCATAACAGTGTGTGCACAGATCCTATAGCTAGAAAAGCTTTAATGTCCAAGTCCAGGCCCCGTTTTTTTTTTTTTTCCCTTAAATCTCTTTTACATCTCAATTGTTAAACATGAGCACGCAGGGCCACGTTTTAAAAACGAGCCTTCGTGGCACTTTTTTTTTTTTAGGGGGGAAATTTAATCAGATTTAATAGCTCTCCCATTTCAAGGCACTACTTTTATGTCTTCTGTAAATATTTATTCTGCAGGAGGTATGTGCTCTGTGACGCTATTTTTAGCCTGCACTGAAGGCAGCTCTGTTTTCTTTTTTTTGTCCCTATTTTTTAACTATTCTCAGCTTTAAGTGGAAGCAAAAAAAAAAAAAAAAAAAAAATTATACAGTTATACAGAGTCATAATAAAGCTTTTGCTGCCTGCCATGTTTTAATGGGGTTTTCTAAAAAAAAAAAATAGCTTAGAGTAGAAAATAATGAGTGTATTTAATGTATTTTCTTTATTGCATTTGATGCCACGTGCAGGGCTGCAGGATTAGCTACACACACATGCGCGCCCACTAATATCAAATAGAGGCTATTGTTTTTAAATGATATATTTTGACTTTAATTCTGGTCAAATGAACCAAATTGTTATGGTTAAAAAAAACAAAAGACAAAAAAAAAAAAGAAAAAACACACAATGGCAGCCCTGCACGTCGGCGTCTCCACCTGGTTATTGATTAGCGCTGATTAGACGCAGTCATGTGACGCTTCTCTCTCCTCTCTGTCTGTGTATCAGTCCGCAGCCAGGCGGGCAGGGACGTCATGTGCGAACTGTCAGACGACAACGACGACGCTGTGGCGGAGAAACGCCAACGGGGACCCGGTGTGTAACGCCTGCGGCCTCTACTTTAAACTGCACAATGTAAGTAATAGAGGTTTCATAGTTGGAGGTGGGTGGGAGGAGTGGGGGGGAGGGAGGGAGGGAGGGATGGAGGGGGCTGCAGCAGCTCCTCTCTCTATATAACCTGCATCACATCTACACACACAGAGGATATTTATCCCTCTCCTCCTCCTCCTCCTCCTCCTTCTTCCCTCATCATCACATCCTGCTGGGCACCTTAACCTCCTCTCCTCCTCCCCTCACCTCACCTCCTTCACCCCTTCTCCTCCTTCCTCCCTCCTTCTGCATATTTTATCTGACTCGTCCCTGCAGAGAATTTCCGGGGCACGGCCGATAACAAATACTGTAGAATTAATATGATTTATTGGCAGTAAGTAGGAATCTAAAATGTATAAGAGCAGAGTGAAGTGAAGGAAGCCTGCAGCAGCAGCAGCAGTAGTGGGCCGCGCACTGCTTTTGAATATTAAAGAAGGGGGAGGAGGGGGGAGGAGAAGGGAGGTAGTGAGGGAGGAGAGGGGAGGGGGGGTCTTAATTAAAATTCGATTAATTTCTAGGCCGATTTTTTTTCTTTTCTTCTTATTTCTAGCCTTTTGGTTCCTTACGCGCTTAGGACTTGAAGTCCTTCCCCTTCCTCCCCCTCTTCCTCCTCCCCCCCTCTGACCACCAATCCCTCTGATTCGTTTTGGGTTGGTTAGAGCCTCACCACATCATTTCACATCCTCAATCTGAAAACCCCAGGGACTCGTTTATCTCCCCCCTTCTCCTCTCTCTCTCCCTCCCTCCCCCACCTTCTCTCTCTCCTGTGCACAAAACTGTCACTTCTAATCAAACAGCCATTATGGTTGAAACTTATAATAAAATAATAATAATAATCAGGAGGCTAACGGTTGCAGTGGTTGCATATCTCCTCTCCGGCCTGCGTCCCACCTCCCAGTGTGTCGGGTTGGGGTGGGGGTATTGTGGGTGGGGGTGGGAGGCGGGGTGGGGTATCCTGCTCTGCTGCCCCTTGCTTGTCACGCAAAGTGCCTCCCCTGTTAAATCATTTTCCCATGTTACTTTTGGCAGATAGTGTCGGCGCTCTCCAGAAAACAGACGGGGACCAAGTAAAGGTTAAAGGGAGAGAGAGAGGAATAATAATAATAATATTTCCCAGTTACACATTAGCATTTGAACTCACCACGACCTCGGGCCTCGTAATTGTGGAAATTAGTTTATTTTGGTAAATCCAGACTCCTGTTGAGGAGCTCGATCCCTTTGAAACAAATTCCACATTCTTCACGGGGAATTTAGCCGTTAGTCCGAGTGTTTTTGTGTAGATATATCTATGAGGGACAGTGTCAGATCACCTGATGGTATTTAGCCGTGTGTGTGTGTGTGTGTGTGGTGTTGTTGTGATAGAAAACTTGTGTGAAAAAAGTGAAGTTGCCATCACAGTGCGAGGGTTGCGTTCACACCCAGACAGTGCTCAGGAATCAGGGGCTTTTCTCACCACGTGTCAACGACACCTCTGCAGCTTCTGCAGGGAGCTGAGGTTTCAGGTGGTTATACGGCGTTAGCTCTGACAGAGAGAGATAGAGAGGAAAGGATGTGACAGAGAGAGGTGTACGCTGGGTATTCTGCGGTGGTCATTGACTGAAACGCTTTCTGGCTTCATGGTTTTTTTGTTTTGATGTGCGCGGGCGGCGGTGTTGGTGTTGGTGGTGTTAGCGGTGGTCTGAGCGCAGGTCGGAGGGGCTCAAGGCTTCCTCTTGTGAGGCGTCAGACGTCTCAGCATCAAAGCAGCAGCAGCAGCAGCAGAAGGCCCATGGCCGGCTGTAAAGGTGGGCGTAGCAAGCGCTGCCTCAGAGCTGGAAGAAGCAACGGCAGGGAGAGTCACTCAGTGTGGAGCCACATCTTAAGAGAATGAAACCACATCACTAAAAAGGACCGGGGAGAGGAGGAAGAGGAGGGAGAAGGAGGAGGAGGAGGGGAGAGATCTCTGCCCTCTGCTAATCAGAGGCCAGTCAGCGAAAAAAAATGCCAATGTCTCCGAGGTAGAGAGAGGGAAAGAGAGAGAAAGGGGAAGAAATCCCTGTTCCCATTTCCCCGGGAAGAACCCGCGCTCAGAAATACGAAAAAAAAAAAAAAAAAAAAGATCAGGAAGCCAGTCGGCCTCATCCACCTCCCCTCATAATCCTGCCCACAGCCCGAATTCCTTCATCCAGCTCTCATTCCCGGCTAAAACCGATGCTGGAATATGGCAGCTGGGGCCATTTTGGCCAAGAGACGGCCACGCGGTCGAGGAGGGAGGGAGAAGAGGGGGAGGAAGAGGAAGAGGAGGGAGGGAGGAGGAGGAGGGTGTAGAGAAGGACTTGGCCGACGCCGGCGGTCGTCATGGCCATGTGTCTCTGTGGTCGAGCGGCTGCACATCAGCTGCCAGGACCCTTCTCCTTCTCCTTCTTCTCCTCTTCCTTCTCCATCTCACTCTCTCCATCTTCCCTCCAACAACCCTCCTCCTCCTCCTCCTCTTCCTCCCTTCCTCCCTCCATTTTTCTTTCTGGCACGGCCGCGGCCTCAGATACAGTCCAGCTTAAAAGGAATCAACATTTTAAATCCACACACACACACACAGTAACACAGTAGAGTGTATATATAAACAGTGTTGTGTTTCAGGATGGGACAGTCAGATTTGTCTTGTAATGGGACTCCATTACATATCATTATGTTTTCCCCCCAAAAAGCCCCGAGTCTGCAGAAGAGTCTGAGAGAGAAAAACCCTAAAGAGTTCAGGGCGCGCCACATTTCTCTGATTTGTTTTGAGACGCGGTGACACCACCCGCTTATTGTGTCGCTTAACGTAAACACGGCTGCGTCCATACGTCTATATCTATCTACTGTATCTGTCTGTATCAGTGTGTCTCGGCCACCCCCGCGACAAAGTACTAATCTGCCATCTTCTCTCTGTCTCCTTTCGAGAGCAGATCAACCGACCTCTGACCATGAAGAAGGAAGGCATCCAGACCAGGAACAGGAAGATGTCCAGCAAGTCCAAGAAGAGCAAAAAGTCCCAAGACAACATGGAAGACTTCTCCAAGAGCCTGATGGACAAGAGCAGCTTCAGCCCGGCCGCCCTGTCCCGCCACATGTCGTCCTTCCCTCCCTTCTCGCACTCAGGCCACATGCTGAGCACCCCCACACCCATGCACCCTTCCTCCAGCCTCCCCTTCGCCCCCCACCACCCTTCCAGTATGGTGACGGCCATGGGTTAGACGCCTCCCCCCTACCTCCCCCCCTTTAATGGGATAGTTTCATTCATCAAATTCAAATTTCACTCATTATCTACTCACCCTCATGTCGACTAAGAGCTGTGAGAAGTTTCAGAGTCCTCCGTTCCTTCTCTGAGTTACGGGGGGTAATAGGTCCGTGCAGCAGTATTTGTCCATATATAATGGTTGTGAATGGATACCAACTTTCCTCGTCCAAAAAGACACACCAAAAAACATCAAAAATACCTCCATACTGCTCGTCTGTAATGTCCCTCTTGTATTGAAGCCCCGACATGACAAAATTGTTCCAAAAAAAATTAAATAAGTCTATATTTTAAGCTTGTTTGTAGTGGAAGCTCCCAGTGTCTCAGTTCACTGCTCTTCCTGTGTCAGTGCAAGATTTGCACTGACCGGCGGAACAATTTCTCATGTCGGGGCTTCAATACCAGAGGGACATTACAGACGAGCACTATGGAGGTATTTGGATGTTTTTTGGTGTGTCTTTTTGTTACGAAGAAAGTTGGTATCCATTGACAACCATTATATGGACAAATACTGCTGCGCGGACCCCCCTGTAACTCCAAGAAGGCACGGAGGACTCTGAAAATTCTCCCAGCTCTTAGTCGACATGAGGGTGAGTAGATAATGAGTGAAATTTGAATTTTGGGTGAACTATCCCCTTTAACCCCTTTCCCCCCCCCGAACCCTCAGCCTCATCACTATCACCACGACAACCACCATCGCCCTCGGTACCTCTGCTGACCTGCTTCCATCATATCCCTAAAAGACGAACAGACTGCTCCTCAGCCTATCCCCCCCCCCCCAACCCACCCCCCCTCTCCGTGGCTCGCGGCCGCTCCCCCCCTCCCTCACTTGTATCTTATTTTTATAAAAATCAAAGCGTACCTCTGCGATGTGAATGCTTTGCAGACTTTGACTCTGAGACTGTGGCGCACTGACCTCCAGGAGGGGAAGAAAAAAAAAAAGTTGTGTTGTTGTTTTTTTTTTTTTTTCCTCCGACACCCCCTCTCCCCCCACCCCTGAAGAGAAAGAACATTTTCTCCACCCCACCACCCCTTAAAAAAAGCAGCCGCCGCCGCCATCATCATCATCACCACCACGGAGCTCCACTCGTGTACAAAAAGCCATTTTTCCACACAAACGTCACGAAACAGAAACTTTAGCAGAAACTTTTTCGACGCCCCCGCCCCTCCCCCCTTAAAGCCCCCGCCTCTCTTCACCTTTGCACCTGTGTGACAGGAAACCCCGCCCCCCTCCCTCCCTCCCCGAACACACACACAAACACACACACCCACCCTTCTTCCAGAAAAACCCCCAACCCTCTGCTTCCCCCCCCGCCCCCTCCCCTTTCCTCTTCTTCATCCTCCGCTGAGGATGAGGAGAGAGACAGACGTTGAATATATTTGTACAAATTGTATGAAATACAGTACATTTAATGAAGACTTTTTAATTAAGTAAGAAAAAAAAAAAGGAAAATATGCCCCTGGGCAGCTAAAGACGAGAAAGGGTACGAGTCACAGCAGGTGGAGAGACTTTGCCGCCGGAGGAACGAGGAGAGGACGCCTCCGAATCCCGGAGGAACAAACGAGAGAGGGAAAAAAAAGAAGGGAGGAGAAGGAGGGAAGAGGTGAGAAGACGAGCGCGGGGAGAGACTTTTGAGAAAGGGCAGGCCTCGGTTTTTTTTGCCTGCGTGAATTGTGTTGCATTAAGTTTGCAGAGAGGCAGCGGCTCGGCTGCAGGCGTCTCTCTTCTTTTTTATTTTATTTTTGTTCATTTTTTTTGTTTTGTTTTTATTTTATTTTATTTCTTTGGATGTGCTATAGGTCTCGGGCAAATTGGTTTGTGTTGACGCGTGCACATACAACAACACACATGCATAATAATACACACACATACACACACGCACACATGCACTCCCACACTTGATCACCTGAAAGACTTTCTTCCTGCCCACAGATTATATGCATTGTGAAAAAAGTTCCTGTATTTGTTATTTGTATGTATAAATCAGAGTACCAAAAATACGAAAGAAACAAAGATGTAGAATTATTTCCTTATGTTATGCAGACTGAATGGTTGTAAAAATTTAATAATAATCACTAGTGTAAAATATGACTGCTTTTTTGTTTCGTAATTTTTTTTTTTCCTCTTTGAAAATAATAAACTAGTTTAATCTCTGTTGACATGTTAGCGCTGTGGTCCAGAGCTGTCTTCTGTCTGTTTCTCCGTGCTGACGCATCTCACCACCACCACCGCGTCGCCCACCACAACCACAGCTGCAACAGCAGCAAAAGCAACACCTTTGCCATTGAAAAAAGAAAAAAAAAAAAAAAAATGGAAAGGTGTTCCCAATGTGCTGCAGGAACGACTTGACTCGTCTGGTCAGCTGAGCACAAACAGGAAGAGCTGAAATAAACAGTGGCAACGGAGGAACAAAAAAAAAAAAAATCAAATGGCAGGGTCAGAGAGGCTTTTGTCTCATCCCACTGACACACACATACACACACACACGCAGGCAGCGGTGTATACACACATCAAACACCCACGCAGCAGAGGACGATGAGTCAGGAAACAGCATCACTTCAGCCGTTTCCCCTCTGACCTGACGTCACGGATCGCTGTTCTCTCCGTGTCCGTGAGGTCACGACAAACACTGTGAGGAAACCGGTTATAATATCAAACTTCAGCCGTAAATCATCACACGAACAAACATCATGACCAGAAGTGCTGTGTGTGTGTCATTGTGTGTGTGTGTGTGTGTGTTTTATCTCGTCTGCTGCTGAGAAATGATTCAAACGTTGTACTAGCTACTGGGAAAAATTTGAGGAACTGCACGAGTCGGTTTCGACCACAGAGTGGACAGAGAGAGACGTGTGTTCTCGATACAGGACCAACTGATCTGATCTGAAATCTAATCTGGACGATATTCTTAAATATAAACACACGTCTGATTTCCTTCTTGTCACTTTTGACGTGTGAAATTGTCCATTTAAACACTGCACAGAATCAGCCGCTGTCGTTCCATAAAAACTAAATTAAAATGAAGTATTTTCACTTTTTTTTTTTTTTTTTTTCTTCCGCAATTATTAACATTTCAGAGATTTAAAAGCAGCAAATTTCACTCATTAATATACAAAGAAAACCAGACAAAGCTGCATAAATGCATGCCGAATCAAACTCCAAACCAAACTTAATGCACGTCGTAGCCTCCCCTTAAACAGGTGAGGAGAGTTGTGCACCGAAAAATTAGAAAATATAATGATAAACAATGAAATTATGAATGGAATTATTTGCAAAAGCGTCTAAATATACATAAAATAAAAATAAAAGTGAAGGAACTAAGAAAAAACTGACCCACAACCCAGATAAAAACCTTTAAAGATGTATTTCCAATGCTCTGGTGTGTTTATTGTGCAGGTTTCAATAAAAGTATTTGCTACACTGTGTGACTCAGAGTGGAGCTTTAGTCTTTGCAGAGAGGACACCACACTAACAGCTTCAAAATAAAAGATAATTAGCCTTTTATTCTAATGATGACCTAAAACCTCCAGGAAGCGTTTTCTCCTTTGATAATGACAAGATGCTGGAGTTTAAGAAAACAAAACAAATCATCCGGTTTCTAGTCCCGCGTCGTTTTCATCCATTTGACAAAGCCACAAGTTAAACACATGTCTTATTTCATCAACATCTGTCCATCATCAGCCTCATTAAGTTGATCTCCCTCTTATGCAACTCACATTATTTGTTCTGGTAGCCGTTGTTGAAATGTCGCCCATGGCCCTGGACAGCTCAAACCTCAATCTCCCTCCCCTCCCTCCCCACCTCCTCCCTAAAATCACGTGGACCGTCGTTGTTGCTAACTGCATTTCCAATATCGGAATATATTTGCACAAGTGGAATGCCAAATCCGGCGGCTGAGGCTCTCTTCTCATGCCTCCCTGCAGAAAAGGCCATACAGGAGTCAGGTATTTGGCATCATTTGTTTCTGAGCCGCTGTGACCAATCAGGAGATTTGCTCCTGTGTTTTAATAGTGAGGTCAAGGGGGCATGTGGAATGAGAATGGGAATAGCGAGTGTGTATGTGTGTGTGTGTAGAGAGAGGGATTGAGGAAAGCTTTGCCCCGTGGTGGGACCCCATGGCCCCTGGCTGACCTTTTTTCCTCCCTCTGGTGTTTGGCTGTGGACGTCTGCCAAGGGTGAGTGGTGGTGGGGTGGATGTGCACAAGAGCAATGCAGCGGACCGGCCTCGCTCGCCAGTAATGCAGGTGAGAGGACGAACTCTGCATGATCTCTTCTCCTCTTTCCTCCATCTTCGTCATCATCGTTGGTCGTCGTCGTCGACACGGGCCACTTATTTCTGTCTCTCCTCCCCCGTCTGTCTGTCTCCCTCTCTTCCTGAGTCTGTCTGCCTCTCGTCTTTCAGGTGAGGACGATGACAGATTTGTGGCTGTGATGATCGGCTCTCGGGAATAGTCCATCTTCACCCGGCTATCATCATCATCAGCGGCAGAGGTCAGGTCACGTTTGGGGGTCACCATCACGGAGGAATTTAGAGAAAATGATTCATTAAAATGCAAAGACATCTCAATTGAAATCATTGAAGAAAGATGTGCAACAGTATAATTTCCTCATATCATGAATGAAGGAAAACAGAAGAAATAATAATGACACCTTTGAAGATGAGGGCATGTGTAGGAATTTGGCTTTTTCAAAGTAAACAGAGAGAAAAAAAAAACACCTCATACAAATTCCCCACAGTGCTAAAAATGCTCTACAACACACCACAGGAAGTAGAAACTTGTTTGCACAGGATATGTTATTTCTTTCATCACGTTTCTTTTACGCTACCAATGGTTTCTGTCAAACATTTCATCTCCCTGGCTGAGACGTGGTCGGTTTCTCTTCACATGCAAATACAGAGTAATATTGGTTTTTACAGGACGGAGCGATGTGTGTCAGTGTGGTCACATGTAGGGGGGAGCAGGTCGTGTGTTGTGGGTTAATGATTTCTCTAAAGTTTCACAATTTAAAACCCAAAATATACATGTCTTTAACAGTCTATTATGTCTGTTAGACAAGTCAGTATTAAGATATAGGCTAAGTAAGCTAACTAAAAAAAGAAATATTAATACATAATATAAGAATTAGCATTTGTATGGGCATTTTGACCATTATAGCTTTCTTGTTATAATTTGATGAGAAGATCAATATGACTTATGTCTGTATGAAGCTGGAGCCAAGAGCTGCTTAGTATATCCTTAGTATGGCTTAAAGACTAGAAACCGCTAGTATGGCACATCATTTTTATAGGCTACACAATTGACCATATTCACAGCGTCGCCATCTTTCCTTACGTCATCACTCAGGGTGGGTAAACAAACCGTATGCGTCCCTGGCTGCAAGCCGTACAAACATCGGAAGTCTGATAAACTGCTTTCCTTTCATCGCTTCCTGGTTGATACAGATTTAAGGAAGGCATGGGTTGTTAATGTCCAAAGGGACATCGGGCTACATTTCAAAGTAAAACGACATTTGGGTTAAACTGATTTGAAATTAGTTAGCTGCAATTGCATTAGCCAGTCCCTCCAGGAATTTGCGATGTCGCAATCGCAACAATTAACGCAAATTCAACCAATCCCCGTGAATCTTGTGCGACCTTGCAATTTTGTACAATCACTGCAACTTTTCCGCAAATTGGACCAATTGTCGACGCTTTCCGCGAGTTCCACAGCGGAGAGGTCGAGTCGGGACGGAGCGGTGGTCCAAAGAAAGTAAGTCTACGGAGGAACGCCGTGGCTGGGCTGACAGAAAAAAATGTAAAACATTGCAACATGCACCGCAATTTTTTCAAAATGTGGCCGCGAAATCAGGCATTTTAGGCCGCAACAATCACAAAAAAAGCCCGCAAAATCCTGTAGGGACTGATTAGCTGCAACTGCTAACGTTAGCGGTAACGTTATGTGACGGCGCTGAATCGTCCTACCCCGACTAACGGCATATAAGCAAAGATGGCGACGCTGTGAATATGGCTAATTATTCAAACAAACTAGGTTACATTGTATCACAGCAACTAAACAATTCTGCCACGTATTCTGTTTCCGGGTACCGCGAACGTATCGGCCCATCAGTTTGCTACTGTAATAACTGGAGTTTGTGTCTGTGTGAAACTTCTTTTTCTCCCCTGTTCAAATTGGGGACATTTTCGGAGACAGCTTTAACCGGGGACAGGACAGCCTAATTGGGGACGTCTGGTCACCCTACCTTACACAAGCTAGGCCATATCTTGTCTATTGTTTGTTATTTACGCCCACAAAAATTGAAGCCATAAAAGAGCTTCAACTTTGTTGTGCCACCGGTTTTTGTACTGATTGACAAGTTAATTTGTGAACTTGAGAGATGCTAATTGTCAGATTTACAACATTTGGAAAGCACTAGTTAGCTAGTTTCACTCTTTGTTTAACGCTAAGATAAACTGTAGCTTAGCTCACAGGCTAATCTCAGCAGACACCGCCTGGAGCTTCATATTTTACACAGTCTTATCAATCTCATCTTACTCTCAGCTAAAATGCCAAACTGTGAAGCTCGTAATATCTAGTGGGAGGAAAAAGCACATATTCAGCAGTGAAATTAAATAAATAAAAGACCTAGTCCAGGTTTTAAAGTTGTTATGACTTCACTTTTGATTACGACAGACACTGTGCACTCTCTGTAACACACTATAAATATGACGGAAATCTCGGCTAAAAATAAAGGTATTCTACAGGTATTTCGAGCCGCACAGTGAGCCTGCTTATTGTGGTCTGGTTTTATCTTTGATCTGCTATGATATCACTTTGATACCCATACACGCGTAGTATCATCATCTAAATTTGTTATAGGATTTGTGTAGTCCTTTTTGAGAGTAAGTGGCTGTTGTTGTTCTTATCCGTTTGCCTTTTGTTTTCGAAAGACCTCGAGCCTGAAACATGAGGGATGAGCTGTCGCCGCATTGTGGGAGTTCTCTCACTTGTTCGAGACCCCCTCGCCACTTTCAAAAGAGCAGCCTCGCGTTGCATTGTCTCCTTAACAATCGTAAATTTGAACCATAATCTCCCGTCACAACATAGCAGATAAAAGATAATTATCTCTTTTACTGAGGTGCCCTGGGGCTTCTTGGACGGCCTAGCAGACAACGTGCCTAAACCCTCACCACCACCACCACCCCCGTCACACACACACACACATACACTTTCTCTCACACATTTGCAACAGGCTTACAAGCCTTCTGCTGCTGCTGCTGCTGCTGCTGCTATGTTGAGATTCGGAGGCAGATGAGTTTAAAACGCTCGGGGTGTTTATGTGAATATGCAGACGAACAAACAGCAACTAAACCTTCTCTAGCAGCTCTGAATACACTGATTTCTGTGTGATTCATGCAGCGAGCTTGTGAGAAAATGAGCTTTTTTCACCAGCTTGTGATTCAGAAATTGTCTTTGCAGACTGTTTCGTGCACTGGAGGTGGCACATAGTTCACAGGTTCACTCTTAGAGCAACTACGAGCTATAAACCTCAGTGTGACAGACAGCGTCAGAGGGGAATGAATGACGACCTGAGAGAGAGAGAGAAAACGAGTGAGCTGACATGTTTTAGTCATGAGAGGTGCAGCATTAAGGATTTCAGTCAAACAGAGCTGGAGAAGGAAATATGGACGGTTGCATGAGTGAAGTATGTTTTCACCTGCAGCAGAACGACAGCAACATTATCCTGTGGAAAAATGTGCGACAGGAATGTAGCACCGGTTAACTGAAGCTAAGTTCTTGGAACCAGAAAATAAACTGCAAAACAAGAACTAATGGAAAGTAGAAAAGGTTTTTTACTGTCAAAACGTCAAATTTTTGTAATTTATTTCAAAATGTACCTTTGTGTTTTAAGTAACTTTCTGTTCCTGAAACGCTATTGTTGCTTTCGTTGGGGAAGCTAGATTGTTTTTTTGTTTGTAGCCCATGTAAGCCAGATGGGGGTTAGCTTAGCTTAGCATTAAAATGTGAAGCAGCTACTGTAGCTAGCAGCACCTCCTAAGATATATGTAGGCTAGAGGTTAAGAAGATACCTGTTTCCTCATGTTTTCAGGCTTTATGCTAAGCTAAGTGTCTCCAGGCTGCAGCTTCATACTTCTAGGTAACATAATTATGGCGCATTTCCACTAGCACGGCTCGGCTCGATACGGCTCGGCACGGCACGGCTCGGCTCGGTTTGGTTGTGTTTCCATTACAACTGAGTATCACTAGTGCCGCCGTGACGTCATTTACACGGCGCCGAGCAACGCTCTAAACTCTGTAAATATATAACTTTAGCAACATTTGAAACATTTTCAGGCGAGAAAGTAGTCGTTTAGATCCCCAACGTGTTGAAAAACTGACAAAATACCAGCTGTTTACAATTTTGTTTCAACGAAGTCGGCGTTACTAAAGCTAGCCGTAGTGAGCAACGCACTTCCGGTTATTTTCACAAAATAAAACACCTGTTGCCTTTTATCATAAGGAAAGCCATTACGATAGAACTGGTGCTTTTACTTTGTAAACAGGAAGTGAACCTACCCTCGCTGTAGCTAGCTTTAAACCGCCGTTTTGACTGCTCTCGTCCCCATAACGGCATTTAATTTTCAATATGCCTTACCGGAGAGTCTTGCCAGCTCCGAGATCGGCCTGGTTCATTGTAAAACATTTATTTATTGATGTAAATGTGGTGTTTTCTGTGCGTACAGAACCCAAGGCAGTGCTGCTCTTCTTTCTAACCACAAACAAACTGCTGCTACAGCCACAATTGTTAGATTTAATCAATGAGACCAACATTTAAGAGTTTAACCAGCCGGTGGTAAACCTCTAAAAAGCCATCGGGGAAGTTAATTAGCGGTCTGTTCTCCTCGGGGTGACGGTGGTAGGCTGGCCGGCGGAGCACGTCAGGAGCCGGGCTGCTGCCTCTGTGATGTCGCGGTCGCTGCTCGGACCTGGAGCTTCACTTCTCCGAAAAACATCGGGGCAAACTTATAAACAGCCGTCGTTTGGATAAACTAACCGCACATTGGGGATCTAAACAGTAACTTTCTCGCATGAAAAAATATTAAAACTTAATAAAGTCACGTAATAACAGAGCCAGTCTAAATATTAGAAATTCTCTGGTAATAACAGCTTCAGCAGGAACATTTCTGTTGTCGGTCGTCGAGTGGTTATGACGCTTCCAGTGACGACACTCATCGGCCAATCAGTGGAAGGCAGTCGGCTGACGTCACGTTTTAGTAACGCTTCGGCTCGCTTGGAACCAGGGCTGAGGTGATACCAAAACTGTACCCGGTTGCAGGTACTGCGTGCTAGTGGAAACACGCAATAGCGCGCCGAGCCGTGCCGTACCGAGCCGAACCGTGCTAGTGGAAATGCGCCATTAGTCTCACTACTCCTTAAAATGGTAGATTTGTCTGCAAGAAGCCCTCGATGAAACACCCCTAGTTGCCTTTTAGGAAGTTATAAGGAAATAAAATGACTGGTTTCATTAGCTAAAATGAAAGTCTATGACTACAGATCAAACACTCATTTAAAATATTCAGAGCAACTGCCATTTGTTGCTTAAACTTGTGGTCTTTCATTTCACAATCTGAGTCATGGTGTTGGCATTTTCATGACCTAAAAAACTATAAAACAGTATCAGTGGGATAAAAGTCAATGTCAGTGGCTTTTTAGAGAAAACACAACAACAAACTAAGTAGATAATACAAACGCTGTAACGCAGTGTTTTGATCCGATTCATCTGTCTTTCCCTTCTGTGTTTAATCGTAGGAGGTTTGATTAAACAGGAAAAACATCAAAGATTCCTCTTTCTTTGGGAATCTAATGTCTACGTTTTCCCATGAGATCCCCCTGCAGCACCTTATGAGTTTATTCTCATGTATGCATAGGGGCTAGATAGTCTGTCTCTAAGCAGCACGCGGCTCTCAGGAGATGTTTTACAGCCTTCGTGGCCTCGGTGTTGGTTTGTGTAACGGACGACCATCTCTCCCAGCCCTCGGGCCAAACTGATCCTCACCTGTCAGAAAAACACACTGTGGCAGCAACAACAGCAGCAGCAGCAGCATATTTGCATGGGCCTGCATCCACAAACTGTCACTGGGGGTTTTACCCAACGCCACATGAAGCTGAAGGCTTTTCGCTACAGCTCTCCAACAGCGAACCCATGAACTCGCAGCCAAAGCGTCTGAGCCGCGCGGAGAGAGAGAGAGAGAGCGGCTGATAGCTGAACTGACTGGCACCTCGGAGCCGCGTCACAAATCCACAGAAAAAGTAGAGCAGACAGGTGTTTGTATTCCACTCATCTGGGCTGCGAGTGCCAGGGGACATACATTAGCTAAGCTGTGTTTGATGACACGATCTTGGCACCGTCTGCAAAAGGTGTGTGTTTAAAGAGTGTGCGTTGAGTAGCGCTCTGTTTATATCTGAGCCAAGTCATGCGTTAATCACCTTTTAATAAAGTGGGTAAGAAGTTGATGTCTTTGGACAGATGTTGCAGCTTTAATATCTCCCCGGAAAGAGTTTAGTAGGCCTATTAATCTACTTTCTAATTTCAGATCGCTTCATCCTCTCATTTCTTCGACATTTACATACACAAAAATAAGTTTTATTTTCTCATGATAGTACAATGAGGCTTAGACTGAGGCGTCAGCGTCTCATCCGTGCCAAAAAAAAAGAAAAAAAAAAACAGACAAGAAAGAAACATCTGCCATGTAGAATTTCTTGGCATGAGGACCCACGTTTAGAGATGCAGAGTTTCACATCTCAATGCACAGCAGATCTCTCCAAGTCGCTCCTTACATCTGCAGTAGATACAAGATGTTTCTAGAGTAAGTTTCCAGATTCTTAGGGTTCACTTATCGAGTTGACAACACACCACAGGCTCCTCGGCAGTGTTTGATAAATCAAAGAAAATTAAAAAACCGACAGAGAGAAAAACTTTTTTTTTGGGGATGACAAATGGAAAGAATTGTATAAAAATCTCTGCAGGTGAGTTTTAGTGTTTTAAAACCAAGCTGTGAATTAAAAGATGAAAGCAGTGCACATTTCGTGTCAAATAACCCCCCTCCTAAAAAAAAAAAAAAAATTAGATTTCATATTCATGTATGTAGACTGGAAACGCATTAGAGAAAACAGGAAGTAGATTGTCAGGTATATCCTCTACAGGTGGTTTCTTAGTCACAGAAAGTACTACAAAGGAGGAACCAGCCAGAGATTCTTTTTGGTCGGGCCATTGATAATGTATAAGATCGTCATGGTGGTGGAAAACAAACATGGCCGTCTGTGTCATCGTTTCCAAAAGTTTCTGTCGTTTCAGACTGAAACACAAGCCCGGACTTTTCAAATTAAAACCAGCAGCGTTTCCAACACCAGAAATTCAGCGAAAGAAAGTAATGAAAGTGATTTTTTTAATGTGAGGCTGTGTCCTATTTAGACTTTTCTAATGTGTAGTTTACCGTGTGCTAATTAGCTCTGAACCCAAATTGCAGTGGAGGCTGATGGGAAAGTCATTAGTGCTGTTGGTGTTTTGTCATAAACCAAAGAGTTGGACAAACTAAAAGTCAGAAAAGTTGAGAAGTAGTACTAGGTCTACAACAGGTTGAACTGTTTCATTACAACAGGATTCGTCGTCGTCTAGGGGCTGTTAATATCTCGTCAATCCATCAATTAGCAGTTGAGACGCTTCAGTGTGGAGCAAAGTGACGGCCTGGCAGAGGCTGTATTTTCTGCCTCAGTGTTTCTGAGGGTTTGACCTCATGGAACAGGGAGGCGTCCCGCCCGTCAGCACCACTTTATGGCAGCGGTCCTGACGTGGAGCAGCAGCAGCAGCAGTGAATAACCTCTTGATACTGCTCACCTTTTAAAGATGTTAAACACTGGCACAGGTAACTGGGCTATTGGCAGATCTTTCCCCAAATATTCCAGTTTCACAGTTGGCTTTAAAACCCCGTGCAAGTCCAACTCTTTAACTGCAACCAGTGAGTGCGTGTGTGATCATGCATGCGTCGACTGCCAACAGTTAGAGTAGCTACCTAACTAACAAAGGGACTGCTGTGTCCGTCGGCTGTCCAGAGCCCCGGGGCTGTTTACACATGCCATTGTCTCCCGTGGGCCAATCAGACAAGCCTTATTAGGTAAATAAGCCTGGTGCGGCCAATCGCTGGCAAGCACACGGGAGTCTGGGCTGGTTATCTGCAGCACCCCAGGAAGTGGGAGAAGCGATGAGGGAAGTGACAAAACACATTAGTGCAACCTTGTATCTCCTCCCCTCTGACTATCTGCCCCATATCTCATTAGGGGGCTTAATTCATGTGGCCGTCTGCGCTCTGATTGGACAGCCGATATCTCTGTGCTCGCTCCTCGTCTGTGGCTGATGGATTTCATAGAGAAGCTTAAGCATCACTGATGATAAATTAGCTGTTTGCAGAAGTGTGAACGTCTCCAGATTGTACAGATCTGCACTGACCAACACAGGAATGTTCGGCTTTTATTTCAGCACCGTGCACCTGGATGTGCCAGGCCCTACATTTGCATATGCTGTTCTTTTTTTTTGTTTTTTTTTCTCCCATGTGTCGTTGGGAACTTCCAACATGTGGCTTTTCCAAGTTGGCTGATAAACATCGTTGCTTTTTACACGCTATG
This sequence comes from Trachurus japonicus, assembly GCF_045865225.1. Taxonomy (NCBI): domain Eukaryota; kingdom Metazoa; phylum Chordata; class Actinopteri; order Carangiformes; family Carangidae; genus Trachurus; species Trachurus japonicus. Next base: position 5,539,661 of record NC_140929.1, read on the forward strand.
TTGTGTGAAAACTAAACTCAAAAGACAACAGATAAACAAATGGGTGCCCTGCAGCTTTTAACGAGCCAATTTAATCCTAGTTATGATGTTTAGTCTGGCCACAGACCTGGAATAAAAGGTGTGTTAGACTGCAAAACCGAAAAAAAAGTGCAATATTGATGCAAATGCTTCATAATTTGGAAGATAAATCAGCTTATGAAATAACTCTGGTGCCTGTGAGAAACTTTCCAGTTGCATTTCTGATAAAAGGTGCAAAATAAGGAACAGTTCATGTCAAAGATAGCAACATTTTGACCCAGATTTCCCAATAATGGTTGCCATATTAAAATTGAGCAACCAAACTGCTTGTGTCCGATGAGAAAAATCAGTATTTCCTACTTCTTCCTGCTCTCAACGATCAGATACCAGCAGATCAACACTTCTATACACTGATTTTTTGCTCTCGTGAATCTCATCAAGGTTTCGGGATGCTATTTCCCAGAATGCAATGCACAAAGAGACAGACAGAGCCTCCAGTCAGCTGAGTCGTGTTCGTCAGACGACGCCAAAACTGTTAAAAACCTGCAGCTGGGCCTCTTGTACAGTTTCCAATCAGCCACAATTGTGTGATGATCAAGTATAATTTTCATACTGTTGCACAAGAATGCCACTTAAAGAGTCTGCTTCACCCTCCCTGACCCCCCCAACACTGTCGCCCCCCCCTCACCCCCATGCTGTCCCATGCTCGCCGGTCCTTCCAGCCCCGCTCTGCTTCCACAGCCACTCCACCTCCCTCTGGGAGCCCTGGGAGTGTTTGTACTGGAGGCAGCCAGCGGAGACGGCTGGTGTTTTCATAGCAAAATCTCTTTCCTGAGGTAATGCTGGCCCGGGTTGACCGCTGTAGCATGTAGGGACCAGCGGCGGCCCTGGCGAGAGAGGTCATGGATGGTCTGTGATCACATCACCGTGGAGCGCTGCAAGTTTAATGTTTAGCAGCCGATGGTTGCACTACGGCGTGATTTCACAAGCGCAGAGCGGCGGTTCACATGCATTCACAGTCTGGGAGACGTAAGCGGCTGCCAATACGAACCCCGCCCACAAACATGTCAGGATAAGCCTGAAGTATATTGTATTATGCAAATGAATCGGAGAGTCGTGACATCAAAAACCATTACAAAAGTAAAATCAAATAGTTTCTGTTCATTAGTCACAGTTCATTTTGGAAAATTAAAAAAAAACAACAACCATTAATCATGTTTGTATGGAAAACTCTACCAAATGTATGATCCCACTGCCAACGTTTAAAGGATCCTGACAAAATAATTTATGGTTAAAGAGCCGAACAGATTGTTTGCCCTCCCAGTGTGATCTGTTGCCCGAAGCAGCCACAAAATAGTTCAGTCAGTCGGTGCCTGTTAGTGCTGCCCTCAGTTTTGGCATGTTAGCATGTGAGCTTACAGTCCTGAAGAAGATAATTGCACTGAGGAGAAACTTTTATTATGCAAGAGAACATTAAATAAGTCATTAAATATATTTACAGAGTTGTAGTTCCCAAGATCCACATGTGTTCCTGTACAACCCTTTTAAAATGTCAATATGCTCAATGTTTACAGTGATTCTAGTAACATACGTCTAATGGTTTTCAGCTCTAGGTTCTATATTAATACTGTGAAAGTAAAAAAAAAAAAACACAGCCTGTATTCAGAAACTGAGCCTTAAAACCAGCCGTCAGGACTTCCTGTAACTTTGTGATGTCACAACGACGCAGTCACCAAGCCCCGCCCACCATCTGGACCCAACCATTTGGTTTTTCTGAGTGTCTTATTTTGAAATCTGTTCTGTTTTTATTGGATCAGCCAATGGTCAGCCAATCAGAATAAAGGCCCAGAGTCTCCTCTCTTCTGATTGGCTGGCACCGACCTTGACAGAGGAGATGGGGAAACTACACTGAGGTGTTTTTTTTTTTTTAGAAATATCTTCTTATGGATCAAACATTCAAAATAAAATGCAGGAAATGTGGAAAATATTCAAACCTACGGTAAGTGGCATAAGAAGCCTTTTGTATTATTATCAGAGTTCTCAATGACACGGTGCCACTGTGGTGTCGTATTTCCTTGAGACACAAGCAGAAACCATGACTCAGGAACTAAAAGTGAAGTCTGGCACCTGCAGTAGAAATATCGGTTAACTTCCTTAGTTCTTTAAAAGCTTCCTGCAAAAGCCCCAGTAGTGTTTAAAGAACCACCGCTGACTGACTGACTGACTGACTGACTGACTCAAACTCTCACGCTTTCACATTCAGGAAGTTGGTAAAGAGGTAAAGGTGTTAACATCCATTCAACCAGTCACTGTAACTTTAACCGTGCAACACAAAAGGTGCAGCAAAGGACCAGAGAATTCAAAATATGTGAATGGGCAATAAAGACAAATAAAGCTTTGGAAGGAATCTGCGGTTGTCTGGTGAAATACAATCACTGAAATACCTGTAAAACAATACATACAAGTGCAAGAGGAACCTCTGACGCTTCTGCTAAATCAGTGCTGCTGTTATTCTTATACTGGGAACACTGCAAAAACTCAAAATCTTTCCAAGAATATTTGTCGTATTTCTTGCAAAAATGTCTCATTTCTAGTCAAAACTAATCTCTTTCCATTTAAAATAAGACTCATCACCTACAAATTAACCTGTTTTTAGATCATTTTCACTTGTTTCAAACACATTTTCACTTGAAATAAGTAGAAAAATCTGCCAGTGAAAGCAAGTTTTTTGTGCTTGTAATAAGAAAGAAAAATTTATCAGATTTTTCTACTTATTTCAAGTAAAAATATGCTTGAAAGAAGTAAAACGTGTTGAAAAACAAGCTACTTTTTAATGTGATGAGTCTCATTTTAAGTATAATGAGATTTGTTTCGATTAGAAATAAGACAAATATTCTTGGTAAGATTTTGAATTTGTGAATGAATGAGGCGCTAACGACACTGGGATGGATCTGCTGCAGGATTCACGTCTCACAGTAAACCACAGCATACGCATTGTCTGCAGGATCAGGCCTCGTTTGGATGACGGCAGGCAAAACTTTTTTACGAAGCATGTATTAGGTCAGAGGGAGGAGTGTGTGTGTGTGTGTGTGTGTGTGTGTTCGCCGCGGCCTCTAATTTACTTAAGTGCAGTCTAAACGCTGAGGCAGAGATAAGAACGCCGCTAATAGACCTTGACCTCTATAGTGACAGTCGCACAAAGCGGGAGGACAAAGACAGAACCGTAACTTCTTCTGACGACCCACTGACTCAAATGTATCAGATCAGGATCAGGCCCAGAAACTTGGAAAACGTGCACACACACACACACACACACACACACACACACACACACACACACACACACACACACACACACACTGCTGCTATTTCTGCTGCGTCTGCTGCTGATCTCCTTCCTTGGGAACAGTAAAGAAAAAAAAAGAAATCAAACAAAAAAAACATTCTTTAAAGTCATTAGTAATTTGGATCGGTAGGTTTACCTGAGGCCCCTCGGGCTGCAGTGTCTTTGATGATTCACCTGAGCCACGGCGGCTGTTGTTTACCGAGTTTAGAGGAAAATTCTTCCATCAGGGCCGTTGTCACGATAATAACATGAGGGTGGGTGTGATTTATACTGTAATAGACAGATAAACAGTTCATCTCCCCACTGCTGCTGCTGCCACCGCTGCAGGGAAGGCTGCACTTCATGCTGCCTGCGCAAGCAACTTTTTCAAGGTGCAGAATAAGCAAAGTAAAGACACACAAAGACACACAGCACTCTCTCTCATTCTCACACACACACACACACACACACACAGATAGAGAAATATGCTTAACCCCAGCGCCGGTTGTGTAGTGTGTAGTGTGTGGGGTTGCGTAAGAGAGGAGCAGATGAAAAGCGGGAATGCGCCGCTGTCAACACCCGAACCCAAACGAGACAGAGTTTGTTTATCTGAACGCCTCCTGATCACCACCCGTGAACCAGGAAGCAGCAGGTGCCTCGCTCCAACGGCAGGCCCTGTATTGTTGACAGTGGATAAACAGGTTGGGGTTGGGATGGGGTAGTTAGAGAGTAGAGAAAAGACAGACTAGAGAGAGGCGAGGAGGGGTGGTGGTGGGGAAGGGGGGGTTTTATAGCGTGCATAAGAAGAGAGAGGGTTGTGGTGTTGTTGGTGTTGGTGTTTTCCCCTAAACATTGGGAGGAGGAATTAGCCCTGACTAGTTCAGTGTAAAATTTGAAAGTGTAAGCTGTTTGTTGTTTTTTCCCCCCCAGTTGGCGTTTATTAGTGTTGTCTTATTGCGGCTCTGCTGAACAAGCCTGGCCCGCGTTGTCGGGGCCTGGCAGGGGCGACAGCGGGATAAAAAACCCAGTGAGGGGAGATGGCTGGCGTTGGGGGAAGGAGAGTCTCCATTGTGTTTCCATTGTAGCTCTGTCACTCTCTGCTGCCCTGGCTCGCTGTCCCCCGTCCATGTCAGCAGAAATGAGCTTTTTACCCCCCCCCCTCCCACCCCACTCCTCCTCTTTCATCCCTTTCCCTTTTCTTTTCTTTTCCTCTGCAATTCACTCGACTGTTTCTTCAAATTCCTTAAAAAGCCCGATCACACGGTCTTAGCACATTAACACATCTGCAGCTTAACCTTGAGAGCCGGCCTATTGTCGCCCCCCGAAAGCGATTGAGAGCAGCAGCAGCAGCAGCAGGGACAAACAAAAAGTTTTTGGGATTGTCACAAACGCATACATGGGTTCATTTTGGAACAATGTCGCTGTAAACTGGAAGAAAAGAAAAAAAAAAGAAAGAAAGAAGAAAAAGGAAAAGTTGTTTCATAGGGAAGAAGTTTGGCTCCAACAGTGGGCGCATTGTTTTATGTAATGTTTCATCAGTGCAGAATGCGGCGCGGCACCCCGGCGGTTTCTCCTGTTCTTACTCACGCTGCCAGATGGAGTGGGAGGTTTGCCTCGGGGCAGGTGAGCAAAAGGGGAGATGGGAGGAGGTGGGGTGAGATGAAGGGGAGGACTCGGGTGACCAGTTTTACCTGGGAATGACTCGAGCCCGTCCGGACATGCAAGGGAGGGATCAGCCCGAGGGGAGGAAAGAGAAAGAGAGGGAAAGAAAGAGAAGAGAAGGACAGAGAAGTGAGTCTTCAGAAAAGGAAAACACCCCTCATCACGACTCATCAATCTTTTTTTTTCTTTTCTGTTTGGCCTCGATCTTTTTTTTTTCTTCCCCTCCCTTCTCTTTCCTTTATCATATCCATCTCCATCACTCCATGACTTTTCTGCTGCTCCCATAAAGTAGGCTAGAGCTTTGCCTTCCTATTCTCTTCTCTCTTCCCTTCTCTTCTCTGAGGTATTCCGTTTTTTTTTTCTTTTGAAATTCCTCGGAGATGAAAATGTTCCTGTAATTGTTGGCCTGTGAGGAAGAAGAAAGAAAAAAAAAAAAAAGAAGAAGAAAAAAATAAAGAAAAACTCCCACATACCAAGAGAGAAGTTGGATAAATAGAGGTCGGACAAGCCAGACGTTTTTAAAAGCTCTTTCTTTTCTTTGCGTCGTCTCGCCGCGACGACGATGGCAGGTTGTTTGTTATCGTCAGATTTTTCACACTTGGTAATTAATCAGGTGCGAGGAGTCGAGCGGTTTCGACGTTATCAATCAACTCAGCCCCCTGTTCTGATAAACCCGACTCAACGCGGCCAATGAGCCCATTGTCTCGGCCTGTTGTGGAGATAAGGACCATTTGTTTAAATCCATCTGAGCTGCAGCGGCAGGACTGAAGTTCATACAGTTACATTCACACGACACGACAACAACAACAACTCGGCTCGGTCATGTGAGCGGTAAAACACCGGCCGTGTCAGATTCTGGAGGAAACTACAGACAAGACGTGGGAAATTTTTGTTGCAAAGATCACAACAGTGATTTCTGTGACAGATCTGGATCATAAATGAAACTGTAAAGAAACTCAAAAACACCGGCCCTCTCATGTGACAGTTCAGGGAAACGTGACCTTTTGCTCTAATGTTTACAAGACACTGTAGTAAAAATGGACGCCTTGGGTAAAAAAAGAAAAGGTTTAGGGAAGTTAAACTTTCTGTAGGCTATCCAAGAGGCTTGTGTCTATATAGTTATGTGCATTTTGTAATCGGAGGCAACATGAAGCTTTTGGTGCACTAGCTCAAAAACATTCTTCTTGCATGGATGTCATGACTTTGATTTGATTTGGTTAGCTGCTAAATATGGAGCATAAATGAAAACAATGCATCTATGCACACGTTCGAGTAAAACTGAGGTCTTTGCATCAGGACCTGAAACCAACCCCCCCTGGCTACTAGACTGCACAATAAACCAATCACAAACTCCTCTGAAGGACTGATCACAAAGTAGTAGTGTGCAAAAATGTAGAGCGCTAACATCAATGCTAGCCCTTATACTATTTACTCATTTATTTTCAACTATTTATTATATTAACAATTCATGTTGTTGATATTTGTGAGTATTTTGACTTCTATGAAATGTGCTTTATGAATAAGACTTGATTAACCTGTGTTGTAATTATATTGTAGCGTAGCATTAGCTTAGCTCATAAAGCTGTAGGTGGAAGCTGCTGTGATTTTGCAACAGATGCTAACAACAGGCTAAAATCACAAAAGGCCACAGCACCGACACACCACAGACGTGTTGCTCCTCCTCCTGCTTGTTCGAAGACACTTCATTTCCTCCCAGTTTCACTCTGAGAAGCCGAGCCGAAGCTCAGCAGCTCCTTTATTACTCAACAAATCTCAAAGTTTCCTCGTTGACTCTGAGAAACCGGCAGACTCAACTCACACCAGATAAATGACTAGATTTATGTAGTGAGAGTCTTCTCACGCACTTACACACTTACACACACACTCTCTGGTGTAAATGCACAGATGCTTTTTTCTTCCCCTCGGTGCCACGTGTGTGTTCTGTGCATTCTGCAGTTTGTCAGGTGGGGAAGGAAGATGAGCCCACCTGAACTCTCCTTCACCCGGACGTCGATGCCTCGCAGCAAAGTCTCAGGGTGAGAAGGGGACGGGGTGGGGTGGGGGTGGGGGTGGGGGGTGTTTATGAGCTCCTCACACGAGTCACAGGGAGTTCTTCTCCTCTGGACTGTTTGTTTGCTTCCTTCTTCATCTGTCTTCTCCTTCCTGCTCGGTCAAACTTTAAACCAAACGCCGTCAGAGCTGCTGGTAATTACTGGGGTGACACTTAACCCCTTAACATCCACTGGCCCATCAAATATACACTTCATTTTAAATATAATAAACTGCAAATAACAAAAGAATAGTGTCTGACTGCATCACCTCCACACACGCCTCTTTTTTTTCTTTCTCCTTCCTCCTTCAAACACTCACTAAAAACACAAAACTAAATGTGAGATCAACTGTGACCATGCAGGTGATGAAACACACAACAGATGCATGAGTTTACGTTGTTTTCTCCAAAGTTTTTTTTTTCTTTTTTCTTGTTTTAGGGATGCCTTTGCAACTCTTATAGGCTACTGCTGCTGGCTTTTCTCCAACACCTGTCAGGTTACAGTGTTATTGTTATTCAAACACTGTATTTCCCCTAAACTGCTGCACTTCTACTCATTGAGAAATCCCCCGTACAGCCGATGCAACACATAACCACAATATCTCTGATCTGTGATTGATTTATTGATGAGAAACCTTTATTTTATTATGCTAGCTTTAGTTTCTTTTTTTTTTTTAATAAATGTTGCTTAAAGCAGAAGTAAGCGGAATATTTGTGTTAATATAAGTCTTAAATAGTTATATCTTCCGACAGCAATCACTTACATAGAGTGTTTGGACCGAAACACGGGTCTGTCAGTCACTCTGCTCTGCTCTGAGCCGAGGAGAAAACTTTTCTCGTATCCTACAAGTTTTATCCAATGAGGAGAGAGAACGGCATAAAGGGCTGTGTGTGCAGCCAAGGGATGCGCGTGAATGTGGTGCCGTAGGGACGAGGACCAATAGATCCACGACGAGGGTGGGGGCTGCTAACTCCATCGGCTGACAAGAAGTTATGGTGCGTTCAGGGCAGACCGTAATTCGTGTTTTTCCGACCTGTGAAGTCGTACCAGTTCGATCTGGTGCGAGTTCACGGGTCGGAAGTTACGAGTGGCCGTTATAGTGACTTTCACAGGTAAAACAGGTCGGAAAAACACGAGCGGGTTGCCTGGAACGCTACAAAGTCGTAAGTCGTGACTTGAAGCTGTAATTTACGGTTTCAAAAGCCTGCCTGGAACGCAGCATTAGCCAAAACGACCGGATCGCTTACTTCTGCTTTAATCATTCTCATGACTGTGTAACTGTAAACTAAAAGTTGCAGCATCACCTTTGACTCCTGCTCCTCCTCCTCCTCCTCCTCCTCCTCCTCCCTCAATTGATGATTGACGGTTGATTCACTGAGTCTTTCTGTGGAAGCATTACTCAGTCGTGGCCTAATGAACCCGTTCACTGTGTTTACTGTCCAACCTTTCTCTCTCTGTGTTTCCTGGAGGTACAGATGGAGGCACACACACCTGATGGATTGCCGACACAGTGACAGGTGGACGACAACATGTTTATGGCATTTTTTTTGTTGCTGTTTCAAGAGGAAACACAAGTTCACATGCATGGGAGAGGCATTTTCAGGTTCATGTTTGCAGAATAAAGGAACATTCATGTCTTTTTTGTGTTGTTTGTTTTTTCCTCATGAAGCCGTTGCCAGTTTTCCCTCCACCGCCGCCGTCGGCCCAACCTCACAAACACCACTTGAACAACAACATACGAGTCTTCTATGACCATAAGAGGACGGTAATGGCCTCTCAGATCAATGTCACCGCCTGTTTAGATTTAATTAGCAGCCTCAGAACAGGTTCTCTGTGTGAGTGCATCCACTTAGAGGCCCCTCATTGGATTTTCACGTTCACAATGGAAAGACTGAAGCGTCAATTCTAGTAATCCTATATCTGCACTTGCTGGCCTGTCCCTCGAGGGCAATGCAATGTAGTGCTCTCTCTGTCTTTCTCTCTCTCTCTCTTTCTCTGTGTGTGAGTGTGTATATGTGCATGTTTTTCATTCATTTGTCATAAAACATATTTGTTGCGTTTAAATGCGCCTCGAGTATGTGTGCGAGAGTGTGTGAGTGTGTGACTCTGTGTGTGTGTGTGTGTGTCTGCTCATACACGGCGGTTAGATTGATTGAGCGGTGAATTGCGAGTCCCCTGGGTGTTTTTTTAGCGGCTTGTTGTTTCTGTTTTGTGGCTTCACAATGGGCCTGTGTGAATTGGGGTGGGATTTGTATGCGAGTGGGTGGGAAGTGTGCGACTTTAACCCAATGTATGTATGATGTTATGTATTTGCAGCGGGTGGCGAAGGGGTTGTGCTTTTTTTTTTTTTTATTCTTGCCAAGCTCTTGAGCAACAGGGAATCCAAAATAGATTTCTTTTTTTTTGCTCCGGGTAATTTCCAGCCTAAAAGAGGAGCAGAGGAGAGGAGTGACAGTTTGAGATGATGTAGCATGTCTTGTATTTATATAACCAGGGTTGCCGTGTTGACGGATGGAAAAAATTTCAGAAACGTTGTCTCCGTATACTACGTGCTGCCGTGCGGATCTCGAGTGCGGATCGACGTGTCGTGGCCTTAATTATTTTCATAGCCGCGGAAAGTAAATGGAGACAGGAGGGGTTGTCAATCAAACATCTCCCAGCCCACCTCTCTTCTCCTTCTCCATCTCCTTCTCCTTCTTCTTGTTCTTCTCCTTCTTGCTTGACCAGCCCTGTGTGACCACCAGGTCCGGGCCGGTGCAGGGTCGAGGTCGGCGGTGGATGTGTGGGATGAATGCTGGGATTGTTGCGGGATGGGACAGGTTCCTGTGCAGCACCTGGCCATCTGGACATTACATCCCCCAGAGCCGTAATGGATGCCCTCCTCCCTTCTCCTCCTCCTTCTCCTCCTCCCCTCGCCCCCTTTAACTCCTGGCTGAAGACCCATTATGGACACCCCGACCAGCCCCTGAGGGGGGGTGAGCCCCCAGTGGGACCTCAGTTTTGGGAGGTTGTGCAACTGGATAATGGGCTTCATTTAAAGGGATAGTTCACCCAAAATTCAAATTTCACTCATTATCTACTCACCCACATGTCGACTAAGGGCTGGGAGAAGTTTCAGAGTTATCCGTGACTTCTCTCAGTTACAGCGGGGCTCCGCGCAGCAGTGTTTGTCCATATAATGGTTGTGAATGGATACCACTTTTCTTCGTCCAAAAAGACACACCAAAAACCATCCAAATACCTCCATGCTGCTCGTCTGTAATATCCCTCTTGTATTGAAGCCCCAACATGAGAAATTGTTCCGAAAAAAATTAAATAAGCCTATATTTTAAGCTTGTTTGTAGCGGAAGCTCCCAGTGTCTCAGTTCACTGCTCTTCCTGTGTCAGTGCAAATCACCGGCGGAGCAATTTCTCATGTCGGGGCTTCAATACAAGAGGGACATTACAGACGAGCAGTATGGAGGTATTTGGATGTTTTTTGGTGTGTCTTTTTGGACGAAGAAAAGTGGTATCCATTCACAACCATTATATGGACAAATACTGCTGCGCGGACCCCCCCATAACTCAGAGAAGGCACGGAGGACTCTGAAACTTCTCCCAGCCCTTAGTCGACATGAGGGTAGATAATGAGTGCAATTTCAATTTTGGGTGAACTATCCCTTTAAAGCTCCATTCACGGCGAGGCCGCACTCGGCTGCGTGGAGCTGTGAATGGGGGGGCCGGGGTCGCTGGGGGTCACGAAGCCCTGACCACCGGCCGGTTGTTAAAACCCGATCACCACCGCCGACTTGTACCATTACCTGCCTTCTGCCGCTGTGGCGACAGGTGTAAAGGGGCGGGGCTTGCGGCACAGGTGTGTGTGTCTGTGTGTGTGATTCAGGTTACCGTGGTCACAACCAGCAAAACCTGAGCAAACATGATTAAATCAGTGGAGCGCTGCACTGATATGAAGAGGAAAAAGAGAAGTAGCCGTGCCCTGTTGTGACCTCCTTTGTGGAGCGGCAGAGAAAGAGACAGGAACACCTGAAAGCTGAAGACAGGTGTGTGTGTGTGTGTGTGTGTGTGTGTGTGTGTGTCAGAGGGAGAAGGGACTCTCTATTGCATGAAGGAATGCTCAACTGTTCATTAACAGGGAGAAGTCATTGGTTGATTTCGCTCCCGTTGCTGCGGGGCGGCTCGCAACATTAACAGCCTTGATTTCCATTTCCACTTTAAACCTTGAAGTCTCTCTCTCTCTCTCACACACAGACACACACGCACACACACACACACACACACATACATACATACACAAATGACACAGACACACACAAGCTGTGCACACATGCGGACAGATACACGCTTGTCCACTCACATCAGAGCGCACACGTGTGCAGGGTTTCATGAAACAGTGAGTCACACTTGCGATAATTTATAGTGAGGTGAAACTGAAGTGCATGAGGACAGCTTATTGGCACATGAATAAGTGTGTGTGTGTGTTTGCACATTACAATACCATTTGAGTGTGTTGTTATCTTGTTTTTATCCACTTTCCTGCAGTGACTAAATCAACTTTTACTCTGTAAACTGTCGAGTTGTTTTACTTTGAAAATCTGAAAATCCGACACCGTCTCACTCGGCTTCGCATTCCTCGAGTGGTGAAACCGATGAGGCAAGATTTGACATGAAAAAACAGCGAGTGGAACAGTTGAACTTTTGTCTCAAACTCAGACATGGCAAACTTTTGCAAGAGTTTTTTTTTTTTTCTGAGCAGCCTCTCTCCTTCTCTCCCTCCCCCCCCCTGACTCTCACCCCGGGGGCCTCTTCATCTCATCACCTCGCCACTTCTCCCCTCACGGGGAACATGTCAGGTGTGATTGGAGAAGTGAGACAGAGATATTCCAATTAGCCGGAGCTGCAGCGTTACAGTTGCACCGCCTGCTCTGGAGTCACGTTGACAGGAGGGGGGGAGGAGGGGATAGGGGGGGCAGCTGGATGGATGGATGGAAGACTACTACTTTATTTAATGGGGCCTCGGTTAAGATGATGGAAAGCAGCGCGGTGAAGCCGGAGTCTTTCAGGGAAACCATTCAGCCTCAGTCACTTTCAAACCGATCAAGAATCTCATTATCTCAACGCCGAGATGCACAAGTGCTGAGAGCTGAGCGGCGGCTGCTGCGATGGGTCATATGCGACTAAATTGCAATTGGGGGTGGGATGGAGGGATGGTGGTGGTGGTGGGGGGGTAATAATGTGGTGAATGTGCACTAATGCTCATAAGACTGGATCCTAGAAGATCTCTCACCTGATCCGTGAGTTCCTCGTTGCTTATTCTGGGATAAACAGAGCTGACCCTGCATGGCATTTCATTGTGTCGTCTATTTCTGTCGTTTGCACAAAAATGAAACCCAGGCTTCAAAACTGCTGCAGGTTTTTTTTTTCTAGGTCAGTGTGCACATAGGTCAAAGTGAGCGACACTAAAAAATTTTTTTTTTTTTTTTCCCACAACACAATAACCTTTACACTGTTCCTGCTGCCCGGCTGCCACTTCCTAAACTTTGCTTCTGCATACATTTGAATATTCTGAGCGTGAATCAGCGTTTTTTTTGTTTTGTTATTTTTTTTTCTCAAGTGCCACTGTGATTTATGAAAACAAAACAAAAAATCCCCACATTTCCTCTGCTTAATGTTTTTAACTCGTCTTTATAAGCCTGATACTTCTGCAGATCTACCTATCTAACATGGTGCAAGACACAATTGATGGCCTTAGGTTCATTGTCATTGTTATTATCAAGGTTAGATCTAACGATGACAAGTGTCACTGACGGCATGCATGAATCAAGTAATCATCTAAACAAATAATACTTTACGAGCTGTCTCAGTTTCATAATGAGCTGCTTCTCCAGCTGCTGGAAAAAAAGAAAAGAAAAAGAAAAACTATTAGGCCACTTTCCTCCAACAGTCTAGTGTGACATGTTGGCATGTTTTAAAAACTCCCAGCGCGTGCTTTGATAGTTTTTCCCAACACGTTTTGTCGACCTTTTCTGGGGCAAGGTGACGCTATCAGTACAAGGGATCTTATCAGCTGTGTAATGTGTCATAAGTGGTAATGTAACTGAGGTGTGTGTATGTGTGTGTGTTAGGGTAGATGTGTGGCAGAGTGATGGCGATGGGTGTGATAAATGTGCCGATGTGCCACTCATTTCTGATCCACTCGGTAGCCCGAGGGGGGGAGAGGATGGGGTGAGGGAAGAGGAGATGGGCCGTGTTTGATAAATATGGGAGAGATTCCATCTGCAAACAAGGGAAACGTTAGATTTCTGATTAGACCTGCATGTGTGAAGGCTGCACTCTCGCTTTTTTTTTTTTTTTTTTTTTGGAGGACTGAGATTCATGATTTGTGCTCGGTGACAGCTCTGTAAAGCAGCGGAGATAGCAGCGATGAGGACGGGCTGTTGGTTTTTTAACTGGTGTTAGTGAGTGGAGATCTGCTGCGCTCGATAAAAGGAATAAACTGCACCGGCTTTTCACAAATGCAGATGTAGTGGCAGATCTCGTAGCACTCTCTCTTCCCATGTGTGTGTGTTTGAATGTGTGTGTGTGTTTGAATGTGTGTGTGTGAATGTGGGGGACGTGGAATGTTTCTCTACCTGCATCGACAGGTTACTCAGCTCTTCTTCTTTACCTGTCAGACCCGCAGGGCCAGGTCAGAGCTCGTTATGTGTCTGCATGACGCTCTGCATATGTGTGTGTGTGTGTGTGTGTGTGTGTGTGTGTGTGTGTTTGAGTGTGCGTGTGTGTGTGTGTTTTAGAGTCTCTGTTTACTGTATATACCACTCGCTATAGTGGGAATCTGTTTATGTCTGTGTTTCTGCTGTGTGTGACCTGCTTTCTTTCTACAGTTATTCAAAGCTGTTATTGAGCAACACATGCGAACCAGCATGCCGCTGCTTACTGTTACACATCGGTGTGTTGAATTTGCAACCAAAAACCAACACAACTTGAAACAAAGGCTGGTTCCATGTCTCTCTGTGTGTTGCCAACTAACATCTTATAGCTACTGTTAGCAATACAAGGCGGCCGGTTGAAAAGCTGTTTGTTATGATGTTAAGGTTAAAGGTTTGATCATTGCTCTGCAGGAAACCAGTGACTAAATGTAAATTAAACATGTTTACAGTCTCACTGTTCACTAAATTGGAACATTTTAAATTTATATAAGTATAATTTATAGGTAATTTTAAGTTTACAAAAGTATACTTTTGGGTATACAACAAGTACATTCATTGCAAGGGGTCTGTGAAAATATCCGCCGAACCTCTCTGGCACAAGTCAATCACTTGACTTTATTCTGTACTTGGATCAAGATATACTAAGTATTAGTACTTTGTGGCAGAAAGAAGTAAAAAGTATACTAAAGTACAAGTATAAGCTTTAGTATTAAAGTTTAAGTGTAAGTCTAAGTATTAATGTACTTAGTCTTAGACTATTCTTTATACTTTTAAGCCAAGTATACTTCACTATACTTTTCTTAAGTATATAAAATATAGTTTATAAAAAGTAAACTTCCAAGTATACTGCCTCAGTTTTAGTATAAAATGAGTATACTTGTAGTACACTTTAATAAACTACTTTTTGCTAAGGAATCACTCACTCATTCACTACTCACTTTATAGGGAATTCTATATAGACGACTATATAGTGAGCGCACTGGTAAAATGAATGCGATCTGTGACCGCAATGCATTATGGTATTTATATCTTGCTTAGTGACCATCATTGTGCACTACTTTTGCATCCGAATCTGAATCCGAATCAGAACAGTTTTTATTGCCAAGAGCAGTAAAGGTCAGTTTACAGCACGAGGAACTTGTCTTGGTGTCAGGTGCAAACATAAAGGTACTGTGGTATAGCCTACTATGAGTCCACTATATAAGGTATATTATTTAATACTCACTTAAAATTCGGACAGCACTACAAAACGACATATATAGTCCATTATATAGTGAGTAGTGAGTGATTTCGGACACAGACTATGAAGCTAATCCGCTAGCCTTTGGAAGACTAAACAACTGTTAATGCTATGTAGCAACAGCCAAACTTACAAATAGCTGCATTAACAAGCAAGCTAGTTGAGCTACTGTTTTAAATTTCGCAGGCCTGTATCACAAGTTTCACTAGCTATGTTACTAGCTAGGCAACAGGGATCATTAAATATTCAGTCGCCTCAAGGACAATGTGTTTATTCTGCAAATTTCCATGTCAAAAAAAGCAATGATGCATGTGTGGTATCACTTGTTCAACCTGGCTTTAACATGAACAACAGTGGCATTCCCGGCAAGCTAAGAGGAATGCCGCCCTACAGTTGATACGGTCAATGCAAAATAAACACTGAGAAACACACACACACACAAATCTCATCAACAAGCTATTCCAAGAATCGGACTGGAAGACACATAATTCCTGAACTGAGTCACGATCCGATTCATCCTTGTTGAGGAAATGACTGTATCAGTCTGGGGAGACTCACTGTTACTTCCTACATTTTTTCATCCAGGGACAGTCAACACGTGATAAGGCTGTTTGGGTTTCCTGAGTGTGAACTGAGTCACCCCGATTTTAGAATAAGAGACGAAGATGAAAACACTAATTTGGAGGGTGTAGCCCAACTAAAGCGTCAGAAGAAATGAACTGTGTATAACAATTCCTCCTCTACTCGGGGGTAAAATAACACCGTCGGCTTTTGAAAAGAACTAAACGGGGAGTAAAGTGGCGGTAGGTATAGGGGGTAGAAATTTACTTTCCATTTCTATTTCAGCCGCCCTGCGTTTTGGAGTGTTTCTCTTTCAGGGATAGTGTGTCGCTCGCTGTATGGAGGGCCTTGTTCCTGGGCCTGTATTGTTTTACCGGATCGCCCATTGTGCTCTCAGACAGAGCAGTGGAGGGAGGGTGGCGGAGGTAGAGGGGTAGAAGCGGCGGCGGCGGTGGTGCAGTGGCCCGGTGCCAGCCGTGACTACACCCGCTGCCAGCCTCCCGCCACGACACACACACACACACACACACACACACACAGTGGAATCGAGAAGCCCTGGATGCGAATGGCGGCCATGGGTGGATCAGAACCACTCAGGCCCAAACAAGGCTCTGTTACACAGGCAAACACACACACACACACACTAAGTGGCAGTGAGTATTGTCTTGCAGAAACAACTGTAAGTACTTAGCCATTCACACACACACACAGACACACACACACACACAAATGCACATGCACAGATAAACAAGAGCAAACAGTGCAGTGACTTAATTCAAGCTAATGCTCCTTTGCGCTCATTAGCTGGACGAAAAAGATAATCATTATTATATGTATCAATATTATTCTTGTTGCCATGGTTGCTGCTGTTATTCTAACAATTATTATTGTGTTAAAGCTCCTATTTACATCAAGACCCTTTTCAATGATGCTGTAAGTGTCTGTTTTTTGATTGTTTTTTGGGTGGTACAGAAAAAATCTTTACATATTCTATCATGATTATGGGAGATTTATGCAAGAACTAAGATAAAATGATAATAATGTGCACAAAATTGAAGCAGTGCATGTTAAATAGAGATAACAGGGTTATAAAGGAAATCTTTGATCATTCAGAAAAACACAATATCAAGGTTTTCTTAGCGGTGTATACGTCGTGTGTTTCATTAGTCGATCCTGGAGCGAGGCCGTTCTTGGCTGTTCTCGAGGCACCTTCTCTTTATTCTATGGAAGCGGTTACTGATTTCATTCACGCTGCTATAAATACAGCGAAAAGCTTTATAGCTTGCCGAGGACTAATTTTGGATTGTGGTTAGAGAACGTAGCTTTCTAGCTCGATACCTTTGATTGAGTGTAGCGCTCTGTTGTACAGTGACAGAGGCCTGTATGGTGAGATGACTGAATCAGAGTGCGAGAGGCAGGCAGCTAAAGGAAGTCTTTACAAAGCCACAAATATAACAGCTCAATCATTAGAAGTGTGTGTATGTGTATTTTTGTCTCAATATTTGTCAAAGTTCGACACAATGTTAAAATGGCCTTTAATACACTTGTTTTAATGGGTTTACAAACTGATCAATGCCCCCTAATTCATCACCATTGCTTTACACGTCACAAGCATTACAAGCTATTAATAAAGGTTGTTTAAAACCTCTGTCCTGATGTTTATTCTCCTCCAGCACGACACTCACTCCGTCTGTTTAGTCGACTCTTTAAAACTAAAGGCATCTGAGCCACAGTTCATTTATTAAGAACTTATTAACATCAACAGCTGCAGGCTGAATAAGTTATTGTTAAAACCGTTTATTAACAGTGGGTTTATTATTATAATTGCAGACGCCTCGCTAACCTTTGGTGCTGGCTCATTTGAAAGTTAGAAACCCAAAGACCCTTTGTGTACTATACAGGTGTATTTATGTATTATAAAATGTTTATTTTATTTTCCTACAGTATAGATGATTACATCAGTGTAGACTTTATGACTCCAAAGCTGTGGTTTCTGTGTGAGCACATGCATGTGAGATGATTAATGTGTTAATGCAGATGATTAAACAATTAGTCGGCAAGTTTCCAGACACAAAAATTAGTTTTGACGGTTCATTGTTGAGGTTATTTAATATCCAAAAGATGACAAGCGTTTGCTGCTTCCAGCTTCTTGGCTGTAAACTGGAGCTATTTGGGTTCTGAACCTTTGGTCAGACAAAACATTGAAATTTGGAGTTATTAGTATGTGCTATGGGAAATAGAGATGAGGATTATAATCATTATAATTTTTGCAGGTTTTGTAGATTTTAAAAATAATGTGGCTGAGTCTATGACGGGATGGGCTAAAGCAGATATAGAAACAACCTGAGGGCATCCTAGGTGAAAACAACCAACTAAAAATAATCTGCTTCTTAGCTTGATCGACTTTTAGCAGAAATATCAGACTGTGCGTCTGGCTGTGGGAGGTCTGACTCATACAATCACGCCTGCCAGAGTTTATTAGAATTAATAAAGATGTAATGTAATGATAGCCCTCCTGTGATTGTAAAATACCCAGACTTGGCAACACTCCAAAGGGAATTGCTTCCTCTGACAAATTATTGTTGAATTACAGGCAGCAATCTGTCTGTCTCCCCCCCATTTTCTTTCTTCCAGCAGACTTTCATCTGCCTGTCATTTCTAATGATTGTTGTCTCATGACGACGACATCATCTCCTCACAAACCGATGGTTATTGGAGTCTGCAAAACCTTCACATGACAGTGTCCTGTGCATCGTCTCTACCTTTCACCCCTTCCCTCATGACGCTTGTTCTCTTTTCACTCTTTATTCTCGGCCACTTTTTGCTGTTTAACCACTCACTAACCTTAACTATTGACAGACTGCAGCTATAAGTGGATGCTCACCAAGTGTCAGCAGCTGTGCAAATAGGTCAAAGAGTTCCAAGCTGTTAGTTTTCTTTAGTGATAACTAAATCTCCTGACCACAGAGCAGTACTACCTGTTACTAAAACTGCCGGTGCATAAATAACCACTAAAATAAGCATATTTAAATGAGTCAAAAGTTCATGAGCAGTGTTAAAGAAGCTATTTTGAAACTGCACCTTGCTGTGCTTCATTGGCAGAACAAAAAACAGGTAGTAAAACCTTTTGACATGAAAAACCTCAATGCTTCGCCCCTCAGTAGACCTGTCTCATCCATTTTATGTCCCAGATAGTCAGCTATAGGACATGCATTGGACACGCACTTACCAAAAGAACCACAGAGTCCTTCTCCTAAAAGTCTTTCCTCTTCAAAAACCAACAAACACAGATTGAAAACGCTCCGGTGAGTCTGAATCTCACCTTGTTGCTTGAAAGACAAAACACTAGAAAACCGACTCCGACCAGCTGAGATTTATGCTTCATTGGAAGTTGGGAGCTAATCACAAATATCAACACAGCATGTGAACAGAGTATGAGCTCATATCTGCTTACAGATGGCTTATGTTAATGCCACTAAGCTTTTAGTACATAACTACAGCAAGGTACAGTGAGTGCCCTGACTTTATAGACATTAAGAACAAACAGTCACAGCAGGGTTCACCTGAAGGGGACTGAGGCCTACAGCTGGAGGTCACGTCTAAACTGGAGTTGGATGACTTACAGTTATTGGCATTAGCTTCATGTCATTATGCATGAATGGGTAAGCAATTATAGTAATGAGACAGACTGCAATTCTTCTACTTGTATCCCAACTTGGGGTGTTGAAGGCGTTTCATTGACGACGGTTCCTTGTCTTTCCGCCTCTCTTTGCGTCTCCTTTGGTGGTAAACTGCTGTAATGCCGTAATGAAGAAATCTGTCGACTAATGCCTCAGAACAGACTGAATGGGTTTCTGAGCAGGACAATAAACATGCGAAACGCCTGCACAATAAGGGACGTGTAAATCTGCGCTCGGGGGCAATGAGGAGGTGCGAGTAGCTTGGCAGACTCTTCTTATGTCTCATCTTTCTCTCGTCTTGCTTCGTCTTTCACCCCCTCTTCTGTCTCTCGTAGTATTGGTGCTGGGAACCGGGAACAAAAACCCACTTGTACAAGGAGAGGCGGCGGGTGTTATTGGATCACACTGGAAAAAGTTTAGCCGTGTTGTGGAGGGCTGGTATGTGTTGTATATTTGTCTTTGTGGAGATATCAGTTCTCTGTGACTAGACTGTCCCTTCCTGTTGAAACTGGCCTCTTGCTGTATTTCAAAGGTATGGCATCCGAAGTTGTACCAGAGCAGATACTATATGCAAATGAAGTGAGGTTCAGCCTTGGAGGGCTTACAGGGTGAGGAGCTCAGGCCTCTTGGACCGACTCCAGAGGAGCACCGCTGCTCTTTTGTCTCGTACAGAACCAGTTGAGGTGGTTCAGGCATCTGATTAGAAGGCCTCATGGGTGTCTTCCTTTGGATGTTTTCCAAGTAGGCCTACATCTAACAAGGAGGAGACTCCATGGTAGACCCAGAACTTGCTGGAGGGATTACAGATCCCTTCAGGACAAGCTAGGAAGCATCGCTCCAGGAATGGCACGTCTGGAATACCCTGATTATCTTGCTGCTACTATAACCTCACCCCTGGATAGGGATGGGCATTTCGAATAATTTTCTAACCGAGTATCCTAACCTTGTTGTACCCGGGTAACCGAATACTGTAATAAAAAAATAAAATGACGTCATGTCTGACGAACAGAGCGCAGCCGGTGCATAAATGCGCTCTGTCCGTCAGACAGTCCGCATTACTGACACACAGCGTCGTCAGACAAAATATCAGGTGGATAATAAGTGCACATATGGGGCGTATGTGCATCTTTATGCCGGGGATTTATGCCGCAGCTGCCTCGGAGGAGAAAACGTTTTTTTCTTTTTTTTTTATCATTAGCAGTGCTTATTTATTAGTCCACACTACATTTTGGTGCCTTCGGTCCTCTCTGCCTCGCATTGTTTCAGGAAATAACTGGGAAGGTTTCAGAATGCTTGTTAACTGAAAGCATATTTTCTAACAGACCTGATGACACCTGTCGTCTCCCTCCCGATGGCTTACGCCGAGGGAACCACCACAGATTATTGTAAAAGGTTTGAAAGTCCGAGGCTCGATCCAAAACGCTTTTACACAGCAGAAAATCACGTTGCTTGATCTGAAACTGTTTAACACTACAAAAAGCCGAACCACGGCATGATAATGTAGTTTGATCCGACACTAGACTGCGCTCTAACGTGCCATTTTTTAAGACCTAGGTTAACCGGATAATAAATTCATAACTGGATAGCAGATTGCCTACTCGGGTACCCGGGTACTCGGGTAACCGTGCACATCCCTACCCCTGGATGGATGGATGGATGGATGTTCAGTGGAAACCCTGCTTCAACGTATGTATACACAAGCGTAGCAAAGCTAGTCCGAACATGTCTTGTTGTTACTGAACACAAACACATGACACAAGCATCAAACTTCTCAATGCTTTTGGTATTTATCCGGGTTTTCCTCTGAGGAACTGCTGACTGTCCGAAAAGATTTCTCTTGGTCTGGATTTCTAACAGGTTCTGTATTTGTTGCTGGATAATCTTTGTTTGATATATCACAGAGCGACATTTAACATTTAACTAAACTGCAGTGGACAAATTAAAATACACCTGCAACCACAGACTTATACAAACATACGCAGCAGCGCTTGGCAAGCCACAGCAGCTAATTACAGGTGTGGCTGCTTAAGTAATTGGTGTGTGTATTTCTGTCTGTGCGTCTGTGAGCGAGGGATCAGGTGGATACTTAAACGCTCTTGTTGCCTTTCACTCACACTCTTTGTTAATCCTACGGGGCCTTAATGCCAAACGCTGTTGCTCAGTTACTGTCAAATACACCTCAGGCATTTCTTTCTTCTCCTATACTAACTGGTTTGTGTGTTTTATTTCCAAATCTCCTAATGACAGAATCTGTCACTCTCTTTTCTGAGGAGGAGATTGCACCACGTCCAGTCGGGGAATTCAAACCTTGACAAAAGGTACAGAAATGATGAGTCCATTAATCAATCAGAGGATAATTCATCATTTACAAAAGCAAGAATGCAAGAAATATTTTTCTTGTTTCAGCTTCTGGAAAAAGTTTTTGCATTCTAACCTCGACACATCACAAAGCCTCAGATGCATCGTACTGAGATTCATGAACTTTTAACATTTGAACACTCTGATGCTTTTACATGTTACATCAAATTATTCAAGAAAGACACCACCAACAAAGTTTACCCATGCACTTAAGTTACTGTCATGAAGAGATTCACCAATGTTATATACTGTATATCTGTTGGTGTGAAAAACTTGTTTTAAAACAGTTTTTCATCTAGATTTTGAATTATCAGAGGGTTGTTTGGGGTATTTTTCATTAGATTGTTTTTGTTTTTATGCTGTTTTATGCTGTTCTTTTAAAATGTTTTGTCTTTATGTAAAGCACATTGGGTTGCCTTGGTATGAAATGCGCTATATAAATGTAGATGCCTTGCCTTGCCTAGATTTGAGCAAATAAAAATGATGTGTTTTTCCTTTGTAACATTTGCATGGCTTTTCTTTGACACATATTCGTTTTTACTACAATAAAACAGATCGAATTCACTCTAAATTGTTTGGTTAAGATTGGCCTTACTCGGTAAGCTTGGTGTGAGAAAGCAGGACTTTTATAGTATAGCTGTGGTGAGTTGTCGGCTTTTTATCGATCACTTTTTTATCAATGAAATCACATAAAACTGGTGTTGATGGTGGCGTTCCTCAATAACCATTACCAGGCCTCGTTTAGAAACACTACATCCATGGAAAAAGGTGATGCTGGGAGCAGGAATCAGTCTGCATCAATCCACTCTCCATCACGTTTCCCTGAATGGCCCGTGGTGTCGGCTTCCATAAACAATACCACGCGGTAAGAATCAAGTGAGCTTTCCGCAGTGTAACGCAACACAGGCCCGTCACACAAGCCTCCACCAGCTCTAATAATACGCATCATTCCCTTAGACCCTCAATATAATTTATTAACAAGCCCAAACTAAAGGAGGCCTCCGTCCTTGTGTGCGATGTGGAGAGAAGTGAAAGGTCTCCTCTCAGATGACGGAGTGTTTATGCTGGCTAATCTCAAAGGTGGCTTTTTTTTTTAACCATTGTGGAGGGAGTCTTTGTTTTCGCTTAAGGAAAAAAAAAGACTACTCAATGTAAATGAATAGGGGATCAGGGTTAACCCCTCTAGGGAATGAGAGAGAGTGTGGTGTGTGTGTGTGTGTGCCTGTGTGTGTGTGTGAATCTAGTTCAGCCATCTTAATCCAGCACCCAGACTCTTGGCTCCTTGGCTCATCAAAGTGAGAGGCCAGCAGTAGCCAGCCCAGATTTAATCTCTGTGTGTTTGTTTGTATGAGTGTGTGTGTGTGTGTGTGTGTGTGTGTGTGTGTGTGTGTGTGTGTGCGCGCTCTGCATTGTGGCCCCTTCATACGCTCAAGGGCTTTGCAGCGTGATAGCGGAGCTGAGCTAACGTTAGCATCATTTCTATCTTTTGGTCAACAGTAAACTGAAAGGGAGAGAGAGAGAGATCCATTGTTGCATTCACACAGTTGCAGCAGCACACTGGGGGGGGGGGGTTGGGGGTCTGCACGACGGTCGTGGAGCGCTGTCAGCTGCAGATAAACTGACACAGGTCTGAGTTTGCACCTCTCAGCGAGAGCAAACACGCGGAGGTTGGTGTCGGATAAGGAGCGAAAGGGGGCGGAGAGTTTGTTTTTCTAAGTGTAACCAGCAGAGATACGGGCTGGAGGAAGATGGAGAGGAAGCGAGGTGAGAGCTAGTGCTCAGATTTAACCATCAGTTTGTGGAGGTAAATAACGATACCCATCTTTCACAGAGAGAAAAAAAAATTGCCACAGGCCAATACACCTCAACATACATTATATAATCACCTCCAGGGCCAATGTATTTGCTTAGTCTTAATCCCACTACTATTAGCAGCTGTATTTAACTTTGCATTTATTTGCATCTATAGATTTCACTTGCAAAACATAAAAAAGAACTCATAAAACATGATGCACATGATGCATCTCGACACAATGGCTTCTTTTTTCCCAAAACGTGCCCGTGCATGTCACGTAACTGTTCCTCAGTCACGTATAGGCTTTTTTCTTTTTTTTTTGCAGCGGTGAGTAAAATTAAGAGGCCGCTCAGGAATATTTCTGTCTGCATTTTACTGTTTATATCCGTGTCTATGTCACGTGAGGAAGGTGCAGCAGCAGTTTTCCTCTTTTTCTGTCATTTTTTTTTTTTCATTTTTCTTTTTCCGCAGCGTGCGGTGGCGTGATGCAGGAATGGAAATCTACCTGCTCATATCAAGCCTTTCGTCACACCGGGTTGTTGCCAAGATACATAGATCACTTCATATTAAATTCCTTGAACTAACCTGACACACAGCTGTAAATCAGAGCATGAAAGGAAAGTTAATCTGTTGCTCTCCCTCTCTCCACCTCCCTCTCTCTCTCTCTCTTTTTCCTTCTTCTTCGTTCCATAATTTTAATGTCTTTTTAGTTAATAAGCCAAAAAATGCCTGGACTACTTTACATCTCCAAGCACACGGAGTCACTGAAGGTCAAACCACTTAACAGTCTCCATTATGCCTTTTTATTAGTTTTGTTTTGGCTTGATTACGGGTGGATTCCCTCTCTGACAGATGCTTTCATCCTTTCTCTGTGCATAATTATGTATAAATGATTCAGACTGAAATGTGCTTTGTTAATTTCCCAGCATTCCCCGAGGTGTTATTTACCCATGTGTCTGAGGTCCAATCAGCAAAGGCTTCTTGCCTCATTAACACGCAGGCTAAATGGGTTAAGGCCTGATGAACATTTCCAGGGAGGAGAGTCCGTGTTTCCTCCGAGCCGTATCTGCACCTTGCAGTTTTTCCTGGGCCGACACTTTCTCTCCCGACGCGGCAACTCAGAGAAAACTTATGTAACTTTTCTCTCTCAAAAACATTTAGATATTTTCTTTTCCAGCCGTTCGGGGGCACTGCCACTTATTCGCAGGGCGAGGTTATTGTGGAGATTAAATGTCATCTTTTGTGTCAGAGGACTATTCATTACATAGTGGAGTTTTCCGGCTTTGGAGAGTGGGGTCAGACTAATATTTGGAGATGATGTTGGCTTTTAATAAAAATATGAGTCAGCTACACACTTATTAGTCAGTTCCTTTCTTTGTTTGGTTTAATTTATTTCATTTTCTTTTGAAACTCTCAGGCCGGTCGCTTGGTTTTCACTCCCTTTATAATGCAAACGTTTGGAGTAACGGTGTCCAAGTGAGAGAGACTGAGTCAGACCAGGGTCAAATTATGATCAGGACACGTTGGGTCTTGTTCTGTGGCCACCAGACTGAGCTCATGTGTATAAATCTACTGTAATTATCAGGTTGATTCAAACTGACTCACCTCTAATTTTCACTACCTGCATTTTTATATTAACAGATAAAGGGGGAGTTGATTGGTCCAGGATGGGCTCTTCTTGAACCAAACTGAAGTGTAATAAAGAAGTTTAAAGGGATAGTAGCATTTTTTTAAAGTGGGGTTGTATGATCTACCCTAAGTACTTTAATTGCAGTAGAAGACTCTCTGCACTCCTCCCGTTAGCAACGCCAGCCCATAGCCCTGCCCAGAGAGTTACAACATACAGTGTTGTGAACAGACCCAAAGAAACGGCCTATTTTCGCGGCCTAAAAGAGGTTTTACCTAAAAAAAAAATACACAGTTCCATTGCGATTTAAGTACTTAGAGGCTATTTGTAGATCATACAACCCCAAATTTAAAAAAATGCTACTATCCCTTTAATTGGATAAGTTCAATCAGATTCAATCAGAAAGTGACAGTGCAAGTTCATAAAGTTCTCTGCAGGCGTGTCGACAGTTGGTGAAAATGAAACAAAAAAGCAAGTGTGGACGTCGCAATAAACTCATATTTGCGACATGATAACCGATATAAACATCTTGTTGACGGATCCTGAGGTATATCGTTGCCATGGCGCCAGAGAGTAAGTCCTGTTTTTTTTTTTTTTTTCTCTTTTTTCAATCTATTTTTCAATTTCGATGAAGCTGCACCGTGAGCACGTCACGCCGCATTACATAAGAATAGCTCCTGTTTGCACTGTTACCATGGATACCCAGAAAAAAAAATCAACTAAAACAGGTTGGGTTATGACTCGGAGACGAAGATGAGCAAAAAAAACCACAAAGCTGAGTTTATATTTGGTGTTTTAGGCTTTTTTTTCTGTTTCCACACATTAAAAGGAACTGGTTTCACTGGGAAACAAACACCAAAGCTGTTATCAGTCTTTAATATCCTGCTGCGGATCAATCACCGGGGCCGGTCCTGAAGAGGATTTAACCACCGTCCCCGTTTTACTTTACAGCTCGTCAGATAATTCCCACCGTCCGTCCCTTCCGTCCCTTTTGTTCCCTCTCATTTTCTCCTCTCCGTATCTGCCACCGATGACACTAATGCAGTCCTTATCGTCACGTCCAGGTTGTTTTTTATTTTAATTAGTGGCGGCCGGGACACAATGGGGCCTGTTGCTATCTGCGACGCCTCACCTCCATCAATTCCAGCTGTTTTTTAAAGGGTCATTCTTCCTGGTCGTGGTCTAACCTGCTGTCCCCCCTGCTGCTCCCCTCCCCTTCTCCTCTTTCTCCAGAGAACCGTTTGGGGGTCCTGGTTCCCACCGCCTCGGGGCCCTCTCTGGAGACCAATATGGAGTGATGGGCAGATAGCGTCACTGCTCTGCTGCAGAGGAGAGGAGAGGGAGGGCAAGGGGTGTAGGGGAGGAGGAGGACCGCTGCGTTAATGAGACCAAGAGAGGGCCAGAAAAAGGGAGATAAAGGAGTGTGAAAGGGTTTTGATGTGGGATAGTTAACAGTTTTTTTTTTCTTTTTGGACAGCTCAGACATCAGTGGTTAGTGTTTACCCACACAGGCTGCACGGGGCTCAGGCTGTGACCCCTCATAAGTAACCTTGACACAGGATCAACATCAATAAGGCAATAATGGTTCAGGGAGCATCAGCGACTCCCTGGGTGTGCAGGTTTTCTGACAGGCCAGTTTAAAGGGACTGCCTCGGTTATAATGTTTCACAATACAACCAAATGTAAATATGTAAATAACCAGACATAAATATCTGTTTCTTTGAAGATCAAATGTTTCCAGGAACCTCTATCTGCTCTATCTATTTTATTTTACTTCCTATTTCCCACTACTTCCCACTTTCATCAGAGGTTTGTGTTTGCAAGCTGTACTTTCGTTCGTTCATTCGGTTTCGCCTGCCCTTAAGATCAGGGGACTTTTGTTGTTTGTCATGAACTCTCATTAAAGTTGTGGAAAGTCATGAATAAAAGTCATTCAATCAGCCTCCTCTGGTGTGAGGAAGTCTTGGGGTTTTTGTCAAACAATTACCACGACTGCAAGAACATTGACGAAACTCCAAAACGACTTCAAAAACAAGCTGAACACCAAACTCTGAGTTGGTTCTACCATCATCTAGAAGATTAGTTGACATGGTTTCTTCTCTAAGTAGCTCAACTTTCAACAAATCTTCCTACAACTTCAGTCTGATTGGAAATAAATGGACTAAATGTCAAATCATGAGAAGTTCAACAACTTGCAGGAGCTAGAGGCGAGCATCGATACTGGACGACTCTTCCAACCTTACTTCACCCTAAGAGTTTGTCAGCGCCTCTAAAGGCTTGCTGATGATATTAAACTTTGTCAGATTTGACCAGATGTAAATGAACTGATGTAAATGTCCGTTTCTTTGAAGATCAAATGTTTCCAGAAACTTCTATCTGATCTTTCTATTTTATTTTACTTCCTATTTCCCCACTACTTCCTAGTTTCAGCAAAGGTTTGTGTTTGCAAGCCGGACTTTCGTTCATGGTTTTGTCTGTCCCTAAGGTCTGTCTAGAAGACTAGTTGACATGGTTTCTTCTCTAAGTAGCTCAACTTTCAATACATCTTCCTACAACTTCATTCTGATTGGAAATAAATGGACTAAATGTCAAATCATGAGAAGTTCAAGGACTTCGAGAGCTAGAGGCGATCATCGATACTGGACAACTCTTCAAACCATAGCTTCACCCTAAGAGTTTGTCAACGCCTCTAGAGGCTTGCTGATGATATTAAACTTTGTCAGATATGACCAGATGTAAATGTCTGTTTCTTTGAAGATCAAATGTTTCCAGAAACCTCTATCTGATCTTTCTATTTTATTTTACTTCCTATTTCCCCACTACTTCCTAGTTTCATCAAAGGTTTGTGTTTGCAAGCCGGACTTTCATTCGTTCGTTCGGTTTCGTTTGTCCTTAAGGTCAGGGGACTTTTGTTGTCATGAACTCTCAGTTAAGTTTTGGAAAGTCATGAATTTAAGTCTTCAAAGACTAGTTGACATGATTTCTTCTCTAAGTAGCTCAACTTTCAATAAATCTCCCTACAACTTCAGTCTGATTGGAAATAAATGGACGACTCTTCGAACCTTAGAGTTTGTCAACGCCTCTAAAAGCTGCTGATGATATTAAACTTTGTCAGATTTCCTGATGTGTGTGTGTGTGTGTGTGTGTGTGTTTGGGGGGGTAGAGGTCACATTGCCGTGTCCTCTCGAGCGGCGACGACTCGTAGAGATAGCAAGGTATAAATTAGATTGAAAAAAGGGCCGTGGTCGCCACAGAGACGGCGGCCTCTCTCGGGGATATCGCGAGCAATCGCTTGTACATAAATAATCTGAGATTCCTCTTCTGCGTGGCAGATGAAAGCCTCAGATCCCCACGTTTCCTCCGCGTTTAAATAAAGTAGGTCACCTCTACGACTCATTAGCCTCATCAGTTTCCATTACATATTCATGGAGGGGGAAATGAGTTTACATGTGGATGCCCCCCTCTTCACCTCCCTCCTCAATACACATGAAAGCTGGGGCATAAACGGGGCCTTCTTCCCTCTTCTTCTTCTCGTCGCCGGCTGATTGTGCATCTCCCCTGTGGTCCTGGTTTGTATCAGAGAGCATTCAGAGCTCCCAGAGGACTGCCTCCTTTGTCGGAGCTCGGAGGAGTTAAATCGTATATAAAACAAATTAATTGCCCCTGTTAGATCACTCAAGCACTCACCCAGGGGAGCATGTGCTTATCACACACCCACGACCGCACACACACACACAACACAACACACAACACACAACACAACACACACTCTGCTCTTAGCGTTCCTGTGCTTGCCAGCGTCAGGCCTCTGTGGGATTGGGGTGGGATTGGGGGGTGTAGGGGGGGGTTTGGTCCATCTGTTGGTCTCCTCTGAGTCCTGACTCCTGCTTTAATTATCACAGCCGTCCATACCTATCCTCATCTCTGCGCTCCATCTGTCCCACCCAGCTCCAATGTGTCTGATAGGGACCCCTCATGTTGTTTTATGGGGGCCAATCAGTGCAGTCTGTACAGTGGTGAGGGAATAGAGTGGTGGTGGGGTGGGGGGGGGGGCTTTTTCTTTTACAGCCCCCCTTCATTCAGCTTGATTCTCTACTGTAGAGGTCACTCTGATTGCAACCTTTATGGCGAACGCTAACGGCTGTCATGGCAGACAGCACAGCAGAGCAGAGCACAGCAGGCCAGCCCGGTGCCGTTTATGGCCTTAAGTGTGTGTGCGTTTGTGTTTAAGTGTGTGTGATTGTGTGAGTGTGTGTGTTCTGGGAGCCTGGCGAGGTGTTTATGGCCTCGTAAGAGTGTGTGTTTAACAGGATTAGACTCAACAGTACTCTATGTGTTGATATGTGGAGACACGGGGATGTAACTTAAGGCATCTCCATTCAACTTTATACATTTATGCAATATTATAACTTTAACTTCATCTGCATGTGTGAAATAAAAAGTCAATTAAAACTTAATCGAACTCCATCTAAAACATACTGATGCTGTCAGGTAAAAACCAAAGTAAAACTGTATTTTCAGAGCTTTGTTCTTCAGAAAAGTGTTTGATAAGTCTGATCAGTTGAAACTCATTCATAAAAATGACCAAACTTGCTCAATTTAAAAGTAAAATCTATTTTGATAAAGTGAAAAACCCATTTTCTGTGGCAATGTTGTATGTATTGTCCCTGTTAATAAAAAATTAGAATAAAAATAAATGGCCTGTCAGTGTTGTACATTGTAATAAATTAGATAAATAATAGATAAATAAGCACCATATTTTATGAGCCGATGATAAGTTGTTTAACTGAAATTTAAATGAAGTAAATTTAGTTATGAAATAAATGTTATGTATAAGCAGAATTAATAAAAAAAGAAAGAAAGAAAGTATTTCAATGTTGCACTCAAACATAACATACAAAACATGGCTCATTAACGAATTTCCCTTCAATTTTGATTCATTTTGTTGTTATTTACATATAATCTATTGATTTCAATGCATTTTGCAAGTATGTTTGTGATATGACATCATTTAACTTTACATCTCCCATTAAAATCTATTGAATATATCATTAATCTGATCTAATCTGGTCAGTGTCAGTATAATGCTGCACCGGTTCCCTTCAGATTACATCAGTGGATGTAGCTGGTTTTATCAGACGCTCCTCAGGTATCAGCTGCTTCAGTCCTCTGTTGTAGGACGGTGGACACACACTTAGAGAGAAGGTGTGTCAGCAGGTTGTTGGCAGTGTTTGCGTCGCCTGTATTCAGACTCATTTACCTCCTCCTGTGTCTCCTCTGTGCTGCTCTGTCATCTGTCTCTGGGGTCGAGTGGACCAACATGAGCACAATAAAACCAAATTGGCTATTTGTTTTCTGTGGCTGAGGCTGAGCAGGGGGCCCCGACGCCAACTATCAGCCCATACAGAGCCATCAGTGCAGTCAGAGGGAGGCTAACACACACAGTCATAATGTTAATTTAGCCCCTGTAGTTTTATTCCAGCTCTATTGTTCAGCTGTTTGACTTGTTGACCTGTTGCATTAGGACAGTGCAGCGACAGACAAACAGATCTTTATCTCTGATTTCAGGCTTTTGGAGAGAAGAAGAGAATCTGAGTCATAGATTAGAAAAAATATATATATTTTGTTGAGCTTTGTCATGATTAAATATTTAAAAAAGAACATGAATGAACGTGCACCCATTCATAAAAAGAAACTGGGCATGAACCTACTGTATCTGTTGTTCACAGTGTTAAAGGAGATATAAACACTAAATGCATGGAAAATGAAATAAGATAAATAGATAAGAGAAGATAAATCAAATGATCTCAAGTGATCATTGCTGTAACTAACCTTCTGGAGGTTTCATCTTATTTCCTATGTGTTTGATTCAAAAATAATTTAGCTTTTCTAAAAATATTAACCTTTAATTTGAAATAATGCAAAAATAATTAACTTTTTATTTCTCACCGATGGATTTATTGATCTTTCCTGATACAGAATCTTAAAATCTATGAGGATTTTTAAATTTGAGGCAGATGAACACAAAGTACGAGTGGAGAATCAAAGATAAAAAACAGTCGTCACTTCTGCCCCAAACATGGAACAAAATCTGCAACTTTTATTCTGAAATTTCAAATAATTAAATTATGTAAAACTTTTTTTTTTAAACTTATGATGTCACTGAGTTAATGTAGCCTACTAGAAAACTGCAAGAAAGAAAGAAAGAAACACAAAGAAAGAAAGAAAGAAAGAAAGAAAGAAAGAAAGAAAGAAAGAAAGAAAGAAAGAAAGAAAGAAAGAAAGAAAGAAAGAAAGAAAGAAAGAGGGGGGAGACACTGATGATGATGCTGAGGTTCAGTAAATGAGTCCAGGTAGATTCACCGGTACACTGCAAAAATCTTACCAAGAATATTTGTCTTATTTCTAGTCAAAAATGTAATTTCTAGTCAACAAGTCTCATTATACTTATAATATAATTAAGACTCATTGCATTTAAAAAGTAGCTTGTTTTTAGACACTTTTTACTTTTTTCAAGCATTCACTTGAAATAAGTAGAAAAATCTGATAGTGGAGCAAGTTTTTCTTTCTTATTACAAGCACAAAAAATTGCTTTCACTGGCAGATTTTTGTACTTATTTCAAGTGAAATTTTGTTTGAAACAAGTGAAAATGATCTAAAAACAAGTTAATTTTTAGGTGATGAATCTCATTTTAAGTGAAAAGAGATTAGTTTTGACTCTAAATGACATTTTGACAAGAAATAAAACAAATATTCTTGGAAAGATTTTGAGTTTTTGCAGTGTAACGTCCACAAACACAGCGACACCCTGAACTGAGCCGAGCCGAGCTGAGCCGGTCGGGCCAGTCGGCTCTTCATGAGGGGGTGGAGGGGGGTGAGGTGGGTGTGGTGGTGGTGGGGGGGTGAGGAGGGTGTGGGTGGTGGGTGTAGTAGGTGTAAGGCCTGGTGGCCCCCAGCAGGACCAAACAAACTCCTCAGTCAGAGCCTTAGCAATGCAAATGGACGTAAATACCATAAACGTGTGTCTCTGTGTGTGTGTGTGTGTGTGTGTGTGTGTGTGTGTGTGTGTGTGTGTGTGTGTGTGTGTGTGTGTGTGTGTGTGTGTGAATGGACTGGCCCCAGGGGGCTAACGTACCCCTGTAATCAGCCGACCCCAGAGTAATGTGTGTGTGTGTGTGTGTGTGTCCCTGCTTGCCTAATAAGCTCATTTACCCCCCAGGGCCACGAGTGTGTTTATCAAAGACATTCTTCTGACTCATTCATCCGTCCATCTCTGAAAGTCTTTGAGTCTTTGAGTGAAATTACGAATAATTTACAGAAATGAAGAATTAAAAAAAATAAAAAATAAAATGCAGAGTCACCAAACGCACACATAGCACGGGAACTTTTACACACAGGAGGGGGCGGTTTTCATTTCTGGAGTGTGCGTGTCTGTGTCTGTGTGTCTTAATAGCAGGAGGAGCCGTTTAAGAAGCGACACAATTAGGAAACAATGTGAGGAACAGTAGCAGGTCTGAGGATTAGACAGAGGTCAAATGTTAATGTCCCCGTTTTTTGTTGTTTTCAGGCTGAACACGTGGAGGAGGTTATAGTGTGTGTGTGTGTGTGTGTGTTTATAACTGGACAGGCTTGTTTCTCTACAACCAAGGGGGGGAAAGTACCTTGAATATTCCTCCTTAAACAGCAGGAATGTGAACTATGCCTACGCTTTAGTTCATGAAAATGAAGACAGAGAGAGAAAGAGAGAGAAAAAAATGTCTCTGCACTGTAGAAAAGAAGAGATTAACATTTTTCAAAGCTAAAATAAAAAATGAGAAAGTGAAACTGAAGAAGAGGAAATCAGTGACACTAAATGTGTTTGATTGACGGGTCAGCTCTGCGTCTGTATTAAACCATTATTAAAGGTTGTGCGTGTTGTGACGCTTGACGTTTGCCAACCTGCTTTTCAATAATTGGAGCTTAGTGTGATAATTAATTTGTATTTTCCTATTTTTTTTTAATATTATGTCTTTTTTTAATATCTTTTTTAGATCTAATTTCTCAAACTCTGCTTCAAACTTAACTTCACATCCACTGTCGATTCACAGAAGCTGCTCTTATGGACAAATAACCAGAGTGTAGTTGATAAGCAGGTGTGACACATACTGTACTGTAGGTGTGACATACTTATTATCATTTTTATGTTTCTCTTCTCCATGTTTTCTTTGTTCCCTTTTGTTCTCATGTGTTTATGTTGTTTCTATCTGTTGCATCTCAACACATTTATTTTAGATTGTTGTGAACCTTGGTATTTCACAATAAAAGACTTTCGGTTGCTAGTTGTTGTTTTTTCCACTCCTCTATCATAACCTCATTCATGCTTTGATACTCATGTTTTGATACCCTTTGAGTCCTAACACCCTTTACTTGGTAATAGTCCAAAACAGTGGTTCCCCTCCTATAACATTTAGTTTTCAGGTGTTTTATAATAAAAGTGGGAAAAAGAGGAAAAACTAATTATTCCCTTCTTGCTTGGGACCCTCAGGAATGACCCCAAGGCCCCCTGGAGGTTAGATGAGGAGATTCACAGCACTCTTGTATCAGCTAACGTAGCTTAGCTTGATCACATAAAAATAAAAAAAAAACTTAAATGTATTGTTTTGTTTTAGTGAAAATGTGAATTTGTGAATTTCAGAGATGGCGATTGGTGTATTTAGTTCCATCTGGACACACCGGGACTGGCTATTTCCAGTCTGTAGGCTATGCTAATCCATGCTAAGCTAATATAAGTGGTTGTAGCTTCGTAGTATTTAAAAAAAAGTGACAGAAAACTTTTCCAGTGGTTTAAATAAATAATAAAAAGATCTGAGTTTGTTTTAGTTTTGATATATATACAAGAAAGTTGCGGCTGAACGTGCTGCTTTTAACCGTCCGCTAAAATCTCTTTAGGTTAGGCTGTTTTCAGATGAATTGAAGAAGGAAAGATGGAGGGACCGAGGAAGGTACGGAAGAAAAGAAAAAGAGGTCAGAAATCAAAAAAAGCTTCTGAGAATGGAAACAATGGAAGAAGGAAACTAGGTCAAAGAAAAGACTTGGAAAGGTCAAAGGGTCAACGTAACGTGTTGTCGTGTGAGTTCCTGAAAAGAAGACACTTCACAGTGTCGTGCGCCATTGTGTCTAAATCGTGTAAAATGAAAGGCTGCGGTCAGTGGAGTATTATTATGGTCTGGATCTCCTCCTCATCCTCCTCCTCCTCCCTCGGTGGACGTACAGTTCCTGAGTGCTGTCCCGTCCTGACCTCTGGCTCGTGTTAATCGCTGCTCAGATAATTACTCTGAGAAACCCAGATCAAATGCAACAAACCCCCTTTTTTTTCTCCGAACAAACAAGCTTTCCCATGCACCCGAGCGGCAGCACACATCTCTCCGGGGAGCTCCGCGTTCCCTCCCTTTTTATTTCCCTTTTTAATTTTTTTTTTACCCCCTCGTTTGTCCGTCAGACCCTCCGCGGAACAAAAAAAAAAAAAAACCTGTAGCCTCAAACAAGTAGCCTAACAGCCTCCAACTTCCTTCCTTTTCCTCCCCATCTCTCCGTAATGAGCGTGATTATCAATCCAAACAATAGTTACAATAATTGCAAGCATTAAAGGGTAGCCATCTCCCAGGCACTTCCTGTCTGGGGATGACTGACATGCTAGCGGCTTCCTGCTTCCTCTGTGAGTGAGTGGGAATACAGGAAAGGGCGGGGCCTGCCATGACTAATCACTCCGGGGCCGCGAGGAGCTAATGGGCTAACAAGGTTTAGTAATGTACCATGTACAATTATATAGCGTGAACGTTATAGAGGTTTTTTGATGGGCTTGATATAGACGAGAGTGAGGCCTTATCAGTTGGGGTATTGCTTTCAGGGAGTTCTCTCTCTCTGTGAGTGTGTTTATTTCTTTCCAATTGTCCTCGAATGCAACTCAGGCGTTGGAGTGCATCATCGAGTTTTATCTCCGATCGATGACGGAAAATGTAGAGTTTATTTTGATAGATGCTTATGGAAAGTCAAGTTGCGCTTTTTTTTTTTCCTTGTTTTGCTTTCCTACATTTTGCACATTTCTGTCTCAGAAGTGGCGCTTTACTTTGAAAAGCCGCCAACCCCCCCTGGGTGTCTTTTTTTTTTTTTTTTTAAATGTCGTTTTCGCAGAGGGCACACAGGTTTCATCGTTTTCTCACCGTCAACCCCCCCCCTCCCCCTCCCCTGCCCCCCCACCTCCTCGTCTAACCACCTGCATGCCCGCAAAACCCAGCTCAAGTTAACTTGGCTCATCGTCAGCTATTCTTATCCTGAGAATCAAAACAAGAGGAGCCCGTCGCCGTCGCACACACACAGAGCTTTCTCACACTTTTTTGACATGTTTACACTCCAAACAGAGAGTTGAGAAAGGCTCTCGTCAGCAGCCTGCCCTCATCGCTGACACACACACACACACATTTTAAAACATGTATGTTTTCCATCCTCGGGACAGAGTGGCCTACGTGTGAACGCATCGTCCACCCATCTGCATGCAACGGTGCGTTCAGGACATCGCTGCCTCGCCTTGTGACTCACCGACTGGCGCTCTGCCTTGCTGCCGCTGCTACTGTCATGAAAACCAATGGCGGCGTTGATGAATGAGGACATTCGTCACGCCATGTGTGTGTTTGTCACAGTGTCGAGGAAGTGGTTAAATTGTGTTTTTGCTTTTAAAAGAATGAAGAACTAAGTGCAAGACAGAAACATTGAGATGAGGAAGGTATTAGTGATCAGAGGTGTGGAGGAGGAGGGGGCCCCCTGGGGCATATTTTGGTTTGAGGGGCCTTCACGTTGCAACAAGGTCATTTCACACGCACATATATATAGATACACGTACCATTATTTTACACCTAACACTATAGTAGATCATGTGATGCTACTGTTTAAATCCAACATGCAATGAGAGCACCTGAAGTAAACCTCAAAGTCAGATATTCTCATTATTGACAGTTTTATCTAAGAAAAAGGAGTAATGTAATGACTTTTATTATCAAATATATAAGTTTGATAATAAATTTATACGTTTTAAGATTAAAAGGATGCACATACAAGTGTTGGAAACCAGCCATCCCACGGTTCAGCTGTGAATTATTTCTCGGCTCTCTTTTTAAAGGAAACCAGCTTCTATTTTCGTCTTTATCGAGATTCATCATCAGAGGTGGAGTTTGTTTACTGTAACCACAGATGACTGTTTGATGTGTCGGCAGGTGAAATCCGCAAGAAAACAAGTTGATAACTTTCTATTTTTGTGTGAAATTTGGTTTAGAAACAAAAAAGAAACTATAATACAGTGGCACCCATGTGTTTCAATGTTTTTTGTAGGAGGGAAATGTGATTTTATTGTGGGAGAATTTAAAATAAACATTGGATTTTCCTGGATTTTTTCTGTCAAGTGAATTTTAACTTTTTAATTTGTCAGGCTACCTGCTGCCTCTTCCTCCTCCTCTTCTTCCTCACCTGTCTCTGCTCTGTGGCTCCTCAGACTGAACCCAGTATCACATCTCATCTGATTACCGACTAATCTTGTTCTTCTTGCTCGGGGTTTCCTCATCCGATCTGCAGGGAGATAGTAGCAGCGTCGTCGTGGTGCTACTGTAACACTAGTCGTCCATTTACCCAGAGAGCTACAGTATCACACAGGACAGGACAGAGGGGCCTCCATGCTCCCTCGTTACCTGTCGTCTTCGCTCCTGACGTCCCCACGCTTCATTAGCGATGCACTGAACAGACGTTGAGTTGAGTAAGACGTGTCACTCCCCTCTGGCCCCCCTTCCCCCCTCTCCACTCGCCATCACCGCCTCCACTGCCTTGTTTCCGTGCTAACGAAAACAAACAGTGAGCAACAGGGAGATTTTTTTCTTCTTCTCACAGGAAGAAACTCACATTAGACTTGATTATATTATTATCTTCTGAATGTTTTTGGTCCCGGCGGTCTGCAGCTGTTTGCTCAGAGGACGACTGACAGGTAACATGGCGGCGTACGGCCAAAATATGCAGCCGAGGAGGAGAAGGAGGAGGTGGTGGGCCGTGTTTGATCGCCTAATCCTGTAATTAGTGGGTTGTGATAGTTGTCTGGGGGGGGGGGGGATGCTTGATTGCAATCATCACAATAGTGGGACCTGCTGCTGCGCCGTCGCCGCATAGCAACGCAGTGATGCAAGCGGAGGCCGCACTGTTAGCTTTGCTTCTCTGCCATGAGGAGGAGGAGATGTGGGGAGGAAGGGGTCGGGGTGGGGGGGGCAGGGGAGGGGAGGGGGGGTGTTGTTGAATGTATCATAGAAACACTTGACAGTGATAGTGGTGTGTGTGTGTGTGTGAAGACGGAGGAGGAGGGTGTTCACATCTGCAGAGCGCTGGTTGACCACTGCTTCCTCTCGACAGCACAGAGTGAGGGGATTGTGTGTTTGTGTGTGTTTGTATGAGTGTGTTTTCACCCTGAGTCAAGTGAGAAACTGACTTTTTTTTTGGGGGGGGGGCTTCTCTTGTGCTCTTAGTTTTTTTAGTTTAGTTTATTTAAAGTGTAAAATCACCATGGTGCAACATGGTCTCGGTACACTTTACAAAATTAATTACAATAATAGAAATAGCAAGTCACTTTACACAACAGTTTACAATAAATGATCAGAAAAAATACAGGCCAAATAGCGAACATAGCCTACTGTGGAGGACAAGCAAAGAACGTACAGGGAGATAAATGGGACACTCAAATTTTGCCAAAACATTGTGTAAGAAGGTGCTTCTTAAGAAGTGTTTTAAAAGTTACGGTGGAAGTGGATTGTTTGATATGTAGTGGGAGACTATTCCATAAGTAGGTGCACGGTAGGAGAAGGCCCTATAACCAAATGATTTTTTATTGACTGCTCGGGTTTTAAATGCATAGAAGTACCACATAGATTTGTTTATAGCATCAAGGCTTTTTGACTTTGTCAGAAACCTCTGTTTAAACAAAATAAAACCTTCTAAAATGCTCTTGTTAAAATTATGACATTTGTGGTGTTAGGGTCAATTTTGACCCAGTTATTACAATAAGAACAATAATGAGAGTTAAAACTGAAGTGCAAAACCAACCTTTTCATGGATAAGAAAGCCTAACATGTAACCAAGAGATCAAAAACAAATGGGATGATAAATAATTATTTTAGTGTGTTTTACAGCTGATTTAAGACTCGGATCAAAACCGACCCGAACACCATAGATGGTAGCAGAAAGCTGACAAGAGGAAGGTTCAATTGATGACAAGGGGTAGACTAACAAAAAAGGCCCAGAGGCCCACACCAAAAAAATATTAAAACCAATATTTTCATGGATAAGGAAGGTTGACAATGTAACCAAGAGAAGAAAAGCAAATTGGATGAAAAAAAAAGTTTTTTAGTGTATTTCACAGCTGATTTAAAACACGGGGCAAAACTGACCCGAACGCCATAGATGGTAGCAGAAAGCTGACACAAGACGAATGACACAGAGCAGCAACAAACTCAAACCAATGAAAGCACCTGAAGTGGAATATTTGTTTCGTGCGACACACAACAACATCTGCTTGTGTGTCGCACGGCGTGGGCTGTCGGCAAAGTGGAGCAGTTGGTGTGAATATATTGCATGAGTGTGTGTGTAAATGTGTGGAGAGAGGAGGGAGGGTGTGGGGGGGCGAGGAGAGGGGAAGAAGTAGGAGTTTGTATAAATACATGTAGGTGAGAATCCACACCTATTTTTAGAGCTGCGTCAGCTTAAACTGAAAAAATGGCTGAAAAAAGTGAAAAACCAAAAAAAAAAAAAAGGAGTAGAGAGACATGAACCACTCCCTGCCAGGATGTACACACACACACACACACACACATACACACCTATAGGTTCATAACAGGAAAGAATACATTATTAAAGAGGGTGTGGTTTATTATCTGTCTTATCTATTATGGAGTCAAACTGAACAATAACATCCTGAATTATCAGCGGTGAGGTGAAGCCTCTTCTCTCACAGGTGTTCATCATTATGCCGCTATTTCCCAACATTTTCTCTCCCCCCTCCTCCCTCTCTCCCTCCCTCCTTCTCTCCCTCCCTCCCCCGGGGCTGCAGGTTTCTACCTCATAACCTTCACCCACTCTCCAAAACCTTCATGTCTTCTTACTTCTCAGTACAGTAGCAGCAACGGTGAGCCACTTCACAGGAGGAGTGTGAAAGCAAAAAAAAAAAGCAAGAAAAAAAAAAAACCTGCCTCCCTTCATCCTCTCCAACGCCCCCTGAGTGTCACACAAGACCTCTCTCTCTCTCTCTGTCTCTCTCTCTCCCTCCTTCACAGGAAGTTGTGGTCGAGGAGACGTCAGCTTCATCAAACTACTACAAGTTAATCGCATTTTTTCTGTTTTTCTTTCTTTTTCTTTTTTTTTCTAGAAGCTGCAGATCAGATTCATGAAAAGAGACGCGACCCTGCAGCTGCCAATAGATCAACTGTACACATATCAACTGCTGTTTAAATGTCACAAACCCACGACACACACACACTGTGAGGGAGTTTGACCTCTTTCCTTTAGAAAGTTTTTTTTTTTTTCTCAGATTCAGGATCCTAGAATGAGAACAACAACAACGTGACCTGTTCTGTGATTTTAACCTCATTTTAAATGCAGCAAAGGTTTCAGATGTGACGCCGGTCGTAGTTTTACCTGCTGCGTTATTAAATGTTGTAAAAATCCCTGCAAAGACAAAACAATTTAGTCGTGTTCAGGAGGAGAAAAGTTGACACAAGAGAGAAAACCCATCAACATGATTCAAATTTACAATAAAAACACTTTCACCTATGATGCTCTTGAATATTTGACCTGTGACCTGCCGGCTTTGTCCTTTAAAAGGAAGTGTTAACTGAGATCTGGATTCCAAATCCTCCTTCACTAATTGTTTAAAATACTTCAAACTCCGTCCGTTCACACGACTTGTTTGACCTGTTGACCTCTGGCAGGTGCTTCAGGTCACTAAAAACCTGCAGCAAGAGACTCAGAAACAGACAATCAGCACTTTAAACACCCAAATACACAATATTTTAAAGAGAATATCCCTTTATACCTGTGCACTATATGTCAATTGTCCTGGCTGCTACTATCTGTACCTATTTTATTGTTTAGCTGTTATTTGTATGTACCAGTATGAGTGAATGTATGCATCTAATTTTTATGGAACAATATAAAGTTTTTACTCTTAATTTTGTTATATATTGACAATTAAAAGAATAGTTCACCCAAAATTCAAATTAGATAATTAGATAATGAGTGAAATTTAAATTTTCAGTGAACTATCACTTTAATGCTTTCTTTTCTTTTCTTTTCTTTTCTATTCTACTACTACTATTATCACAGCCCTCAGGTTGAGAACCGCTGGTGTAGCTCTTATAATAAAATATAATGTGATATTGTTTTTGAGAGCGTTAACGTTTATCGTCAGTTACAATGTATTTCTGTGATTCACTGAACAACTTCAGTTCATATTTCCTGCAGCACAAAAACACAATTAAAGGAAGAGAAATAGAAAAATATGAACATTTTCCTCCTTGTTCAGAGCGAGATGAGCTATACTCTCATGTGCATTAAATATGAAGATGGACATTAACTGAGCAAACTGGTGTGAATGTAAATACTGACATGGAAGCGAATCTCACAGTTTTTACAAAATGTGGACGTTTGTGTGAAAATTTTCCAGCTTTAATATGGCTCATGTGGTTAAAGCTGAAATCCCAGAGGTCGGCTGTTGAATCTTGAATGAGAGGAGAGATAGAGATGGAGAGAGAGGGAGAGCAGCGGAGGAGGAGGAGGAGGAGAGGAGGAGGTGAGCTTCAGAGAAATTAAACTAATATCACTCTCCGTCTGTAGTGGCTGATATTTCATTTACCAGCGGGGACTGAGGTGCTCTGACCAACTCCGCCCCCCCCAAACCCCCCGCCCCCCCACCTCATCCCAACGCTGCCTCCTCCTCCGCCGCCGCCGCCGCCATCTCAACCGCTATATGTCTGTCAGTGGCTGGCCCTGACGCTCCCCTGCAGGTGATAACAGATTAAACCTATTCCATTTCATGCCTCAGGCTCCCAAATACAA
This sequence comes from Trachurus japonicus, assembly GCF_045865225.1. NCBI lineage: Eukaryota > Metazoa > Chordata > Actinopteri > Carangiformes > Carangidae > Trachurus > Trachurus japonicus. The sequence goes on from NC_140929.1 coordinate 5,580,798, forward strand.
TCCATGTGGGGCTCCTCCAGGCCCTACGCCCCCCCCTCGCCCCCCCCCACATCCACCTCCCCACCTCCCTCCACCTCCACCTCCCTCCCCTCTGGGCCCCCTGCCCTGGGTAGAAAGCTGGCAGCGGCTGCCCCAGTCCACTGGGCTAAGCCGCCGAGATGGAGGCCTGCAAGATTACAGGCCATCTGAGGAAATTACTGTGTGTGTGTGTGTGTGTGTGTGTGTGTGTGTGTGTGTGCATGTGTGTGTCCAAGAATGTGTATGTGACAGTTTGTGTATGTGTGTGTATAATAGGGTTATGTCAGCTTAGGTGGTCTATGTGCTGTATTTAACACCGTATTGCCTTCTCCTTTTCACTTATTAAAGTTTAGAAACTATCTCCGAAGCATAATTGCAACTGATCGTCGTGGAGCACTTTGCCTCAGCTCGCCTCCGTCCGTCCGTTTGTCCGTCCGTTTGTCCGTCCGTTTGTCTGCCGCAGCCACAATAAAATGAATCAAACACTTGATGTGTGTTATTTTCTATAGTCGGGAGTCAGGAAATGTCCATAGGATGCTTCCCACCGGCCGCATTCCTGCACTCCAACCAGGGGACGGTGTCAAGAGGAGGAAATGAGAGAAACCGAACCCGCCGAGCTTCCTCAAAAGTGGGGCTTCCTGGACTCAGGAAATGGAACGGCCCCCCGGTGTTTAAAGGTGGCCCTAAGTGACCAGACCTCCGTGGCTCCCCGAGGCCTCTTTGGCCTCTCAGCGCACTTAGTCTCACATCAAAGTGTTACAGTGTTAAGAGAAAACACATTACAAGAAACAAGAAGCTCGATTCAAACCGATGCCGTTCGTCTCTGTCAAAATGTTCTTCGCAAATCCTCCGAAATGCTCCGCGGGCACTTCTATCTTCACCTCCATCTTTTCCTGGTCAAGTCGTGGATGTAATTTGTCATGAAGTAGGTTTTGATGGTGGCGACAGATAACTGACTAAACAGCTCACCTGCTGCCAAGCCGTCACTCACATTAATTAAAGAGGCGGAACTGAGTGCAGACGTTTTAATCACGGGGAAATCTGACAGGGACTTTGGTGTAAATGACTGAGCTGCTGCTGCTGCTGCTGCTGCTAAAATTACACACTCTGCATTTTAAAAAGAGTCAAACTTTTTTCTGGGACCAAAGTTGTGTTTGTATATTTACCCAGACTGAAAACAGCCACAGAGCTTTTTGCACCAGAACTCATTGCAGTTTTGAGAATATTAGGCCTTATAGTGGCAGGAAGCAGCTACAGGGTCAACTCAAGGAATAGGCTAATGTTAATGTTAACACTAAACACAGATGTTTAAGGCAACAAAACATATATATATTTCCTCTGTTTATCACACACACAGGAACAATCATTTAAGTTGTTAATAAGGATGAATTAACAGCTGTGTTTTTCCAAAAAGCTCATTTGTGGTAGGCTTATTAGGCTACCAGTGTTGGCGATATTAGCATCTAAACAAATCAAAGTCTTCACAGTTCACTTCTACAGTATCCCTCAGTGTTTATTTGCACATTTCTAGGCTAAGTTTTGCTATTGCTACAATGCTAACAACAAGAAGCTACAAAAAACAGTCTGGTTAGCATGCTAACCTAAAGTGACTGGAAATGAAATTTGATGCTGAACTCTCAACAACTGTTAATGATAATGTTAATTGCAAACCTCCTTCAACAAATTGTGAACATTGCATAACAAACAATGGTGTGCTAAAACTGTCATGTTAGCACTGAGATTCATGATTATTATTCATGAAAATATCAAAGTTTTGAATCACAGAAAAATGTTTTGATTCATTTGAAAATTGCCAACACGTCCCGACACTTTTCCGTGTGATTGCCAAAGTTTTAATGCATTGAATCTGAATTTATTTCCAACACTTTTAATAAACCTTGCAGACCTGTGTGAGAGGGGCTGTTATTAGCTCTGAGAAAAACTTTTCCTCACTTTGCCACGCATCAGTGCTTTTCAAAAACCAGGGGCTTAGCACTTTCCCAGGGAAAAAAAAAAAAAATTGACACAGTATTTTGTTTCAGTCGTCAAAACCGAACTCCCTCATGAAGCTAAAACTGGCAGACATAACAGATTCATCCCGTGTTCAGCCACTTTCTTTTCCTTTCATTGGTGGGGGGCCTAGCTGTTGTGAAAGTGAGGCGTTTCCCCTCCTCTCTCCTTGTGTCCTCCTTGTGTCCCGCCTCCCACACTCTCCCTTGAAAAGATATGTATGCCATGCAGGAGTTAGCTACACAATACTAAGGCTTGAGTAAACCTGCTCTGTGCTTCTCAACAGCCAAACAGCAGTTCCTCCAATGACCCCTTAAGCGCCCAAGATTACCTTATGAAATGAGAAACGGCGATTATGGCTATATTTACAACTTACTTAGCCCTCACTAGAATCAGCATCCTAAAAGAGAAATATGAAAAATATAGATTTATTGCCTGCTTAGGTACCCAAGCCAGGATCATCTGTGCTTATACCTTACATTTCTATTTTCAGACTCGGATATTGTACAAAAAAAAGAAAAAAAGTGCTTTTTTTTTCCTTCTTCTTCTGGAGGGACGGAAGAAAAAGTTGAGCTGTAGTTTAGGACCAAATTTATTTGCATGTGTGTCCCATAAGGAAATATCTCTCATTTTATTTATTTTTTTGAATGTGCGTGTGGAGTTAAAAAGCAAAAAACGAAAGGGGGAGTGAGCTCTCCACAGCTTAGTGCAAACTCTTCAGACACACAGGCAAAAACGTTGGTATTTCTAAGAGGCTGGGCATTGATGTGGGATTGTGATGTGTAACTGCATAACAGATGCATAACACAGCGAGGAGGAAAAATACACACACACACACACCCAAAAAAAACAGAAAAAAAACCAGAGTGAAGATTGAGGAAGAAATCAAGAAATAGAGATGTGTGTATTTATACTGTATCTCAGCTCTGCACATTGGAGTGTGTTTGTGAGTGTGATTTCTCTCATGTATCGCTTGCACTAAGAAGAGCTGGCTGATGATAAACAGGATTAGCGGATTATTAGAGGGGGCTGAGGTGTGTGTACAAGTGTGCAACACGAGAGTGTGACAGCGATGCGTGTGTGTGCGTGTCTGTGTGTGTATTTGTGTGTATCTGTAGCCGCTGTTTGCTTATTTTTTATTTTGCCTCCCATTCCCCGGTCACACCCACACTCAACTTCTCTCAGTATCAATGCATTTGAGGAAAAAAAAAAAAAAAAATCCTTAAAAATAGCCGTCCAATCAATGTCTGACCTGTTTCTGCATCAATCCCACACATCTAGTCATGCTGCTGTTAGCCTCTGCATGTCACATTATAGTATCTGTGTCACCACCTCAGTGCTGTAGGGGAGGAATCCCACTGCCGACGCACCGGCAGAGCGAACCAGAGAGGAAAATGAAGTCATTAAGCCAGACGCCACCGCAAAGTCGCCCGCCGATGCTCCATCTGAGAAAGGGAGAGACCACGGCCGAATTTGCATGAAGTTAACAGAGAGACGGGGTGGAAAGAAGAAAAGAGAGGAGAGGAGCAAGGATCTATTCATTACCAGGTAATGGAGAATGATGAAAGGGGAAGGTGTGAAATAGCAGATAGCGATTTTGACCGTGCATATTTTAAATAGGAAGAAAGAGAAGAGGGCCAGAGGGAGGCGAGCAGCGAGGGTATATCATGGCCCCCGCAATAAGTGGCACCCTCAACGTGCGCAATCAAAATGCTTAAATCTGTTGATTTAAGCGTTTAAAATAAGTGTCAGAATCCCTTGTCAGGCAGGAAATACATGGGTGTGGATTGTGAATGAGTAACTCACACACACACATTCACACTCGACAACCACGGCCTGTGACTGTGAATGAGACAACTGTGCCAGCGTCTAAAAATAACAAACCAAGGTTGTACTTGTGCTGCTAAAACGTCTAAAGGACCTGACACCTACTGCATTCCTGAGAGAAGAGTCACAGGGTGATGAAAACTATTCTTCTATATTTAAAGATGTCAAGTTCATCAAAACTACAGGGTTATCCTCTGTACGGTGGCCTGTTTAGGACATTAAAGTTCATCTGTGCTTTGAGATAAGTCCTACTGCAGACAGCATCTTTTAAGATAGGATGTAAACATGCTACTAGGATGCTAACATCGGTACATTTTAGGTTGCTAGGTGGCTACGGGCTCATGGAGCATCATTTTATAAATGTTTATCTCAAACTTGTTAATGTGATTTATTTTTATTAAGACTTCACTTCACCATGTTGTAACTAAGACAGGAATGTTTTATGTTTTCATTTTAATATAGCTGAATTCTTCAAACCCAAAACAACAAGAGAAGTTTTGTCCTTGGACCTAAAATGGCCTACGGTGGCCTCTGAGGTCAAAGTTGAAATAAGAGAGAACAGGAAAATATTAGGAGAAACATGCTGTAAAATCAGAAACGCCACAAAAACAGATTCAACAAAGTGTTAAAGCTGCTGTGAAACTGGCAGCAACAAATATTACATTTGAAACAGGGAATATAGAGGCTCTGGCTCATGTGTTTTGTCCTTAAGGGCCACCGTACAAAGCAGGAATAAGACTGGGTTTATCATATTTAGAGATAAAACATGCAAAAAGTAATGATTTTGACTCAAACAGATGTGTTTTATAGTGGTTGTTTGACTGTTTCTGGATAAATCCGAGGTGAGAAATCTTACAATAATGCTGAATTTTATCCACAATGATAAAAACTAATTGGATCACAAGTAGTTTCTTGTTGGATTCTGGTTCATAAAACCAGCATTTAACAGGAAATCAGTGTTTTATGACAACAAATTGTGTTAAAGTGTCTGATATTAAAGTGTTTGTTGGACTGTGAGCAGACGGAGTCAAAACACTTGTCACCTCTCTGTGACAGGAAGCTTTAAGGGAAATGTGGTTTTTAATTTTGAGGAAGAGACATTTTAACAGCAGTGGTGGGAAACAGAAACTTCATCATCATCATCATCATCATCAGGTCATTAATTCACCAAGCGACGACACCATCCACTTTAAAGCTGTGAGTTACAGCAGCCGACTGGAACTCAACCAGCACTTGGGATTGTGGGTAAAATAAAGTGCGTGCATAAATATTGACAACACACACACACACACACACACACACACACACACACACACACACACACACACACACACACACACACATATACACACACACTACACACACACACACACTCCTACATGGGAAACCAGACTTTCAGTTGGTGGTCTTTCCTGTCTGTGCAGCACAGGTGTGTGTGGTATGTGTGTATGAGTGAGTGTGTGCGTGCGCGTGTTTCACTCCTTCACTGTCTTTAAGGTAACGCTTAATTAGACCACAAACTGACACAACTGTGTGTGCGTTTTTGTGTGTGTTTTCAAAAGCTACACACACACAAACACACTTCCACATTAATTCTCAGTCCCGGAGCCTTTCAGTAAAGTTGTCGATAAATATGAGGGTGTAAATCTCTCATAAGTCACAACAACAACATGTTACTGAGTACAACTGCACCTATTAACACTCTGTGCTCCTGCCCTGCAACCCCCCCAACCCCTCTGTGGCCCCCCCACTGTGAATACATACACACACACAAACACCCACAGTGACTCTCTGCCTCTTATAGAGCATCCTGTTCACAAACACCTCGAGAGCGAAGTTATTTTGCGCTTCTCAAGACTCGACCGGTACAAAGGAAGAATTATAGGGAACTTATTTGTGTTGTAGCGTTTGCACTCACTTTTTACAAAGGGGGAATTAGGAAGTTATTTGTGTAGCTCATGTTCACTTTTTAAGAGAGCAAGCCATCAGTGGAGCTGTTTATCTGCGCCTGTACAAAGCCAGGATTAGGACCCTGTCTTTGAGGCCCCGCTCCGTAATCCCTTTATGGATGTCACCTGTCATCTCTCTCTAATCACCCTCCAACTTTCTCTCTCCCTCCATACCTCCAACCAACCTCCCCCCCTCCCTCCCTCCCTCCATCAGAGCCCCTTCCCTTCCTCCACCATCATCCTGCTATCTGCTCATCACAACTGCCTCTCGCTTGTTTCCCTGGGACGGAGATGAAGAAAGGGAGGAAAAAGGCGGAGAGAGTTCAAGAGTGAAGGATGGAGAGGAGGTTTTAGGGAAATCGGGAGTTCATAAGGAAAACACACACACATGCACACACACAGACTCACACAGACTCACACACACACACACGCTCCCTGGCACCCGGCCTAATACCACCCCGAGGCCATGAAGCTACAGCATCCCCTCTTCCTAGTACCGCATCTCCATCCTTCTCTCTCTACCTTTTCATCGCTTCCTCCATCTCCACACCAATTTATTTTTTCCTCCTCCTCCCCTTCCTCTTCTTTTCCTCTCCATCGCTCTCATTTTTTTTTTTTTACCTTTGTGGATCTCACTCATGTCCCGCCAGCTCTTCATCCACTCGCCGCTCAAAGCCTCATGTGTACGTCCACCTATCCATCCATCCATCCATCCATCCATCCATCCATCCATCCTGCCCTATCTGTCCATCCATCTCCACTCATCTCCTCTCAGCTTGCATGTTTAATGTGATGTATTTATCCTGCGTGTAATGCAAGCCGCAGCTGGCCATTAGTCAATTATGAAATTTAATCGTAACAATTATGAGAATCCATAGCGATTAACGCAGCATTTCCTCTTTCATTTACCCCTGATGATTTTGCAGTGGGGCCATGAATCCTAACTTCCTTATCTCTGTCTCCTCTCTCCCTCTCTCCCTCCCTCCCCCTCCAGATAGATCTTTCCTTTCTCTTTCTCTATAACACAAACTTTTCATCGCTCTTTTTCCAAAACAACCTGTCCAGACCAGACGGGCCTGAGCTCGCCGCTGCCGCCACCACCGCTTTAAGCCAGACTACTAATCGAAACTGTGAATGAAAGTGTTGGTTATAAAGAAGCAAAGAGAAAAAAAAAGTATATCTCATTAGGCCTTGTCTGGCCTCCATCACATTAAGCTTCTCCCTTTCTTTCTGTTTCTGGGCAGTAGAGCGGTGCAGTAGCGTGCGCGGGGCCAGGGACTGAGGAATCTGATAGGGATAAACCAATTTGCCGTCCACACAAACATCCCAGCAGGCTTACGCCCCCGCCCCGGCTCCCATTGCTCATTTAAGATGGCGGTCGGAGAGGCCAGCAATTAAGTTTTAATTAGGTGGGGTAATTATTGCCGGGCAGGAAGTATCAGACGCCAGGCTGATTGTTCTCTGGCCCAAGGAGGAGGGGATGGAAGTTAATGGGAGGGGTGAGTGTGTGTGTGTGTGAGGGGGTGGGAGGAGACAAGGAAGGAGGCGAAGAGTGGGAGACCTTTACACCCTCCTCCTCCTCCTCCTCCTCCTCCTCCCACTTCACAGTGTCCATGACCTTGGGTGCTCAGTGTGGGCGGAGGTCTCGGCCGGGTCATGTGACGATCAGGAGGTCACTGCACCTGTTACACACACACACACACACACACACACACACACACACACACACACACACACACACACACACACACACACACACACACACACACACACACACACACACACACACACACACACACACACACACACACACACACACACACAACACACACACATACACACCAATAGGGGTAAGAGGGGACCTGTCAGGCCAAGCTGCCAAGAGGGGTCTTATGTTTCTGCTTATTTTGAAAAACCAAAAATGGAATATAAAATTGACTTTTAAGGTGTTTTACCATAATATTACTGAAAATGTGACTTTTAATTATTTTTAAAGAAATTGCCAAGAGGGGACTTGGATCTCTGAGCGACATTTACCTATCAAAGAGTGGACCTCCACATACTGCAGTGGAGCTGTCTGCACCCATTCATTCACCTAACGACCCATTCACCTAATGAGTCTTTGTTTACAACAATGACCTTCTCAGTTTCTTTCAAGAATGGATAATATAACTTGAGAGTTATCATTACTTATTTTAAAGTCTCTGTAATACAAATTATATATATATATATAAATATAAATAAATATATATATATATATAAATAATCATGGCCACATTTGAGAGTAAATATTTTTTTATTGAATTGCATGCAATTCAGAAGTAACATGGCTGCATGCACTAATATCAAGTTCTGCAGGATAAGCAACAACATTTACTTAAAACCAGCTTTAATGAATGAATTCCTTTTTTCTTAACAAAGATAATTTGCTTGTCTGTCTTTACTCATCCATAAATGTGTTGCCTCTGTCATTCTTAGCAGTCCAAGAGGGGACCTACTATCATCTCAATTTTAAATAGTCAAAATGCTCCATACATCTGGTTTCAACCAATTACAGTAATAGGGAATACATTAATATGTAATATGTATGAATAAGAAAGAAATAAGCAAAAGTGATCAGATAATGTTTTTCATCAAAACTTAACACAAACATTTCTAATAAAGTAGCACCAATAATGTTGTCATTATTTTTAAATGTAGGGTGCACTACTGCAACACACATTTCTACAGTCTGTTAATTTTTCCCCTACAAGAGTTTTATACTCCTTGACTGCATTGTTGTTATAGGAAAAATATTTGAATTAAAACTCAGGGTTTTAGGTCACATTTAATGTACTTGCATCATGAATCTGTATTTATGAGGATGTATTTTATTTACTGTTTTACATTACAGAAAAAGGTCCACACTTGGTTTATATGGAATGACAGGGGTCCACTGTTGGTTGGTGCATAATGATACAAGTGCCCACTTAGTTAGCATGAAGTGAAATACACACTCCATCATGTATGAATAAGAAAGAAATAAGCAAAAGTGATCATCCGTAAGAGAAATTTTTCATCAAAACTTAACACAAACATTTCTAATAAAGTAGCACCAATAATGTTGTAATTATTTTTAAATGTAGGGTGTACTACTGCAACACACATATCTACAGTCTATTAATTTTTCCCCTACAAGAGTTTTATACTCCTTGACTGTATTGTTGTTATAGGAAAAATATTAGAATTAAAACTCAGGGTTTTAGGTCACATTTAATGTACTTGCATCATGAATCTGTATTTATGAGGATGTATTTTATTTACTGTTTTACATTACAGAAAAAGGTCCACACTTGGTTTATATGGAATGACAGGGGTCCACAGTTGGTTGGGGCATAATGACACAAGCTCCCACTGAGATAGCACGGAGCGACATACACACTCCAGTATGGGTGGATAAGCAGAAATGAGAGAAATTGCTAAGTTTTAAGATACATTTTAAATCTAAATTTAATACAAACATTTGTAACTATTAATACACACAACACACACGCACAAACACATACAAACACACATATTTAAACTAAAGTAGCACTGGTGAAGTTGTCATTGTAGTTTTTTTAAAACATGGGATGTACTGTGAAAACTCAATGGCAACCTATCAAGATACTTAAAGCAGAAGTAAGTGATCCGGTCGTTTTGGCTAATGCTGTGTTCCAGGCAGGCTTTTGAAATCGTAAATTACAGCTTCAAGTCACAACTTACGACTTTGTAGCGTTCCAGGCAACCCACTCGTGTTTTTCCGACCTGTTTTACCGGTGAAAGTCACTATAACGGCCACTCGTAACTTCTGACCCGTGAACTCGTACCAGATCGAACTGGTACCACTTCACAGGTCGGAAAAATACGAGTTTCCTTGAACGCACCATAACAGTCCTGGTCCCTACGTCGCCACATTCACGGCGTTCCTTGGCTGCACACACAGCCCTGCATGCCGTTCTCTCTCCTCATTGGATAAAAACTGTAGGATACGATAAATGTTTTCTCTTCGGCTCAGAGCAGAGCAGAGTGACTGACAGACCCGTGTTTCGGTCCAAACACTCTATGTAAGTGATTGCTGTCGGAAGATATAACTATTTAAGACTTATATTAACACAAATATAACACTTACTTCTGCTTTAAGGGAATATTTCAGTTATTGACATTTATGGCTCAACAATAAAACATGTATGGGAAAATAAAGGAGGCGCTGGGGGGTCATCAGTTTGTCTGAGATACAAGGGATAATTCTTCTAGAGGATGGATTAACCTCACTAAGTAATATGATATACCACTGCAACACACCTTTCTACAGTCTGTCAAGTTTTTGACTTAATGAAGTTTCATACTCCTTGACTGCATTGTTGTCATGGGAAAACTACTTTAAATAACTAAACTCAGGATTCAACATGGTCTGATGGCCCAGAGCCACAAAGTGTTATTCTGTAGTCACCTAATATCCCATATAGATGAAGCTCTGTGGTGGCCACCTATTGTCACTCTTCTACTTTTTAACAGCACATGGTTTCAATCAATAATGTACTTGCATTCTATATCTATATTAATAGGGATGCATTTTACTTATTGTTTTGCATTGCAGAAAAAAAAAGGTCCACACTTGGTTTATATGGAATGACAGGGGTCCACTGTTGGTTGGTGCATAATGATACAAGTGCCCACTTAGTTAGCATGAAGTGAAATACACACTCCATCATGTATGAATAAGAAAGAAATAAGCAAAAGTGATCATCCGTAAGAGAAATTTTTCATCACAGCTCCACGTTACACTTGTTCCAGGCTCTGTCCGTCGTTTTTCTCTAGAAATAGAAACTTTTTCCAACTTTTTTATCTCCGTAGCGATCGCACTCGTCTTCTCCTTCTTCTTCACTTCTTGCTCTGATCTACAGTCTCATTCGTTCTACACATCCCAGAAGCCCCAAAATTACTCACAGTGTGGGCGACAGCGTCCCCATTTACCAGCCGCAGAAAACTGCGTTTGACGTATATGTACGTCAATGGCACTCAATGAGTTAAGTGGGAGGTACACAATAAATCTAATTCTAATAAAATTTATTTGAAAACAAATAGTAGAATGGCAATCTGATTCAGTGATTAATTTGTTACACATTTGGGTTGTTTCCTAATGATTTTTTGATGTTTTAGTACCCAGCTAAACACAAGTGTGTATATTCCTTACTATCTACAGTATGTATGTGCCTTGTAGGCACTTTACTTGCAAGTGTGTGTATGCAGTGTTTTATAAATCTGAATATTTTTTGTCACATCACATCTACCCCGACACTTTAGAGCGCTTCTGTCTCGACGCCGTGTTTGCCTTCATTCTGACCTGAACACGGCATGTGTTGTTTGGGTTAGAAACATGCACATTTGCAAAGGAAAAAAAAGCTAAATCGATTAGCGGAATCATTAAGCATGCACGCACACAATCCCAAGGAAATTATCACGTGGGAACCAGTTCTGAAGAGGAACCGGTTCTCAATTCCCACCCATAGACTTCAGTCTATGATGTGGACACAAAAGCATTCCTCTACATTGAAGTAGTGAAGTCATCAACACTCACGTATTTCACAGATCCTAAATCCTGGTACACACATAAAGATTCTCTAAATTTCAACCAATTTTTTAATCTGTGAAAGACCCCACACATGAAGATAAAAAATCTGTGATTGAACAGTTTTGATCGTATTGTGTGTGATGTGCTGTGATATTCCAAACACAGCTCACCACACACATTAAGATTTTTCAGAATCTTGACCCTCCGGTCAGAAAACTCAGAAAGAGATCAGTATTGTTGTAGCTACTCTTTCAGGTCTATTTCCGGAATGGACAATGAGAGCGATGTAATTTTTAAAAAAATGAAAGCGGGACACTTCAGCCTTTACAACGACACCATCTGTGTGTGTCTGTGACTTCGGACGCCGAGCAGTAAAGCGGCTGTGAGCGGCGGTCACATGATCGTTTAAACATGGCTGCTCTATTGCCGGCTGTTGCTGGCTATGATCGCTACCGTCTTTGCTATCGGCTATCAGGAAATCTCCCGTGTATGTGTGAATGTCTGTGTGAACCTCATGTAATGCCAGGGCTGCACCGTGGCTCTCTGTGGGATTGCAGGTGTTGTGTCGAGAAGTGGCTTGCCGTGAGCAGCATGCAGAGCTTGGCAAGCAGGCACTTCTCAGCACAACACCAGCTTTCCACACGCAAGATGACTTTTGATTTGTAAATATTGAACATGTTTAATATTTACGATTATCGGCGCCAAACGTTTTCCGAGGCGATTGTTGTGAGAATTTTGACTCTTAACACACCACACACTACAAGAAAATCTCATAAAATAATCTTAAGACCTTAGGATAATCGGCCGATTTTTGTCTTTGGTCGGAAGGGGGAAAATCGGGGCAAAATCAGCCCAATTATCTTTATGTGTGTGGTAGGCTTAACTCTACCTCCACTCTCCACTCTAAATGTGGAACTGGCTTCTGAGAAGTGAGTGAGGGCTTTAAATCTGTGCCAGATGACTTGTGTCAGTCCTTGACTGTCAGCAGTGTGGGGGATGGTTTCTTGTAGCTGACGATGGTCGTTAGCAACTCTGAAGGGCAACCTGGAAAAGACTAACATCCTTCAGCCAAGATCTTATATCCAAATCAGACTAACAGACAATGGAATTCCCCAGTCCTAGGTTGGCCATGTGCTACACACCTATGGACTTCTGTGGCAACTGTAAAGAGTGGGTGTCCCAGCAATAATCCACCCTGTCAAGTCTTTGATGAGTTTTGTAAAGGTGTGTGATGCCTTGTGATCAGTATAATATTTTGTCAGCCTTTATATGATCTACCATTGTGTGCCAGTAGAAATGTTGTCTGAAATTAGGATTAATCAGATTTCCAGAGATACAGGGGATAAATCAGCTATAGTGGATGGAATAACTCCAAAATACCCACTGTTGAACTACTGCAACACACATCTTTACTTACCAAACTATTAGCTCTACTGGAGTTCATGTATACCTGTCTGAATATTTTTGGTCCACAACAAAAATGAAAACTAAAACTAAATTTGTGGTTTTTTCCCTTCTGTATATTACACACTGTATCACATAGTCATACACATCTATAGATGAAATTGGTGTATGAATTGAAACCTAATTTAAAGTTGTCAAAAGGTACAGGATTGGCACAGGATCAGAGAGTTTACATTAAGTGGGAAGTACACAATAAAAGCTGTATTCAGTTCACACTGGTGCTCAGCAGAAATGGGTCTGATTGCTTTCAGGATGTGTGGATTGTACATTCAACAATCCCATATTACCTTATTCATAGCATCTGAAGTGGATTATAAACAAATTCAATTAATTGTGTTCAGAAGATGGTAAAACGTTATCTAATTTATTTATATATTTAAGTAATTAATTTGTTATCTATTTTGGTTGTTTCCTAATGATTTTCTTTCGTTTCAGTACCCAGCTAAACACAAGTGTGTATATTCCTTATTATCTAGGTATAACCTTGTGCATGTTGTAGTAAGCAATGTGACTTCATTACATTTACACACAGTTTTCTAAGTAGAGTTGAACATTTTGAATGGGGTCTCAGTCTATGTGGGCACAAAACATTCCTCTACATTGAAGTAGTTAAGTCGCCAGCACTCATGTATTTCACAGATCCTAACTTTAAGGTAGAGTTGTTGAACTGGGATCTGAGAAGTGAGTGAATGGAGTGAGAGCGGAGTGAGTGCCAGATGACCTGTGTCAGTCCTCGAGTGTGGGCAGTGTGGGGGATGGTTTGTCGTAGCTGACGATGGTCGTTAGGTATTTTCAGGTTGGGCTTCAGAGTTTCTACCTTCTTTCAGCCAATATCTTATATCCAAATCAGACCGACTGAGACACAGGTATTCCCAGGTCTTAGGTTGGCCATGTGCTACCTACGCACCTATGGCCTTTGGTGACTCAACTTCTGTGGCAACTGTAAAGAGTGGGTGTACCAGCAATATTCCATTTTGTCTAAAGAATTGTCAGTTCTTTGATGAGTTTTGTGAAAGTGTGTAATTACCTGTTATAATATTCTGTGACAGGGCCTTTACATGAGCCACCATTGTCTGCTAGTAGTAATGCTGTTTGAGAACAACAATTAACATGGAATAAGAAATTAGGATTCATCAGATTGTCATGGATACAGGGAATATGTCAGTGTGTGGACGGAATAACCCCAAAACCCCCCCTGTTAAACTACTCATTAAAAGGTATTTAGAAAATCAAGGGAAACAAAGGAACGCATAAATATAAAAACACATGCAAAGCCTTACAAAGCCTTGTAAAGGACAATTAGGACACAGCAAGAAGTATATTCCTCAGACAGGGTCCACACCACTGTCAACTTTTTTTTATTTGTGTTGCAGCAGTTCAACATTGAGCTATTTGGGGTTATTCCATCCACACAATGCCTTATCCCTTGTATCTCTGACAATCTGATGAATCCTAATTTCTTGTGCCATGTTAAGTAAGATGTTGTTCCCAGACAACATTTCTGGCAGAGAATGGTAGCTCATAAAAATGCTCTGTGACTCTATATTGCATGTACCCATATTTCAGTCAGTCTGTTTTGAATGTAAGTAAGTGGAGTGAAATGCACACTCCATCATGTATGAATAAGAAAGAAATAAGCAAAAGTGATCATCCTTAAGAGAAATTTTTCATCAAAACTTAACACAAACATTTCTAATAAAGTAGCTCAGATAAATACAGTGGGGCCAGGCCGTTAAGTGCTTTAAAAACAAACATTAAAAGTTTAAAATCAATTCTGTAAGGGACAGGGAGCCAGTGAAGGGAGTTAAGAACAGGAGTAATGTGGTCACGTCTATTAGTGTTAGTTAAAAGACGGGCAGCAGCGTTTTGGACAATATGGAGGCGACTGAGCGAAGACTGGGAGATGCCAACATAAAGTGCATTGCAATAGTCCAATCTAGAACTGATTACTGCAACGCATGGATGGCTTTCTCGAGGTCGTGGCAGTTTAAAGACATTTTGACTGTGTGAATGTGTGTGGCAATAGTTTAACATAGGGATCCTCTCAATGAATTATCCCTTGTATCTCTGACAAACTGATGATCCCCCATTCCCTCTGTATTTTCCCATATCAAATTGTCGTATATCAGTACCTCTTTGATGTGTTTACTTGTACATAATATATCATCGTAGGTTGCCATTGAGTTTTCACAGTACACCCCACATAAAAAAACACAACATTACCGTTGCTACTTCATTATAAATGTTTGTATTAAGTTTTGATTAAAGTTTTGAGCTTTTGAGGTTAATCCATCCTCTAGAAGAATTATCCCTTGTATCTCAGACAAACTGATGACCCCCCAGCTCCTCTTTTATTTTCCCATACATGTTTTATTGTTGAGCCATAAATGTCAATAACTGAAATATTCCCTTAAGTATCATGATAGGTTGCCATTGAGTTTTCACAGTAACTAACCCTAACCCCATGTTTAAAGGATCCATCACCTGAAAATCACTTTTTTTCCAGGTTACTGCATGTATAACTCAATCTTCTCTGTCACTGACAATAGCTGACATGTTTTCCGGGCAAAGAACTTCACTCTCGCCTCCTCCCCCTTGAATTCACCAGGAGAGGAAAAAAACGCGACTTCTGATTGGTCTTCTCGTTGACGTCACCGAGGAGCACGCCGTACGCAGCAGCTGGCAGCGGTAGTGGTAGCTGTGAAACAGGCTAAAAGCTGTTTTATTTCCTGCTGTAGCGCTGTTATTACGTCACTTTATTAAGTTTTAATATTTTTTGATGCGAGAAAGTAACCGTTTAGATCCAAATAACGGCTGTATCGAAGTTCGCTCTGATGTTTTTCGGAGATAGTGAAACTCCACCTGTGGAGCAACGACCGCGACATCACAGAGGCAGCCAGCCGGTCTGCTGACATGCTCGGCCGGCCACAACTACGTCGACACCGCGGCGGACAAAACTTTCGTTAATTAACTTACCCGCAGGCTTTTAGAGGTTTACCATCGGCTGGTTAACTTCTTTTTAGGGTATAAATGCTGGTCTCATTGATGAAATCTAACAATTGTGGCAGTTTGTTTGAATGAAAAGTGAAGCTTCCTGTGTGTACTGGACAGAGGAGTGGCGCTGCCTGGGGGCTCTGTATGTACAGAAATCACCACATTTACATCAATAAACTACATGTTTTACAATAAACCGATCAGCCTGCATTACATTTTATTTATTGATATATCCACCTTTTTCTGAACGTCAAAAACGTAAGCCGGTTTTGCTCTTCCGGTGGAATTGTATATGTACGTTTCCATGGTTTCAGTAGTCGCGGTAAAAGCATGGAATTTTTTTTTTTTTCAATGACAATCTGTAAAACAAGATTGCGTGTTTTTCTCGCGAGAGCAAAATTGGGTACACAAATAGGGATAAATAAAGGTGAATGTTGCATATTATTTCTCAAAAATGTGCATTTAAGACCCTTTCAACACCTAAAACCAATATAAACACCAGGTGATTTAAAAACAAAACTACAATTACAACTTTACCAGTGCTACTTAAGTTGAAATATGTGTGTTTGCATGTGTTTGTGTGTGTGTGTGTGTGTGTGTGTGTGTGTGTTATGTGTATTAATAGTTACAAATGTTTGTATTAAATTTAGATTTAAAATGTATCTTAAAACTTAGCAGTTTCTCTCATTTCTGCTTATCCACCCATGCTGGAGTGTGTATGTCACTCCGCACCAACCAACAGTGGACCCCTGTCATTCCATATAAACCAAGTGTGGACCTTTTTCTGTAATGTAAAACAGTAAATAAAATACATCCTCATAAATACAGATTCATGATGCAAGTACATTAAATGTGACCTAAAACCCTGCGTTTTAATTCAAATATTTTTCCTATAACAACAATGCAGTCAAGGAGTATAAAAATCTTGTAGGGGAAAAATTAATAGACTGTAGATATGTGTGTTGCAGTAGTACACCCTACATTTAAAAATAATTACAACATTATTGGTGCTACTTTATTAGAAATGTTTGTGTTAAGTTTTGATGAAAAATTTCTCTTACGGATGATCACTTTTGCTTATTTCTTTCTTATTCATACATGATGGAGTGTGTATTTCACTTCATGCTAACTAAGTGGGCACTTGTATCATTATGCACCAACCAACAGTGGACCCCTGTCATTCCATATAAACCAAGTGTGGACCTTTTTCTAAAACGTAAATCAACAAATAATTCCTATACAGATTTATGACGCAAATACATTAAAATTAATTGAAATCACATGCATTTAAAAAGTAAAAGTCTGACCATAGGTGGCCCCAACAGGGCTTCATCTATATGAGATGTACGTGGCCAAAAAGTAACTTTTTGTGGCTCTGAGCCATCAGGCCATGTCAAACTGTGAGTAGTTTAAGTATTTTCCCATGACAACAATGCAGTTAAGTAGTATAAAACACCAGTACAGTGAAAAATTAATAGACTGTAGAAATGTGTCTGGCAATAGTTTAACATAGGGACTTTGTGAGATCAATCCTCTCAATGAGTTATCCCTTGTATCTCTGACAAACTGATGATCTCCCAAACCCTCTGTATTTTCCCCAAAGATAACAAATTGCCGTGCCAATACTTTAATATCAGTTCATCTTTGAAGGTTTACTTCTACATAATATATCATCATAGGTTGCCATTGAGTTTTCTGTAATATAAAACAGTAAATAAAATACATCCTTATGAATACAGATTTATGATGCAAGTACATTAAGATTACCCTAAATCCTAAAACCCTCTATTAAAAAATTAATAGACTGTAGAAATGTGTGTTGCAGTAGTACACCCTACATTTGAAAAATAATTACAACATTATTGGTGCTACTTTATTAGAAATGTTTGTTTTAAGTTTTGATGAAAGTTTTCTCTTAAAAACTATCACTTTTGCTTATTTCTTTCTTATTCATACATGATGGAGTGTGTATGTCACTCCATGCTAACTAAGTGGGATCGTGTGTCATTATGCATCAACCAACAGTGGACCCCTGTCATTCCATATAAACCAAGTGTGGACCTTTTTCCGCAATGTAAGTCAATAATTCCTATACAGATTGAGAACACATGTATATTGTAAAATTGAAACCCTGTGCTTAAAAAAACTGGACAAGGAACAATAGCAAGGTCAATTATTTTTAATGTTTAATCAGAATTCAACAGAAATGATCTAAATGACCATTTTATTTAAAATTTTGTTATGGGTGATCAATTTTTTCAATATTTTAAAATTTCTATTATACCTAATACAGTGTTGAGTTTAAACTTAAGACATCCATGAAAACGGAACCTTTATATTTTGTTACAAAGAATAACAAATTATGTTTCAAGGTACTGGTTTGTTCACTAAGGAGCCTGTTTGATAGCCTCTCTACAGTCTGAAAGGCTGCCGGGGCTGCAAGTCGTTCACACTATGGAGGAGTGTAAGAAACGACGTGTGTGAATGAGTCGTTAAAATCCCTGCTCCAGCCTGCCAGGGCACTGCTGAATATGGTATTTTACACACACACACACTCAGGTCCCCTCTTGGCTAAAGTTAAAAAAAATTAACCAGAAGGTTTTTCACATGATTTTAAGTTGATTTAAAGCATGTCCAACAGGGGACCTAAAAAAAGTCCCCTGTTGGCTGCTTGGTCCCCTGTTGGTGAATGTGTAACGACGCCGATGTCCCCTCTTAGATAGGAACAACAGTGCACACACACACACACACACACACACACACACACACATATATACAGTATATACACACACACACACACAAGTGTAATAGTGTAATATATCTCAGATAATGACATCAGTAGCTGGATCAGCACAGTGCAGCTTCATTTAAGTGAAACTTATGCGTCACTTTTTATCATTAAAGTTAAGAAACATCTACAACATCTGTATCCACATGAGCTGCATCACCTGTTTTCATTAAGTTAAAAACCCTCCTGTTGTCCTCCTGGGTCAAGGAAAAAAGGAAGGAAGGAAGGACAAAGGGAAAGATGGAAAGAAAGAAGGAAGGGAAAAAGGAAGGAAAGATAGAAGGAGGGAGGGAAGAGATTGGGTCACGTGGGTCAAACGGGAAGGAAGAAGTAAGGACGAAGGAAAGGAAGGAAGGAAGCAAGGAAGGGAAAAGGAAGAAAGAAAGATGAAGGGAGGGAACATATTCGTTCAAGGACGGAAGAAGAGGGAAGGAAGGAAGAAGGGAAAGAAGGAAGGGAAAAGGGATTGTGGAAAGAAGGAAGGGAGAAAGGAAGGAAAGAAGGAAAGATGGCGGAAGGGAACAGATTGGGTCAATTTGACCCAGAAGGACAACAAGAGGGTTGAACTTAATGTGGGTTTGGTTGATAAATGATGTGTCTTGATAGATGCTGTTCAAGTCTTTGCATTTCTAATTTAGTTAATAAAAAGTGTTTAAATCTATAAATAAGTTTTTTTTTTTTATTATCATCATGTGTTAAAGTTGAAATTTCCTCTAGTGTCTGGATAATTTACATAGTAATAGAGCTCACTCTAGCTCATAAAGTCATAAATTAACAAAAGGTCCTGAATATTTTTTTCCTTTTTCTTCATGTTTAGAAAAAATAACTTCTCCACTCCTTATTATTTTCTATATGACATTAAAACAATAGAGTAAAGATCACAGATTTCATTTGTTTCTATTTGAGCAACTGTTTCTATTAAACAACCCCAGGGCCTCCAGTAAACAGAATAAACATTTATTTAGTTGTTGCCATTGACAACCATCCTGTCAATAAGAATATAAATGAATGAGCGTCTCTATATTTTACATTGTATCTGAACACTATCCTTTGTTTGTTTGTTTCACAGTTTCGGGGAAATAAATCTGCTTCAGTTCGAGTTTGTGAGTTTGATTGACAAAAGTAAAAAAAAATGTTGCAGTCAATATGCATGGATGAGATACTGAAGAGTGTGTCAGGTTTATGAGCAGAGACTTAATTTAGGTTTTATAATATAACAACTGCATGGAGGCTTTTAGAAAATACTGATTTTCTTAATGAATATTGTATAGGGACATGATTTATAACATGTTGGTTTAATTGTTTCTATGCGAATAATCTAATAAAAGTTGACAAAAGCCTGTAAATGTGAATGTTGTATATGCGTGTGTGAGAGAGCTTATACACATACATACATATGTACAAATACAAATACAAAAAAAGCCACTCATGGACCCTATTAGTAAGCATCATCCATTGGGGGAGTGAGGGGGGTCGGGTGGTGTGGTGTGGGGTGGGGGTTCACCCACAAAAAAAAAAAAAAAAAAAAAAAAAATCCCTGACACCCCCTTACCATCTCTTATCAGCAGACACCACCAACCTCCCCACACACACACACTCACACACACACAAACAGACCATCAATGATGTCACGAGGCTAATCTCGTCGCGCCTCGGAACCCAATTAAAAAACAGAGATGTGTGGCTGCCAACATCAGGAATCTAATCACATTCCAGGAAAAGGCACATAATTTCCCCGGCTTTCTGCTCGGGTCGAGATAGAGATTGAGAGCAGCAGCAGCAGCAGCAGTAGTGGTGGAGGAGGCAGCAGCAGCGGGGCCCCGACACAGCAGCTCATCACACTCGGGGGGCCCCCAGAGGTAAGGCCTGGAGGAAGAGAGGCATGCAGGGTGCTGAGGTTGGGGCTGGGGCTGGGGTGTGTGTGTGTGAATGGGAGAAATGAAGCGGTGATAGGCTCAGAAACATTGCCAGGATAAAAAAAAAAGAGCTGAATACACAACAACCAGCATTAATCCATCTCACCAACCCACCCACAGGCAACAACAACAACAACACAACACAGAGACAATGACTCTATAGGGACCAGACCATGTTGTTGTAGTTGTAAGTGGCAGTAATATAGGAGCTGATATGTGTAAGTGTGTGTGTGTACATCAAAGAGTAAAACCATATAAAGGCTGAAAGGAAACACACATTTAAAGCTACAGAATATGATATAAATATACAATAGGAAGTTAAACACATTGAAAACGACTTTAATAAAACCGCAGACAAGAACTTACAGTAATAACATAATCGTTTAGTTATAATAAAGGGAAACAACATCGGTTTTAAATGTAAAAGTCACTTCTGGGTCTAAAATGATGATGTCACAGTGATGTCATCTGGTGATGAGACAGGATGAGAAAGAGAAAGTAAAACTATAATAATAAATGAAGGGGTGTGGAGCTACAAAGATGTGGACAGGGAGGATGTAACGACAGTAAAACAGTGTGTTGCATGATGGGAAATGTAGGATTCAGAGTTTCTGGAGAAGGTCAAAGTATCTTGACCTTTTAAAGAAACTTTTTCAACGGGTTTTTATTAGTGTTTTGAATCCACAAACTTTATAGACATGCACTGCTGAACAGTTAAAGATCTGTGAGGTTGTAATTGGTTTGTTTACATCACTAATATTTAGTTTAATCAGTTATTTAACAACTGAAAATCCGTCTTTATAATCATCGCTTTTGTATCTAACTGTAATTGATATTAAAATGTATATATTACTGATACTGAATAACAAGTTTCCGCTCAAAAATCAATTTATCAAGTTGTGTTTTATTTCCTATATGTTTTACTGCCTGCTCACACAGCAAGACAACAGACACAGTAAATGAGGACTTTGATTTTAAACTTTTATATTTTTAAGTGTTATACAGTAAGTGTCAGCATTTGAAGCAGCTCCTCTGTTCCCTCTGCCCCAGTGCATTGTGGGATAGAAGCGTTGATCAGTAAAGTTAATATCAGTTCATTTCAGGGGAAACGTCGTCCAGCTCCAACACTGAGTCATGACACCAGATCACAGAGTCATGTGAAGCTGAGTGGTGGTGGTGGTGGTGGTGGGAGGGGGCATGGGGTCCCTCTGCGGCTCAGGTGGGGGCACTGAGAGGTTTTTCTGGGGGGTAGGAGGGCAGTAGTGGTAAAGGTGGTCAGTTCATGACCTGGTCAGGAATGCAGTCACCCCTTTGGAGGAGAGCCACGGGGACTTTACACCAGGGGGAAACACTATAGCCCATGTAGAAAGCCCTGTCAATCAACCTGCAGGCCCTTTGCAGGAGGGGTGGGGGTGGGGGGTGGAGCAGGGGTGGAGCGGTGGTTGGGTTGGTTGGGGGGGCCGGTGGCGTACATGTCACTTTGGTGTTTCTAGAGTAAAAAATTGTTGATTTTGTCGCGAGTTGGAAACATGGGACATTTAGAAAATCAGCGCCTACAGTACTTTTGAATGGGAGTCAATGAGGGGAAGGGAGGGAACCGGCCGCACTCAGAGGCTCGCAGTTCAAATTGTGTCAGTCTCTCTGGTTTTTTGAGCACATTGTGAGAGACGGGACGAGCGTGTCTACAAAACTGGAGAAAATAATGTGCGTAGAGTGTAATTTGTGGCCGTGGTGACAGCAGGTTCGAGAGCAAAGTGTCAGAGGATTTTTAGACCCATGCAGCTCTCTCACTCTAGCTGATGATGTCACCCACTCTAGGTCTGAACATTCCGCGCAATACACACCCATTATAAATAAATTAGAATTTTGCAGACCGAATGGAGTCGGTCAGAGACAAACTTTTCTGCTGTTGCTTTTGATTTTCTGTCTGTCTCTCTCTCTCTGGAGGACTGTGTGTGTGTGGGGGGGTGGACTATGGGGGGAGGAAGAGAGTGTGTGTGTGTGTGTGTGGGTGGTGGTGGTGGTGGTGGGGGTAGGAGGCCGGTGGGTGAGGAGCTGCTGCTCCGTCTTGCCGAGATGGGAGCAAACACAGTTGACAGCTTCCTTCCTCACAGTAAACATTGCAGCGCCACTTAGACATGGGTCAGGGACAAGAACAGCCCCCCCCCACTACTGCCTTCCTCACCCACCAGACCCTCCCTCCCCCCTCCTCTCTCTTGGTCCTAGTCCTAGTCCTGGTCCTGGTCCTCCTCCATGCAGCCAGACCTGTGACCCGACGCCCTCCCCTACCTTTCATCTCTTCACAAACACACCCCCAGTATCACCCCATTCATGTGCACTCCCACGCCCCCCCCCCCCCCACACTTACCCCTCTCATCTTGCTCTTAGTGGACACTACAGAGTCTTTCAGAAGCAGAGACAACACTGTGTCAACAGCTCATCTCCACGATGGTTTCAGCAGCATCAGGTTTCTGTCTCCATGTGTGTGAACTGCAGTTATTACAGTCACTTACATCAGATCACACACTAAAGGTTTGGACTATAAAGGCAAAAAAAAAAAAGTTTTGGGAAACTGCCCAGTTGGTCAGCAGCTTTATAAAGACTCAAAAAAAGAGAAAGGAAATGCCTCAAAGTGACTCAAGGCTTCTCAGATCTTATACTGTGGATGTGTTGCCTGCTCCTCTTTAACTTTATGTCCCACCTCTATTTGATCTATTTCATTGCAGTGCCTTATGTTATTGTGCACATATTCTAACTTTAACTTTTATACTGCTTTTATCTTGTGTTGTTGTTTTTTAAAGATGTTGCAATGACAATTAAAATATTCTATTTGTTATACAGTATTTGAGTTGCATCAGTACCAATAAAATGAATGAAAATTTAACAAAGGATGATATGAGGCATTAACTGAGGTACTAATAATATTATTAATACTTTTACTACTACTTTAACTTTGCATCTGCACTTTAATGTATTTGAACTTATTTTATGGTATGTCCCTGTGCTGTCTTTATTCTGTGTTTTGTTGTGCTCATTTGGATGAACTTGAAAGTGTGGCTGTTGTTACCTGTTATTTGTCTTTTGTGATGAGCTCTCTGACATCTGAATTTCCAGGCAGAGATTAATAAAGTTTTACTCTACTCTATGACCTAAGATGCAACAGTAAAAGATGCTACTTCTACATCTGGACTTAGAGTCTGGCAGCTAGAATCTGCCCAGATGTTGAAGTGGTTTGAGATCCAGGAGGACTCAGTTGTTGTTATGAAGTACTGTATGTCGGGCTATAGAGGTTTCACTCTGCGGTATTAAAAACAACCTTTTTATTGCTTCACATGCAGATTGGTGTCATCAGAACTTGTGTAAATCCGACCCATACTCAGGCCACGTGTTACATTTTCCTCCGGCCCATTGACAGCCTGAATCTGTCCCTCTTTATTCAAACCAACTTATAGCGAACTGTCGGTCCAGATCTGGAAGGGCATTGAAGTTGAACTTTGCCATAACATTTTAATTATTTCACCTGCTGATTGTTGTCATCTACATTTATGTTTCTGAGCTTCTGTTTGAAACAGATTCAACGATATCTAAACATGTTAAATGCAGTGAGGAGAGTGATGCTGATACTCAGAGCAGCAGCAGCAGCAGCTCACATCTTTGAATTCCTCTGATTTCAGGTCTGTGCTTCTCTGCGCAGCGAGATACAGCGGATCCAAGAACTTTTTTTTTTTTGGTGTCGAAAGTTGTAAAAATATTTAGCCGAGAAGCCGCCTGCGAAAACTCAGTGTTCTGTCTCAAATGATTTAATCCATCACAGAGTTGTCAGCAGGATAAATAGGAGGATTTATCGGCTGTAAATGACTTGTCCACGGGAAATATTACCTAAACAATCTATAGCTTTTAAAGGATTAAGAGCAGCAGCAGCAGCAGCAGAGGAGGAAGAGGAGAAAGAAGAGGAAGAGGCCTGAACGTGGACTCGGTTCAAGTCGGTCTATTATTAGCCGGTTCTCCGAGGTCTGCGCTGACCTGGTTTCGCCTTTATGAAAAACGTAAACAAACGCAACACGTCGTTCTCACTGATGAGATAAATCGCTGACATTTTACTGGAACCTCACACAAACACATACACAACACAAACACACACAATCACACACACACACACACACACACACGACAACATGAAATGACTTGGACGGCTCCTGGTTCGCTCTGTTCTGATTCAGGGGGGAATTAATTGCGACGCTTTCATCTTCCTCCTTTTTCAGAACAATGCTCATTTATTTATGCTGAATATTATGCCTGGCATGTCAATTAATTATCAGCAAATTTGTTGGTAAGATTCGCGCTCGTGTGCGACAGTAATTGAGTGTGTACGTGCATCAGTGTGTGTATGTGTGTATGTGTGTGTGTGATTGAGTGACGTCGCCTCCGTGGGGAGCTGGGGATTGGACTGCCAGTCCTAGATGCAGTTTTCACGTCCTAATTGAAGTTGGTCTTTTGAAGTAATTAAGATAAGGGTGTGGAGACAAAATAATTGGTATTATGCGACAGTAATTAAGCCATGCTGCGTTTTTTTTTTTTTTTTTCTTGCCTTAATTCAACAACGTCGGCTTTTCTTTCCAAACAATGCGTCTCCGTCTGCAGCTGTTGTGTTGACTCGGCACTTTGCTTTCATCACTGTTTGTGTTTTTAACGCCGGCCCCTCAGATCACCTTACTGACCACTGGAGAGCACGCACAAATATCTACACACACAAACACACATACCAGTTGATCAGTTTATTAGGAACACCTGAGTGGAGTGAAGAAAAAAAAAGCTTAAAGGGATAGTTCAACATTTTGGCAAATTGGCCCATTGCCATAATCCCTATAGTCATAGCAGTAGGTTCGTTATCTTTAATTGTCTGTGCAAGCTATTTCTAGAACGGCGGAGCAGAGCCGTGAGCTGCTCTGAGCTACGCTACGGAGGCTCATGGGATTTCTTGGTTTCCCTCATCAAACTCATCAAATACACAATCCAACAACTCCAAAACGCTCTGGTGGACAAGTTGTGACCTGCACATTCACCACGCTATGAGATAATAACAGAACGTTACCAGGCAGAGTTGTTTTAGAGGTAAATGCAGAGACTGCTTGATGAAACTGTCCCTGAAGGCAACGTGCATCAGTGGTTTTGCATGAATTTGCCTCTAAAACAACTCTGTCTGGTAACGTTGTGTTATTATCTCATAGTGTGGTGAATGTGCAGGTCACAACTTGTCCACCAGAGCATTTTGGAGTTGTTGGATTGTGTATTTGATGAGGGAAACCAAGAAATCCCATGAGCCTCTGTAGCGTAGCTCTGAGCAGCTCACGGCTCTGCTCTGCCGTTCTAAAAATAGCTTGCACCGACAATTTAAGGTAACAAACCTACTGCTATGACTATAGGGATTATGGCAATGGGCCAATTTGCCAAAATGTTGAACTATCCCTTTAAACAAATTAGAGCCACGAATATCAAAAATCCACTAACTGTGAAGTGTGTGTGTGTGTGTTACAGTGCAAACTGGAGGTAAACATCTCCACTGCAGCTCAACAGCTCAGAAAACACCACTTTAAGTGAACGGTAACCCCTCTTAACCCCCCCAACAATATGTAGTTTCACATTGTTCATGAGGAACTGGACACCCTCCCTTCACACACACACACACACACACTGGAAAGCAGACACACACACACACACATTGTTTTAGCCTCCCTGATACCGAGCGTGTCGCTGAAAAGCTACTTTAACACATCAGCCAATTTCTGAAGAGACTAATCTCGCAAGGTGTGCCTTTCTCACTTATTTTGTATTGTGTTATTCAGGAGACGTCACACACACACACACACACACACATTAGAGGACACACACACACACAAACACACACATTAATGTCTGCATGTACACACACATTCGTTTGGGGCTGCAGGATTATAAAGAATTCAGAGGCAGCATGAACAAAAGGAACGTCTTAAATGGTGGACACGTGTGTGTTTCTGTTTGCGTGTGTATGTGTCTGTGCCTGTGTGTGTGTGTGCCTGGTTTTAGTGTTGGCACAACGTCAGCCAGCCAGCTTAATCCTGCCCCCCACCCCCCCTCCCTGAGCTTGGCCACAACTAAAACAGGTAATATACACTGTCTCCTGCTGAACACACTCTGCAACCAAAACCAGACCAGTGTGTGTGTCTGTGTGTGTATGTGTGTATATGTGTGTGTGATGGGTGCTCACAGCTATTTTGGAGAGGGATGCTATGGCTAAATAAGAGGGAACATCTCACAACAATGCAGGTGCCACCAACAGTCTTGGGCGCTGTCCAATTTGGTAGCTGTGTGTTTGTGTGTGTGTGTGTGTGTGTGTGTGTGTCTACTATGTGTGTGTTTGTGTATTTGTGTGTGTGTGTGTGCGTGTCTGTTTCTTACTATGTGGGACGTGACCTAGCTGTGGTTAAAAGCAGGAGTTGTCGGTGGAGTTAATAAAGGCTTCTGGAGCAGCGTTTTCCTCTGGTGGTTTTACTCCCCTCCCCTCCTCCTCCTCCTCCTCCCTCACACTCCCCCAACCCCTTCCTTCTGCTGTACGTATGTGTTTTGTGTGTGTGTGTGTGTGTGTGTGTGTGTGTGTGTGTGTGTGTGTGTGTGTGCGTGCGTGCGTGTGTGTGTGTGTGTGAGGGATGCATCAACACCTGATCACCGGTTTGGGGCCACAAAGAGTTTCTCTTTCTCAGTTTTTGATTTTCTTCCTCTCAGCTGCCTCCAACACGGTGACAGTTTAGTGCAGGAAAAACACAACACAATGACTTCAAGTGATTTGACATTATAATAAAAATATTTATATGCAATGCAAAAATCTTTTTTTTAATTCATGCACTGTTGCAAACTTGCTGCATGTCTTATTTCTTTGACTTTTACTTCATTTCTCTGCAGATTTTTGGTTATTTTTTTGTTATTTGGTTGGTTATTTTGTTATTTTGGATTTTGTGCACAGTGCATGTTTTTAAACCTCCTATATAGAAAAAGCAAAAATCTTCGCACATCTATTTTCTTGGCAGGTGCGTCGGAGGATGGCAATTAAGTCCAAATTAAACAATGAAGAGTTCCCACACACATAGCCAACTTGCAGAATTATTGCAACGTTTCGGCTTGAAAAGGGTCTAGTACCGAAACGTTGCAATAATTCTGCAAGTTGGCTATGTGTGTGGGAACTCTTCTTTGTTTAAACCTCCTATATAAAAAAGTTATCATGCATATTATTATTTATCATAAAAACTGTTATTAATGATATCATATTTTTGTAAATAAAACACTTAGAGACCTCCTGAGATGTTCTGGGCCTGCAGCGATCAGCAGCTCGTCTTCTCTTGTTATAACATGTCGTACACATGGTACAGTAATGATGAGGTGAGTTTGTCTCTATTCCCACAGTCTTCACAGTGTTTACCTGTGTCACACACACACACACACACACACACACACACACACACACACAGACATATATATATTTATATAGAGAGAAATATTATGAATCTTTACATTGCACACCAATAGGGGAAACATGACGTCCCGGCTCTTTGGGCTGTTTGTTCATTTTCAATTCAAACATCAAAGCTTCCACAACAACAACAGCAGCAGCAGCAGCAGCTCCTGAGCTTTAATGTGATGGTTTTATAGGTTTTATAGGTGTGTGTGGTTGCCTACACACACAAACACAAACACACACACATGCAGAGGTTCACACCATAAACGTGTTGGTTTACCTGAACCTGCTCATACTATCAGTCAGCGTATCTCTTTCTCTCTGCCTCGTTTTTTTTCTGCCTCCAGGCTCTGGTTTAGTTTGTTCGCCCAAATTACCACACACAAACACTTGTGGGTGTCGCTAATGAGCGCACATTACCCCACCTCTCCCCCGCCTCCCCCCCGCCCGCCTACCGACTCCACCGCTGCCTAGACCTCACCTGGCTGCTCTGATTCATCTAGACAGGTAGCGACGGAGCGAAAAAATGCAGCTCCGCCCAGCTCCAGCAGGCCTCCACCAATCAGAGCGCAGCAGCAGCAACAACAAAAACCAAGTATTGAGAAATTACTCTAAGAACTATAAAACCCTGGAGTGATCAATTAACGCTGGCTGATCATTAAAAAAGCTGCTACATGTGGTAAACAACACTGCACTATTGGATTGTATTACATAATAGATCATATGACCAAGGTTTGGATGTTTTAAGGTGAGAGTTAAAGGTTAAATATAAAAAATGCTCCTAGAAAATAAGAGTGCAAGCTGCCATAGTAGTAGTACATAGTAAACTATGAACTCGTTCCTCCTCCCAAAAGAAAAAAAAAAGAGAAACGAAATGAAATAAAGTTGCAGCAGCAGCAGATTCAGCCCTCTGGCAGTGTTGACAGCAGATGTGCTGCTGAGCTCCACAAGTGTTTTGACAATGGCTACCAGACAAAATCAATGCACAGGTGCAGCAGTGAGGTGGTTTGAAGGAAAAGGACCTCGGGTGCAAAGATGTCCTTCAGGTTACAGCTCTGTGTGGAGAGTGAGAGGGAGACAGCGTGGACCACTGCTGCACTTTTCTATCCTTCAGACAGCATGAGTCCAGGTTGAGGCCGTGCATACATATAAATACATTTTCCCCTTTCAGGTCGCTGAAAAAAACATTATTTCTAAAAACTCTGGTTTGGTGTTTCCGAGTTCCGAGCTCTCTCCTTCCTGTTACTCTGCCCCCTACAGGTTTGACAGGGTCCGGGTTCGTGTAGATGAAGATCTTCATGGAAACAATCTGGTTTGTATGATGTTGTTATTGAAAACAAAGGGGGAGATTTTTCATGTACTTGGCCTTAATGACACAGGTGTTAATCCTGGTTCAGATGTAGACATCATATAACATGTCATACAGGAGGGAAGTTGATGAAATAGGAAGAAACCGATCACATATGGAAGAAAGAAGTGAACAGGATGTAGATGAGAAAACTAGCTCACAATAGAAGAGAAGGAGTTGTGTTTCCATCAGATTAGATACAACGGTTTTAGGATAAACTCTGGAGGCTTTACTTAATCTAATATATTGTATATGATGTGTTATCTGGGCGGTTTGCACTCTAGCCAGCAGGATGGTTCTGGGTTTGATTCCAGGGCCTAAGTACAGTATGTCTCATTGGGTTCTCTCTGAGTCCTCACACTTCTTCCAGAGTCCAAAAACATGCACACTAGGTGGATTGGTGACATGATAGTTTGTCTCTGTGTTTCTCTATACAGACTGTTGACCTGTCTAGGTGAACTGTCATTTATTTTATTATTTTGTCATATTCATTCTTCCCAGTTTGGCTTGATGTGTCATTTGTAGTTGTGGTTTGCTACAGAATAGGTCTGGAGAATTGTCTTGAATGTCTTAAATATTTTAACATGTATGTAATATTTATATATGTATATATGTTTTCGGATTGAGCATATATACAGTATATATATGTATTTTAAATTTTGTATTGCGATGTAGGACCCCAGGAAGAAGGGTTGCTGGTGAGGCAGACTAATGGGGATCCATAATAATAAACTAAACTAAACTAAACACTGCCCCCGCCCTACATCAGCAATGGATGAATGGATGGACCATATAACCCGACCCATAGAGCAGCAAGGTGTCTGATTTAGAAGATGCACATTAGATGGATGACTGGAAAACCTGGTATAGATGTGTGTGTTGTCCTTTAAACTGTCCAGAAACCTGCTTTCAGTTGGGACAGTGCCTCATATTGTTTGGTAATCACTCATCCGTCCTCTTCATTGTGTCATCATCTTGGTAACCTAACCTCGGTACCCGTTTCCTCCTTATCCTACCTGGGGGCCTTTTGTCCTGATGTGGAGGACTAATAATGACATCATCCAGCTGTGGCTCACACTCCTCCAGCTCCTCAGTTTATCTGTGGTTTCCCACTATTTACTCTGCTGACTGCTGACTGTCAGACATGACATGACATGCAAAACGTAAGAGAGAGATTCACTCTCCTTTTGTTGCTGGGATGTCAACAGTAAAGTCAGGCAGACAGCCAAGCTAGTCCTCCCCCTCCTCCTCCCCCTCTTCCTCCTCCTCCTCCTCCTCCCTGAGTTCATCTGAAATTAGCGATGAGAAGGCTGTTCTGTGGCGGGGAGGACAGTCGGAGGTCACACGACACATTCACACAGGACGGGCATTGGATGCGAGTGTGCATGAAGTGACAATGTCAAAATATCGACACCCTCCTTTTTTTTCTCTTCTTCTTCTTCCTCCTCTTCTTTTTTTTTTGTTCCTCTGGGCCCCAGCGTGTGGGGAATGAAGAAATAACAGCACTAGTTAATTCCCCCTCTGAAAGGTGCGACATGTTGAAATGTAATGACTTGGCTTGCTGAACTGAAACCGAACACTGCTTTAAACCACAGAGGTGTCGTGGATGGGAGCCGAGAGAGAAAAGGGGCACGGAGGCAAAGGTTTCTTATCCAAATTAATACAGAGCCTCGCCTTTCTTTATTGAGTAATATAGACTGTTCCAACTCACAATGGCTCTTTCAACAGTCTCTTGGCAAAAGACTGCTGCAGATTCATGTCCCATCCTTTTTTTTTTTCTCATACACTCCAAACATTTTCCTTATTTCGTACTTCCATCTCGGAGCCCCGTTTCTGCTATTCATCTATTCCCCTTGCATCTCGCTTTTCTGCAGCCATCTTTTCACAGCCCCTTCATTGACAGTCTCCCATTCCACCACCTCCCCTGGTCACCGGGGAGCTCATTCTTAGTTGCACAAAAAACGTCCGTCACGGATTGCCTTCCTCCCGTCCGCCTGTGAATTAGCTGTGTGATTACACTGAGCTGGTGGGGTAAAGCCCGTGGTTGGATTAGAGGCTGCACGGGCTAAGGCCTCTGATTGGAGAAGCCCAGCAGAGTACAGACAGACCGACCGAAAAAAAAAAAAAAAAACGGGACGGGAATGACGGCTGAAAGCGCTAGCGGGCTAACTAGCCACAGAGGAGAGGCGAGATCTGCATGGCATGCAGTTGTCGCTTTGGCACATCACACAGATACTGGCTGCAGGGAAAGGCCAGCCAGATAGAGAGCGTGCCAGGAAGCTACAGAGAGGACACTGTTTGGGCTTTGGGTTGTTATTTTTGGTCTTGGATGAATGAGGCCGGGGGGGGTTGGAGGGCTGGGAGGTGGGGGGGGGGGGTGACATTACGTTAAGTGGAACTAGATCCTTCTGAGCAGTGAAGTTTGTCCGACAAATTGTCATTGTTTGTGTCCTGTCATCTTCAAATGTCAATGAATGACAAGTAGGTCTGTGAAAGGAAACAAGGGGCTGTCGAGGCCAAACATGTGGAGACGGAGCGGCTGGACGTGACGCTTCTTTAAAGGTCCCGTGAAATGAAAAATGTATTTTCACATCTTTAATCCTGTATCAATGTGTTAACTGTTCATTTATCTGTTAGAATCTATAACAGAAGGTTATTAACTTATCAAAATCGATGCATTTTCTCTTCCTGTAAAACAATTCCAAACCTTCGATGACTCATCCTGCACTCGAGGGCGGTCCTAATTTTGCGTCCAGTTGAGATTGTTTCTTCAATTTGTATGCCCCTCCCCCCTGAAATCACAACCTCCGACCTGTAACAAGTTTATAACTGTGCATCCACTCCCTAAATGCTGCTACCATCAGGTTTTAAAAGAGGTAGTGATGTGCCGTCGCCATGGCTACCTTGACTAATGTTTTACATCATGCTGGATGTGTGTGTCGTAATAAAATGAACCCTCAGAGGCTGTAAAAACACAACAGTGTAAAGCTGCAGGAGACTCTGCACAAACAGTGATGGACCGATCTGAAGAGATGCTGCCATGTCAACATAAACACCATGGTAACCTAACTTCCAGAGTGTCACCATAGTTACTGATGAAGTTCTCAAGGAGGGATGCTATAGCATGCTCTTTCTGATCGTGTTCTTGTGGTTTATCATCCGTCCACATCCCACTCTGACCTCTGTTTTATCGAGGATGCATCGGTTTGTGGACAGCAAAGTATCCCAGAATGCATTTCACACTAAATATCAACAAAGGTGAAGTGTTCAGAGCCAAACTCAAAGCTGAAACTAAACATTTAAGTTTTGACGATTCTTAATTTTCAGAGATGTGAGGGCCTTGCTACTGTGGGGAAACCTGTGTTGTTGTTATTTAAGTGAAATGTCTGAAGCAGTTTGAGTTTTAATATCTGATAATAATAAAAAAAAACCTTCTGGAAGATGAAATTTGATCTGATATGAAATAAATGTGTTGCTGCTCGTTGTCAGAAAAGATGAAGCTGAATAAATGTGATTTGCACGACATTTAGTCTGATTTTTTACACATTACAGACAAGATATGGAGTGTATATTTTACTACAGTGGTAGCAAGATATGTGGCTCTAGATGCTAAGCTAATTGGCTAACAACTTCACACTACGTATGTCCTTCCTGGGACTCTACATCATTTCAAGAAGGAGAATTAGAAGAAAAGCCCCAGCAGCTAACGAGCTAGCAGCTTTGTTGTGATCTGTCAGACACATGACGTGTCCCACCAACTCCTCTTCCTCTTTTGTGTTCCCACTTCTCCAACTTCGCCCCCCCGTTACCAAATCCCCCTGATTTCGGGTTAATTCCACTGTAATGAGCTGATATCGCCTCCGTTGTAAAAGATTGCAGCAGTTAAGGCACTTAACACTTTTACTGAGAGTCTCTGACGAACAGGCAGCAAAGTAAAAGAAGTGCGGACTCTCCCCCTGCCTGTCGCTCTGTACACGGTAATTACCGTATATTAATTTGTCAAAAAAAAAATCACCTTTCTGCAGATTTATGGCTGTTACAACACGTCTCCACCGCGTCCTTTTGAACCTGACGTGCTATAACAACGTTTAAATGCTTCTTTAAAAAGGGAAACAACCTCGACTCCCGTGGTTTCTATCCCCCTTTTCTCTTTCAATTAATATTTTAATGACTTCTTCTTACGGCGGCAGCACGATGTTGGCGTCTTATGTGTCAGACGGCTGAACTCCGCTGAAAGCACAACTGTACTTGGTGAGATTTATAGCTTTTAGTGGCTCTACATGCCTTTTCGCCACTCCTTCACGTCTATTGTCAAGTGTCATGATGCAGACGACCCCGCCCGCGCTGCTCTTTCTATATATACAGTCGTTTTTATTTTAATGTGTCTGAGCCGTAAATTAAGAAGACAAATGAAGTTGGGTGCTTGTCTGAGCCTGTATGTGTGTGTATGTGTGTGTCTGTGTGCGCTACGAGCCAATCCAAACAAGGGGGGGTGCTGACATCCTTGAAATGTGTTTCTCTCTCGGCTTCATAGCTCCCAGTCATCAGCAAACAGAGGGGGATTCTGGGAGTTTAAAAAAAAAAAAAAAAAAAAACGTGTGCTGACCTATCTGACCTTGGCTGACAGCGAGGCCTGCTGAGAGAAAAAGAGGAGGAGGAGGGGAGGGAAGGGGGGTGGGGGGGCACAGGAGGGGAAGAAGAAAGAAAGAAAAGGAGGAGATAGATGGAGATAGAAGGAGGAACAGAGAGCGAAAGAGAGATATAAAGAGGAGACAGAGAAGAGAAGAGAGAGAAATGGCTGCAAAGCAATAGCCACAAAATCATCCCTTTAACATCAAGGGCAACAGCGATTATTAAGCCCCCCCCTCCTCCCCCCACCCCCTCCTCTCTGCTTTGGCAGCGTAGTTAAGTCTGTGTAGAAGTACAATAAAGATAGCGAATTATGACTGAGATGTATTTCTGCCTGCTGAGAATGGGTATCAGTGAGGAGTCCATTTGAAAGCTGCGTTCATTACCTCACGCAATTTGATTTTTGTGAAATCTAAGCAGAATTTTTAATGGTATGCCACACTGCTCAATAATTCCACTGATAAGGAGGCCAGGGAGAATGGGAGTGCAATGGCCTGTGTAAATCTGTGACTGAAGACATTGCGGTTATCGCTCTCCCGCCGCTCTCCCTCTCTCGCTCTCTCTCCATCCCTTCTTCCATCCATCCATCCTTCCCTCCCTCCCTCCCTCGCTCTGTACTCATCCCTCACATCCACTCTTCCTCGTCTCTTTTTCTTCATTTGCGTCTCCTCTCGTCCAGGTTACCCATCCTCTTCCTTCCTTTTTCTCCTCTTCTTCCTCTTCTCCTTTATTTTTTATTTTTTTACTACGTCTCATAGCAACACCTCCTCCTCCTCCTCCTCCTCCTCCTCCTCGCCGCCGCCGTCCTCTCTCCCCTCTGCGTACGCGTCGTGATCGATTGCCCGCGCCTTTCAGACGAGGCGCATTTAAATACATTTTTATCTCGTCCCGAGCGTTTCCGCTTCTTGTTGTCCTTTTTAATAAAAACCAGATAAAACCGGAGCTTCATTAAAAGGGTCACTGTTTGTTTATTCATGGTTGTTGGTGTTGTTGTTATTGTTGTGGTGGTGGTGGTGGTGGTGCAGGTTCACTGAGGGACCTTGGAGGTATATCAGAGCCCATCAGGCGGAGGAGGGGGCCCTTTCATTACACTCCTATACTAATAATGTTAAAAAACACACACGCATAGAGGAAGATAAGGCTCCCCCCTTTAAAAGCGGATGCATTATTTAACACAGCCGGCTAATGGCCCAGATTGTCCTGTAACAATTGAATAACATCGGCAGATAACGGCGAGCCTTTGCTCTGCGCCTTTTAAAGGATGGCCCTGTGAAACCATAGATAGTGGCCTCGCACCGATGAAGAAGAGGAGGAGAAAGGAGGAGGGGGGGGTGGCAGCCTCTTCCTCAACAAGAGCCAGGCCACAAAACATTGCTCCATCAGAAAATAAAATCACCGCCAGAGGTCCAGAGGAGAAGTAAAGAAGGAAAAAGGGGAGAGGGAGAGGAGTGAGTGAGAGTGAAAGAGAGAGGAGGGGAAGGGAAAGGAGGGGAGGGAAGTGGGGGTGGAAATCAATAACATGTTGGTCAGTATTAATCTGGCATCAATATAGCCTGTATCTTTTACTTTTCATGGTAATGGCTCCAGTGATCTCCTAAAGTGCCTCTCAAGTGCTTAGAGGGCTGCAGATAGCATCTTATCAGGGGCCAGAGGAGAGCAACTGGCCAGGGGAAGGTAGAAGGGAGGTGGGGGGTAGTACCAACAGGGTCCTGGGCCAGTTTAAGGAGGGGGTAAGAGTGTGTTTGTGTGTTTGAGTGTATGAAGCCACAAGAATCCTTTTACTTCACCTCCCCTCCCCACCCTGACAGATGAGACAGCCGTGGCCCTGATGACCAACACGGCCGCTCCGTCTCCATGGGAAGTCCAACACCGAGACAAGAAACACATTTTGCAAAGAGGTCGGGTTATGTTTTATGTTCATTTTTTATTTTTTTTGTTCCTCTGTGAGAACATACTGTACTTTATTTTGATGCATTTGCGAGGTGCAGAATAAAAACTTTTCATTTGTCTTTTTTTTGTGTGTTCTTGTTGTTGTCCCGGCTCATCTCTAAGTCCTGTGTGCTGTGTGCTGTGTGTGTGTGTGTGTTTGTTTGATTCGGTACGGAGACATCGAGCTCGCACCCCAGTGGCTCTATGGCTTTGTTTATGTCGATTTTTATTGGGATGACAGCTCCTCTTTTTTTTTCTATCCCTTATGTAAATCAATTGACTGTGCTCTTGATACAAGGGCTGTCAGTATGTGATAAGTGTACATGAATCTTGAATGGATTGTGCGGCCGGACATGGTGCGTTACTGTTCGTTTTTTTCATTTTTTTTTTTACAACATGTGGTCTTGTGTTTTAGATTCATGGTGGTATGTGAGAAACTGTAAAGAGATTACTAGTCCATCAACAAGTCCTTCCTTTTAATAGCCGCTGTGCGCTGCTCTGATTGGCCCAGCAACAATGGTATTTATCGTACATAAGCTCAGTGCTTTACATAAGCTAACAAGCTTACACACACACACACACACACACAAACTAGGGATCTATAACAGCTGTGCAGCTGTCAATGACCGTCTGAGTGTCAGATAGTTACAACCTCCACAACGTCAGGAAGATTTATAATTAACTAAGGCGCTCTCACCTTAGCGTTAGCTGTGCTAATTAATTAAAGGTACCCTATGTAAGTTTTTTTTTTTTTAACGAAGAAACAGCACATTCCTTTTTATCCTTTTTTTTAATTAATAAGCAATAAAACACATTTAGCTAATTATTCTCAATGCTATGACCGCAGGCGGGTGTACTGTAGCCTACAATGTAATGCTAGCTGCAAACTTTAGCCACATGCAATGGACATTAGCTTCACAGTGGTGGTTAATTATGACTCTAAACATTCATTCAAAGGTTTTAAATGATCACATCAGGCTTTGGTTTGATTAAAGTGATAGTTAAAACAACTTTGGCTAAAGCTAATCCAAGTAGGCCTATTACACTGGATGTTAGCGATTCCTGCTTTTTTTTGTCTGTTTGTTGTTGTTGTTTATTCTTATATGAAGGTGTGATAGTCATGAGAATTTAAAGTCTCCTTTTACACTTCTGCATCTGGGGATTAACTCTTGTTGGCCCAGTGTTGGGGTTACACTGGCTATGATACATGAATTTTTTCCCTTCTTTTTCTTTTTTTTTTTTACCCTGGAGCCATCATCCACCTGCAAAAAATGGCATCCCAGTAAGACCAGTGATCTCCCACTGACTGACTGACTGGGGTGGGGTACTGATGCCTGGTCCACCCTAAGGGGCGTATGGGGGGGATTTCTTGAGGGAGAGAGGCGGGGCAGATATAAACTGTGTGTGTGTGTGTGTGTGTGCCAGGCATTGGCAGCATGCCCTACTCACTGATCCTGTTGGATGCCTTCCATTGGCCCTCTTCCCCTTAACTCCCCCATTCCTCCCTCTCCTCTCCTCTCTTCTCTCTACTCCTCTCCCTCTCTCTTTTTATTTCGACAGTGGTTGTGAACGTTACTCTGCATGTAATATGATGAAGAAGAAAAAAACACACACACACACACACACTCACACACATACACTAAAAAGACAAAAAAGGCTGAATTAAAACACCATTCATCTTCACGGATACAAGCTCGAAAAGAAAAACACACACTGATCACAAGACGGCGACGACAACGACGACGACGAGTTGTGCAATGTCGCCATGTTCAAAAACAGGAAGTGCTGGCAGCCGGGGTGAGAAACCAAAGCAGGTTGATGATGACAAAGTTAACACATGGATCTCCTCTTCTCCTCCTCTCCTGCTCTGTGTGTTTTAATAAAAAAAAGAAAACACACAGAGATAAATACTCCACAGCAGAGGCCCAGTGTTTGGCCATCATCGCCTTAGGAATTACTCCTTCGAGCTCCTTTTGTCTGGGCCGGCTTATGCAGCGAACTGAGAGACATGTGAAATGCCCCCGAAATGCAGTATATCTAATGAAAATGTTTTAAATCTCTATGCCCATATAAACTATTTGGGATTATCCAATATCTTTACAAATAGAGCTGATTATCCCATTAAGCTGAACTCTTACTATAAATAGTTTTTTTTTTTTTTTTTTAATGCCGATGTAGATTTTTGTGGGGGCCGGAGCAGCAGAGGGGTGGAGGGGATAAGTGTTTCTGGCGATGTTTTTTTTTTTTTTTTTTCATATTTGATGCCCCCTCCACCACCACACACACATTTACACACATACATACACACACTTGTGCCCGTGGTCCTTTTCTGTACACTGTGAATATTCTACACTAATACCATTCTCCAAATGTCAGAATGGGACAGCATAAAAACCTTTGGCTTTATGATTTTATTTTTCACCTTCCAGTGGAAATAATAAAAAAAAAAAGTCCAGGAGAGGGGTTTTCTTTTATTCCCATTCCCTCCCTCTCTCACTCACTCACTCTCTCTCTCTGCCTCTCTTTCCTCCATCTCTCTTCTTTCTGTCTGCCGCGCTCAGTCTCTCTAT
Source organism: Trachurus japonicus (assembly GCF_045865225.1). Lineage (NCBI taxonomy): Eukaryota > Metazoa > Chordata > Actinopteri > Carangiformes > Carangidae > Trachurus > Trachurus japonicus. The sequence continues at coordinate 5,619,322 of NC_140929.1, forward strand.
TCCTGCTTCATTCTATTCCATTTATTCATATTCAACAGTCAATCATTTTCTGCAAAAAAAGAGAGAGAGAGAGGGAGAGAGAGAGAGAGAGAGGGAGTGAGAGTGAGGCAGAGAGAGAAATCCGGAGATTGCAGATGGAAGTGGTATTTTTTTTTTTTTTTTCATGTTCTTATCCTTCCGCATTTGAACCGGCGATGTGGAAAAGCGCTAGGAGCACCGCTTTACATAGCAGCCTCCCTCTCATCAAAAGCCGCCAATCGGGCCTAAATCAGCATGCAAAATGCCACTCAACCCTGTAGCCTTTATTAAAGTTTGCAGGGACTCAATTTGAGATAGCGATCGTTCCTATTAAAAAGCCAAATGTAAGATAGTTTTTTTATATAAATCTCAGGGTGGAATGGAATTGTTAATCAGCATAGGCTGATGTGATTTCTCTGTCACAAATCCTGCCCAGGGCTCAGCGGCACACCAGCTTTACCGTAACTTCGGGCTTAGCAGTCGCCACGGAAACCAGGGGAAGAGGGTATAGGGAAGTGGTGGTGATGGTGGAGGAGGGAGGGAGAGAGAGGAAGGAAGGAAGGGGAGGAGGAAGGGTGTAGAGAGAGAGAGAGGGAGCAAGAGAGTGAGTGTGATGTGGGGGTGAGGAGGTGTAGGTTGGGTGATGGAGGAGAGGAGAGGAGAGGGAGGAGGGGGGGTGGGGAAGGGGTGTGGGGGGGGGGGTCGGCTTAGCCCCATCACCATCACCTCCTCTCCTCCTCCTCCTCCCCCTCAGTCTCCATCAGCAGCCCTCCTTGATGAGAAGGGAGCTGATAACGGGGCTTGATTGGATTTGAGGCAAAGTGCTGGAGTGTGTTTTTTTTTTATTTTTGTGAGCGGGTGAAAAACGCAATCTCTGACCTGTGGCTCCGCAAAAATAATAAATAAATAAATAAATAAAACAAAAAATATATATAAAAGAACGCTGTTGCACCTTACTTGTAAATTCTTTTGAAGAAAATTGTTAAAAAAGCTCTCGTTTGTTTGTGCGTTTGTTTGTTTTTGGGGGCTTTCGCTGGAGTTGTTTCTAGTTCTAGTTCTCTGTCAGGGAGCCACGCTACGGAGAAGACTGTGAAATTGGGTGGCCCCCTAGTGTGACCCAAGTGCTGGGGTTTTAAAAAGGATGAGAGTGGTGGTTGCTGCCCCTCCCTTCCTCTCCCCCTCCCTCGTCCCCACCCTCCACACCCCCAACTCTTGGCCTCCGTCCTGCCTGGCACGGCCCCTCTATTTGTGGGCTGAGCCGCGGACCCTTGGCCCCCCCTCAGACCCCGTGGTTCTCTGGATTGGTATCGGCCACGCTTGGAGAGCAGCACCGGCTTAACCTCGCGAACAACAACAACACACAAAAACACAAAAAACACTCACACACACATACACAAATACATATATCCACACTCGCACTTAACAAAAGGGCCGACACAAAGTGCACACATGTGGGAGTGGATTAAAGAAAACACGCACAATGAGGAGCCAGAGAGAGGTCATCCTGCTGCTGCTGCTGGACAACGTGATGGTCGACAGACAAACCAAGAAGAGGAAGAAGATCTCAGCTCTGTGGCTGGAAAGAGGGACCGCGATTCCCATGATGCATTGGTGAGGTCGCACACTTGGCCGTTGCCCCTCGATCCACAGCTGCACTTGAGACGAAGCGAACTCCCCTACATAGCTGCTTGCTCCAGATGAGCTGCAGCGAGGTGGCAGATCCCATGAAACCACGACCCAAATATGCATCAGAAAGTCCGTTTTTTAAATTATCTCTGTGTATATACACATATACCGACGTGCCAGCGTATGTAACTGCGTTTGCAATCATAATTTGACGACCTTGCCCATTAGCGGAGCTGCTGTCTAGTCAATCTTCCCGGCCTCTCGGTAATTGAATGTGATTTTAATGATGAGAAGCCTGTGTGCTCTGTAATCCAACACTGGAGAGGAGGGAAATAATGCCAGCGGCTGTCAGGAGGAGACGACGGGGTCAGATTGACTCGGTTATGAGCAGCAGCAGCAGCAGCAGCAGCAGGACGACACGTAGACACATGATGATGATGATGATGAAGGTGGGGATGTGACATCAGCGCAGTGGGGGGGCTCAGGGGTCACCATGCATCCCACGGCGAAGGTGGCGAGCGGTGTTGTCAGGGTCAACACACACAGAGCTCAGGGAGTTTAAGAGTGTTTGTAATGATGCACATTCCCCCGCTTTTGTCTCCGTCTGTGTTATTGTAGTCTGTGGTTTGGATTAGCCGCTCTCGAACCTGGCACGCAGTCAGTAGCCCCGTCTCTGTCTGATGATGTCACAAAGCTCTTAGCTGATGGTTATCTTGCTTCTTTTTTTTTTTTTTTTTTGGGCCGAGGCCTGCCGGAGAGTCTTGTGGTGCTGTTAACGCACAGAGGGGTCGGTGGTCGGCCGGTCGGTGGGGGTGATTGCATTCATCGCGCTGCCACGGGACGCATTATCAAGCCCAGCTGATTGGATGGATTGAGAGAAAGAGAGGAGGGGAAAAAAAGAAAAAAAAAAGCCTGAACCCCCGACCATTTGGCAAAGGTCACTATAAACAATCCCAGGTCTGAGTATGATGTGAACTAATGGCACTGAGCTGAAGTTAAGTGGTGTCTTGGGGGAACAACAAAGGGCCTCGGAGCTTGAAGAGCTGCATTATTTGTGCCTGAACAACAAACCCACAAACATTTCTCCTCTCTTGTTAAGACTTCTCTGGCTCTACAAGCCCCTAAACTTTACTTAAGTAATTAGTAACCATGCGTATCATACTTCTACAGCAAATTAAAGCCTAAAAGCGAATCATGCCGGGCATCTGTGTCTGATAAACTGTACTCATCCTCCGACCCTTTCTTCTTCCTCGCTCTGTCAGTTTGGAACCGCGAGTTCTTCCTGAATCATACTTTTTTTTTTTCAAATCTATTGTGCATAAATCGTGTGGCCGAGTCAAAGATAAAAAAAATAAAAATGAAAATCAATGATAAAAATCGATGCAGATGTCTGAGCATCTGCCTCTCGTACGTCTGCACTTCGCCGCCAATACCTCAACTCCACGAGAACAAAAAAGGAGGAAAATTGGACTAGTGTATTGCATTTGTTTCATTTTATTTTTCCTGCAGAGGGGACACACCACTATATAGTATATATCTATATATGTATTAGCATCAACGCAGCAGCCTATGTATCCCATAGTGCACTGCCTGCTCTCAGGGTGTAGAGGACAATGTGTGTCTTCTCTTTGAGGGAGAACACATGCACGTACACACTTGCTTGGTATAAAAAAAAAAAAGAAAAAGGAGAGGGAAGAAGAGGAAGAAGAAGCTAGACAAACATACATTGCTTTTGGGAGTGATGTTGCAGTATATTTCCTCTTCTCTCTCCTCTGTATGATATGTTTACCAAATACCTGTTTAGAATGCGGCGGTGGCTTTGCCGCGCGCTCCCTTCCAGTCCCCGAGGATGCTCGGCGGTAAATGGCGGTATTATTTGTCAGCTCTGGCAGTGTCTTGAGGCTGCTTCAGAGAGATACAAGGAGGCAACTGATAAGGAGAGCATCAGAAGGGCAGTTAATTGCCTCCAGTCTCCGGGAGCTGGGGAATATTTAAAATCTATGGGATTAAAGACAGATTAAAAACTGCAGAAGCAGTGGGCCCAATGGCGCTTAAAGATTGCAATCAGCAAGGGTAATGGCGGAGAAGAAGGAGGGGAGAGAGAGAGAGAGAGAAAGAGAGAGAGAGAGGGAGAGGAGAGGAGAGGGAGGGGAGAGAAAAAAAAAACAGTGAACGAATGCGGTGGCTGGGGGGCGGAGGGGTGAGGTGGTGGTGGGAAGAGAGGGAGGGTGAAGAAGAAAAAAAATGACAGATAGGAAATTCAGATCCGCTCCTAATGCCCAGGGTTCCATCTTGTAAGCACGATTCATCTACGTGTAAATCGTTTTTTTTCCCGTCTTTTCGTTTTCTTTTTCTTTTTTTTTTTTCCTCCCCTCCTCATCCGAGGCCTGCTTTGCTTTGCTTTGCTCTGCTTTGCTTTGCTGTGCTTTGCTTTGCTTTGCTAGCGTATAGCTGCTGCTGCTGCTGCTCCGGCGTTTTTTTTTTCTTTTCTTTTTTTCTTTTTTTTTTATTTCCCGCGCTCGCTTGCTTGCTCGCTCACTCGCTTACCCGCTCGCCCGGCCCTTATCAGTCCATCGGTGAATTAAAAAGCGCTTCTCCCTGTGAGGATTAAGGAGGTTGATTGAAGACGGTACGAAAACTAGCTAATAAGTCGAAAATGTCAGAAGGGCACTCTATCGAAACTGTGTACTTTTCATAATAAAGCTGACGAGAAAAAAAAAAGAGGGGGGGGTTGGGGATAGGGGAGGAGGGGGGAGGGGGGAGGAGAGGAGGGGAGAAAGTGTCATGTCAGATGTGGCGGATGGAAAGACAGTGGGAGGACGAGGACGAGAAATCCTGTTTCCATGTTGTGCTGTGAAAACATTTGGCATCAGTCATATACACTAAGAACAAAAGGAAAGGGGAGGGGGGCTGGGGGGGGGGGGCAAAGTGCAGCTACCTCCACAACCCCCCCTCCCCCCTTCACCATCACCACCACCACCGTGTAACGCCACGCACACGACGACAACGACAGCGACGGTTGAGGGCGAGGACGATGGGGGCTGTAAATGTTATCATCATTAGCGATATTAATGGCGCCGTCCCCCCAACAGCTTTATCGAGGGGGGGGATCTGAAGGCATCACAAATTACAGAAGAAAGAAAAACACGGGCCACATACACTGATACGTCTCTGTTTGGGTTAAAGAGGACAAGATGTGCCGAATCCTGAATTGTTTTCCCACCTTATCAGAAGCCCACTCACTTAATCCTGTTAATGACTACATGAGATACTTAAGGTATCATCTCCAAAAATCAGCCATTCGCTTCACATATCAGCAAAAAATCTGTGGCACTGTTTTTTTTTTTTTTTTTTTCTCTTTATAATCCATTTTTTTCCTCCCTCACTCACTCTCTCTCTCTCTCTCTCTCTCTTTCTCTCTCTCTGTCTGCAGTCTTTCGTTGAAAAAGATTAGCCTTATAAATTATGCATTGGTGGGTAGTGGGGGTAATCCGAGGCAGAGATAGAATCGCCAGAGTGTTGAAGGGGGCATCGGAGAGGCAGCGCCACCATCATAAATATGAAACAGATGTTGGGTGACATTTTAAAAAGTGAATCCAATCCCCTCCTCTGCTGCGTCTGGTGTTTTCATACCGAGAGAAGAACCTGACATCCATCGCTTTCTTTCTCTCTTTCGCCTCCACCCCCCCCCCCCTCTACCTCCACCTTATACTTACTCATTGCTTTCCAAACCCCTCCACTCTTCCCTCTCTTTCTTCCTTTACTACTATCTTTTTTTCTCTCCTCCTCTCTTGCCATAATCCTGTGGAACCAGCGATGCATAGATTATACTCTCCCCTTTTATTCCTCATGTGTCTTATTGATGTGATTGAGCCAAGAGTGACAAAAAAAAAAAAAAAAAAACTCTAAATGCCAGTTTCATCAATAACATCTGAAATGGCATCTAATCTTCTACTGATTAAGGTCTATTTTAAAAATGATCCTTTTTAGGAAAAAGGAGGAAAAATTAAATGACGCCTTAAGTCAGAGGAAAATACACATGCGGGCGTGTGAATGTGAATATGAATGTGAATGCGAGGGTTATGTAAATGCAAGATGTTTCTGATACCGGCGAGATGTTGTGATTGCTATGTGAGCAGCCGAGCAGCTCCATTCAGATGGAATATGAAGAGCTACAGCTCCCGACAATGCTCCTCTCTAATGTGTTTGGATGGGCGGCAGTAGCGGTGGTGGCGGTGGTGGTGATTGTTCTGCAGCTGGCAGCGGCCCTGAGGAGTTCCTCCGCCGGTGTCTTTTCATGGCAGGATGAGAAAAAAGGAAAGCGACGTACAGTACGGCACAATGAAGATCGTCCCTCTCATCCCCACTTTGTCTCTCGTCTCCTCTGCCACTTCTCACAACAGCCTCAACTCCATTCTGCCACTTCCCATAAAGGCTCCTGTTGTTGCCGCCGCATTGTCACGCATTGTTTGGTGCTAAAAAAAAAAAAAAAAAATGAAGATAATGCTCGTTGGAACAATGTTCGCATGCTTTTGTTTGCGTCTTCTCTTCTCTCTCTTCCCCCTCGTTCCTCTCCTCTCACTCTCTTTCTCTTCTCCTCTGGCAGGAAAAAGACACCTTGAGGGCGCGAGCGACTCATTCAGGGTTACAGGTCAAGTCCTTGTTAGTAACAAACCCATAATGAGCCGCCGCCTTTGTTTAACAACGTGAAAAGCTTCTTGGCTGAATTAAAGATTGGACGATTATGAAAAAAAAAGGAAAAAAAAGACTAGTGTGGTAGTGGATGAATGAAGCAGCTCAAGTCAAATCTGATCAACAACACACAAAAAGCTACAAACTCATCGCATCGTCGCCACAAACCGGCACAATCACCGCAGGCCGCTGCTTGAATGAAGCACACTTTAATAATATCCCAGGACAAAAAGATCTATTAAGCAGTTATAGTTTTAGAGCGGCTGCGTACCTATTACTCAGTAATGAAATAGTGAAACTGGTAATTGCGGCAGATAAAGTGGAACTACTCTGTGTGACTTAAAGAAAAGGGAGAATAAAAGGCTGAGGAGTTCTCAGGCTTTTGTCTTTCAGATGGAGACGGCCAACGCTGATGGAGGTGCGCTTCATTTTAACAAAATGTGTTGATTGTGTGTGTGTGTGTGTGTTTCTATATGGCTTTCATGGTTAAATATAGGACACATGTATAGAAAATGATGCTTGTTTCTATTTAAATGAATATAGCCCTGTTAAAATACAGTGTTTTGACACATAGCATTCAGTATATCATAATGCTGCTGCTTTTAATGATTTACTTAATTTACTTGCAGTTACTTAAGTTGATATAATTAACAAAAGAGCAGGAGTGAATAAGCAGTCGTTATGTGATATGAACCACATTCACATGCACAAACTATTCTGGTAAACGAGACATTTATGTTAAATGAAAATCAACATTTTCCAGTTAACTCTGATATTTGTGCAAATCAAAAACCTGTTGATATCAAACATAGCCTTTACAAATATATAAATGGAAATGTTGTGTATTCTTTTCGGGGGGAAACTGCATCCAAACACATCAAACTGTTGTTGTTGACAGGTGAGAGTTTGTGCGTTCGTGAACTGATGCGAACATTTAAAGTCTGATCCCAAAGCCTGAAGAATCAACATATGGACGAGTTATTCGGAAGAGGAAGAGGATGCAACTTCCTGGTTCAACTTTGACCCACCCTGCTTACCGTAGTTGTGCACACACACACAGACAGTTTCCTGAAGCTCACTACTGGTTTTATCTCAGAATAAATTGGACTTTTACTGCTACAAATCTGCCCGGCGACTGACGACGACGACGACGGGTGAAGCTGCGACTCGACTCGTCTCTTTCCTTCCTCCCGCTCTGAGACAAGAGGACGTTTGTCGTCGTCGTTGCCGCCGTCGCCACAAAGTGACGGAGGAGGAGGTAGAGGAGGAGGAAGAGAAAAACGCAGCCGAGTCGAAGGTGAAGAAGAAAATACTCAGAGATAGAAAAGTAGAAAGTGTGTTTGGAAGGAGCAGGTGACGGAGGGAGAAGGGGATGATGGAGGGGATGATAGAGGCGGAGGGAGAGACAGAGAGAGTGATGGCCTAGAGAAAGTGTGATAGCGACTGGGGAGAGTGATGGAGGTGTGTGTGTGTGTGTGTGTGTGTCTCGGGGGGCTTTGCTGAGCCCTCCCCCGGCCTGTCAGTCAAAATGGAATGAGGAGGTCTTATCTCTTTCGCACACGTGACCCCTAACCTGACCTCCCTCTCTCCCTCCCTCCATCCCTCCTCTTCCTCCCTCCCTCTTTACCTATTCGTCCCCACTCCTCCACTCCCCCTCCCTTCTCCATCCGTCCCACCTTTCAGCTTCACTTTCTTCCACCTCTCTCTCTCTTTTTCTCCTCTGTGCCCTTAAATATTTTTATATTCCCAGGAAAAAAAAGAAAAAAAAGGCGGAAGGAAGCGGGAAAAATATGAAAATCTGTGAAGTGAAAACTCGATCGTTTTCTTTTTTCTGCCCCGCTCCTGCAGAGAAACGATAATCTAAAAAAAAAAAAAAAAAATGGAGGGAACATCAATGTGCATGCATGTGCTGTGTGTGTGTGTGTGTGTGTGTGTATATGTGTGTGTGTGTAGCAGTGAAAGCCAGACCAGGTGTGTGAGTCCTGGACAATCACAAAGTTCAACATCCTCATTAATAAAGAATTAATGCCACGCGCACACACACATACGCACACATATGCACACAGGTCTCTCACCTGAGGCTGCATGGTAACCATAGCAACTAGCCCTGCGTGGTTTGGAGCTTCATGTCTCGCATGCCTTAATGACAGGACTATAAATCTACCAGGTCATCTGCAGTATCACACACACACACACACAGCACAGGTGTGTGTGTGTGTGTGAATCCACAGGTTGTACTTGTCACTAATGAGGCCGCTGTGTCACAGCAGTTTCACTCTCATTAGCAAAATTATTGTGTTTAATGATGTTTAAACGTCAAAAATTGAACTTTGACCTTTAGAAAATTAAAAAATAAACCAGATATGAAGTTATTAAGTGAAGGCAGATAAAAAACTTTGTGCTAATTAGATAAAAAAAAAAAACACACACAGTGTGTGTGGGTAGCAGCTCGTTGTGGGTCTGTCAGTGGTGCCGAGTGTGTTTTAACAGTTTGTGTGAACACTTATACTGATGTTTAATGTTGTTTATTCTGCAATGTCTCTTCAGGTTTTTACTTTTACTTTAAAACATTTAAAGTTGTACCCAATGGAAATAAATATTCAAACTTAAAATCTGTGCATGGAAGCAATTTTTCAAAATAAGAGTCTCTGAATGCATCAACCTAATAGGAACCAAACATGTACAATGAGCGTAATGTGAAGTAGATTAAAGTTGTAAAAATTAAAAAAAACTTCCAGTGCGCACTAGAGCAGAGGATAGACAAGATTCATTATCAAAAGTAAAAACAGAAGGGAAATTAAAGTTGTATTAAAGTGCTGGAGTTAGTTTTATGTTATAAACGTAAGCTGTTCTTGTATACAGTACATGTGATACAAATATGCAACATAAAGTTGATTTAACGTCTCTAAAGTTGAACTATTTGATGCAGAAATGTTTTAGTTGCATTAGTTTCACATTCAGTTTCTACACCGTGTCAAACTTCCAGATACACAACATGCCACTCGTGCTCTTCACCTGCCAGAAGGGGAGGGGGGGGGGCTGTGGGCCTCAGTTAGCGGCCCTATCAGCGGTCAGATAAGGAGTAATTTGACAGGGGGGAGGGGCAGCTATTAGCCTGTGCGCGGCACGGCACAGCATGGCATGGCACACCTCCAGCCCCGAGGCAGCAGCTCTCACCGCTGGATGAAGCCTGACTGACAGAGTGAAGAGTCAGACTCAGTCAGCAGCTGCTGGGCTCAAGGCCTTCTGGGAAACCAGGGGTTAAAGCAACACGGAGGAGTTAGATTTGACTAATTATTGATAATATATAGGATATGATTGATTATTTTTAAGGTACAGTTTAGAATTGAACAACTTTTTTTTATAGCTTTTGGGAATTAAAAAAAAATCTCTATCATGTTGTTTTCCCATGCAGGTTCTTAAATGGGATTTTACATAGAAATATATAAATAGTGGTTTAAATGACAACATAGTTTTCAGTCAATTATGAATGAATGGGCGTCACTTTTCTTTTGTTGTTTGAATCCAGGTAGTTTTATTGTGAAGGACCCACATGACATCATACATTCATAACTTCACATCTGCTAACAAAACAGCTGGAAGTCATTTGAATATCAGTTATATGTTTATCTGCTGCTTCACCTGCAGAGAGATCATCATCATCATCATCATCATCAGGAGGCTCCGCCCCCTTTTCCCGTCACTATTTCCCTCCGAGTCTGAACAAACAGATGAATCAGCAGGAAACAAAAAAAAAAAACACACACAACACAACACAAACATGAGAAAGTGTCTGTCAGGAGTTTTGAAGCGAGAGGAGCATCGCTGGCAAAGCAGAAAAAAAAAAAAAGACGACAAGAAACTTTTTCCGCCCCGTGGTTCACTTTCAAACACAGGTGAAGGTGTGTGTTGGGTAGTGGAGGAGGAGGAGGGGGGTGGAGAGGGGGGGCAGATAGGACTAATTCAACAATACCTTGCACCTTGCCCCCCCCACCCCATCCACCCCACCTTGTCATTTAGTAATGGGCTTTTCTCACAGGGACTTTGAGCCCGTCAGAGGAATTCAACAAAACCGTCAGATTGTTTGAACAGAGTCGTCTCCGTCCTCTGTGAGCGAACACTGAAACTCAGTGGGAGTTTTTCCCACTCTCTCCATTCTTTCCTTACCCCCCCACCTCCTCCTTCTCCATCCAACAGCCCCCATCACCACCACTCCTCCCCTCCGCTCGCAGTAAAACAAACATTTGAAGGCTTTTGTGTTGCCTGTCTGTATTTTACCATTTCAAAACGTTGTCTTCTTACGGGTGATCTAAACTATAATCACCTTGACATCCGTCAAGCTGCGGCATGAAACAATGCCGCCCGGCTGCTCAGAACTGAACATCAATAAGCTTAGAGGCAACGCTGCCTTTCCCTGACGCCGATTTACACTTTAATGCAAATAGCCGGCTTTGTACTCTCCATATGAAAGGTGTTATTAAATCTTATTTTGCATTATTCTGGGGTTGGGGGGATAAATCTATCAAAGGGTTCAGAATTCAATAACTTCGCTCTCTCTCTCTCTCTTTTTTTCTTCTTCTTTTCGTTGTTTTTATTTATTCAAAATTTTAATTAAGTTTTGATTCCAAATGCGTTGGGGGGTAAATTGGCGGCTAGTGACAGGAGAGAGAAAGAAGAAATCCCTGTGAAGTTTCTCTCCCTCCCCTACTTCCTCCCCTCCTCCTCCCCCTCTCCCACAGCTTGTTCCCATTTACTCACTGTCAAGAGCACTCTCTCTGAAACTGTTTGTGTGCATGTGTGTGTGGGGTTTTTTTTTGGTTTTGAGGATCTTTGTGAACACGAGCAGGATGATGAACCTCTGGGTGAGGTTCGGTCAAGCAGGTGAGGCTGGAAGAGGAGGAGAAGGGGGGAGGAGGATAAGGGAGAGATGGGAGGAGTATGTGCTCCAGACGAGTCTCTGCAGGTCAAGCAGGGTCAATCCCACCTGAACCTGGATCATCATGTTGGAAATTTATGGTCTCCCTCCCTCCCTCCTTTTTCCTCCCCCCAGACCACCGTACTGACTCATCCGCCCTCATGGCTCCTCACAGGTGAGGTCACATGATCGGGCGAGACAGAAACTCACCTGAATACGTTCACTCCTCCTCCATTCGTTTTATTGTCAACCCTCAAGTTTTAAACAGATAGTTCACCCAAAATTCAAATTGCACTCATTATCTACTCACCCTCATGTGGACTAAGGGCTGGGAGAAGCATGTCCATATAACGGTTGCAAATGGATACCAACTGTCTTCGTAACAAAAAGACACACCAAAAAACATCCAAATACCTCCATGCTGCTCGTATGTAATGTCCGTCTTGTATTGAAGCCCCGGAATGCGAAATTGTCCCGAAAAAAATTAAATAAGTCTATTAAGCTTGTTTGTAGCGGAAGCTCCTCTTCCTGGTTCGTCCAATTTGGATTCTCCCAGCCCTTAGTCCACATGAGGGTGAGTAGATAATGAGTGCAATTTGAATTTTGGGTGAACTATCCCTTTAAGTTTTAAGTTTTAAAAGGGGAGACACTACAGGTGAATAGGGTAAAAAAATTTAACTAACACATATCACCATGAAACTTCCCAAGTTTATCACTTACATTAAGACAAATATTTTTTGTATTACAAGTTTTGTCAAATTTTATGTTTAAATATGTAAATGAGGCAATATCTGATACATTTCCAGAACCGAAATCTGAACAATGGATAAAGCCCCTTTCAAAATTCTTGTTTTATTTTGTTCACATATTAGAGTCAGAAGTTTTTACAGAGGAGGATTTTGGATATCTCTTTTTATCACTTGGTAAATGAGAAAATACCATCACCAGACCAAAAAAAAAATCAAATTTCGCCCTGTTTTTTAGGAATAAAACGTTGTATAAATCAGGCTGTGAATGATATATCAACAATCCCCTCTGTAAAAACCTTCAGGATATAGACAGGAATCAAACTGGAAGGTTTGGTGGAGCCTACATCATTGTTAAGGAGAGAGCGAGCTTTATTGTACAATGATACCTGACATGACATGGGTTAGACTAACTTTTTGTAAATTTAGGAGAAATCTATTATATTATAAGGAAGAAAACTAGTCCAAAATCTCAAAATTGAACGGTGCATTAAAAAACAGTGTTTTTGCCTGTTAGTGTCTCGCAAAGTTCTTTACTCTGCTTTATCATCCAGGTTTTGTTTACATCCAGCTCGTCTGTATTTATCTCCATGATACAGTGAATGTAAATGTGTCGGTGCCTCCGTCCACACACACACACACACACACACACACACACACACACACACACACACACACACACACACACACACACTCCAGCATGTTGGTGCAGGAACAATAAACAGGCGTTTGATGTATAATGTGAATTTCCTGTGATGGTTTCTCTTCATCTGCAGCGGAGGAACCTTGTATCTGGAGCATTGGTTCTGTTCATGCTTTAAATTAGTCCAACAATGACGTGTTTCTCCATGTGGCTGATTTTTGTGTTTTCTTGTTTATTTGTTGTTTTTTAATCCTTCAGGCTCAAAAAATCGTCTTGAACCATCTGGAAAATGCCAAAAATGCAAAGTCACCTGGAAGCTGAGGCTGAGGTGACTCACTGGTGTCTGATGGGTAGGAGGTTTTACAGCAGTGGGTGGTTTCTCATTTACAACTAATTTACAGGTTTAATTGCATTATTCTTTCCCTTTAAATATTCCATTTGTTCATTTTTATGCTTTTTCCTTTACATTAAATATGGATTTATTTGGTTCTTTTCAGATATTGTTTAATTTTTCTATTTATTTTAAATTTTTTCCACCATTTATTTGAGATCATTTTTTATTAAATTATACTTTTTTTCTTCAATGTTTTATTTGTTTTAATAAATTTTGCTGTTTAACGATTTATTTGAACTTTTTTTAAATTCATTTTACCAATTTGTATCACTTAATTTCTTATAATTACTTTACTGTTTTCACATTTTATTCATTTAATTTGACCATTTTTCATCATCTCACGGCTTATTATTCATTCACTATGAATGTCAACTTCATTTTTCATTCATCTTACATGTAATTAATAATGAATATTTGCATTAAATGTAACAAGTCCTGGTGAAACCTCCTTGTCCACGCTGTGACAGGAGTCGATCACTGTGACCTGTAACTGTCTGACTGTAGAGTTGAATGGGGGGGGTTTGCTTATGTATAAGGAGGTTTTTTTTGGGGGGGTGGGGGGTTTGGGGGTCTGAGTGGAGGTGTCAGATGTTGGCTGTGGTCTCTGAAAACAGCCCTAAAAGCCTTGTGCTTTCAATTAAAACATCCATCACGGATTACTCGCACAAAAACATACCTTCAGCTGCTAAGAGTGGTGCCTGTTACTTACAAAGGGCTTACAAATCCCACCTCGCTGCCTCGGGCTATGGCATCACACACACACACACACACACACACACACACACACCCTCCTCACTCTTGTCTCTATACTTCTAGACTCCGTCACTGTCCTCCTCTTGTTCTGGCTGCTGTGTAAAAATCAGGAAGGAGCCGCTGAAGGAAACAATAACTAACAGTAACGGCCGAGGTTAAGTTTTTTTTTTTGTTTTTTTGAATGGCGGCAGACGATGAGGTGGCTCGTCTCTCTCTCCCTCTCTCTCTCTCTCTGTGCAGGAATGTGGCGTTGCCGGTGACGTGCTGTCAGACAAGTTGGGAAACCCAAACCACTTTATAGACAATACTCCCAACTCTGCTGCTACTTCTCCTCCTCCTCCTCCTCCTCCTCCTCCTCCTCCTCCTCCTCCTCCTCCTCCTCCACCTCCCATGGTGCTTTATACCAGACAGGCTGCTTAGAGCGGTAACCGAACCCCCTGGACGCTGTGTGTCTATGTGTGTGTGTGTGTGTGGTAGACATGCCTGTCACAGTGGCCACCATGTTTTTTTTTTCCTCTTTTTTTTTTTCACAGGGGCTCAGGTAACCTCCCGGCCTGGAGGATGCCAATTTGAATAAACCCCGTTCAACTCAGGTGTGGAGGAGGAAGGAGGAGGAGGAAGAGGAGGAGGAAGAGGAGGAAGAAGAGGAGGAAGGAGGAGGAGGAGGAGGGAAAGGTCTTACTGAAGAAGAAGAAGTGATGAAGTCAGGAGCAAAAGAAGAGTAGTGCTGCTGCTGCTGCTGCTGCTGAGTTTGCAGTAACCACATCCCCCCTCCTCCTCCACCACCACCACCACCTCCTCTTCCTCTTCCTCCCTCCTCCTCCTCCTCCTCCTCTCTCACCCCGGCGTCCTTCCTTCCCTCCCTTCTTCCTGTTCACTGTATCATATTCATTTCCAGATAAACGTGCTCAGAGGCTACTGTTGGGCTCCCAGATACACTTTCCACCGACTCGGCTTTGAGTCGGCAGACGACCGTCGATCTATTCTCCCCCTGCAAACCTCCCTCTCAGATCAGCCCGTGTTTACATAGCATTACCATATATTAAGCCTCGCATTTTCATGCATAGTGTCCCCGTCGCAATTCTGACAGCAGAAAAGAGAGCGGAGAAGCAAACCGGAGGCCCAAAGGGACGGGAGCAGCCCCATTCCCCCTGCCATTGATATTCATTACAGTAGATCTACAGAGGCTGAATCTGCCTCCCACCCCCTTGGGGACAGAAACACTTTATGTCCTTATCAGTGTTGGGAACAAGGATTTTCTCCTCAGCTAACAACAACACTGGGCTGCAGCTACACTGGCTTCTCCCTCTGCCCGGGTTTCTTTAGGCCCCGGCAGTTAGCGTCGCTTCAAAATGTGTTTAATCTCTGTGAACACAGCCCACCTCGCTGCAGATAAGGTGAGGTTGGGGCGTCTGCAGATGACCCGCACACCTCCACCATCCACCACCACCACCACCACCATCAGTTTCCCCATGTATACACTCTCTACACAGCAACACCGTCACCAATCTCCTCCATGAATTACCTGCAGCTCCTGCAGGCAGAAGCAATCACACGTCGTGTTTGTGTGTTTGCACGGCTGTCGACCGAGCTTCAGTTTGTGGATATTGACCTCTGGATAAAAATCTGATGTTAACTGACCGAGGCTGCTTGTCTGCAATATATATAGAGGTGCTGGTGCTGGTGATAGTGATCCCAGAGCTGGTGAAGCCCTGAACCTGTCAGTATTAACTCCCTCATTAAAATCCCAGGGTTTTATTTGCATTTTGAAAACAGACTCTTCACATTTTCCTCCTCAGCTAGTCACTTTATGGTTCTTTGCTTACGGCATCAACTGTCCAACTACATGCAACCTTTATTTATCTGTGCTGAAGTCAAAGAAAAACAATGGTGCATTTAAAAGATGATACACAATATTGGTTTGTTCCAAACATGAGGATTTTACTTACTGATATCCAAACGCACTGTTGGTTAAAGAGACACTGAGGT
Organism: Trachurus japonicus; assembly: GCF_045865225.1. Classification (NCBI taxonomy): domain Eukaryota; kingdom Metazoa; phylum Chordata; class Actinopteri; order Carangiformes; family Carangidae; genus Trachurus; species Trachurus japonicus. The sequence goes on from NC_140929.1 coordinate 5,635,098, forward strand.
GTTTGCTTTTGATTATAAAAGAGTCATATTATATTATTCCATATTAATGTGGATGAATCTATGTTACTCACACTTGTTAATGGATCCATTTTCGATAAATATATCATTTTGTCTTATTATTATCTCTTATTTAGTGGTCGGCTCACCCAGCATTTCCTACTTTCGGTTTCCCGGACGCTGCCCGGCGGGTCATGGGAATAACGCCGCCGGATTGCTAGTTGGCATCGTTCATGGTCGGAACTACGACGGTATCTGATCGTCTTCGAACCTTCGATTTTCATTCTTGATTAATGAAAACATTCTTGGCAAATGCTTTCGCTTTTCATCCAAGAATTTCACCGTGCGCGCGGAGGCTCATGGGAAATGTAGTGTGAAAACATTTCGCTTCCCGAAACTCTTCGTAGTCCCTTTAACTATAAAGAACACATCAAAACCTTCAATCTCTGGCCTGCACTCTGCTTTTATTTCTTTATTCCATATTTGAGTCCATGTTTTTGTATTCTAACACAGCAGAGAAGCCACACATCATTTCTATTCAAATGTTCTGCACACCACTGCCATACATGGGCCAATTTAAGTTGCAATAACAACTGTTTATCTCACCAGTATCATCACCAAACAACTAAATGTATATATTTTTTCTGATCAGCAGAAGTTAAAATCTTAAACTGTGCTTCACTGTAACTTTTTAAACTCCTGATAAAAGCTGAATTAACTAATAGTAGTTAGGAGTGTGTGAAGCAGGTGGCTGTTCACCTGTTCTTGACACCCACCAGGGAGTGAGCCTGCCACTGGTTATCTGTTATATGTGTGTGTGTGTCTGTATGTGTGTGTGTGTGTATGTGCGCGAGTGGTTTATCAGTTAAGCCCCAAACAGGGAAAGTTCATCCTCTGTATAGATCATATCAGAGAGTGTTGACAGCAGCGAGTCTTGGGTAAGCTGCTGCTGTGTGAGCGTGTGACGAGCGCCGTGACTTGGCTTTGTGTTGTTCCAGACAGATTTCACAATTAATCACCGTTCTGGCTGCAGATTCCTCACATGCTGCAGCTCCTGTGCAGACGGAGAGGAGAGGAGCGAGAGAGAGAGAGAGAGAGGGCCCTCGGCGCTGGATGAATGAACAAAGTCATCCGACTCGTTGGGCTGACGAGCCGTATACCGGCAACAAGAAACAATGTAAAGTCAAGGATGACGTTGACTCGTCTCTTTGCTGGACTGTGCAACGTCGGAAACAACCGACATGTTTGTTGTTGCTGTTGTTACAGCTGAATCCCAGATACAGATGTTCTTATCCGCATGTTTTACTGTTTCCGTTGTCAGATAACGGAAGAAAAGTTGAGTCTTGGTCATGATTATCCAAGAAAAGTTGACTCAAAGATGCTTGAGATAAGTATTCTGTGTCTGTGGTGTCGTTATCAAAGCCAGTGATGACTTTCTTCCATGGAAAGTATCTTCACTTTGTCCAAAAAGTTGTTTGATTTTCATCTAGGTGCCTGTTTATCTAAATTTAAAAGCTGATATAAGAGAGTCTGACATTAAAACCTGTTGTGGATGTTCCATAAAAGTCCAAACTAACGCGCTATCATCATCATCATCATCACAAAATCAACTCCATCACTCAGTCACTGATGGACCACTTCTGGAGCTTCTCATTTGTTTCCTAGTTTTACTCTTTTGAATAAATATCATGTGAACGTTCAGCATTTCCTGCAGCAACTGGATACTAGAGCGGTGTATTGATACAAACTGATCCTTATCTGTGTGCAACTACTGCAATTTTAATCAAAAACAACGGCTGATGCTGAGGTCATCGCTTCAGTTATTAATCAAGCACAAATTAATCATCTCTGGTGTTTTGTGAGTTAACACGACGATGCAGTGAGGACGACAAACAAGAATGATAGAAATGAACTCATTACTGACTCAGTTATGTTTCCTAAACTTACTGTATACCTAAAGTTTGTGGACATTGTCTTAAAGGGATAGTTCACCCAAAATTCAAATTGCACTCATTATCTACTCACCCTCATGTGGACTAAGGGCTGTGAGAAGTTTCAGAGTCCTCCGTGCCTTCTCTGAGTTACAGGGGGGCTCGGCGTAGCAGTGCATGTCCAATTTGGACAAACCGGGAAGAGGAGCTTCGAGCTTCCGCTACAAACAAGCTTGAAATATAGACTTATTTAATTTTTTTCCGAACAATTTCGCATTTCAGGGCTTCAATACAAGACGGACATTACATACGAGCAGCATGGAGGTATTTGGATGTTTTTTGGTGTGTCTTTTTGTTACGAAGACAGTTGGTATCCATTTGCAACCGTCATATGGACATGCACTGCTACGCCGAGACCCCCTGCAACTCAGAGAAGCCACGGAGGACTCTGAAACTTCTCCCAGCCCTTAGTCGACATGAGGGTGAGTAGATAATGAGTGCAATTTGAATTTGGGGTGAACTATCCCTTTAAGTGGCTTGGGTAACACTTTATAATAAGTACACTATTAAGCATTAGTTAAGCATTAATAAATACTTAATTCTTCATTTATAACGCATGAATACTCATTAGTATGTAGTTTATAAACACAGTTAGTGCTTATCAATTATGAGTAAAACAATTGCAACTGTGTTTATAAACTACATACTAATGAGTATTCATGTGTTATACAGTAAATGATGAATTCAGTATTTAATGCTTAGTGTACTTATTATAAAGTGTTAACATGTCTTGAATCCTTAAAAGAAGGATTTATTTATTTATTTATTTATTTTTATAAATCTGTTTATTGAAACACTTCACATCATGTTACATGACCTTTACAAATAGATGCGTGATTTTTTCCAAATAAACAAACATACAAACAAATGAACAAGTAGAAAACATACAAAACATTAAAAAGAAGGATTTATTGATTATGAATCAAACCTTTTATCTAAAAGAAGAACATCATGTCTACTTTTAAAGGTACATTGATGTATTTTAAGCAGATTATGTTGCGTATGAATCAATGTAAAATGCATCATAAGGAGCATTTGGTTCATATTTTCTACAAACTAACCTGCTGAGAGACTGAGGGTTTCAGCTTTACACAGGTATTTGAAGGGTCAAAAGTGCATGGAGACAAAAAAAAGCTGATATTTAGTAAACAGCATTATCATTATCTGCTGCGTGCCGACTTCTATTTTAAGCCCCAGATGTCAACAGAGCCCTCATTCACCACCTCCGACATGCGGCTTCGTACAGTTTACGAGCTTTTTTTGAGGAAATTAAATGACCCGTTATCGTCGAACACAAATTCAGCCCAACAGGAACATTTTTGGGTAATGATAGTTATTTGCCAGGACCTAACGACATGATGGACATTTTCCGCTCATCCCTCTGTCCCGTCCGTCCATACATTCATCCATCTATCCATCCATCCATCCATTCATACCTGCAGGGGCCACGGAGGAAACAAAAGACAGAGAGGATAGTTGTTTTAAGAGGAGGATCTCCACCTTTTTTTATTTGAAGGGAAGACACAAGCCTTATTATCCTGCCTGTCACAGCCACAAATTACTGCTGGCTCCCCGGCTCGGCATCCACATCCACATGCATGAATGGACAGACACAGGCCTCTCTCTCTCTTTTTTTTTTTTTTTACAAGCCTCCTTTGCCGTTTTCATCTTTTTTACTCCCTCCTCAGAAACCTGTTTTACTCCACTGACATCGGGGTGGCCGATGTGACATGTAGCCTGTCGTCTGAGGTTCAGGTGACGGTTTCGGTTCTTTTAGTGTTTTGGGTTTTTGGGCTTTGAGAATGGAGGCTTAAGTTGAGTTAAAGGGTTAAAGCCAGGCTGGGAGGGTTTTAATTCAGGATTAGGAGTTAGGAAATGAATATAGGCTCTCATGCATAGTGATACAAACATTTTTTGTGTGCCGGTGTGTGCGCGTCGGTAACCCAACCCCTCGTCAGGAGCCCATCCTGGGCGGCCCTAATTGGCCCTAATGCCGGCCCTCGGTCTGCGCTGCTTTCATGGCTGTAATTAGGCTAATGGAGGGCGCCGGTGCCAGACTGCGAGCCAGCCCAGGGGTCAGTAGCCAGCGGGCCAGCGGACTGCGGCCCGGGCAGCCGCGAGCCTGCAGGAGAACAAGGAGGCTCCTTTTTTTTTGGGAGGGTGGGCAGAGGCTGAATGGGCCGGCGGTAATGGCCGTAGTGACAGTCGTGTTGGCGAGGGAAGCCGTCTGTCTGGGGGGAGCGGTGGCGGTGGCGGTGGCGATGACGGACGCGATGCCAAAACGGCCTCCACTTCCTCTACACATGAACCTGATGATGAGGTTTTTTGTTTCCTCGCTGCAGTTATAAGAGATTTTAATTTCTTTACCTTCAACCTTTGAACCTCGGTATTAACAATTGATAAGATTACATAATGAAAGGCCGGAGGATATCTCCATCTAAACCCACAATTTGCGACCTGCTGTCTAGTAATTATAGTAATTCATCACACTGATGAGACACCGATACATGTTCAATCATGAGTCAGCGCTCCAGCACTGCCAGGTTTGAGTGACTTGACGGATGCTCCTTGATGGTACAAATGGCCGATTCCCCCCTTGTGTGTGTGTGTGTGTGTGTTTATGTGTGTGTGTTTGCTCCACGAGCAGTAAAATCTGGATTGATAATTAAATGGCAGAAACGTGCACACGCAGCCAAAGTGTTTTGTAATCTAAGAGGCTTAACGCAGCAAGGCTTCAACACTTGCAACACCACCGCGATGCCTCAGTCCGCCACCACCCAAGATTTCATTTCAAGGGTTCCTGCTTAAAGTCTTACTTACTTAAGGAGGAAAAAAAAAATGACTACACTGCATATTTACCCCATCAAACACCCCCACCCCTCCTCTCTCTCCCTTTCTCCCCTCCATCTTCATCTCTCTCTCTCTTTTCCTTCTCTTTTTTGTCAGATGACTGCAATATCCAATTTCAATTAGCTTATCTCCCCCACCTCCCTGTAATGGCTCTTGTCTTCTGTTATCACCTTTATTGGCTCACCTGCCTATCACTATGGGGACGGGTCTTGACGGGTGGCTACCTACCGGAGTGCGTGTATGTGTGTGTGTGTGTGTGGTGGACATACGGTGATAAATACTCACAGATACCGATTATACGATTACGTAAGGGATAATACGCCCACATTTATAACACACATGCTTCTTCTGGTCCTTCACGTGCCACAGTATCGAGGACACTCACTCACACACAACATAAGACCTTGTCAATCAAACACCATCCATGCGTTAGGAGAAAAGAGGTCATTTTACTTTTCGCATGCTGCTATGTATACTGTCCTATTAGCATGTGCTTTCCGATGAGCGCAGGTATGGGAGAGCCAAAGGGCTTGGATGTCATGTTTTACATACTGTATGGAGCAGGAATGTAAAGCATCCCACCCTCCCCCGACTCCTCACCCCCTCCTCACCCTCTCCCCTCCTCCCCTTCTTGCTCTTTGATCACCTAAATTAACCACCTTAGGATATTTTAACCCTCCTTTTTCTTTTAATGGCGATCCGCACCGGAGCGAGAGATGAGATTATTACGATGGTAAATATTGAAGTATGTCCAAAAAAACAAAAAACAAAAAAAAATCCAAACACTCTCATGAACATCATTTATTGTTCTGATATTGAATTTCACAAATACTGAGACGGAGAGGGGAACAAGTGGTTGGAACAGGAGGAAGGAAGCCCAGACGAAGACGGAGACGAAGACGGAGACACCAACGACGACAAAAAAAAAGAGAGAGACTGGGAAAAGAGGAGGAAAAAAAAGAAAAGAAAAAGAAAAACAGAGGAGGCAACAGAATGCTTCCTTGTGTCTTCTGGCGGTTTAGCTTTTGTTTGAAATGAAAATTCAGAGTGTTTGAGGGATTACAGTGGATTGGCAGGCCCATGGGAGCCAAGCAGTTATCTGTACACCAGTAATATGGAGTATGGTAATCATTGTAGTGTGCGTGTCTGTCTGTCTGTGTGTGTGTGTGTGTGTGTCTATGTGAGTGTCTTCTATTATGAACTGATGAGTGGCAATTCAAACAAACGCACAATGTGGTCAATTTTTTCCCTTTGACCACATTTTCTCCTTCACCTTCACCAGCGATGAAATTCCTCAAAATCTGATTTCCTTTTTTTTTTCCAATTACACTTCTTATTCTCTCCTTCACTGGGTCACCTCCTTCTCTCCTTCCCTCTCGCCCTTCCTCCTCTTCCCCCCCTCCTCCTCCTGCATCCATACATTCACCGCTCCATTCCTTCGTTTCCCCTTCATCCCTGCCAGTGGGGCAGAAAAACCACGGCCACGCTCCATCGCTCTTGAGAGGCGGTAATTTTAGGTTTGTGTCCAACTTCAGATTAATGTCTGTATTTTGACTTGTAGTTTAGAAGCTGGGGGGTGTGTCGCCCTCAGTGTGTGTGTCTGTGTGTGTGTATGTGTGTGGTTTAGGGGCGCCACACCCTTCCGCTGACTGCTCGCTCACCTTGTCCATTAGGGGGGTCAGTGGGAGGTAATGTTGTGGTTGAAACATACCTGTGGGGCTGACCTGGCTACCAACATAAACACCGGCTTTACACAGACACACATCTGACACATTCCTCAACACACACACACACATACAGACACACACACATTTTCTCTTTAGATCCAATTGTTTTTCCAAATCATTTACCTTTCTGCCTGAGTTACTGTAACAAGACTGAAAAAAAAATCAAAGGACAAAACAAAATGTGCTCTTACATAAACCAACAACCTGACGTTTAGATCCATGAACTCCAGTTTATCTTTTTATCTGTAAGCTCCTACACATCCTGTTCTCTATAACATGAGATAATAGTGATGTCATCATGAGGTTTTAAAGATGATGCCAATATAAAACCAAACAACCTATTACTTGTTTCAATACATAGACTGCAGGATCAATCTTTTATTATACAAACTGCAAATACAAATAGCACTAGAACACTTTTTCAGGTCAATGTTGTGTCAGTGTTGCTTTCTAATCCCCGTTGTGCATCAATAAGACTGATTTAATGGACATAAACAGACTGAGCACTTTAGATAAACAAGATGCAAAGATTTTCCCTTTCAGGGTTTAATCTGCATTTGCAAAAAGATGATAAATTGCAATATGTCGTCATATAAAGAACAACGAAACAAAGACATAAAGGCCTCTATCCTCCAAATTGTGTATCAATCAGTTTAATCAGCTGATTTCAGTAGATTTAACGTCTGTTTCCTTGCCATTGCTCTGTGACCTTTGCTGCTGTGTTTACCGATGAGAAACTGTATCCATCCAGAAGGAAACCGGACACACAAACTGTAAATTCTGCATCGGGGCGTCCGGTCTATTTTGTCCCGGTCGTATTTACGCAACAGCGCGGTGCAAAAAAAGTTTGTTGTCAAGCATAACAAAATTAAAGCAGCTCAACTAGAGACGGATACTAGCGCGTGTTTAGACACAAATACCAATGGAGACAGAAGAAACAGAGGAGAACAGGAGGAGTTGTAGTGTTGGTAGAAGCAGACAGAGGTACTTCAGCTCTATGGGTGAGTTTATTTTATAAAACCGTGCGTCCAACAAGACCTGGAAATGTCAGCGACGTGTGAGCCCAACACAAATCTGCAGCGAATTGGAACAGTATTAAATTACAGTGCATTACAGGACATGGTGGTTGAACTAATTCTGATGGAGAAATTGCTTCTGTTATTACACTGAAGACATTTTTGTGAGCTCTCTGTCAGGCAGCAGGTTGTGTGTGTGTCTGTGTGTGTGTCTACGTGTCTCTCTCTGTGTGTGTTGAGTATAATATGAATAAGGAAGATGAATGACAGAGAAAAAGGGAAGAGAGGATTTTTGTGTTCATAAAATGTTCCTCAACAAAAGAGGAGAAGGTCATTAAAGGAGTTATTTGTGAGTTTAGCTGCTGCTACGTGGCTAGCGTTAGCATTAGCAGCTGCTTAGTAAGTGAAGAACGTCGGAGTGCGAGTGGAGGATGGTTCACTCACTGTGGAGGCTCTGGACAGGAGCAGCTCCATTAAGCTGTGAGTGACGAGTCGCAGTCGGTCAAAGGTCAATGCTACTCAACCAACATCTCCACAGATCTTCACTTGAAAGCAAAAGAAAACTGCATAAATTAAATTTTACACAAAAAGATAAAGATAATTGTAGATGGTAGAACAACGGACCAATAAGAAATCTGTTGCTGGGAGTGAGAGAGGCGACTTCATTTAGTTGCATCTCATGAAAAATCGGAAATACCTGCAGCTCCACAGGTTTCACAGTTATTTAAATAATTAAAGTTGCCACACGGCAGCATTTAATACAACAACTCTGCATCAGGATGTGAAAAGGTCACATTAGGGGAACATATAGTATGTTACTTCCTACTGATTCAATAGGTCATAACAACCTAAACAAAAAAACCCCCACCTCTTCTATCAAGTCAATAACTGTGTGAAGTGAAACTTCAGTGGAAAAATGCAGGAGGACACAGCTCTTTCCTCCATAACATGAGGTCTTTACAATACAGTGCACATATAGAGTTGGTGGGAACATGATCTGGTCATGATGAGGTCAAAGTATCACCGGTTATATTTAGTTGCAGAGAAATAAAGTAAAGTCAAAACAGAAGAATGTGATGGACGTTGACAAGCAGCTATAAAACATGACAAGTTTTATTTGTGAATACGGCACTTTAACACAAACTTAACCACATTAAATGAAGAAAAACAAAAGAAATCATGTGCATAATGCAAATTAGATAAAAAAACAACAATGATAAAAGTGTTGCGATGTAAAAACTGGGCTGATGTGGATGTACAGTATTTTTTGGGTCAGGTTAGTTCACGTGTCGACATGAATGCAGTGACACAGTAAATGAACCCAACAATCACGACATCGCTGACTGTTTCCAGTATTTTACAGTGTAATTAGAGTCATTACACTGTAAAATATCACCGGGTTCAAGTTCAGTCTCGCACTGAACTCCAGGTCAGGGCAGAGCCGACATGTATGTATATGTATGATGTCGCTGTGACTACAGTTCGACAGGAAGTGGTCTTCTCCGCTCAGCTTTGACTTAAAGGGATAGTTCACCCAAAATTGAAATTTCAAGCTTGTTTTGTAGCGGAAGCTTCTCGAAGCTCCTCTTCCCGGTTCGTCAAACTTGGGCGAACTGGGAAGAGGACAGACCCTGGTTAGTCCAAATTTGACGAACCGGGAAGAGGAGCTTCCGCTACAAACAAGCTTGAAAAATAGACTTATTTAATTTTTTTCTGGACAATTTCTCATGTCGGGGCTTCAATACAAGACGGACATTACATACGAGCAGCATGGAGGTATTTGGATGTTTTTTGGTGTGTCTTTTTGTTACAAAGACAGTTGGTATCCATTTGCAACCGTTATATGGACATGCACTGCTACGCCGAGACCCCCTGTAACTCAGAGAAGCCACGGAGGACTCTGAAACTTCTCCCAGCCCTTAGTCGACATGAGGGTGAGTAGATAATGAGTGAAATTTCAATTTTGGGTGAACTATCCCTTTAAAATTCAAACTGATGTTTTTTTTTTTTTAATTCTCCACTATATAAATTAACATCAATCACCGTCAATGTGCCACTAATTGGTTGATGTAGAGGCATCCGGTCTGATGGCATTGTAAACTAAATGTTATAATAAATTGAAGAAGCACCAAACTCACCTGGGCCCCACCCACCCTTAAACCCCCACTCCAACACACACACACACACACACACACACACACACACAGAGCTATTTGATCTATGGCAGGAATGTGCGCCTGCACTGCACTGACTAGTATTAAAATCATTAAAGCTGCAGTTTAGCCTAATTTGCTAATTACAGGGCTTGTTCTTATTGTTTTGGAGGCAGGGTTTCTCTGTGTGTGTCTGTGTGTTAACATGCATGTGTTTATTGGGGTTTGAACATATAATTTAGTGAGAATCTGGTGCACCAAAGTTTCTTTGACTTAATGATCATCTACGCTGATGTCCAGACCTGTGACAGCCGTTCTTTTACTGCCGGTTTAAGTCAAGAATAATTAAACTAATGAATTAAAATAATAAAATATTGATGTTTTGTTAAGTCAAATTGGCAACAATGTAAGTAGGAGTGTGTGTGTGTGTTCTCCGCAGTGTGAACACAGGCCGTCCTCTCTGCTCTCTCCTGGTCATTAGACGTGTGTCAGTGAACAGAGAGCTGATCAAAGAGTGTGTGTGTGTCTGTGTGTGTCTGAGTGTGTGTGTGTGTCTGTGTGTGTGTGCGTGCTGGCGGGCCGCGGACCTGTCTCTAATTGGCTGGGGAGGAAACTTGTAATGAAAGGCTATTAGCCCGGCCAGGAGCCTCGGAGCAGCCAGGCGCACACCAACAGAAATTGCTTTTTTCGCGGAGTTAATGGACAGTTTTCTCTTCCTTTTCTCTTTTTCAACTTTTCCAAAAATGTACGAAAGGGGAAAAAAAGAAACAAAATAAAAGGTTTGAAATGTTTGATGAAGGATCCTGGAGTCTGTCACAGACTGCTTCTTCCATCTTTGATTTTATTTTTTTCTTCAATTGAGCCAGAATGATTTCTTTTTTTATATATCTTACTTTTTTATTGCTTTAACCACTCCAAAAGAAAAGAAAAAGCCAAGTTGAAGTGGTGGATGAATGAACTTGACCCCGTGTGTTTTTTTTTCCTGCACCTTTTTTCCTGGATCGTCATAAAAAAGAGGCTACGGAGACGAAGGTCACCTACCTCGCGCTGCCTTTGTCACTTTGCCAGGCAAAAGACAAAAAACCCTGCAGCAGACGGCGGGAGGGGAAGAAAGAAGGAAAGAAAGAAAGAAAGAAGTAAAGAAAGAAAAAAAAGAGGGAGGAAAGGCTGCTCTTCCTCCTCCTCCCTTCTTTTCTCGCTCTGTCTGGCCCGGCTTTTGTTCGCCACTCCAGAGTTATATATCATGTACGCGATGCATGAAGTTCACCTTGTCAGAGAAACCCAACACAACCCTGCTGCCGCCGGTCACTGAGAGTGTGTGTGCATATGTGCGTGTATATGTGTGTGCATGTGTCTATGTGTGTGTGTTGGCCGATTATGGAATGCATAATACAGCTCAGGTGTGAGGCAAACCTGTCATCACCCCCATGGCTGCGATTGCACATGACCCTTTTGATTCCAACTTTCTTTATTTTACACTTACCTTTTTCTTCCTCCTCCCTTTGACCGCGTCTACATGCATGTAATCTGTGTTGATAGAAAGCTCCGGAGAGATCTTCACGGACCCCCACCCACACCCCCACACCCACCACCTCCACCTCCACCACCCAGTGAAGAAAGAAAAAGTGCCTCTGCCAGGCTTCGCCCAGGGTTAGCCTGACAAAGTGCTGCCCTACCCCTCCAACACACACACACACACACTCCTTCTCATCTCCATTCAAAAGTGGCCTGGATTCTTCTTCACACTCCATTCTCACTTATCCTTGCATTTTGTCCAGGCAATCTTTGGGGAAAAAAAAAAAAATCATTTTTTTTTAATCTGAAAGTCTTCTCCTGGTAGATTTAAAAGACATAAGGATGAAAGAGTTGGCTTTAAAATCTATCCACTTCCCCATACGCTCAGGAGGAGAAGATGTGAATTCAAACACTACGGTGTCCTGGAGTATACACACAGACACACACACACACACACACACACAAAAAAAATGGAAAAAGAAAAAGAAGAAGAGAGGAAATTGTCATGACAAAAGTTGTATCGCTTTGATAATACCCGATATACGATGCGCGTTATGAATTTACACCACAAAAGGCAGCGATTTGCACTTTGTGAAGAGGACGGAGGTCGAGGATCAAAGATCAGAATGTGTCAGTTACGGAGCAGAGAGCAGCTCTGACCACAGTCAAGACCTTAGTTTAGCTTCTAGCAGCGCAGAGCAGATGATGGAGACGTTGTTCAGCTAAAAACTTCACTCCAAAATTACATTTCTACCTCAGATAATACCAAACAAATTGAACTTAACAACTTTAGCTACACACTAATCTAACCCAAGCTTAAAATGCAGTATTTAGCTTGTTAGCATGCTAACACTGCTTCTTTGTTTCCCAATTTTTCCTTCAATAGTGATTAAAGAAATCTGATTATCATTTAATGTTATTTTTGGAGCCATTTTGTGCCTTTATTTGAATGATGGATGGGAAATTCAGGCAGAGAGAGAAGGGTCTTGATGGTGGGTGATGTTCAGGACATAAGAGCCCATGATTGTCAGGTTGCTTCTACAGCTCCTCAACTTTATTTTTTCTGCCTAGTTACTGTGACAAAGTGCATCATAGCAATCACATGGTTTAGGAGAACATAAAGGACCTGGAAATGTTCACAACATCTTATGAAGCTGAAGAGTTAGAGTGGCTTTATACATATTGATCCCATTGATAGAGGACTCTATAACACAACGAGCTATTGCAAACTATGCATGATAATAATAAATGTGCGTTAATAAGCTTGTTTGCATGCTAGGTCTGCTTTTTAGTTAATAATAGAGTAAGCAAGCTAATGCAAACTTAAAATCATGCTCATAAACATGCATCAAAGAGCTTGTTAGCATGCTAACACGGCTTCCTTCCCTATTTTTTGCTTCATTGCGTGCAAAAATAACTTACCGGTTTAATTCAAACCACTTTATAACCATGTAGAGATGCTGTAAATTAGCATTTAATGTATTTGACAAAACTGTCATTGATTGATTTATTGATAAGGAATAAGTTGTTAAACTTCATTGTCCTGCTCTTTATGTCTTCAGCAGGGATTTACAGTGTAACCTGAGTAGCGACGTCACAAGCAGCACTCATCATACACCCCCCTGACAGTATTAGCATACACACAGATGCATACACACACACACTCATATGATGCACTGAGTACAGTGAGGCGGCCGCACAAACAGCTCGACAATAACACCAGCGATTCTCCTTCAGAAATCTAGCCACCGAGGCCCAGCCTTTCAGATGGAAATATGTTTGTGTGTCATCCCGCTGCACAAAAGAGGGGGAGGGAGGGGGAGACGGGTGGTGGTAGTGTGGGGGAAGAGGGAGGGGGGTTATGAGAACGGGGGTCCGACCAGTGATTACCTCTTAAATACATATGGATGCGGCCCTTTGAATGGCGGCCTATTGAGCGGGAGATTGGGTTAAATTAGATGTTAATCATTTCCGTTCTCCTGTTGGTGAACCGATAAGAGCTTCAGGACCACCCCTCCACATGAGATACGCTTGGAAAAAAAACACACACACACATGCACAGTGCACACATACACACACACACACACCTCTTTCCCCTTTTTTATGGTAATGCAGGGAGTGTGCCTCCCCATTTAGATTTTTGACTCACTCTCTGTGTCCCTTAGAGAAACGCCGATCGTTCGCTCACTGCATTTAATAACAAAGAGCAAGAGGGAGATAAGTTGTGCAGCTCAGACTGAAAGCAGCCTAGAAACACATTTACTTTCTTCAGCGAGGTTGAAATAGCCCAAGTTAAACCCGTATAGTGGGGGAAGAGAAGAAGAAGAAGAAGAAGAAGAAGAGGAGGGAGGGAGGGAGGGAGGGAGGAATGAAAAAAAAATCATAACCAACTCCCTCTCTTTCAAAAGGGAGAAAATAAGACGGCGGTGAAAAGTGTTGTATGAAATCCTTCAACTTCTGAAAGACTCACGGACAGAGATGATTGTGCACTGGGATCCTGTTGCCTCATTCAAGGCACAATCGAGAGCTTTTTGCCCGAGAGATGACATATTTATGTATTGGGGACGAATAAGCATAATCTAACTATATTGTGTACCGTTCAGCTGAATATAAAGTCGTTATATTAGCCTCCGAAATATGGGTGTGGCCTGCTGGAGCCAGTGGAGATATGGATGTGGGATTATAAGACATCATTACACCCCTGAGATGAACTAAAAGTAGCATATGTTCACTCTGTGTCACAATAGCTGCTCTGTTGCTAATATTCTTGTGTCTGCAAGGGGTTATTGTTAAATATATATATATTTGCAGAGTGCACACTTGAAATGGTGTCGTTTTATTTCGAAATAATAAAAAAAAGGCTCTAATGATGGTAATGTGTGCCATTTTGGAAATGATGCTTTCACCACTCTTGTGCACAATGATGCCAGATCAGATGGAAAAAAAAAAAGCTCTATTGGAAGTTCCACTGGAGGTCTTTGTCGCCCAGGCTGCAGATGGCAACGTGCGGTGGTGGTGGTGGGGGGGCTAAGGGGGAGAAGAGATACCAACTTGAAAGGCCTGTGTTGGTCTTTTAAGGTGACTGTTGCAACATACGCTACTGTACGCGTGCGAAACCGCAGATGAAACCGTGTGTGAAAACGCAGGTGCATGGCAAAAGTCAACGAACCCAGCACCCCCTCACTGCCTCCTCCTCCTCCTGCTGCTGCTGCACCAGCCGCTGTTTTACCATCAATAAATCATTTTATCACCTCAGAAACAAACACTGTAATTACAGTAAACAGAAGAAGACGGCTCACGATGTGCATTTAACAAACTGCTAACTTTTTGCGGCATTTGCAAATTAGGTCAGAGCGAAGTGGAAGAGATGTTTCATGGCAGAGAAAGAGGAGAAACTGTAAAAAAGTCCAGAGTTTATTAACTAAACGGATCAGGATCTTCAAATATAACAACATCCTCATAGTTGCTTTACAGCACGAGATGTTTTCCTCCACACAAACTAGTTAAATGATGAAAACAAAACTTCTGAAAGGAGAAATATGTAACAAAAACTTCATCAGAATAACTTACAGTAAGTTTGCACATAAATAACACAGTGTCAGTACATAATACAGAAATATTATAATATATTATAAATAATATTTAATGTTACAGGTCCTCAAATGTGTCAATTTACTGCTTTTTTTTCTTGTTGTACATTATACTAAATGGAATATTTGTGTTTTAGACGATTGTTCAGAGATATGTATGGCTGTGATTAGAGTTTAAACCTGCTTTCTCATGTTTTACAGCCTGAACGATGAATGTATTTTTTAATATTTATCAACATTTACATGAATTTATGTCGAACTGTGTGATTGTCAAAGTTAAAACTGTGTGTAAGAATCATAAATGTTTTCTCCTGTAGATCCTCACATTGTGTAAAGTTACACAGTTTGGACACTATTGAAATAGTTGCTCTCAGGTTGATAATAAACCGTGAATTATGATCAAATAAACTAAAAATAAACTTTATACAAATATGAGAAGTTAAATCTTTTTAAATACCTACATTTTGAAACATTAAATTCATAAGACTCTTTCTTTGTGTATTCTCTATAAAGTGATTTGATTGGATGAGACACCGGGCCTTTTCACTCCACATATCACTCCGCTCTACAGGTGATCTATAAAACTGTTAATAAACATTCAATCAATAGTCATCGTCTTCTGTGATTGTAACAAACTTTGCAAAAGATGGAAATATTTCCATATTCCCATAATATAAAATCCTGAATGAACCAAATTATCTGGCCATTAGGAGAGAAGGAGGAGGAGGAGGAGGAGGAGGAGGAGGAAGGAAGCCTCCAGGTGTGCTGCATATACATGTATGACATCATCGGGTCAGGGAAATGTTTGCGTTACTTAGCAACAGTCCAACTCTTTGTGTAGCCGAACCACTGATGAATTAAACATGTAAATACTGTTATGTGGCGATATTATAGCCTATGATGTCACGCTGGAGGTGTGGGCTGCTCCCATGCAGTGTCCCCATGGCGACGGGATGAGAAACAGGAAGTTGTGCAGCGAAAACCGTCACAAAGCTCCTCTGTCATGATGTCGTTTGTTTACGGTAATTACGCTCAGGTATCTGCTGCTAATTTGACAAAGATGTATCGCCACACTGAGCCTCCTCAGCATCGTCTACCATCCACATCCACATCCACATCCACATCCCTCCTCTGTGTGTGTGTGTGTGTGCGTGTGTGTGTGTGTGTGTTTTTCCCCTCCACCAGCTCTTTTCTCTGTGACTTCATGCACCGCAGTTTGACTGTTTCAGGTCAGAGGAAAAGAGATAAGAAGAAGTGATTTTTCTTACCTTGGTCACCCCCCACCACCACCACCATCACCATCACCCACTGCCTCCACCCTCCCACCCCCCCTCACCCATCCTCCTCCCCCTTTCTCTCCCTCCCTCGCCCCTCAGACAGGCGGCGGAGTGACAGGCCTCCAGTGTAAGCCTTTATTTACATTAGCCGTAATACTACAGGTGATCAAAACAACATGGTCGTCTCCCACGATTAGCCCGCTAAATGCTAGATGTGTTATGACAAGCTGACTCCCACTACCACCCAACACACACACACACACACACACATATACACACACTCACACTTAATCACTATCTCAGTGCAGGCCAAGGTGTTATCTGTTGGATGTACGTACACGTGTCACGGGGCGTTTTGAGTTTAATCTAACGCCTTTTAGAAAATCATCTTCATCTCTTTATGGTTAATTGTAACTTGTTTTTTCTGCTCAAAATCACTGATATGCACGAGTTGATTTTTTTTTTCTTCTTTTTTCTTCTATGAGTCACTTAAGCTTCTTACGAGGCGTTTCATCTCAGTTTTTAAATGTGTTTCTAAACTGTTGATCCGCCGGAGCGTCGCAGTCAGACGCAGAGAAAATACGATGGCTATCAGCGCCTCGGTTTTCTGCTGCTGATCAATGCGTTTTAATAATAATATTATTATTAATAATAATAATAAAAAAATGACAGATTTTAACCAATAGAGGGGAAAAAACATGAAAAGGTGTTTTCATGTTAGGCTAAAGACAAATAAAAAAAAGGAAATGAATGATTGAAATTAAAGGAAAAAGGAAAAAAAACCACAGCAGCCAATAAAAGAAGGACACTTCTGAAGCTCGTATGACAAGATACCGAATTTCAATTTGAGTTTGCGGAGGCGAGGAGGAGAAAGGCGATGTTGTGAGCCTTTGATACCCTGCCGAACGGAGTCCCTCCCCAGCTGTGCTGGCTAATTTGTTCCCTCGGTCCTATCTCGCCCCCTCCCAGTCTCCGTTTAGCATTATTAATCAAATTACACCCACTAAACTTTCTTTTTCTTGTCTTATTGAAATTGTCTTCCCCTCTTCTTCTTTTTTTTTCTTCTCCCTCCTCTCTCTTCCTCTACTTTCTTCTCGAGCGTTTCTCGAGCATGTCTCTTCATGTTCCCTCTCGCTGCCGGTTCGGGCTTCGCTGGGAAAAGAGTGAAAAGCAGAGAGAGAGAGGACTTGTCATTCAGAAACAGTGGCATCAGGTTAATGATTTAATTTTTTCAATTAAGATAAAGAAACACTCTCCCTCCTGACCTGCGGGGCAGCACTGAACATCAAAGCACCACTGCTCTTAATTGTTTTTGTACTCAAGAATAAAATTTCAAAAGAGTTTGTGTCGGTCGCTCTGCATGTGTGTGTGTGTGTGTGTGTGTGCGTGCAGCCAGCATCTCCACCCCAACAGTGGCCTGATCATTTGAATCCTCCCATTCCCACCCCAGTATTAGCCCATGATATGCCATTTACACCAGCGCTCCCAGCTCAGTCACCCCCCCCTCCTCTCCCCACCTCCTCCTCCACCTCAGCCTCTACGTCGTCGTACACTGGGACGGCGGCGGCGGCGGCGGCTGCAGTTCAAAGTTCTCGCCCATACGTTCAATTATAAAACAACCTTATTAAAACCGTTTATAAGCTTGCACACTGCACATGGCTATCACGCTACGCTATCTTATGCCCCCCCATCCATCCACCCACCTCCCACTATACCACCATCCTCTACCCTCCAGCCCCCCACCCACCCTCCCCTTCTGCACTCGGCTTTGTCTTTGCCGCCTGGAAGTTGAAGGCTACTCTCGTGTATGAAATTACCTTTTTGCCAGATGAAAGTCATTAGGAAAACCATTTGAATATGCTAATTCTGGCTAGATTAAAAGCTGCTGATGAGTGTGGATGTGGAGCGGCTGCATGTGTGTGTATGTGTGTATGTGTGTGAGGTACGAGGGGGGGGGTACACACTTTTATTATTATTATTATTATTATTATGATTATTTTAAGTGCAGTATATTTCATGTGCACTTCTGCACTCAGCTTTCTAGGTTTGTTTTTGCACAAACAGGCGAGGAGACGAGACGAGGGCGACGTGTAGGATCAAAACACCAGTAAACAAACAGTAATTAATAGATTTTTTTTACTTTTTTTTATTCTAAACGTTATTTCATCAGCTGTCAATCATTCATCTGTTACTGCAGCAGCGACATGCAGACGCTGGACTGTTTGCAGTGTTTAAATCCGGTCAGATCTGTTTTACATCCAGGCTTCTGACACATCCAGACCACGACCACGACGACGATGATGATGATGATGGTTTTAGCAGTGAAGCAGCAGCAGCAGCAGCAGCAGCAGCAGCAGTGTGTGGCTCACAGTGTGTGGATGATGGTGCGTGAGCTGCTGGGAGCCGTCGGTCTCCTCTCTGTCGGTGTGTAGCCTAGCATTGCCCCCTACTGAAACCTGACTCCTCCATCCATCCACTCTCCTCTCCTCTTCTCTCTTCTTTTTCTTTTTTTTTCTCTCCTCCACCACTTTTTCTTTTCCACTCAGCTCCGTCCTCGTCTTGATCGCACATGACGAGATGATTAATATATAGATTTTCATGTCGGTGAGGTTTGGAAGAGAAAGAGAAAAGGAGGAAAGAAAGAAAGAGGAGGAGAAAAAAAAGCAAGAAAAGATGGAGGATGGATTTTTTTTTTCCCGGGTGAAGTGGTTTCCTCAAAAGTTCAAGGGGTGAATGGAGGATACACATGCATGTTCACATACACACAGGAAGTGTTGACTCTCTCTGGGCAATTAAAGCACTTCACCAAGGAACAGCTCCCCCCCTTCTCTCTCTCTCTCTCTTTTTTGTAGTATATTATGCAACTGAATTTTTTGTTTTAGATCCTGGTCAGCTATATCCTTATATTAGGAGAAGGTGGAGTTTTAGAAAACGTATATAAGGTTAGGGGTTTTGGGCCAAGAGCGAGAGATCTCACATTGGCACCAGAGATGCTCCATTCGGCATTTTTTCAACACTGTTCTCCTCCTAAATAAACTCTTTCTGAATACAAGTGAAGACGTGTCGGCGGTGATCACTTCTTTTCATCAACACATCAATATAGCCTACCACACTTTCTCTTCCTCCCTGCCTCTCTCTACCAGGTTTCCCACTATTCTCTTGAAATCATTTTCTAGAACTTTTCCAGGACATTTTCAGCTGCTTGTTATTACGCCATACACTAATACATCCTCTGTCCCATTCATGCTTTGGAGAAATGTTCTTTTCCACAGTTGTACCAGTTTTTTTTCTATGTTTATTCCTCTCTCAACCCCATTATTTTTGATTTAAAGGTTTACAGTCTAATTTATGAAATATGAAATGTAATGTAAATATGAAATGTAAAATGTAATCTCTTACATCTTAATCTCTACATGCTTAGAAATGATGACAAATTTCGAGAACATCGCAAACATGCGGCCTAATACTGAAAACACTCATCAACTCAAAGTCTTTAGTTTTCTCACAGGGCAGTTTTTTGTAAAAGAAATCCTTGGTGGGGTCTGGAAAGGTCAAACAGAGCTCTGGTAGCTGATGTCACAGTGTGATCAATAATTTACCAGGACAACTCAAAGCTTTTCCAGGGACATTTGACTTTTCTTCTCATTTTCCGTGACTGGAAAATTGGTCAACCATTTTCCAGGTTGTCTAGGTTTTCCAGGACAAGTGAACCCTGTCTACCTCTCTCTCACACACACACACACACACACACACACACACTTTTGGAATCACTGAATCTATATTTGAAAACGAGATAATGAAGTGTTTTAATTGGCTGTGAATTCCCGCACAATAACGACCTCAATCCTTCTCAGACGAATCCTTGACGTACAACTTGATGAGATTGTATAAGTGTGTGTGTATAAGTGTGTGTGTGTATATGTGTGTGTTGCCGGTGTCGGGGCGGCTCCCGGGGCTTCTGGGAGCCGGTGGCTGCTGCTGGTTAAATCCTCAAAGTGGCCTGGCCGCTCCTTGCCAAAGCTGCCCGCCTCAGTCCAGAAGTAATCCACAGCAAATTCCTTCAGCCTCAGTATCACAGGCCTGCGCTGTGGAAAAGACGCGCTGCCAGGGGACCCGGCGTGCACGTTGTGTGTGTGTTCGGGCGCGTGCGTTGTGTTATGTTATGTTATGTGTGTGTCTGTGTGTCTGTGTGTCTGTGTGCGTAGTCGTCTTTCAGATTCCCCGAGCATGAACAGCGTGACAGGGCGAATATGTGGCGCATGTTTGCTTGTATGTATAGAGCTGCGTGTACTTGCATGCTGATGTGCATGGGAAGCTGTGTATGTGTGTTTGTGTGTGTATATGTGTGTGTGTGTGTGTGTGTGTGTGTGTGTGTGTGTGTGTTGGGAGACGGAGCCCAGCCAGCTGACATTCAGACTTGCTTTCTTGCCTCTCTCTTCCTGGCCGCTCTCCCAGCCAGCGGTTTGTTGGCGGCCCAGGAGAAGGAGGAGGCTCTCCATCCGCCTGGTTAAACATCCCCGTGTGCTCGTCCCCCCGGTGATGAAACATTTGTTTCTTTACGAGGGGGTTAACGGACACGGGAAAGGAAGGAAGGGAAGGGAAGGGAGGGAGGGTGTGTGGAAAAAAGAGGAAGTGAGAGGCGATCTGTTCAAGAGCTGTTTCACAAATTCATAAGCAGCCTTCTCCTTCTTTTCTTTTCCCGCTTGATCACCTGTAACACAATTCCCACTTTTTGTCTGGTCTGGTCGGTCTGGACTCCTCTGCAGCAGATAATATGGGAGGCATGAAGGGGGAGGGGGCAGGGGGGAGACAAAGGGGGAGGAGGCTTCAACTGCAACTGCAACTTGATGGACAGCGAAGTGCAGGACGGGCCAAGACCTGCGTCTTCAGTTTACATACGTGTCACGCATGTTCAGCGTCAACTGAAACAGAGACACACTTTCTCCACATGATGTAACCACACTGGTTTGGAATCAGTTTGACACTTTTTTTTTTTGGTTAAAAGTGCATTTTAGAGATAGTCGCTACGGACGACGGTGCAAACTTTTCAGCTCGTATTCACGTCCACGGTGCAGGAGCAGATGTGTCTCCGTCCACTCAGAAAAGAGCCGAGCAACAATGTAATAAAGTGAACATTGACATTTAATGAGCTGTCGGTGTCTCCCCCCCTCACTCCCTCCTCCTTCTCTCCCTCTGTCTGTTGGACTTAAGCCGTTTGGTGGTGGTGGTGGTGGTGGTGTGTGAGGGGGGGTGTGGGGTGGGGGGGGATCTTTGAAGTTAAAAACAAGCAACCTGGACATTATTGAATCCTATTTAGAAGGGCCTGGATTGAGAAAGCCTTAAAGACAGGCAGGGAAAGCAGCGACGCTCGGTTCTTCTGCGCCTTTTAATGTTCACAGCATCCCGCTGCCTTTCATGTCCGCG
Organism: Trachurus japonicus; assembly: GCF_045865225.1. NCBI lineage: Eukaryota > Metazoa > Chordata > Actinopteri > Carangiformes > Carangidae > Trachurus > Trachurus japonicus. Next base: position 5,656,638 of record NC_140929.1, read on the forward strand.
CTATCTGGAATTAATTGCTTTTTCAAAGTCGGTGTGTGTTCAGTTTTTTCGCTTCTTTTGCGTGCACGGGAAGAACACGTGTGTGTGTTTGATTGTGAGTGTGCGCCATTTGTCTTTATTTGTTTACCTTTTTTTTTTTCATGTATTTTTGTAAGTTGTATTCTGTCAATGCACAGGAAGGAAAAAAACGCTTGAGTCGCTTTTTCATCATGTAACCAGATCACGTTTTTTTTTTGCAGCACTCGGACCAATTTCCTTCCCATTCCTGTATTTGATGTAAATTACCAAATCCTTTAGACTTCCCGTTTCAATTGTCAGGTCATATACGCAGGGGTGGAGGAGGGGAGGGGAGGGGAGGGATGGTGGGGGCTGAATGACCGCAGCACCTCATGACAGTCCCTCTGGGAGGCAGAGTCAGCAATCAAAAGTCTAAAAGGAGGCTAAAACGAGAACAACTTCAACCCAAACAGAGTCTGGTGAGAACCGGAGGAGCCGACCCTCCGTTTTCACCATTTTTGTATAAAATGTCAGCTAATGCAGTGTGGGGGCTGGCGCCAGCAGTGTGTATGGCTGTACGTTGGTACTGTCGGTAATGTGTTTATATAACATCCCTCACATTCCACGCTAAGAGCCTTCAACTCTCCCAAGTTCATTCAAGCAGCACACACACACACACACACACACACACACACACACAGTAAAAAAACTACACAGAGCACATGCAAACACACTTTAAAGTCATCTATGTGCACACATACACATACACACACGTACTCCCATTCTCAAATATCCGTCGTGGCATTGCAGAGGGGATCCCAACACGCAACAGCGGTGGCTCTGGGGGCTGCAGAGGACGGAGTAGTTTAGTTTCTGAAGACATCCATCATCGGCGGGCCGGGCCGTCAGAGCCCGGGCGCTTAGGGCCTCATTCTCTGATACCATTACTGCATTACTGTTCCTGTGCTGAGCGCTGTCACTGAAGGGCAGCGGAGGAAGGCGGGCTGTAGCCGCGTTAAAGAGATTTACTCCGACTGGGATAAAAAACATGGAGGGTGAGTCGAGTTAAACTGGACTTATTCCTTTATCCAGACTCGCAGGGTGGTTTTTTTTCTTTTTCCCCCTCCCTCATCCTGTTTTTACTGATGTGTTTTTTATTATTGATGAGCGTGTGAACAAAACGTGTGTGTGAATAAATATTGTCTGAGCTCAACACTGATTCAAGATCTGCAAAGTCAAGGGCCTTCAGAGAAGAGAGGAGCCTGGTTTCTGTTAAAGGACAATTCCGGGCAAATTCAACTCGGAGGTATATTTGTGGGCAGACACAACTACCGCAAAACATGAGCGATTAAAATGAAAATGATAGGAACATACACACCCCGAGTTGAATTCGCCTGGAATTGTCCTTTAACTCCAAATTTTGTCTGCATTCTGGTTCCTGTCTTCTAGTGGATCCGGAAATCACCAAATTCACCAAAGTAAAAGTGTTCACCAACATAAAACCTATAAAACAGACAATAACTTGTAATACAATTAAAGAAAAGGGTTAACCTAATGGCTCGAGGGTTTTCTTGTAAATTATATTTCTTAAATTAAAAAGTTTCACCACATTTTATTAGCTTTGTGCTTTTATTTTGACGGAAAGGCCTGTCCCTCTCACTCTGGTTCCAAGTCAACGGCCCCAGACTATCGGGCCTTTAGTGCAGTTTTGCGCAAGTGGTGAAAATACACCTTTAACTGTGTTTTGGTGCATTTTTTAAAAATAATTTTATCAATAAAATGATAGAAAACAACTTCTTTTGTCCTCCCAGGGTCATGAAATCAGGTAAAACCCAAACATAGACGTCAGATCCCCATTAAAAATTATGCATATTTTACGCTTTTACGTATGTTTCGAGTGTTTGGTTGCAATAGAAAACGTCCACGAGTCCGACACACCTGTGGTCTGTAGCTGCAGAGCCAAGTCACCGCAGTAGCAGCAGTGACCAACTCAGCACCAATAAGGAAATGGGGACGAAAAGAAAAATGATTTTTTTTTTTACGAACCAGCAGCAGCAGCAGCAGCAGCCGGCGGTCGCAGCATAATGGGGCAGTTGTTCATCACACACACACACACATACACACACACCCCATCTCCTGCATCTCATTCTCTGTCGTCTCCAGGGTTCCCGGTCGGAGCACAGACCCATGTAAACAAAGCCTGTGATGGCATGTCTGCCAGAGAGGTGTGGAGCCGCGCTGGATGGAGAGCCGCGGCTCTTTGTGGCGCTGCCAGTGCTCCGACACTCTTTGCCATCCTGCCAAAATTTATTTTCCCGCCAAAGACTCACCATCCTGCCCCCCCCCACTCTCCTCCTTACCCCCACCCCCCCTTCCTCATCCTCACCGGGCTCTCTGCTCCATCTGTTGCGCTGGAACCGACTTCTTCTTCGTCTTCTGTCGCCTCTTTTTCTTTTTCCTTGGTGCATTTCGCCGCCATCTTCTTCGGGGTGGAGGTGGGGGGAGGTGGGGTTGGGGGGCTTAAGTCCTTCAGTTGCAAAGCAATCATTAATATGAAAGTTAAAGGTAAGTGCACATAGAAGATTATGTTTGAGCTTGTTTGTGATGATATAAACTGGAGGAGGCCGAGACAGTCCACAGGACAGAGGTGTTTCGGTGATGCACGTGAAAAGATGAATTTGCCTTTTGTTTCATATTGTTTCCCTCAGGTTACATCCTCCACAGTTCACTTTGATTTCATGACTGTAAAGCTTTAAAACCAGTTTCATAATATGTCCATATGTGCAACAATTCAAAGCTACAGATGGGATTGATGCATAAAAGTTAGATTGTGAGGTATTTAAAAGATGATATTTAGTCTATAGTCTTATCATATTTATTCAACCTAAATCAATAAAGCCATAAAAAAAAACAGCAGCGAAGTCCAGAGCACATAAAGACGGGTCGGTGGAGGCAGATGTCACTGAATTACCCCCCCTCTCCCTCCCTCACTGCCTCCCCAAAAGTTCAAGAAAACAGGTGGAGAAACAACAACCTCTGTCCTCCTCCTGGGGATAATCCCGCCCCCCCTCCTCTCCTCTCCTCTCCTTCCTCCTCTTCTTCTTCCTCGTCTCAAATGAACTTTAACTGAAAAATGTTTATTTTTCAAAGTGTATAAATATTTTTCAATAACCTGTCGCCCCCCACCCCCACCCCACCCTCCTCTCCTCTCCTCTCCTTACCCCTCCCTACTTAATTCCCCATTGAGCTGTTGTGGTGATAAATAAAATAGAGCGGTTGACAATGAAGAAGAGGAGGGTGCATACGAGGAGAGGAGAGGTGAGGTGGTGTTGGGGGGGTGTGAGGGGGGGGCGAGGCGAGGCGAGTCAAAAGGCATTGAGTTCCCTCAGCCATTGTGTGTGTTGACACCCTAATCCGCCACAGCAGCCATGCAGGTGTTGTGCAGCATTCAGGTCTTTGAGGCGGCTTTCAGCGCACGCCATGGCACCTCTGTATTCACCCTGATGTCTCTACAAGGAAACAGTGGATCAGTGTTTCAGCGACTCACCGTCAGCTGTCACGCAGCCACTGTGAGAAGCACATTTACAGCACAAAGATCCCCTTAGACTGTCTTTGTGTCAGCATTGTGCCACGGCCCCTTTTTTTTTCCTCCTCTCTCTCCTCGGCAACCCCATAATGACGACTGATTAAATCCCGGCGAGCTGTTTCTTTTTTTTTTTTCTTTTCGCGAATGCTAGGTGTCACACAGGTAAGCCCCGTCACCGCCGCCGATGATGCTGCTGCTGCTGTTGAGACGGAGATGAGGGCGGAGCTCAGAAAGTAAAGTATTTCTGATGGGTTTTTTTATTATCATTATTATTATTATTATTATTATTATTATATTATCGTCACGCTGCCGAGGTGTCAACTACAGAGGAGGCATATGAGAAAATATGTATCTGTTTATTCTATTATTCATAGTGTATCTTATTGTCACCCTGACACCTTGTGAATGCGTGTCAGCCACTGGTTTGAGGTTTGTGTTTTTTTTCTTTTTTCCGCGAGAGCTTACAAAATGGATGTGTTTACCTTTTCCCTGAAAGTGTCGCGCTGAATACCTGCGTGTCTAAGATGAGGCTTATTAAATTTGATGAGTTAAAAAAAAGAGGAAAAAAGAAAAAGAAAAACGTCTTAACGCTTTATCTCGCCTTTGTGTCGTCCCGTTTGGTATCTACCCAGAGCCAGACACTCTCCTCGGGATGCCAACGGTGGCGAGAAAGATAAACAGGCCCCGTGTTTTCCTTCTTTTACCCCCTTTTCTCCCTCTCTCTCTCTCCCCCGTTTTATGATATGCAGTCATACGCCCGTAGCCCTTGATAATTGTGTAGTCAGTCAGAAATCCTAAAATGGGGGGGTGGGGGGGGGACTCGGAGTTTGGCTTGTATCTGTCTGTACGGAGCGACAACAGTGGAGCGTGTTCGGATGACGGGTTTTTTTTTTGGATTTCGGCATTTCCTCCTTTCTTCTGAGCGCGAGGTGATGGATGTTTGAAGGTTTGATCTGACACGTTGCGTCTGAATACGTGGAATCAAAGCAACACGCAAAGGAAAAGTGAGCAGACAGGTTCTTATTTATGAGCAAATAAATAAATAAATAAATGAAAATAAACGGAAACGGACTTCGGGGGGAAACACAACCCGTCTTCTTCCCTTTTTCATTCTGCTTCACGCCTCAGAAACATTTCAGGCCGTTTGTCACAGAGATGATGATGTCGTTATCATTGTTGGGAAGATTTTGGAAAATATCAGAAATCTGTGCTGAGAACAAAGACACAATGTGACGCTCGCTGCTTTAAATGACTGTCATCTGTAAACACAGGTTCACAAATGGGATAATGGAGTGTTTAACTGTGTTATTTGTAGACAGGTGGCAGGAATAGAGAGGATATCTGGACGGGGAACAGGAGGAGAGATCGTCTGAACCATCAGACACCAGCAGCTTTTTGTTCTTCAGCCAAGAAAGTAACTTTAATTTAATCCTCCACAGCTCAGCATCTGAACTTCATGGAGGAATCTGTGCAGGAAGTTCATCTACTGAAAGTTAAAGGTGAAGTTTTAAGTCCTTCAGTTGCAAAGCAATCATTAATATGAAAGTTAAAGGTAAGTGCACACATACAGTAAGATGATATTTGAGCTTGTTTGTGTTGATATAAACTGGAGGAGGCCGAGACAGTGAAAAGATGAATTTGCCTTTTGTTTCATATCGTTTCCCTCAGGTTACATCCTCCACAGTTCACTTTGATTTCATGAACAATATTAGACTGTAAAGCTTCAAAACCAGTTTCATAATATGTCCATATGTGCAACAATTCAAAGCTACAGATGGGATTGATGCGTAAAAGTTAGATTGTGAGGTATTTAAAAGATGATATTTAGTCTATAGTCTTCTTTCAACCATCATATTTATTCAACCTAAATCAACAAAGCCATAAAAAAAAACAGCAGCGAAGTCCAGAGCACATCAACTTATTCTCTGACGTGTGAATCATAAAGACGGGTCATTTTTCCTCCTTTCAGCATTTATACTTACGGCTATATTTTAAAAAAAGAGGATTTCTACTATCAAGTCGTTGCTTGTGCAGCTTTTACAAACATCCCAGTTTTTCTGTTCCCTCTGATTCACAGACACGTGCGTCTCTACTGTAAATCTAAGCAGCTTAAAGCTGTGCAGATTGTTTCGATTAAAGATCAATTTCCAGGCTTCCAGTTAAGTTTCGCTGTGCGACGTTAATAAAAAATAAAAAAAGTTGGACACAATGGACACAACAGTGAATTAGGACACTAACTTTTTGTTATTCAAAGCTAAATCCAAGGGCATTCAGACAGAGAGACAAAGTTAGCCAGAGAGAGGGAGAGAGAGAGGGAGATCTGTGCTGTGTCAGCAGTGTGCTTAAACCAACTCCAAAGATTAATCACAGGAAAACACATACAGCACATACACACAAGTACTCCCTTTCACACACACACACACACACACACAGACACACACACAAACGGGCGCACACGCAGGCATATACCCACAGTTGTATATCTCGCATTCCCAGCAGTTCAAAGTGTGGTTGGTTTGAAACAGATTAAAAACTGTCTATGAAGTGATGCATTGCAATTGTCATAGCAAGGGTGGGAGAGATCTTTTTTGCATAAAAATCCCCTCTTTCTTCCCACCGCTATCAGCAAAGAGATGGAGAACTCACTAATCCTGCTGTGGTCGCATTTGCATCGGTGGCAAATAAACAAAAGCACACCATTTTTCATCTCCAGCCTCTATATTAAAAAGGAGATGGCGGCGGGGGGGGAGGGAGGGAGGGAGGGGATGGGATGGGATGGGAGAGGAGAGGAGGATAGGGGGAGATGTGGAGGGGGGGAGGGAGGGTTTGGGTGGTGGTGAGAATGAGAGAGAGGGGGCACCCGGGCAGACCCTTTGGTGTCAGAGATAGGCCTGCTGATGTTTGGTCTTGGTAAATGGAAACTACTGTGGCGTGGTCGCAGCATCACTCCACCTCCCCCCTCCCTCTCTCCCTCCTTCCCCCCCTCCCTCACCCCCCCTCGGTCTGTAATTCCAGGTGGAGACACGGGAGAAGGAAGTGGTGATAGATGTGTATACATGACGGAGGAGGGAGGGAGGAGGGGGTGATGAAGTGTAGATACAAGGAGGACCTCACCTGCAAGATGGAAGGAGGTAAGAGAAAAAATCTCAACTTGATGTTAAAGGGATAGTTCAACATTTTTGGCAAATTGGCCCATTGCCATAATCCCTATAGTCATAGCAGTAGGTTCGTTACCTATAATTGTCGGTGCAAGCTATTTTTAGAACGGCGGAGCAGAGCCGTGAGCTGCTCAGAGCTACGCTACGAAGGTTCATGGGATTTCTTGGTTTCCCTCATCAAACTCATCAAATACACAATCCAACAACTCCAAAATGCTCTGGTGGACAAGTTGTGACCTGCACATTCACCACACTATGTGGTGGCAGTTTTTCAGCAAGCAGTCTCTGTATTTACCTCTAAAACAACTCTGTCTGGTAACGTTCTGTTATTATCTCATAGCGTGGTGAATGTGCAGGTCACAACTCGTCCACCAGAGAGTTTTGGAGTTGTTGGATTGTGTATTTGATGAGTTTGATGAGGGAAACCAAGAAATCCCATGAGCCTCTGTAGCGTAGCTCTGAGCAGCTCACAGCTCTGCTCCGCCGTTCTAAAAATAGCTTGCACTGACAATTAAAGGTAACAAACCTACTGCTATGACTATAGGGATTGGGCCAATTTGCCATAATGTTGAACTATCCCTTTAAATGTATTTTCCAGGTCAGAGAAGAAGCTCACGAGAAGCCAGAGTGGAGTGGAGGAGCTACATACTGAGATGCTTCCCATGCACAGACCATGACCTTCAATCAGTAACTGCCCCCTGACCACACGTCAAACGAGGCGGTTGAGCTTTTACTGCGAATTTGTAACGAGAGCGCCGCTGCAGGCGCAGACCGGACCACAACAGCGTCAGGTCGGGACACCCCCACGCACACACATTACGAACACACACAGAGCGATGTGATCAATCGAAGATGATCAAAGAGGAGAAAGAAGAACGCCGGGCTTTCTTGTGAGACTCTGCCTACACGTTAACCCCACCGCCCCCAAACCCTCCAAAAGTGACTGTGAAACGTACAATTTGAACCAAATCAAAACAAAAAAAAAGGAAACTTCTCAGAAGTTAAATGTCACTGAAAACAGAAAAGTGGAAAGTTCTGATGCTCTAATGAGATCAATCGATCAGAATTCACATCTGTGGGTTCACAATTTCTATTGTTTTCTATTTTGAAACTGACAAATCCATTATTGAAAGTGACAAGGGATAAAAAAAAAAGTTTATCTCAAACTAACATGACTAATATATTAATATAAAATCACTAAAATCATCTGAATACTACGAACCAAAGATAAACAAGCCATAAAGATAATAAATATTCATCCATTTAGAGAAGCAGTGCAGAAACTACCCCTAAATTCATCATCATCATCATCATCACAATCATCATTTCTGTCAACAACAGCCGGGAGTCACAATTTCACATCCAACGCTACCGGCTGCTGCTGCGTCTGATTTCCCCCCACGTTGGAAACAATTTGTGGATTGGCTGTGGTTAAAACCTGCAGCACCCGCCGCCTTTCTTCCCCCTGACCCGTGAGAAAAGAGATTAGCTATTCAAGGCAGCAACAGAGTGACAATCGCCGCATCAGATCAATATTACTTATCTCTTCCCCCTCCTCCACCTCCACCTCCCTTCTCTCTCTCCCTCTCTCTGCATTACACTCCTGGTACAGTAATACACCTGGAGGAACCAGTGAGTGTGTGGTGATTAGATTAGGCTTTTACTGTACTCAAGCATACACACACACACACATAGTGATAAGAGAGATGCTGCTCTGCCTCTTTTCCAGCTGCCGTGTGAAGTGAAGAGGATAAAGACTACAAGGCCCGTGTGTGTGTGTGTGTTTGAGTTTGTTGTTGCTCTGTTGCAAAAGAAGGAGGAACATCCATAAGGTCACTGGTTACAACTGTCACACCCAACGCTGTGGTGGACGACGGTTGTTTCTTTTTCATCTGAATCACACGGCGGTTCGCTTTTAGTCGTCTAGAAAACCAGGTCCCGACATATAGTACGACATGTACGTTGCAGATTTCAAAGGTATTCAAAAAGTATGATGGATTTTTCATATTGTTGATGCTTGATCTAAGAAATATTTAAAGCGTTGAGGCTTCTGTAGTGAGTACTGGACGGAAAACAACCTGATCCCAACTCCACCAGACACCTAGCAAAGATCTTAGAGGATCATCTCCATCTAAAAACCAAATGTACTGTAAGATAATCACATATAATAATCTCAAAGCTTAGAAAGTCAATGCCAAGGTCCAAATTCATTCATTTTTCAATGCACCATGTTTCCTGCACTCTCCGGCACTTTGTATGATATGGATGTGCAAATCTATTGTGATGTGATTGTGTGAAAATGTTGGTTCTGTGTTACTTGTGGCTGCAGCATGGGCAAATGGCCCAGAACAAATTTCTCACATTATGGGACAATAAAGTTCATCTTAAATCTTAAAAATCGAGTTGAAATCACAATATGACCATCAATAGCTTTAAATCTGGGATATAAGATTAAGTTTGTTTTGTCAACTCTTGCGTCCTTAATCCTCAACTTTACAGTCAACACTGACAGGAAGTCCTGATCTTTGAATATCTGATAATCTGAACCCTTGAGGTAAGAAACTCTACAATATCAGTCCATCAGTAAATTAAAAACCATTTCAACGTTAGCTCTTAACATTTCCCATAAAAATAAACTTTTCTTAAATCTGTAATTTGCCGGCGACTTTAGCAAACAACCATTCAACTAACTGCCTTCGTCCAGACCAGACAATCCAGGTAAGTGCATCTGCTAATTTTAAGTCTGTGTCCATCAAATGCTTCCTGATTTATTCGACCGACGTTTAAGTCTCTTAGGTTTTTTTTTTCTTCTCTCCTCTACCTCTGTATCTCATAAATGCCTTCAGTCTGGCTCTGTGCTGGAGATGATTTTGGATGTGCAGCGGGAGCAGGGCCGTGGGTTTTAGATGAACCGTGGTCTCTCCTCCTCAGCCTTGTAAATAATTAGAATTCCCCGGCTGACTGCGGTGCCTGGACACTTCCATAATTACATTGTCAGTGCAGTGGCTGATTAAGGCTGGGCTGTGAAGTATGGTATTAGCTGCACTGTGTCTGCATGTAGAATAGAATAGATGACCCGTAGCTACCCTCAGCCGCCTCTGCAGGGACTCGGCACTGCGGCTGCATGAAACCGGATGGCGGCGGATTAGGTTACTGATCGTGACGATTCACAGAAGATCCTTCCTCAGACACTGACACGGTTAAATATCATTAATCGGCTATTTATTTATTTTTTAAAGATTTTCAAGGTTCTTCTGTGAGACCTGAATACACAAATAACTCTGAGATGCCGGTCGGAAAATGATCACTAATCTGACTTTTTGCCACGAGGATCCGTGCAATGTAGATTTCATCATAGGCAAGTTGCATCTCAGACCTTAGGACAGTGTTTTTCAACCTAGGGGCCAGGAAATCAGATGGGGTCGCCTGAAATGACTACTAATTACTGCTAAAAATATATTTTTTTAACTAATTATTATTCTTAAACAACTCTATTCTATACTTTCACTTTCTCAAATATAAATTGAGTTCAAATACAATGGCAAAGGCAATTTTCCACCATGGTGGACAACAAAGATTTATTATAACGTATTGTATTGTATTGAAAAATGCAGCATATAAAAATATCTGAACTGGCGCTTCTTGTCTGACGGTGGGGTCGCCAGAAATTTGTGATGTTGAAATGGGGTCACGAGCCATAAAAGCTTGGGAACGTATTGTATCTGCATTGTGTTCAGGCTGATGATGTCGTTTCTTTGATTATCGGGAGCTTTTATTGTCACCATTTTGGAGTTATGAGTATCTCACAGGTGTTGTTTAGTCTCGAGCCGTTTACCAAGTCATGATCAAGTTTGTGAAAGCAGATGGCCTCGGGACATGAGGCCTAATTCAGAAAAAGAAAAAGTGCCATGAGTATAAATCATCTCAGGAAGCAACAGGAAGAGGAAGACGATGGGAGGGGGGAGATAATCAGGTAAACACTGGATTTAATGCAGATCTATGGGTTTGAACCAGCTGAAGATGAATCAGGACGATTCCTGAGTTTCCAGTCCAAGACAAACTATTGATGTTCAGACTTTTCTGGCGTGTCGTCCTCTCTCACTCTTCCTCCCTCCATCTCTCCGCCGTGGCTGTTGCATCCATAAAGCAGAAATGGAGAAAAATGGTCATCTCAATAGCAGAGGCGACGATAAAGATGATGATGGATATTTACCTCTGACCACACTCGCTGATTTATCGCTGCTTAGCGACTAGATGATGGGTTCCTATATCATACATCTGATGGGTAAAGCTCCACTGTAGGCGAGTCTGAAGAGGAGGAGGAGGAGGAGAGGAGAGGACCCCCCTCCCCTCCCTTCCTCCACCCTTCCCTCCCTCCCTGCCTGCCTTTCCCCTGACCTTGCAGCTTTATGACTGCAGTAATGCGCTGCAGATGAAGAGAGGAGCAAATCCACCGGAGATAATAGACAAATCATCTCCACGAGGTGGTGGAATAAAAATCCCCAGACAAACAGACAGCCCTGTGTGCTCTTGGACACCCCTTTAAGGAACTCTAGTGTTGATAAGTAATTATCCCTGCCCAAAGGCATGATGGGATTCACAGAGGGAGAAAAACATTTGTACAATATGTTTGCAGTGCCGCGCGTACACTAAATCTTCAAAGATCGGATTGCGGATGGGAGAGAGAAAAAAAAAAAATCTGCGGATCAGTAATTAAATTAGCGATCACACATGCACGGTTTTTATGAGTGTGACTCATAAATGCATGTATGTATTCAATGCCACTTGTATGTACTTTGTGTATATGCATAATACCACTTAGCCCGGCTTGTATCATGTGGATTTTTCCACGAGTCTCTCCCTCCTCCCACCGCTGTGATCATCACTAACAATCCACTCATGATCCACAGGAAAGACTGGAGATCGCCTCAGCACAGTGCACCTGTTGATTGAGGCTAATGAAGCTGTATAATCAGAGGAAATGGAGTAGATGTAAAAAAAAAAAAAAAAAAAAAAAATCAGCTTAGGAACTGAGAACAAGTCAGTTTTTTTTGTTTTTTTTTCATATTCATTATTTTTTATTTATTGGTTTATTTGGGTGGGACAATGCACATTAATGGACATATAAAAACATGTAAATGTGCCAGATTGTAGCAGCTAGTGCTAGTTTCCATCTGGAGTCCCAAAACATAAAAACAGTACAGTGTCAGAACAACAACAACATAGTATTATAAAAAAAAACGTAATGCAGACAACAACACACAACTTTAATGAAATAAAACATTGACATTTTGACAACACTTCCATTGGTAGGGGGACCAAAAGAGTTTCTGAGAGATAAAGTGCAAAAGTGCAAAAGTGCTGGGCCAAAGTGACAAGTGCTTAAGTGCAGGAGTGCATGGGTACCAAGTTGTATTGCACGGTGCCCTAAAGTGCACATCGGTTTAAAGTGCCAGATTGTATTGCACTATGCCCGTACACACAGTTGCACAAGCAGGAGTGTGTAGATATTGCAAGAGATGTGATACATAATTGTCATTATGTAAATACTACTAGAACCAAAAAAGACGTACACTGAAATAACATTGTGTACGACTGTTTATGGGTGGATAAGATGGATGAGGATGCAACAATGCAAGACCAGGACAGGGTTTCTTGATGGAGTTGTGCTAGAATGGATTGGGAACACAAGGAAGTCACATGACTCCCTCCTGCTCTTCACCTCTGGCCCGGTTTCCCTGCGCCGACCTCAGGTAAGGAAAGGTGGAGTCTGGCGTACGTGTCTGCAGCAGCTGCAGGAATGTGAAGCACGAGGAGAAGCAGCTCAACTCGTGTTAGAGCTGCAGCTATGTGAGTGGGAGGTGATGCAGTCATATGCTGGGTCAATACAAGGTGCTAGAGTGAAAGCTGTGTAGCTTTATGATCATCACGTCATTAAATAAAAAGCCAAACAGTGACGAGGCATTGTCCAGTTTACCCGGTAACACATATTTTCTTTGCTGTTAAAGACAACAAAATATTTTCCATAACTAACTATGATTTATTAACTTTAACAACATCAAACCACCTATAGTATCTAGTCTGCAGTGTCTCTGTGTCCTCTGACAGTGACAGTATGAGGACGTGACATCGTAGCTCACGAGTTGTTCACATGCTTCACACGTCAGAGTCTTGGCATCTCGGCATCACATGTTGGGTGGAGTCAGAGAACACACAGGTACAGTATCATACCAGCGCTCGTCAGACCGACACTGTGGACGGGTTAAAAGTACTAATGTGTCAGATCTTCATCTTTCTGCTGCGTCACTGTCACATTTCAGGAGCTACTGTTTCTCTGCTCGCGCTCACCGTCCCAGAGTTCAGCCCCCTGTTCAGTCAGAATAAAATGTGAAAGGTAAAAACTTTTGCTGTGGATCTACAGACCATAATGTAAACACATGGACTGTGACCTTGATACAAGCGGCACGATCTCAGATTCTGCAGTGTGCAAGACTCATAGTGAGAGTATTTGAGAAACTGAATGGTAGAAGCTCTTTTGCTGTGTCTATGCAGCTGTTGCAGCACAACAGCACCTGCATTTCAAGTTGCAAAAAGTTGTTTTGTGATGCATACATCTTTTTGCACATCATTAATAATGATTTTAAATGTAGAACATGAAGAAATGCTGCTGCTCATCGTATCAGACAAACTTTCCCTGCTGATTCCTGCCATCCAATGTTTAATAAATAATGTATAATTTATTTGAAACTTTGCAAATTCATCAAACCGGCAGTAACTTTTCTAAATTATTGCTGCATTCACAGTCAAACATACACAGCACACACCCGAAGACCTAAAAAACAAAAACTTACCAACTAACCTTCCTTCTGTGGGAAGCTGCCTCATGTTTGACCTGAGAGTGAGGCAGGTCAGGGGTGGAGGTGGGAGGAGGGGGGAGGGGGGAGGAGGAGAGTGTACGAGGGAGGGAGGAGGCGAAGGTAGAGGAGCGGGTGTCAGGACGGAGCTCAAGGAGCAGTTAGAGAAAATAAACAGATGGGAGCTTTGAGGATATTCTATCTGAAGCTTAGTCCTGTTGAGTATAAATATGGTGGCGGGTAAGCCATGTAAATAGGCCTGTGTTTACCTGTCTGCACGGCCCAAATTAATCACCCATGCCGCCACGAGCCGGTGGGGGAGGGAGGGAGGTGGTGATGATGGGGGGTGGGAGGGGGTTAGTAGGGAGGGTGGGGAGTTAGAGGAGTGTAAACACGGCTAAAAGCTACTGGTTGGCACCGTTTTGTTTTGGTTAGGATACAGAGTGAGTGATTAGGCTACTCTGCTGTGATGAAGGGGTGGCAGGAGTGATGGAGGACCAGTGTGTGTGAGTATATATGTGTGTGTGTGAGTATATATATGTGTGTGTGTGTGTTGCACTTTCCTGGATTTTTGGAATGTTTCAGTGATTTTGTAACATTTAAGTTGAAGTTGCGATGAAGTTTTCTTCTTAATTTTGCACAAAAAGAATCCACAGATTGATTTAAAAAATAAAAAAATCCACCCGTGCATTGATCCCACTCATTCCTTTATGGATGAGGCTCATTCTCACTGACAGGAACAAGCTGATCTATCGCTCCCAAGCCTCGTCGTTCGTGTGCATCTATAGATTAGCACGACTGTGTTCGGCACTGCTGGGGGAGAAGGGGAAAAAAAATCATATACGACTTGTGTCCCCATTGTGCTGCACCTCTGCTGATAGAATAAGGAGTCAGATAAGATGTGGCGCGGTGAAAGGAAAGGCCGGGAGGGGGTCATAGCGTTTGTTCTGGATTTTCCCCATTATGTGATTTGGCATGCTGATGCCTTTCATTTCAATCATTAGAATTCAGCCGGGATCAGGAGGGCTTTCAGGTGCAGGAGAGGAGCCGCGTTTGGATTAGCGGTCCACGTAACCGCGGCAGGATAGACTCCAAACGAGGCTGATTATCATACCATTTCCTCACACCTGAAACGATTAATGCAGTTTTTTAACCTCTTCTTTTAAAAAAAAAAAAAAAAAAAGAGGGGGGGTGGTTTAATTTAATATATGCTTGGTGTTTAATCGTAAGCCCTTGCGTTTTAGGCCTATACAGAATGATATTAGTGGTTCGAGAGCAGCGTAGGCCACCGTGACGCTGTTTGGTTTCCTTCGGTTTCGCAAATTCAGGTTCCTCTGAACCTTTTTGTTCCTCAAGTTTAGAAAGAAGTGAAAGGTACGGATTGAGAGTGAGGAAGATATCGTCCTATCAGGCAGGAAGAAGCTTTAACCCTCACATACATGTGTGCGTAGAAATCAAGAAGCAGAATCCATAGCTGCTTCCAAATCTTTAAAAAAAAAAGGTCAAATCAAAGTTTATTAAAACTTAAAAAGTGAGCACATCCAAAGTGTCAATCATGATCGCCAAGTGAACAGGAAAACTTCAGGTATGCCAAGTGATCAGTCAAGACTTAGGGAGTCAAGACCCTAAGGATGGGAACATCAATGCAAGAAAAGTTGGGATGTTACGGAAGAGGGCAACTTAAAATACTCTCGGCAATCCAAGACCGTCTTAAATGAACCAAGACAAACACCAAAAGTTCAAGCAACTGCTGCCAGCCCAGTCCAATCTTGATTGGCTGGTCCTTCAGGTACCACATACATCTCATTTCAGCCCAACACAATAATAGTATCTCTTGCGATGTGACTTGAAAATGCATGAAATCTCCTAATGGACGCTTTAGGAGTCCACTTAATTATTATAATTAACATTTTGCTGGATTAGTCAGTTGCGAGACTGATATTGTGCATCTGGACTTTAATTGTCCATGTTTTGATCTCAACATGTCTATAAACGAGGGTCAGAGAATCTTAAATAAAGGTCATTAATGAGTCCTACATTGTTTCTCCATCACTGCCAATGCTTTCGATCAGGGATGGGCAACTCATTCCACAAATGTCCCAGTGTGGCTGCAGGTTTTTGTTTCCAACCAAGCAGCAGCAGCAGCAGCAGCAGCAAACCACACCACACCTGACTCATTTAATCAACTGATCTCAGCCTTCAGACAGTTGATTGGTCAAACAGTGTGCTCTTCATTGGTTGGAACAAAAACCTTGCAGCCACACCAGCCCTTAGTGGAACGAGTTGCCCATCCCTGCTATAGATGCCAACCGTAAACCCCCCTTTTTTTGGTTTCTTCTTTAACTCACTGACTATTAAGTTAAAATCGACGGAGAAAACAATATATCCTCCAATGTATTTGTGTTCCTTGTGCACAGGAACAGTCTCCCCAGGTGCAGCGGCAGCAGCAGCAGCGTTGCCTCTCGTTCTGTCGGCCTGGTTTCAGACGTCAGGCCTCATAAATACAGTAAAGCCAAGTAATTTCTGCCTCGCTGCAAACTTTTCGGATTCTGTGACTTTGCGGACGGCGTGAGCGGAGAAGAATGGGGCTGTTAGGACACGCGAGAGAGAGTAAGTAATGCCTTTTAGTCTTTCTGACATGTTTGTCTTGGGCTAATTCCTCTCCAACACCACGACAGCCACGACCTACAAAGTCAAACGGCTCTGTCACACCTCTTTTCTTCTGGCCCGGTCTATCTCTTCACTCTTCACAGGAGAAGGCCAAAGGGTTTTCCTTGGTTCCTGTAGTGTGAAATGCAAACTGTCATTAACCGGGAGGAGGGCAAGCGGAGGAGCTTACAGGGGAGCCATCAATACAGATGATGAGAGAGGGGAACAGAGAAAGCCTCTCCCTTCATTGTGTCTCAATAACTTTAAAAAGGAAACTAATCCATTCTGCTCTTAATTGCATGCCACGTCCCTCGATGTGTCTTCCCTCTCTCCTCCACCCCTCCACCCACCCATCTCTGCACAATGTGGAGGAGGCAATATTTAAACAGACTTCCCAAGATTCCCATTTCAAACGCTGTAATGAGTTTTTAAATAACATAATGGTCTATATTATATTATACATTTTTAGCAGGAGGAGGTGAGGAGGAGGAGGAAGAAGAAGAAGGAGAAAAAAAAGAAGCTTTCCCTGTGAAAATGGGGGGTTTGTCTTTTCAGGGTTGGGGGCTGAAGTGTAAAAAGTGTGTGTGAATGTGTGTGTGTGTGCATCAACGCCAACAACACGTGTGAAGGGGACATGAGAAGTGAGAGGGGGGGAGACAGTGCTCTGAGGATTAAGGTCTAATTTCTCCTGTTCTTTCATTGAGACTCTGCAATCCAACAGATTGATTGGGACTTTTAATTACACCGCAGTAATTATGGGCCAGATCTCGCATTTGAAAAGGAAGAATTAAAGTTCATTTTGCTTGGCTAATTATCAAAAGCTTGTCCTGATGTTCGCCTGTGAGTGTGTGAGTGTGTGAGTGTGTGAGTGAGTGCCCGGCCGAAGCTTCCCGAATGCCAACAGCGACGCAGGACCTCGGATCACAGATACTCAGTAATTAAGGCAAAAAAAGGTTACTTCCGAAATAAAAAAAAAGATGAGCGAGCTTATTTAGGAGGAGGAGGAGGAGGGTGAGGGAAAAAAAGAAGAAGAAAGAAAAAAAACAGAGTCCTGATAGGGAAAATCGGATCCTGTCTTTCATTCCTCTAATTCTAATTCTACGGGATCTCGCGCCACTTTTTCTGTCACTATCAGCACTCGCAAATTACAACATTTCACATTCATCAGCCGCACTCGCAGGAGACGGCAGAACAGTAGCTCGGCTGGGTAATTGGGTTGATTTTTTTTTTTTTTTTTTTTCCCCTGTCCTCCCTCTTCCTCAATAAGTCCAGTCGTCCTCCCTCCCTCCCATCCTCCCACCCTCCCTCCCTCCCTCGGCCTCCGCTCGTCCAGTCGAATCTGCACTTGCTGACATGCAGCACAGTAGCACTATGCTTCTAATTTTTACATTACATTGCATTAGCTTCACCAGGTTTAAGAGGAAACCAATACAGGAATCATTTTATGGTGTAAAGCAGGAGCTGCGATTTGGGCTCAGGAGTCAATCTGGCGCCCGGTGATGATGGTGGTGGAGTTAGCGGGTTGGCAGGCCTGATTAGACCGTCTTAGGCTGGGGAGTCATATATGTGCTATTTCGCTGATAGGCTGCGAATCTGGATTTCCTGCTCCAGTGCGCTCATGGAGCTAAACCCATCCAACCGAGGAGGGTAGGCAAAGTGGGGAAGGTGATTTCCTCCATCTCCTCCTGCCTGCCCGCCCGCCCGCGCACACACACACACACACTTGAGCGCTCAGATTCACACACATGAACATCATCGCCTCGGCACAAACTCATGAAATCTATTTGAAAATGTCTGTGTGTGTGTGTGACACAAAGAGCGAAATGTATTCATTGAAGGATTCTGGGGAGGAAAAAGATCAAATTTACTGGACTGCAGTGGAGGCCTTGTCACAAAAAAAATTAAAATTTTTGTTGGAAATGTTTCAAAGTTGGTGTCCCGACGCGACGCAAGCTTGTGGTCATCCAACTGCCGCCATTTCACCTCCCCACCCTCTCTCTCTCTCCTTTCACTCTGTCTTCTTTCAGTCCGTCCGTCCGTCCCGTCACCCGAGCCTGCCCACCTGCATCCAAGACGCTGCCGCAGCCCTTCGGACCATTTAGCGGGGACACAATTACGCAATTGTGCAAGCAGACAAATGCCGTGTAGGACAGTTGGGGACGGTGGGGTGGAGGTGGGGTAACGCAATCTCCCTCTATCCATCCCCCAGCAGCTCCCCTCACCTTCAACACCACCCTCCCTCCTCTACCTCCACACCTTCCCTTCCCCCCCTTTTCTCCCGCTCTGTCATCCCAGGCTTGTCCATCTCGGCCCGGGGAACAGTGGGGAAGCTGTGTGTGTCGGCTCTTCCCAACAATTACCTTCAATTACGGCTCACTGCAGTGTGGCCTAGTGAAAGGCTTAGCCATTAGGAGTCTCTCTCTCCCTCTCTCTTTCTCTGTGTCTCTCTCACACTCTCTCTCTCTCTCTCCTCTCACTCACTTCTGGAGTCTGGCCAGGCTCCATGTGAAAACGACCCAAATAGCCCCCTGCTCACTTTACACGCCCCACAGCTCACTTTACGTGAGCCAGCCCCGACCAGAATACCTCACCGCCACTCTGTTAATTCACATCTTTCACTCCCTCCTCCTCCTCCTCCTCCTCCTCCTCCTCCTCTTCTCTCCTCCACCTGGTCTCTTCTTCTTCTTCACCCCCTCCTCTTCCCTCCTCCTCCTCCTCCTCTTCACAGTCTTCCTTTCTTAGACCGTTCTCCTCCGCCGGGACCTGATCCTGTTTGCGGTAGCTGGAGAGTTCAGGGGCAACAAGGACAATGGACATCCTGAGATGGGAAGCTCCCCTGTGGTTTAGGGTATATACTGCAGCAGATAAATACTAGACAGTGGGTTTTACAGCCGGGGCTGCTGCACTCTAGCCATCTGCAGGTCTCCGTGCAGATCTGGGATCCCCCCCACCCGCTGCTTGATGTAATATTCCCTTAGTTTGACCTTTCTTTTTTTTTGGTGGTTTTTTTGGTTCGGCGAGGGGATCCAATCCATCTGGCTACTGTATCCAGTCAACCCGGCCTTATCTGATCACCTCGGCGGGCCGGGTGCGAACACACAGTGCCTTATCTCCAGGTGTTGTATTTCTATTCCTAGAGATAATTAGCATAGCGTTTGTCCTAAACCCCGCCATGCTACACACACAGCTTAGTGGGAAAAGGTATGTCTTATTTAGTATCTAGCGCCGACGCCGGGAACAATGCGCCGAGTGTAAGCCCAGTCTGAGCCGTCGGCGGCGAGCGAGCGAACTGTGCGGGGGGATTCAGCAGCAGCCCTGGGCCGGCGGACAAGGAGGTTCGGCTCAGAACAGGACAGCTGTGTCTGGGATCACACTTCTCTGTTACAGAGGGGGCTGACCACGGCCCAAATGTAGCCCAAAAACCATCCCAGCAAACCCCCCCCCTCCGCCTCTTTTCCTCCTCCTCCTCCCTGCTTGCGTGCCCAGGAAACCCCTCCAGGGCTCCCCCGGCCGCATCCAAAACCTGGGCATCGCGCTGCCGTTTGTGCCTCTCGCTTTCAAGGCCGGCCAAGAGCCTCTCCTCCTCCTCCTCTCTGCTCGTTCTCAGCCGAGAGCCTCCCCCTGCCACCTGGCACAGCAGCTCGGCTCGCTGCTCCCAGTGTGTGTGTGTGTGTGTGCGCATACATATGTGTGTCTGTGTGCACGCACAGCCTGTTAGTGTGTGTTCGCATTCGAGGGTGTACCTTTGGCTCTGTGTTACGGTATATGCCTGCGCTTTTGTTTGAGTATTGTTCGAGTAGGTGTGTGTGTGCACGTTACAGCATTGTGCATGTTCACGACTGTGTGCGTTTGTCTGTATGTGTGTGTGTGTGTATGTGTGTGTGTGTGTGTGTGTGTGTGCTTAATACCCCCGTCCTCTCCTCTCCGGCACCGGGGGCCCTTTCTAAAACGCGTCAGTGATTTTGGCTCCGCAGCCCGCGACAACACGCTCGGTTTTCAGCACACCACCGGCAAGGCTTACCTCTCAGCCAGGGACGGCCAAGCAGACACTTTCCCTGGACAATCCCCCAGCCTTAGCCGACCCAACCCCCCCCCCCCCTCACAAACACACACACACACACACACAATCACACATATATACGGACACACACTCACAACCCTTCAGCATCCTCTTCCAAGCCTGCAGAAACACGGTAAAGGAATACTCTGACTGATCCAAGGGAGTGGCCCATTCCAGTTTCTCCTCGAGTAGATACCTTTATGATCACAATGATGTGTGTGTGTGTGTGTGAGTGTGTACTTGTACAGCTACACATGTGAGGACCAGTTTGAGTTTTAGACCATCAGAGTGAGCACATTTTGGGAAAGTGAGGACATTTTTGGCCGGTTCTCACTTTCTCAGACCCCTTCCTTCCAAGGGCTATTTGAGGGTTAAGACTTTATAATTACTAGGTTATTATAATTAGGTTTAAGTTAGGTTAAAGGGATAGTTCAACATTTAGGCAAATTGGCCCATTCCCATAATCACTATAGTCATAGCAGTAGGTTCGTTACCTTTAATTGTCGGTGCAAGCTATTTTTAGAACGGCAGAGCAGAGCCGTGAGCTGCTCAGAGCTACGCTACGGAAGCTAATGGGATTTCTTGGTTTCCCTCATCAAACTCATCAAATACACAATCCAACAACTCCAAAACGCTCTCATGCACCAGTTGTGATTCACCACGCTATGAGATAATAACAGAACGTTACCAGACAGAGTTGCTTTAGAGGTAAATTCATGCAAAACCGCTGATGCGTGTTTTTCAGCAAGCAGTCTCTGCATTTACCTCTAAAACAACTCTGTCTGGTAACGTTCTGTTATTATTTCATAGCACCAGAGCATTTTGGAGTTGTTGGATTGTGTATTTGATGAGTTTGATGAGGGAAACCAAGAAATCCCATTAGCCTCTGTAGCATAGCTCTGAGCAGCTCACGGCTTTGCTCCGCCATTCTAAAAATAGCTTGCACCGACAATTAAAGGTAACGAACCTACTGCTATGACTATAGTGATTATGGCAATGAGCCAATTTGCCAAAATGTCTAACTATCCCTTTAGGAGTAATGGTTAAGATTAGGCATTTGTTTTTGGATGGTTAAGGTTAGGGTAAGGGGCTAGGGAATACATTATGTCAATGAGTGTCCTCACAAAGATAGTCATATAAACATGTGTGTGTGTGTGTGTATGTGTGTGTGATGTGCTGCAAAGAGTTTCTCACCGTCTCATGTGGAAATATGGCTGCTGGCTGGTGGAGGATCTGAGAACATAAAGGCAGGTGGTGTGTGTGTGTGTGTGTGTGTGTGTGTGTGTGTGCGTGTGTGTGGAGAGAGGGAAAGTTTTTTAATTTATTTCCTTTTAATTTGAGTCAAATTTTGCAACCACCTCAATGTGACAGCTGCAAATACGCAGTCGATCAATTGTGAGAGAGATATCAAATATTAGACTGTGCCGCCTGTCTTCTCCTTTCAACTCGGCGCCATCAATATCGCGGCTCTGCCAGGCCTGTCACCGCGCTGATTTACTGCTGTTTTGCCTAATACACTGTAATGACTCTGTTTATAAAGACTCTCACTCACACACACACACACATATATGCATACACAATGCTCATTTTCAACCTGCGAAGCTTAAGTGAACAACAACGGCGGGAGTCGATTAATGTCGGCCCGTCTGTTCCAAAGACAAACAAAACTCACCGATCGGTCGATCTGAGGAGAAAGAAGCGGCTGCCGTGTCTAGACGCAGCCCATAAATCAGCTGTTTATACATTAATAACGGCAACGACAAAGCTGCCTATTAATCATAACGCGGCGTGTGTAAAATTTCATCATGGCGAGGGATAAACAAAGCGAACAGGATTCATCCAATTTGAGATGTTAGAGAAGCGTCTGCTTGACCTGCGGCGGAGATGATCCGTCCTCCCGTGGAAGCACCGGAGTTTTTTCTGTGACTGTGTCATTGCCATAACATGAGTCATATACTGTATGCAATCCGTACCCCCTCAGGTCTCACACACACACACACACACACACACACACACACACACACACACACACACATACATATATATACAGAGACACAAACCTGCTGTTGTTTGCCAATTTAACAGAAAACATTACACGTTCCTTTTGGAAAGGTTTCTTCAAGCTGTTGTTTATCTGAGTGGAAATATCCTCTTAAGTATTACAAAACACTCCCAGGAGCTGCCAATAACTCCAGAAACTCGACCTGGAAAAAAAAAAATAGAATAAAGGAAAAAAAATGATTTGATGGTGGTTTGTTTTTGTACAAGTGTGTCAGTGTGTGTTGCCTTTTCTTTTTCTTTTTTCTCTTTTGGTCCCGTTCCAACCTCGCCGTCTGACACTGATTTTTTGAGGTTTGTGATAAGCGGCAAAGTCAGGAAAGTTGAGATGAGAATCTTCTCTCTGTTCTTATTTGTGCTGTTGTTTCAGCCATGTCAGATAGTGTAAACACACTGCAACAACTGTGATACAACTCAGGGGTTATCAGATCTGTAATTGTCTGTGTCTCTTTTGAGAAAGCGCACCGCTGATTCTTCGGGTAATATCTACAAACATAATCCGCAGTCGACTTGACGTGCTTAAACTGGCTCCTCTGTCTCAGAGTGGGAGCGCCTACACAAGTGTGTATGCTCCCAAAAAAAAAAAACCCACCACACACACATACACACACAACACAAATAGAATACACTCCATAGAAAATGTTTATTTCCACGCGTGTGTGTGTGTTTGTGTGCCACTGAGTGCGATGTGTGCAGCACATGCATCACACCACTCCTGATAAGATTTGAGCTGTTTTTCTAATTAGTAGTTGCTGGAATTGTGATCATTATTTTCCCCTCAAATAAATGATACAGCCTCCTGCAAAAAGTAGCGTCTAATCAGTTTGTAATTAATGCTGCGGGATTTCTCTCGCCGCCTGCTGCTTCCACTTCCCATTAAAACTTAAAAAAATAAATAAAAGAAAAAGGTGTTGCCTTTATGTGCTCTTAACTGGAGGTATTAAAGTGTCATTGTTGGTTTTAGAGTGAAACTAACTACACATTTAACCGGGTTGCTAGCACAGGACAGAAGAGGATACTTCAGCTTTTCTACTGCACAAGCAAAAACAATGAGGCACATTGGAGGCCTTAAACCTATAACGCAGTGTTACCGTGTCAAGATAAGTTGTAAATAAAGGCTCTGAAAGCGAGTTTATATGTAGAATTAGAAAAACAAAGATCTCATACCTCAGAGCAGTTTTACTAAGTGTTTTAACGCAGAACGGATGTTAGTAGTTGATCTGTGGTCGTTATGAACCGTTTTACAGAGTTCCTGGATCTCGTCGAAGGACACATGTTTTGATTCACGATTCCTAGAGAATGAAGAGCGCCGTTGTTGCTGAACGACTCGGCTCTTCCTCCAGCTCCGACATCAGGTTTGTATTTCTTCGGTTTTTCAATGAAATGTTCTCCACAGCCGTCGGACGGAGTGCCATTAAATGTGGTACAGACCCGGGCTTGTAATAGGTTCCATCATCAGATCCATTTCAATTTGTAGTGGGGTTTTGAAGAATCACACGACTTCTATTAGCTGGCATGTAAACAATACAACAGTGTGTAAAAGCCGGGAGGATAACAACATAATACTGTACCTGCTACAACGATGCTAAAATCCATTACACAAACTAAATGAGAGCACAAAGATACAGGGGACCTCCTGTACACCTTGCAATTCAAGATGGCTGCATCAAATTTAGCTAGTAGCTGATTCTGGTACAGCTGAGAGCCGTGCACTGTCACTGTTAAATAAATAAATGAATAAATTAAAATTAAACCTGGAGTACAATCTGTACATTTAATAACCAGTTATTCCTGTTATCGGAGGGTATTAGCTAATAATGCTAACGGCAATAGCGACCATAAAAGGTTGCTTTTCTGACAAGATGCCAACTTGTCTGATTTTTGAGTACAAACAGACCATTGAAAAAGTGCATTTCCACCCAAAAGTGCATTTCCAGGTGCAGCAAGTCTTTCTTCAGAAGTCCATTCAGGCTTTGGACTTGAATAAGTTCTCCGCTTGTCTTAGATGAAGGATGATTTTTTCTTTTGGAACATCTGCCTCCTCCTTAGTTGTAAAGTCAGGTATGAAGAGTGAGTCATCACCTGAGGCAACCGTAGTGCGAGATCACAACTCCATAAAGTCGACCTCATCTTTACGAGGAGGTGGATCTATCAGAAAATATACCAACGTCTGAGCTGCACAAGCTTCCACAAGCTCCTTCTGTCTCTGAGCCGAGCAGTCAGTCAGTCAGTCAATCAGTCGGCGGATAAAGATCTGGATGAGCTCAGGTGATTACACTCTTTAGGCCAATGCTAATTGTAAGGTCTCTGCTCTAAGTACTGTAAAAGTATTAATTAAAGCATGCCATTAATCACGGCCTTTGGCAGCCGAACGGAGGGGAAGACAGCGGGGCGGACGGCTTGAGGGGAAAGAAGAAAGGAAGATTTTCTGAGAAGGAGTGAAGACTGCTACTTTTCTCTTTCACTTCCTCTGTGGGTGTGAAGGTGGAAGTGGGTGTGGGTGTGATCAGAAAACAAAAAAAGAAGCTCCAGAATCTTAAAGATGGAGGTGGTGATGGGTCAAAAGGTCGTGAAGGTGATATCGGAGGCCAGGGGTTCAAATGTTACTCACACCGTTGTTACGGATACGACTTGTAACACAAGTACTTAAAGTTTTTGAATAAACCAGCCACTATCAGACTTTACCATCTCCTCTTCCTAGTTAAACAGAAGCCAAGTCTGCATCCAGTTTGGAAAAAGGAGCTGGATATACAGTAGTTTGACATGTTGTGATACAAGATGCGAGTCCTGATACGACGCCCGGGCTCCAGTTCAGACACCGACATGATACGTTTGATAGCTCGGTTTGTTTGGATGTTTTTACAGAAACATCGTTTAACAAAAGACACCAAACTTCTCAAATTCTCAATCTTGTTTAAACACAAACGGGTGACGAGAGATGCTCAATCCTTGGGAGACAGTCTGGTTTCATACAACAAAGTATTTTATGGTACATCATGCAAATTACCACACATCTAATTTTCTTTCTAATGCTGTATCCTATCTCTTGCTGTGACTAACAACGGGAGCTAGATACATGGACCTTTGCATTCACAAGTGTCCCAGTGTCGGCATGGATGGACTCGGATTCAGACAAAGCACATGTTTTGATATTGGAAAAGTCTGTTTTTTAACTTCTACATATGGCAACAACAGAGTGGAGTAAGTTTGGTAAAGGATGCAATATCCACCACCATTCTACACTAAAATTCCTACATTGGCACCATAGAATCATCAAATATGAGAGTACATTACCAAAGGCTCTTCTGTTTGACCTTGTTCCTTTGTATACAGCTGTGACAGTCTTTAGGTGAACTGTCTCGTTCTTTCATTTATTCCAAGCAAACCACACTTACCGTACCTGAGCAGCAGTTGGCCGTAATGTAGAATTAAATATCAAGGGATTATAAAGAGAAGCAAAAAAAAAGATTACAAAGAAAATTAGGTTTTACTTGAACCTTCGTAATTAACTTGCAGAGCTTTAATGTTTGCCAGTCGAGCTGACGGTCATCTGTTGATTCATTTTCCTCTTATTTACCTAAGTTTACCTCCGGTACCAAAGCTTACGCACTAACCCCCCCGACTCATGAATAACACATGTTTGTTCTTCAGGAATAAGTGCAGCGCTACGTACAACCTTTATGAAACGACTATAATTTGTCCAAACAGAGCTGTGTTTGGACATGGATGTTCATACAGTCGCGGCAGTATTCAAAAGCCCCCCCCCACCGCAACCATCCCACCACCCAGACTTAAAAGTTGAAATTATACACTGCTTCTTATTAAAAGCTCAGATTATTGCCTTGAGCCTTAATTTATACATATGCATGTATTTAAGCTCTAAATATGCAGACGGACGGTGCAGGAGAGAGCAGCAGTGAAATCCTATTATATCCTACCTGTTAGATGTAGAGTGGTAAGCCCTCTGACTCCCAGCAGAATGGGACTGGAGAGACAAAAGGCATCAGTGCTAAACGACTGAGGTGATTTTAATCACATGCTCTTAGAGAAAGAAAGAGTGAAGAAAAAATAACATCTGAAAACCAATTCACCGAACAAAGGCCTGAGTGTTCCCTTGTGGCGGGATCGAAGAGGGAAAGAGGACGAGTGAAAGAATGAAAGCGGAGGAATAGGGTTTTATCACGGTTTTGAGTTAGTGAACTAAAGGTTGGGGCTTGGAGAGGAGACAGGGAGGGGAGGTGGGATAGGGGGAGAATTAGAAACCCCCACCTCCCCCCCAACTCTCCTTGTCTAGTCAGCCAGGATATTTAATTTGTATCTCTTTCTCCCGATCTCGTCCATAAACCTGATGAACATCATTTTCATGTCTGTTCCCACTCTCTCTTCTTTCCCGGACCCGTCATTTGCAAAATGGCTGCTGAGGGCTGGAGGATGATGCTCAATTTGTAGAGCGTCTGAAACGTCAAAAGAGGCTGTGAGAGACAGCGGGGGGGTCGGGGTCGTGCTCAGGTTTCCCTAATGGCTGCGCTGGGATCGGACCCCCTGTTCCGATTGGTCCGTCGGATGATTTTCTGGGCTCGGGGCCCAGCCAGGACCCCATCAAGTCTTTGTCCCGTGACAAAACGGCGTAAAGAAGAGGAAGCGCTGTCCAGATAGGAGGGCTCACGAAAGGAAAAGGGTGGGGAGGGGTGATGGTAGGGGGACTGGACACGTTGGAGGCGAACGTGCTTCAGTGGTCAGACAGTGGGAGGGTTGTGCTGTTCACACTGGAGCAGAGAGGAATATTCACAGTCAGCAAAACGCTGAAAAAGAAAAGATTAATGAAACAAAATGGCTTCAGAGCACAAGTCAAAGAAAAGAGACAGTGGTGCTGAAACAATCTGTCTGATACCAGAACAGGGCTCTAAAGGCCGAGTGGGAAACATGCATTGTGTAGCAAGCTCAGTTTCTGCTGTCCAATTTCAAAGGTTCCTTCAAACATGGCCCAAAAATAACTCCGGGGATCCAACCGGTGGATCCCTCGTAGCCCGAACCAAAAGCAAATAACGCTGAGAGGGTCTAAATACTGGGTTCCTGCTCAGGTCAACAGCTAATGGAACAACTGGAGCCGAAAAACCTCAAGAAAAATGATCAG
Organism: Trachurus japonicus; assembly: GCF_045865225.1. Taxonomy (NCBI): domain Eukaryota; kingdom Metazoa; phylum Chordata; class Actinopteri; order Carangiformes; family Carangidae; genus Trachurus; species Trachurus japonicus. Next base: position 5,684,134 of record NC_140929.1, read on the forward strand.
AGTCGTCAGGTTAGGTTGGTAGGTGACATGAGCTACGCTTTGTGACGCAACAGTAATGGTGAGTACATACAAGACCGACTAAATCTGACCCTTTGTGATCTATAATGACTAAGAAGGAATCGGGACACATCTATCTAGGGGTGCAACGGATTAAAACACCTCCCAGATCGGTGGTACACATGTTGGTAGAATGAACAATGAACAATTTAGTTTTTTGTTGTGATTGTGTGCGACTTGAAGCTGGTGACACAAGTTTTTTTTTTTAAATTTGCCTGTTTATTTGGCTTCTCACGCTACATGCACAACTTTTTCTTTTCATCAATTGATCCACAGAACCACTCGCTTCCTTGGAGAGCGATCCAAACGGATCAACAACGATCCATTGCACCACGACATCTATCATTTTCCTCTCTCCCCATGTATCGTCTCTGCATCGATATTGTCAAACTATTAGTTAAAGGCAAGTAATCAAACTAATGCAGGGTCTAAAATTTGAAAATGTTAGTAACCACCCAATCAGATAACATTGAGTAATTCACGAAAAGCCATGCTGGATTAACAGCTGGATAAAACAGGGGACAGCGCTGACCCCTCCAGACTTTCAGGGCCCCCAAAGGCCCCTCTATATTTATTGTGTACACTTCTTTTTGCAATAATTTGATTACCTGCAAATTTCCTTAGGGGTGCAAACAGCTTCTGAAGTGTTGAGTGAAATGTTAAGAGCCTTAAAAAGTAGCTTAACATACAGTATATTTTGGCTTGAACACATGGGGCATCATTTGGGGCCCATGTTTATGGTCTATTCAGGGCAACAAAAAACTGACTAATGTCACAATCATGATGTATATAGAGGTATCCCTTGTTTCTGTAACATCTTGTGCTTGTAGTGGAACCTGGACACCAAATGTAGCGCCGGTTTCCTGCAACATAAATCCAGATCGTTCCCCTTTAACATCCGCTGCAAACTACTGTAGAACTGATCTGTTGCATGTTTCCAGCGCAACCTGCCGTCTGAAGAGAGAGAAATAAGACGCTAATGGCCTCGTACCGAAATGAAAGCGGGTGCATGAAAAGCGAGCGAGTCTACAAACGAGACATCAGAGACGAGCGTGTGAAGCCTTTTTTGTCTTTCATGTAAAAATCAGGTTGAAAGTGCGATGACTCCTTTGATAAATGGCTTTAAGACCTAAACATACACTCACCTCCCACACACTGTCCTCCTTCTGCTGCTCGCACAGGTAAGACCCACTTTTACTTTTTTTTTTTTGTTACAGTTTAATGGCGTTTTGGAGCGGAGTCGCGGAGTCGCAGCTGCGTAATTGTTCATGGTCAGAAACTTTGAAAATGAAGACAATTATTTCCAGTAGCCGAGTAGAGAAGACATGGTAAAATTCAGCCCCCTGAAACCAAAATCTCATTAATCTTGTCTAATGTACAATTTAGCTCAAATGTAGGTTGGCTATGGGTCCATGAAGCAGGCGTCTATACAGTGTGATTGTACTGTAGCTGAGAGGAGGAGTGGATGGTCCGTTAGTGAGGCAGTTCAGCGCAGCGCAGATGAAGGTGCATTAACTCTTTTTTTTTTCATTACTGTTTAACTTATCCACGCTCTTTCACAATCCCTTTTTACAAGGTCAATGTAAAATTAACTTGAAATGTATACCTCCTCCAGCAATCACTCCCCTCAATTCGGGAAAATTTCCTTTCATGCAGGAAATAGTGGGAGTGGAAACGAAGAGCAGAAAAGACCCTCGCAGACCTAGTTTTTTTTTTTTTTTTTTTCCTTCTTCTTCAACAAAAATCATACAATTCACGATGTTGATAATGTGGAGAGTTCTCACTTAATTAAACTTGTGCATGCAGTGCAAAGTTTAAAAAGAAAAAAAAATTACACTTATGTCATGCCGTGAAAGTGGGCAAATTATCAAATACAAATTAATTAGTGTTTTGAATCCGTGTTGGGAGCAATGAATTGCATTTAGAAAATTAAAAAGATATGACTGGCTCCTCACTCCGACTGCGTGAGTATATAATTTATTACTAGAAAGTCCCAAAAAAAAAAAAAAAAAACATTACATAAACAGTGCTGCTACTTTATATATTAGAATATTGGGAGTGATTTTCATAATGGTTATCCCCTAGGACAATACTCCACCAAATTCTAATTAAAATAAATATGGAAATGGGGACAAGTGAAACAGATAGACATCTTGCTTGGCATCCAGCAGCGAGTGTCGCCACAGGTTACGCTCGGCTTTGTCTCGCTGCGTGAAGCGGGTTTTAGTCGAGACGTGAATACAGTTTGCTTTGTCCGAGCCACGAGGAAGTGTTGGGAAAAAAAAAAAAAAAGGTCAAATAATCATGAGGTAAGTGGGGTGTCAGGCTCAGGAGCGGCCGGGTTGTGGCGAAGCAACATGAATAATCATCATCAGCAACACGAGGAGGGCCGGGACGAGTCTTTGCACCTTTCAAAACCGGGCTGCTGTAACAGGAAAGAAGTGATATGTCTATCATCTTTGACATTTCACTCAGGAACATTTGAATATGAATGCGATAAAAAGGAGGTTGAAGCGAACGCTCCCGAGCCGGTGTTAGGACTTCCCTCCTGAAAAGGTGAGGATGTGCGGAGGGGGATTTTTTACTGCTCCGTCGGCTTCACCTAAAAAGAGGCGGATGCGCCGCACTCTGCCCACTCTTAACGACTTTAGAGCCTTATCTGGCCTCTCCATTGAATTCTCCTTCAGACATCTTGTTCATTAAATCCTTTCATATCCCTTCTTTGCCATTCCACCGTCCCTCTCTCTCTCTACATTCTGTTGCTCTCAGAAGTTTAAGGTTTTGTAAGTGTGTGGTGTGTGGTGTGTGTGTCTGAGTGGTGTGCACATGCATGAGTGTGAGCTCCGCCGCTCTCCTTTTCGCACCCACCTACAGTACAGCACCCATTATGCGGCTGTGAATGCCGGCGTGGTTGGGTAAGTGAGCAGCGGCGAGGCTGGAACGGAGGAGACGAAGCTTTGAGTTAATTAACGGCACGTCGGAACGGCAGACATAATAGTACACCTCAGAAAAAGACTTGACATTGAGATGGACGGATAAGTCATTAATTGGTTTTCTTATTGGTACAATGGCAGCGGCAGAAAAGGAGGAAGGTCAAGGCGACTTTGACAGGGGACCACAACTATATTATGCGTAGGAGTATGAAAGGAGGGAATGGGGGGGGGGGGCAGATGCAAAGTCGATGGGAGATAAAGGGAAAGCTGTGAAACAAAGTAATTACACCTGAGATGTGGATCCGGGCCACTGTATGGTGATGCAGGTCAGACCGGCCCCGGCTGCACAATCTGCAACCTGCAACACACCAGATTTGTCTTTACCCAACCTGAGTCTGCTTGTTCCTCCTTCACCTCCTCCTCCTCCTCCTCCTCCTCCTCTTCTTCTTCCTCCTCGTTTCCTCTCGGGAGGAGGAGGAGGAGGAGTCGTGGAAGCGCGGTGGCACCCAGCTGAAACACATATAATTCCAGCGCCGAGATGAACGCCGGCGATAGGGTGAGGAGGGGGAATACGGCGAGATAATTACGGGTGATACTCGTGATTGTGAACGCGGCAGTGTGAAAAGGTGGGCCGCAAGATAAAACACTCATCAGAGAGGCGGCGAGAGAGTGCTGGATAAACAAACGCAGGGAAGAGATGGAACAAGAGAGAGGAGAGGGGAAGGGGGGGAGAAAGGAGGGAGAGATAGAGGGGTGGGAGAATGGCAAGGTTAAAGGCAGCGAGATTAAGGTTGTGCCATGCATAGGAACGGGATTCAGATAGTATTAAAAAATAAGAAATGTGTCGTGTTTTGCGTCTGCTAAATCAAGCGTGGGGTCAACGCGCTGTATCGAGCCGCACAATCTGCAAAGCATGACACTCTGCAGAGCGGTGAAATCTGGATTTTAATTTACTCGATACTCAAAGTGATGATGCAGGAGAAGACGACGAAGAAGAAGAGGGAGGAGGTGGAGGAAACCCCGGTCTAAATTTCACATCGACAAAAAAAAGGGGGGAACATTTACATACTCCGACAGTTTAATCAAAGTTATTGGCTGGAGGAGAAGTCGAGTTCATCTGAGCAGATAAGACAACAGGCCATCAGTTAACAGATGGAAGGAGGAGGAGGAGGAGGAGAAAAAAAAACCTTGAGATCCTCTGCAACAGTTTGATTTCCTCTGTACTTTTGGTTCAGCGCTACACGTTTGTTCGCGGCGAAATGGCTGCAGGGGAGATAAGCGCACATGTCAGAGCCATGGCCTTGTTTGATACGCGCGTGTTAAGGATGGCGAGGCCGCGTCTCTGTCCACTCGTACAGGTGTACACGCAGCAGCAGCAGCAGCAGCAAAAGCAGCGATTTTTATCATCCGCTTCTTTCTTTCCTTCATTCTCTCCCTCTCTGTCATACTCGTACGCTCTTTTCCTCTTACGTGCATAGACAGGCGATAAGAGACACAGATAGCGCTTTATGGCATGAATGATAAGGAGCCACCACTCATGCGTCCCATCAGGGGAAAAAACAGCAAAAACCCAAATGAAGGCAGCCTTATCACGGACATCTGACACTTAATGCAACTCCATTTTGAAGTAATATGTGCTTCGTCGTGGCCCTAATGGATTTGAGATTTCAAGGCTTTTGAGTTTATTGATTCATTTTGTACACTTTGTCCTCTGAAGGATATTGCTGGCCGGGCCCGAGGTGCGTGCAGATGCAGCTGATACTGATATTATGAATGGGTTTTGGTTGTTTTTTTGTTAATGTGGTTCGATTTTTGACTATTTCTCTTAGCCATTTTGGTGAGTTTTTTTAAATGTTTGCGTGTATGTGCGTGTTTGCGCTGTGTTGCGTGTGTTGTTTGTGACCTCTGGACATTTATCTGATCTGTCAGTCTTGTTGCACAACTTTTTTTCCCCACCTTATCAAGATCTAATGTTCTCATGTTTTTTTTTTGCAGAGACTTCAAGTGACACGAAAAGAAAAAAACAACCCCGGAGAACAAACACGTAGCGCCGTAGGGTCATTAAATGTTTCAGATTTCATTCTATTTAAATAATTAGACTGCGATAAATAATGCACGGGGAGTAGCTAATGTGTTTTTTGACTTACAGTCTCGTCTTTCAGCCGTCAAACGTTTCAAAGAGAAATGAAAATGGAGTGGAGGAGTCGACGTTGTCGTCGTGTCTCCTTGGCTGCAACGTTTCCATTTTTCAGTCAAGATCATTATTCGCCTGTGAATGTATTCCTCCAGATAAAAAAAGAAAAAATTAATTTATCAAACTGTCTTTAAATAAATGTATTTGTCACTGGCTTCTGGGCGCCGAGGCAGAACCATGATGCAGAATTTATTAAAACTCAGCCTCCTCTCTCATCCTTCCTCTGCAAATGCATTCATCTTTGTGACGAGGGGAATATGAGTGAGATCCCAATCATGGTTCAAGGTGCTTTATTGAGCTGTTTTAGGTGTTTTTTTATTTTTATATTTTTTTATGTATTTTTTTTTAAGGTGAGTCTGTTTGACTACAATCAGGTGGGCTTTCAGAAATAAGTAATGGCATTGCCGGGAGATACTCTGCAGCCATTTCATATCTGAAATATACAGGTTATAAATCATTTTTTTCCTGCTGCTTTTAAATGTTTGATTTTTTTTTCCTCTTCTCTCTCCTATGCATTGACCTTAAAAGGGTGACGGGAGGTTGGAGATTGTGGTGTTATTAAAGAAATGTGACACAGGAGTGATGAAAAAGAATTACAAATGGATGCAAAGATTTTTTCTTTTTTTTTTGGTGACCTGTAGAAAAGAAAAGAAAGAAAAAAAACAGTTTAGAGTTGTATGTGACTTTGTGATGTTCCTTCTTTTCATCCGTGATCCAAATGCACTATTACGGACCACCAATGTCTTCCTTAAGTGCTTGGCAAATGGCATGCAGTGCTGGCCTACCTGTGTATTTATGTTTGTGCAGTGCTTTTGCTGCATGTGTTTGTATATCGTACACCAGCTCAGTTTAAAAACGCTTGGTCTGCTTCTCTCTTTCTTTTCTTTTTTTTTCTACTTTGGGGGGGAAAAAACTCAGATACAGATGTGCGCGGCTGCACGGAAAAGGAGACTCAAACCCATCCAGACATTATCTCCCTCCGATCCGAGCCTTGAATGGTTGGATAAACAAGTCCCTTTTCCGAATTGTGTTTGGAGAGGGAATTGTGCCCGCCGTGCAGCCGCTGGGCCCATGGCTGGAGCTAAGAGAGTCCACTTTGTGCAACACACCAGGCGGATATGAAGAGCAGATGTCCTGTCTGCTGCCATCCAGCTCCAGACTTAAAGCTGCACACACGTCACTGAGGATGACTAGCTGGAAAGTGGAGCCCCTAAAGCTCCTAGAGTTTTTCTTTTCTTTTTTCTTTCTTTTTTTTTTTTTAATGCATGTCTATTTTTGGGAGGTGGTTGGCGGTTTGAGGAGATTTTGAAGGGAGAGCTTATTTGTTGCAGGCCCCCTTGTTTGCTGCAGCCAGGACTGCTTCAGACATGAGCGCTCACCGAGCCCCTAGTGGCCAGAGAATACAAAAAAAAAGGCAAAGTGTATGGTTTCTCAGTGTCAAGACGTTATGATAACATCGTAAGGTCGGCCAAGTTTACTGAAGATCGGTTTTGATTACAGCTGGGACATTTTCTAAGAAACATCACCACACTTTTTTCTATTTTTTTTTCTTTCTTCTTTTTTTTCCGCTGAGAAACTTTGTGACTTAGTTTCACTGCTCACAGCCTCAACTTTTTAAATTTTTACAGAACTGAGACAAAATTACCCTCAACCCAGTTAAGAATCTCTTACACTTTTATAATTACCACAGACACCATCTTTTCTCTATGCTTAATTAGAAAGGTTTTCTGTCCATTTGCCTCCTTTTGTTTCACAGGACTGTCACCAATCCCCTCAGAGACTCTAAAGCTCCAAGTCCTTCCATCCCTCCATCCCTCCCTCCCACTGCTCATTTAAACTTTTTTCTTTTTTTTCCTCTTTTTTTTTTAAGAATAATGCTGATTTTATCTCCGTCATAATTGCAGTATAATTATGGGAGGTAATTCTCCCATGGTGCGTGGCCAGGTCTGCTGCCACAGCGTGAGCAGAATCTGCTCGGAGGTTAAACTCCTGATTTGAAATTGAGAGGCAGAACGATGGGGAGGATAGGCCAGTGCCACAGAACCAACAGTTAGTTAATGGGGAGCACAAGAGTGTCTGACCTTGGAAAGTGTTCGTACCTTCGTTTCTATGGGAGAAAACAAATTTTCACATTGTTTGTAGCCGGTCCACTCAAAAGAAAACGGCATTTAATCCTTGCAAACAGGGCCGGACCCAACGTCTTCAGGGCCGAAAGCCAGACTTGACGCTCCCTCCCCACAAAGCCAACCGCAGTAATAACTAACAGTGAGTTATACTTGCACCATACAAGTTTTGAAGTTTCTTTTTTTGTGATGATCTGAAATAAATTGTTATAGAGCAACAATATCCTCACAGCATATGTGGGCCCTAAAACCAGAAGCTGCACTTTTAAAATGCACCTTGAACTATCCAACTGAACCCAGCATTGGCCGGGATATATTTTTTCTAAATATTTTACTTAAAACTTTCTTAGTAAATGCAATTATTATTTATTTAATACTGAAACCATAAAGAGCTCCAAAGTTAACTGCAATGAACTATTAAAGGGTAGCTTCCGCCTCCACCTTTTAGATCTATGTAACATTTATGAATTAAGTTTGAAATAAGGAATGCATTATTGCATGTTGATTGATGCCTGGCTTTAAAAAAATTGGTGCACAAGATCACATAAACTACTACTATTGTTATTTCTGCACATTAAAACATTATTTTCAGGGGTGCCGTTGTACAGCAGGCACGCCATGTGCAGGGGCTACATTCCTCTTTGCAGCCGCCCCCGGTTCTCTACTAACCTGTCAATTAAAGGTTAAAAAGCCCTAAAAATATACCTAAAAAACAAAAACCTTTATTTCTATCCAGGAGTTCTTGTTGCATGGCATCGTTGCTATATAGGACATTTTAGAACAAAACGCAGGTCGGTCCAGGAGGCCAATGCTAATGTTAGCATGCTAACATAGTCACAGTGCCTGTGTTTGTCAGTTTCTTCATCATATTGTATCATTTACTAATTATTATCTTAGTAAACACAGAATAAACCTGAGCCTGATGCCATTAGCTTTGCAGGTAGTTGTGCTACCATAGTTAGCATGCCAGCAAAGGTCAACAAATTAAAGTAGCTAGTGGAGGATGGTAGCTAGACATTCAGCCACTGCAGCACAAATACAAACTCAACTGTGACCAGAAAAGTCAGTCACAGGAGTCAGAGCCTCCAGGGCCCTGGGGTGCCCCCCTACCCCCCACCCTATCCTCCACTCCACCACCCCACCAAGTACACCCACAGCACCCTCAGCCTGAGGCAACAGCATAGGTTTAGAAACATGTGCACGAAACATGTGGTTGTTGTTTCGGTTGAACGTGTGCAGCAGGTCTCCAGCACGTTATCGTCATGGTGGCCCTGGCGTCGTTTCACGTGGAGCTGGGTGGGGGGTAGGTGGGTGGGTGCGGTGTGGGGCGGTGGAAGGGATGATGACCACGGAGACAGCAGCCAAGGACGCAAAAAGGAGACAGAGGGTAAAACCACACCCAACAGCAGCAACAGAAGCAGCAACAGCAGCAGCAACGCACTCTCTGCAGGGGAGTGAGGCTGTGCGACCTCATCTACTCCATCCAGAGAGGTCGGAAAAGTGGTGCAACTGACTCTTGAAGAAGTGTGTGGGTTCTCGTGCATGTTTTTCCTGCTTATAGGCAGTGTGTGTTTTTTTGTGTATGACTCTCAAAGAAACCCTGCTTGCTAATGAGGCTGCCCCTCTTCAATTTTTCTTTGTATTGATGACTTTGTTAATTCTTAGAGAGGCTCTTGAACTCTGACATATTTTGGATTCTCAGTGGTGCCCCCGAAACGGAACATTATTCATTCAGAAAGATCACGGTGAGAAACACAAAACAATCACATTCTCAGAATCTTACAGCATCGTCCTCTCGCTATGACTCTCTTTTGCTCGAGTGTGTGTGTGTGCATGTCGGGCCCCGGCGCTGTGGAGGTGTGTGTGAAGAACGGAGGCTGTCGGAGAGAGAGACAGAGAGAGAGAAAGAGAGAAAGTAGGATGAGGAAAGCGTTGAGGCAAAAGGTGAGTATTCCCCCTCTTGTGTTTTTCTTGAGCTTTTTTGTTCTAAGAAGCCGGTTGTGATCCCACATCGCCTTGTATGTATATATGTGTGTGTAATGTGTGTGTGCGTGATGAATTATTTTGTTTAGCTACGCCGCAAAACCTGGTCCCCTCCCCCTCACAGCCACACTCTGCGTCTCTTTGATCACGTACCCACTGTGGGTGATCTGATACCTCTGCAACGAGAGTAAAAAGAAAAGAAAAAGGGGGGGGAAGAGAAAAGTAATGTGAAAGTCACCCATCAAACATCACACTTTGTCAGCTACCGACGTGCTCCCCTCCACGGCCTCTCCTGCCCCCACCGTGTCACTCACAACCAGCCCACGTCCTCCTTTTGCCCTTTAATAAACAATACATCTGTGATTTCTTCTCGAGAATACTTCCACGGCACTTTGCTTCAGCAAAAAAAATGCATCTGAATTAGTCGAAGAAATAAGATTTTCGAGGCCAGAGGTGTTCAAACAGTTGGACTTTTTTCTTCTTGTTCTTCTTGTTCTGTAACCTACTTTGTGAATTACCTCCCTCCAAGTCTTTCTGCATTGGATTTCTCCTTCAGAATGACACTCTAACTGGATGCCTGCAGAGTTGGAGGGCCATCTCTCTCTTGCGTCACATAATTAGAAATGCAAAGGTAAGCCTCGGGTTGTTAATAATTCAGTCTGCAAAAAAAAAAAAAAAAAAAAAGTAACGGCAGGCTTTTGTTTCATAATGCATCTCTTGAGCGAACTTTAAATTGGGGGAAATTAGAGGAATAAATATGCGTCTGTTGTTTTTGTGCATTTTGAAAATCCCAGCCCGGAGCTGCAGCTACATCTTCAGGAGTGTGTCTCGTCCTCTGTGTGTGTTTTTTTTTTTTTTTCTCAGTTTCTGTGAGAGCTGCAGTCGTGGGGTTTTGCTGTGTACGAACTACGAAGGTCAATAGCAATCTGAAGTTTCCCCCCGCACAGTGGTAAATACTTACAAGCTGTTGTGACTTTTGATCCCATGTGTTATATATACAGTACACGCACTCCTTCCTCTTTTGCTGAAGTGGTATTACAAAGGCCAGGTGTTGGCTGGGAAGAAGAAGAAGAAGAAAAAAAAGAAAAAGAAAACGTCTGAGGGCAGGAAATCCCTGTTGACCTACTTTTAGCAGAGAGAGAAAGTGATGAAGAGCAAAGAGGGGAAGAGGAAGTCACTGTCATTCATGTTGCGCTTAATTATCGAAGGAAAGGGTCCTTTACAGGTTTTTAATGGCTGGTGTTGAACACGGAGGATTAACCGTCCAATCAGCAGGTTACAAAACTGTACAAATAGTCTGGACACAAACATGTGAAGAAACGCTGCACAATATGAGTTTAAGACACAACTTTGGAAATAATGTGGAAATCTTTAGTCATTTTATTATAATGAATGATACAGATGCAGCATTCTGGACAGGAAGACTTCAAATGCCGACACACAAACACAACCTCATCCTTATGAAGCACATACACACATTTGAATGACGCAAAATTAATATTAACAGCAGAACTCACTTTTATTCTTAAATTAAAGTGAGTTCCCAGCATGTGTAATAAGTGTATTTACTATGAAACTTATTATAAACTCTGGTTTATAATTGTATATTAATAAAGATGCTCGCTCTCTGTAGTAAATACATAATATATATTACAGTACATGTGCATCTTTAAATACTTGTAGTGCATCCATCACAACTGGTACTAATATTCACACTAACATCTACTTGTTTTTAAAACTAAAATTCTCCATATTATGAAGATTCAGTTGTAAAATCAGTGTTGCATCATGAACGTTTTCAACTGCGTCATCAACGTTTAAAATTTAGTATAATATATAAATATTGAACATCTATCACGCCCATCGGCGTAGCAATTGATAACCAAATAGTTTACAGAGTGACATTTGTCTCTTTCTGTGATTACAATCGGGGTTTTTCCTCCTTCACACTCACGGAACTTCTCCAAACTGTGATAAGAGCAGAAATTAATAAAAAAAAAAGAAGAATGAAATCACCATACACCTCTCATACACTCACACATACGTTTGAAGTTTCTGGAGGTAACACAACACAACACAACGTAACAGAAACAAAAAGGAGCGGCGGTGCTGATGAAGCAGAGTGAACAGTGAACGCAGCACAAACAAACGATCCGGGAGATTAAAATGTCACTTATCAACAGGAGGCTTTGAAGTTTTTCATAGCGTCATTCTGGGTCACAGGGCAGCACACACACACACACACACACACACACACACTTTAACACGTACACACACGCACATACACTAAACATGATGATAATGCAATCCTTAATTTAGTTTTGTGCGTTTCCACTTGAAAGCAAAGGGTTAAGAGTGTGTTGTGTTCAGGCCCATTACACACCGATACTAAATTACCTGTTAAAATAAGAATATCTACACATATTTTCAATTCTACATATATATCTAAACTATATTTCACAATTGTTTTTCTACATGAACTCATTTATTTAATTCATTTTGTAGTTTTTCATCAAGTTTTACCAACTTCTGTGGCCACTGCCTGTTTCTATATTGTAACTTTTTAATTTAAAAAATATTATTTTGATAATTTATTGCTCAGCGTACCTCATTTCTACATTACAACTGCATTTAGTAGAATAAATAAAGCCGTATTTGATCGTATTTTTGACATGGACGTCTTTAACTTGTTGCTGTCGTCACACAGTAGCTAGAAAACGACAATATTTCCTCTTTGAGTTTCACATTTGCGCAGGTGGTTTGTTCAGTTTGTGTGTTTTCAGGCAACATATACGTTAAGAAGATAAAATGATGTGTAATGTGTGCTCAGAGACTTTATCTCACAGTTGAATTTACACCAAAACCCAGGATTTAGTCACAGCCGTGTTTTTCTTATTCGTCCCGATCAGGTTCGATTTGTTTTAGATGAAATTAGATTAAAATTAGAGTCGAGATTTTTGTCACAACCGTTCCTCGTTGTTACACAAATGAATGTGCAGGCCCACCACATGCACACACATGCACGCACATGCACACACGCACACACACACCTCTCACAGGGCAGCCTGTCAGTCAGCTGGGGGGAGACTAAAGACCAGAGATGTGTATCAGACATTTCTCCAGTCAAGCATTACGTCTGACCTGGTCGGTGAATACCCACCCTGCTTTGGCCGTCTTCCCCCCCCCCACCACCACCATCAACCCCCTCGTCTAGTTGCCCCCTCCTTTATACCTCCCCCGCCTCCCCCCCTCCCTCCACATCCTCACCCCAACTTCGTTATCTGCCTGTTTGGGGATGCTCTTTGTGCTCAGCGGCGAAAAGGCTGGAACTTGAGAAAGTCCACGTTTGTGTCCCGGCCTGAATGGAGCCTTAAGATGCACTTTCACCACTTTCTTGTTGGGAGGATGAAAAAGCGTCCTTCTCACTCACTCACTCACCCCCACCCTCCCACCCACTCTGTGTCCTTTGCAACACAGCGTCCATGCGAATCGTGTAGTTTCACATAAGTTGGAGGATGATAATATCCTGATGCGGTGGTGGTATCTATCGGCGGGGGAAGCGGCTTTATCTGCTGCGTCTCAGCTAAATTACTAAAGGCCAAACTTCTTCCTTTTTTTTTTTTTTTTCTCACAGCTTCTTGCACCGACATCGTGTTTGTGTGCGAGTTTGTGTGCGCTTGTTTTTGAAGCGTGCATCTCGATATATTCATAAATGTGCTCTTAAAAGTTCAATTCATTAAAAGTGCCCAAAAGAGAAAACAAGGAAATAGTTTTGTTTCATCTCATATTTTTGTGGTTGCCAACACCTCTAAGCTTTTATTGTGCTGTGAAATCACAAAGAAAGCAACTAAACAATTCTATAAATGCATGTTTTTTTCACATGCACGATAAAAAAAGCATAATTTTAAATACTAGAAATGTGCAATTTTTTTTCTCAAACCGAGTGTTTGCATGTGAATTTTGCATACTTGGTACAGCAGGTGGTTATTGACAGAGAGGATAGTGTGTGTGTGTGTGTGTGTGTGTGTGTGTGTGTGTGTGTGTGTGTGTGTGTGTGTGTGTGTGTGTGTGTGTGTGTGTAGTGGAAAATGATGAGGAGATAAGATGATCAGGGGCTTGATGGGGAGATAACAGTTTGCGGTCCGATGTTACTTCACACAGGGGCTGCCCAAGCTGCACAACACAACACAACACAGCACAACACAACAGGGGGGAGAAAGGAAGAAAGAAAGACAGAAATAAGAAGAAAAGAGGACAAACCAGAGCAGAGGGGAGACAGACAGAGAAAGAGAGAATATTTAGTGTTTTGCAGTTAGAATAAAGAAATGAGAGTGAAGTCAGTCTAAGAGGGCGTAAAGATTCACATTTCCACAGCGCGACTGGAGGCTGATATGCCTCCCTCTTTTTTTGTCGTCGCGCCGCACATGCAGGACCGCATTCCTCAGCCCGAGATAATTAAGGGTGAAAAATCCTTGTCATTGCAGGGGGAAGCTCTTTAGGTACCAATTCACCCTGATGAATAAAACCCTAATTAATCCACTTAATCTGCTGCATGAGATTATTCCCATTTTCACAACCATGCACTGTACACTGCCTGTCCTGAATAATAAAAAGGTCCAAGAAAAAAAAAAGAATATGTATATATATTTATATATATATATATATAGTGAAGGTGGAGAGGGGGGGAAATTTCCCATCCAAACTTATGTGATAAGGTCTTGATCTCTCTATTATTGTGCCCTCGGTTTTACAGCCGGTGCTTTACTGCTGAAAGTACGCCATAAAAAAAAAAAAAAAAGAAGAAGGAGAAGACGGCATGAAAGGGCAAGAGAGCAACAGTAATCATACTTGTCTTGGAAGACCTTGTGGCGGCATTGTGCTGCCCTCCATCGTATGTCTGCAGCCATTTTTCATAATAGCAGTAAATATGACAAGCCGGGGGTCGCAGCACCTCCCTGATTTATAACTAATTCTTAATACAACTCCCATTCGCTGGAAGTTTTTATGACAGATGCGCAGTAAAAAAAAGAAAAAAAGAAAGAAAACATCTTTCTTTCTCCTGCGTCGTCTGTTGAAGGTGTCGAGATGTTGTTTTCCATTCATTCATTCCTGTTTAGATTTGCAGAATTGAATTTTAATGAATATTAATAATTACAACCTTTAATTGGACCGTTTTTTTTTCTGTTTCAGCTGCTTAAATTCCCTCAGCTTTTATTCTTCTGAGACCAGGTGTTGCATGAAAAAAAACGCAGAAAAAAACCCCATAAAAAGTCACACAGGAAATCGATGCAAAAAACACTACCAGCCACACACACACGCACACACACGCTCCTGCAAATCACATTCTAAGTATGAAGCTGTGATGCAAAATGTGACTAGTTCCAGTGATTTTTTTCAGACCAAGTGGAGAATTCATAGAAAACATGCAAAGTGCCTTCATGTGCTCTCGATCGCCGGCTGCCCCCGCACTCCTATGCTTAGTCACACACAGGCAGACATGTATACTGTCTGTAGGTAACGTAGAAAGTGAGAAGCAACTAGTGTTTCGGTGATTGTGTGTGTGCATATGTGTGTGTGTGTGTGGTTGCTCTGGTGTTTTCTGGTGTGTTTTAGGTTACAGCAGCTCTCCCTCCAACCGGCCCAGATCACTTGCCTTGTCATCAGGCACCATTATACGGCTCCCTCTCAGGCTCCTTAAAGTCTGTTCCTTCAACACACACACACACATACATTAACACACACACACACTAACACACACACTCTAACACAGCACTGTATTCAATTCAAAGTGTTTACTGGGAGGGCACAGCAGCAGCAGCAGCAGCATGTTGGTGCAGCGGCTGCAGCTTATTTTATTTATTTTGCATTAAATCTGAATTTTTCTCCGTGTCGACGTCCGGCAAGCGGCTTATAACTTTGAATCGCATTAAAGCGTGTTTATCGATACAGTTTGGCCTGTGAATTATTAAAAAGGAGGGATGGATGGCTCTGGTGATATGAGCTTAATCACTCATTATAATCCACGGTGGATAAAATATTCACCAGCGCTCATAAAGGGACCGGGCCTTGTAAAAAAAAAAAGACCTTATCACCCCGTATCCGGGAAATCGATATTCACACCGCATCTGATAAGCAAATATGTATTAAAACACAAAAAAGAGAGAGAGATAGCGCTAGATAGAGAGAGTGAGACAGTGACTGTCTACACACACAGCCTTTAGTTTAAAACAAAATAAAACAAGAGGCTGATAATCAGAAGTTAAACAGAAAGAAAGGAGATAAAAGAATTAATTCAAACTATATTTGACAGATAATCTTCGTCTCATCTCAGACGGTTTTTTAAATGCCAGTAAGAAGCAGCGTTACAGCGTCGGGGGGAGTACGGCTGTTACAGTATCTATTAATATTGAGTGTACGGCCGCGCGCTGCTGGATCTTATCAGCCTGCTGTAAACATATTTTGTGTTTTGTGTGTGTGTTGTGTTGTGTGTTGTGTGTTGTGTGTGTTTGCCGTGGTGGCGATAAAGAGATGGGCGACGCTCCAGCAGTGGAGAGAGAGAGACAGAGAGAAAGAGAGGGTCTCACTCTTTCTCTTTCTCTCTCAGGTTACTAAGGCTTGTCGTCGTCGCCACAAAATAAAAAAAACCTGTAAAAAAACTAGACATTTTTTCCCATAATACTCTATTTTTCATGCACTTTTTCTGAATGGGATCCAATCCTGCAGTTTTCTATCTAACAAGCATCTTCTGGAGTAAACATGTTGCTGTTGAGCTGATACTGATGTGACAGGGAAGAGATAATAAATAATAAAATAAATAATAAGAAGAAGAAGAAGACTGTCAAATAAAAAGTTGGGCTGACATGAGAACGAGTATCTTTGTGTTTAGACCTGATGAGACGTATTTAACATTGTTTTATCTCCTTGTTTTTTTCTATTTTTATGAGCCTTGTCCTAGTTGTATCAGAGCTGCTGCCTCTGCAACTCATCTCCATCTGTTGCTGAGGTTTTGAACGCAGCACATTTATTTCCACACAAGTGAAAAAGTATAAAAATCTATATTTTTTCCTGCTTTTGCATATTTCTGTGTTTGTACATTAGATTTAAGGAGGAGTGACGCCTCTAGATGCTGTAAACGTTGGAGGACGTGTTGCGTATTTCTGTATCAGTGAATTTTTCTGTTTCAACTCAAAGTGAAATTCGTCATGTTCATACTCTATCTGTGATTTGTCACCTGCGTCAGAGAGTTTGGGGGCGACGACAGTAGTTAGTTACCGCTTTGACTTTTATTTTTGTTGCATTTCTGGGTTTGACTGAAAAAAAAAACACTGATGTGGAGATTTGTCGGCCTGTTTTTTGAGGTGAAGTGAGATTCGGCCTCGTCGGGTGTCACACGCGTTCATTGTTCCAACTCTCCACCTGTTTCAAACGCTGCAGTCAAACTTAAAGAGTTGGTTTGTGTCCCGGAGCTCAAAGCTGCAATCTGAAGAGACGCTGCAGAGGAGAGTCTGGGGTCACGCCAACATGATCCCTCCCTCTCTCTCTGTCCGTTGTTTCTTCTCCTCCTCACGTCTCGCCAGCTCTCACAGCTTACCTAAACCACATGAGGAGCCTAAGAGATGGTGACCTTATATGGCAGCCTTCAGAGAGACTCAAGGACGTGTACACTTAGAGATAAACCACCTCTCTCTCTCTCCTTCTCTCTTTCTCTCTCTAGCTTTATCTAATCTTTGAAATCTGATGTTTTTGCTATTTATTTTCTGTTCTGTTCTTCAGCTGTTAATGAGCCCAAGTGTGTGAGAACGGCGAGATGCTATCAGGCCGGTGGGGCATTTTATTGTCGCACTCGACGAGAAAAAGTCCAAGTGCGAGCTGCGTTTGAGGAGATAAAGGTCTCCAACCCGCAGCAGGCCGGGTGAGTCCGGTCAGTCCCACTTCACTCCACATTTTAGCTTCTTTCTTTCTTTTCTTTTTTTCTCTTTTGAACCTTCTAATCAGACAAACTCAGCAGAACACAGGGCTGGCTGTTTGCGTCGTCGGTTGTTTTGAGTTTTTGCATGAATCATCAAACCGGATTCTGAAAATTAACAAATAGGAAGAGGAAAGGGGGGGGAGTTCCCACTTTTTCTGCACTAATACGAAATACGTCTGAATGCATAACACGCAACAGTAAGTGATGCAACTGCACGCATATCACAGCATCACCCGGAGTGTGAGGAGTGTAAAAGTGCACGTATATATATATATATATATGCATGTGTGTGTGTATGTGTGAGTAAATGCGTGTGTGTGTGTGTTTGCAGTGGCACATATCTTATCACCGGTGCAGATTAAGCCTCTGCCTACGATAAGCTCCGACGACAAACAGGAGGACGGCGGCGGCGCATGGAGCCCAGATGGGCGATTAGAGGGGCCGCCGTGGCAACAAGGGGAGGGACGGGGAGGGTGGGGGGAGGGACGGTTGAGAGCGACGACCCCCCGTTTGTACGATAACTAACCCCGCCGCCATTATCGCGCTGCTCCCTGGCCTTCTCATAAGCACCAGAGATTTGACATCTACACTAAGTTGACATGTCTCAGGCCATATCTGCCAAAGAGAAGCTCAGGTGTGATAAGAGCCGGGCTGAGCTCTCTCTGCACCTGTTGAGTCCGTGTTTATCACCGTCTTATTGTCTCCGCCGATCAGACTATACCACATACGGAGCTCTTTGCATAACAAAAGGCTTCGATTCTACACAAATAAACGCAATTTTCCAACCGATCGTCAAAGAAAATGAAAACAAAAACCAACTTATTTTTAACTTATCTTCCAAATTTAAATATTCTGGTGTGAAATCTGTTCACTATCAGCATCGTAAACAAAGTGGGTGTAACATTTGAAACCACCTGAAACCACCAGTGGAATAAAAACAACATGATGCCCACACTTGGAAAAGCATGAGAAACAAAACAACCTCGCCATTTTAACCCAGAGAGCATGCGCGTATGTGTGTGTGTGAGTGTGTTTGAGAGAGAAATACAGTGATGAGGTGAATGTTTTACTTTTACTTGGAATAGAACATGAGACTATTTAAAGCCTCAGAAGATGAAGAAGAATTAAAGTGAGAGGTGTGATGCAGAACTGAACTGATTCATGTTCTGAGAAGACGAACGTGAGGTCGCGTGTTAAAAAGGTCATTTGATCCAAATGCGGTGACGTGGTACAAAGTGAAAATTGTTGTCGCTTTTATCTCTTTCAACAGAAATCTATTGACACATCTCCATCTTTAACTGTCTGTGCATCATCAGCAAATGTGATTGAGTGTAGATTCTCATATTTATGGTTTTAAAACTTCTATTTTCTATTAAAACCCGAGGACTAAGTGCCGAGGGGAAATAATTAATGTTAATTTTTACAGGAGCAGATGAGTGTAATTACCATTCATTAGTGCCATCTAGTGCCCACTACCCCAATACAATACAGGGCATGTTTCCCTCAACTAGTGCCTCCATGCTTCTTCTACAAAACACCTACAACATTTAACACATGACACACTTCAAAATAGCAGCAGTGTGTTTTGGTGTGTGTTACAGGACTTCTCCGTTTACCCCCCCTCCTCTCATTTCCTGACCCTTTGATAGTGATAGTGAACACATATTGTGTGATAGAGACGGCATATCTTAATTGGCTGCTGCGTGTTATCGGCCCCCGTTTGATAAGCTCCTTTGTCTTGTCCATCGTCAGATAGCCAGCGCTGATGAGGAGGAAGAGGGAGGGGTGGGGGGGGGTTGTTCGTCATGTCATCCCAGGACTAGTTCAGGTTTTATCCTAGAGATGAGTGAGCAGAGGTGGGAGGAGGGGGGGTTGTAAGATCACTAGGTTACAGAGAGGTAGAAACACTGACAGTAACTCTGGCAGCAGCAGCAGCAGAAGTCGTAACTCCGCAGTACGCATCAGTGACAAAGTGAGGTCTCTTAGCTTGGGCTGTATTGATAACCATCTTCTCAGAGATTGGACCGAGACACACCACTCTTAGGGTTAGGGTGATAAGAGATAGAAGCCACAGACAGATGATAAAAAGCAAACGAACGAAAGGAAGGAATAGAAAAAGAAAAAAAAGAAATTAGAAAGCTACTTTCTCATCTGTGTGTTTTGTTTGTGGCAGCTATGATAAGGAACACAACGCAAACATCCCACACCGTTGTTAGTACATGAATGGTGCACCTGTGAGAGTGCGAGAGAGTGAGTCACAATATGTCGAATTATAATTTTCAAAAAAGCAAATCAGCCTTTTATTAGCTATATGATGTTATTTTTCTATTTTATCCATTTTAAAAACTGCTGCCAACTCTGGGCCCGGGATGACCGGGAGCTGATGGAGGTTCAGGCTAATCAATGTTTTGATTTAACATCCATAAAAATGTATAATTAGTTATCTATACTGCATTGGTGCCGCATGCAACAATAAGCAGCGTCACCAGATTTATTCATGTTGGTATTTCCCAGGTGCAAATTCAGAGATTGTCAAGATTGTTGTTAATGATTTGGGATGTTGTGATGATGCTGCTTTGTTGCCAATACTGATACCTTTCATCTACGCATGTGATCGGCTGATATTGATAATTTTTGGCATTCATAGCATATGGCCTATGTTATAGTATGTCTTTGTAGAAGTTACACATACACCAGATACTGTAGTATTAACCACAGGTGATCGGTGACTAGAAACGTAATCATCCATTTGCGTATTCGTATTACTCTCATTCGTATTACGTATTCTTTTTAATAAAAGTCAGCCGATAATGATTGTGGACCGATCGATGTGGGCATTCCTAATGATGCACAGCTACACAGGAATAAGACCAGACCTCAACCTTGTGTGTTTCACTGAGGGAAACGTAAAGTCTTCCTCTTCCTCTGTATCAGTGTTGTGCACACGAGAAAAACCAGGTGACTCAGTAGGTTTGTTTTTAAAGTTCGTGGAAGAGAAATCCATGTTACTACGACTAAAATGAGGAGGTGGGCCTGCAACCTTACAGAGCAGCAGCAGCAGAAGAAGTAGCAGCAGCAGGAAAATGGAAACGTGTAGGTGAGATGTGAAAAACAGCATCACTTTCAAGTTCTCTGTGAGAAGTCGTGCCAGTCATTTTTACTGTCTTCCTGTGACCTGGTAGTTTCCTCACTATTCATGTGGTTGAAACAGGAAACAAAACAGTGGCGAACTCACTGCCACAGATCGTTGCTCAAGAGCGACTTCATTAGGAAGAATTGGTGTTAATTCAGCTGCAACGCACAAAGAAAAAACGATGAAAGTGTAAAAAACTGTTAACGCTAATTTGTTCAGATGTGGCACACAATGTGTTGGAGCGTAAAGTGTCACCAGGACGACGCGGTTCTTCAACGCAGCTCTGAGTGTTTACCTGTGATGCTGCAGGTTGCACACTTTCCGTCACATCCTGTTTTATTGTTGAGCATATTTTTGGTTTTAACAATGAGAAACAGACGACACTTTGATGTTAAAGCAAGATCTTGCATGTCAAAATTCACATTTTTGCTGGATTTAACCCGGATAATGTAATATTTACTAATTAAAAATATGAATTTTACATGATGCCAAATTGTAAAATACGAAAAGTTTCAAGTGGAGATTACCCGACAATGTTTACGCTGTTTGAATTCATTAACTCCTGCATATTAACCATTTCCTATTGACGTACATCCTGTAATAGCAGATGGTTTTAACTTCATCTCTCCTGTAATGTTTAAACTAGAGGTTTGTGCATTGAAATCAGGGTTTAATATCCTTTGACTTGTAAGTTTTTAAAGCATGTGCTCTTCAATTTTGTTTTCAGTTACATGACTAATGAAAGTGTCATCTGTGAAAGTTGATCTGATGTTAAATGAAACCATTAGCAGGTGTCGAGGAAGGAATTTCGTTTTTAATCAAAAAGAAATTACAATACAGGGTATTTTTTAAGTGAAGAAAAACAGCAGAGAACTGAGTATTTCTACAATTCGGAGGTGTATCTTCACATTTATGATGCAGACGCTGTGTTAGACAAAGCTTTACATTTCAACAAGAAAATAGGACAATCTATAAAAGCCAGTCTTGAAGATGAAACTTGTGGTTACCAACGGTTTAGATTCGCGACCCCCCCTTCAGAAAAGAGCGCGTCGGGCTCCTCGGCGTCTTTCAAATGTCAATGAGTCGTTATCAGTTGCACTTTCCAAAGAAACATTTCATCTCTAAACTTTTGAAACTGTCACAAAAGTAAATATGATTAAAATCCCACCCAGCTGAAATATCCAGTAATTCATCAATCATCGCAAAGACCCACACACACACTGTGTCATGAGTCTGTGTGGTGTGGTGTGGTGTGGTGTGGTGTGGTGGGCACTGATGTGTCAGAATTTATCATTATTTATTTTTGTCATAAGATGTACAGTAATATATGAGTCACAAGAGACATTTAAGGCTGATTGATAGATTAGATCGTATTATATATAGGCTAAATCAGGAGATAACATGATGTTGTTTTACTAAGCATGCTCTTAAATCCTATATTTAGGTTTGTGCGTCATTGTATTCTCACTCAAGTAAAATATCTGAGTGTTTTATTTTTGCAGTTTCATCCTACAGCTCTGTTGAAAATGAGTCTTTTTGCAGTTGGACTTATTTCGAGTGTAGCCTGCATTGGTTTGTGGGTAATATTTCATCTGTGTGGACTAAGTTGACTTTGGAGCATCAAAGAAATAAGAATAAGTAGCCTACAAAAGACGGGCAGTTTGGGTAAAGCGCTCGTACCCCACCCCAATGGGGGCAACAAGGGGGAGGAGGAGGGGGGAGGGGGCCCGGGGCTCCCACTGCCTCTGCCTGGCTCTCCCAGAGGAGCAGCCATGGCGATGGTGATTATGTCACCACTTAGTGAACTAACTGACACTGATGGGTTTGAAATGCACTCTGTGTCCCAGCGGGCCCCTGTCCTCCCAGACCCCCCCACCCCCACCTACCCCAACCCCATCCCCGGGTCTGTCAGGCCCCTCTGTGCTGGGTGTTGGGTTACCCCGGGAGTGACGGCAAGGCCAAGTTCAACAGCACAGCCAGCCAGCAGCTTTTCTGAAGAGCCTGTTTGAAGGAGGAGATGGAGGTGGTAGTGGTGGGGGCTTTTCTGACTCACTTCTGGACCCCTTCTGTTGCACTGCTACCCCCACACCATGAGCTTCTCTTCACGCCACCCCCTCCTCACCAGAGTTCGCCTCAAAGACGCACTGTCTGTGGCCCATTACTCATCTCAGAATCTGGTTTTGTCTGAGAAAGTATTAGTAACAAAGCGGTTTTATTAACTAGGCTACTCATTCAAACAACACCAACATGAACAGCAACTTTGATGAAAAGTGATTCACTCATACATCTCATCAGTTACAGGTTTGATGAAAATATCTGATAATTAGCTTCACACCATGTTGTTTTGGGGTAAATTAAACTTAAATCCATGCTAGCTAACATAAAAAAATGCAAAATTAAGCTAGCTGCTAGCTAGTAGGTGCTTCATAGGAGAAAATAATATTTAATTAAATGTTAGGCTACTTCTAAAAGTAACAAAGGTCATAAATACTTGTACTGCTGCAACATATCCAATGTTCAGTGTTGTAAATGTTGCAAAAACCTTAGTGCTAATTTGCAAATTATTCATGCTAATTAACCCTTTGAGGTTTGTTGGACATTTTTATGATAAAACAGCATAGAAATGGGGTTGACATGATGTTAAAATCTCTAGACTCTCTTACAGTCTCTTTCAAGATAAAACATGATGGATAGTCATTTACAATTTGGTTAACAACATGATGATTCAATTTATTATTATCAATTTTTCACAGCTTTATTCATGTATTTTATAAACCTCTAGGCTTCCATAAATTAATTGCAAACTTGAAAACAATTCATCCAACATATCTGAAGAATTTTAAAATCCAAGGTTAAATTTGTGTGCTTTTTAAGGCACTATTTAAAAATGTGAATTTAGGACATTGTGTACAAATCAAGAAAATGTCATTAGACCTCAGAGGCTAATTGTTTAACTTAAGTAGCCTACAGTAGATCCAAAATTATTTTTCTATCCAATACTCCGATAGCCTCGTCTGCTTCAAAGGGATTGCTTTCAGAATTTGTGCATTTCACACCTTTAACAGTTGTGGTCCGCTTGAATTCACCAAATGAATCACAAACAACAACTATGCGACCTATTTTGACAAACAAAGTGTTTGGGGAATTTTTTGACAACACTTTTTTGTAGCCAACATGATAACATGGTGACCACAGCCACTGTAAAAGAAAAGAAGAAGAAAAAAAACAATGACGCTGCCTTTGAAGATACAGAAATTTTGTGGATTCAGGTTAATTTCCTCAAAAGTGGCACCGTCACATGTTGGCAATGACAAAACAGTTTGGTTTTAGCTCAGCCTACTTGTGCCGACATCTCATTAAAGCTCATTTGCAGTGGAATGACTGCGTGCCTGACTAAGAGGCGCAGGGGCACAATCAAAAACAAAACTGTTTACCACAACTTTGACCTACATTTGGCAACTTTCTTCATCACAACACAAAAATGTCTACACAACAGCTACATTTCTATAGTGACTGTTAGTAAAATGCAAACGTTTTTAATGGACATAATGCAACAGGAAAAGGTTGGATGACTTTACGTAACAGTGGTTTTTTCAAACACTCTCACAAACCACTTGCTTACATCAATTCCAACCTACTTTCCTTTACTCGGCTCTCTGCAGCATCTTTACCACAATTCACAACTTGGTACTCTGGTTCATTAACAGCCCAGTACCATTGATACAAACATGAATTAGTCTCTTAAATACATCTGAACAACATCTGGATTGTTATCTTTCTACTTATAGAATGATTCATGAGCGTTACTCACACTTTCCTCCTCTTTTTAATTTGCATTTTTGAAAACTCAGCATCTATCTGAATGACTGCCTTTACCGATCATGAAGTCAGTGCCGGTTTGATTTCACCTGCAGCGTCACGCAATATTGTTTTTATTAATTTACAGGTTTTTTTTTAGCTCCGTCATTAAACCTAACCTCTTTCGCTTGAACTCGCGAAGCCTCCTTCACTGAAAGCACAGGAAAGTAAACTCATGACATTGCGCGGTTCATTTCAAAAAGGAAACTTACATCTACTTCACTAACAAAGATAATTGGGACTTGTGAAGATATTTGGATAATTTTAGCACACGATAAGCAGCGGGTACTTTGTTCTGCATTTGAACTGGAAGGTGACTGGCTGAGATAACGGAGTGATGTCTGATTCCTCTCACAGATAACTCGCGAGAATGCACATCCTCATAAACCATGATTGTGTTACATCAGCCGCCGTACTGTTGTTGTCGAACAGACAGATGCTGGAGTTTTCCCTCAGTGGTTTCATTGTGCAGACCTTATAGCTACACAGTGCTATATATAGTGCTATAGTCTCCGAAAGTGTTAACCAAAAAGAGGCAAGTTTGTTATCTTGGTTTCAGTCAATAACTGATTTTTTGTTTCTGATACGTTTGGTGAAAAGTGACAAAAAAAAATGACTTCAGTGTCCTGGGACCAAACGGCAACATCTCATGTTATTGTCAATTTCCACTAACCATTAGAAAATTGTGACAGGCCAATTATGAAGTCAGTCCACACCCTCACCCCCCACCCCCCTCCCCACCTCCTCCTCATCATGTGCTGATATAGAGAGACATATGTGTTTAGTCTATTAAAAGAGACAGCCGGCGTGCTTTGGGGAGGTGACCCTGGGGCTGGATGACAGCTTCAGTTACACTAACACATGAGCTCTCCTCAAACCCCCCCAAACCCCCCTCTTCTACCCCAACACACACACAAACCTGCTAAACTGCCAACTGAGCTGTGCTCCCTCACCTCCCCAACCTCCAACCCCGAACCCCTAACCTCCCATCTAGGGTCAATGTGGCAGGGGAGCACCAGTGAAGGCTATTCTTGAGATGATTGCGTCTTATTTATCATCCCTTTTAATCTTGACTAATAGGGCCTATACAGTCTCTGCTCTCAGGACTTTTTTTCATTTTACTGTTCCTAAGGTGAGAACAAGAAAGCTTTTAGATTTTCTGCTCCGAGTACATGGAACATTTTGCAGTCAGAGGTCAAACTCCAAAGTCTGGTATCTCTGAATGTATTCAAGTCCATGAAAAATTCCATTACATCCAGGCTTCAGGAGTGCACAATGTTTTATTTGAGTGCAAATGTTTGACTAATCTTGTAAATTATTTTAACTTATTTAGAAAATTCAATTGTTATTTGTATTCTATTTGTTTATTTCTTTTTTGTCTATCATTAATTAATGTGACGATGTGTTGAAACTGTATGTGCTGCCATTCTTGGCCAGGTCTCTCTTGCAAAAGAGATCTTGGATCTCAATGGGACAAACCTGGTTAAATAAAGGTTAATAATAATAATAAATGTGTGTGTGCGTGTGTGCGAGAGAGAGTGTGTTCAAGTGTGTGTGTGTGTCTGTCTGGGAGCAGGAGAAGGGGCTAAATTGAAAATTAAACTACTGAGTAGCCAGTAATGTTGATGGCCACGTTGATAGGCGTCAATCACTCCCCCCCCCCCCTCTCTTTGCTCTCTCTTTTCTCTTTTCGTCGTCCTCTTTCTCACTCTTTTTGCTGATTTAATTAAGTTTAGGAAATGATAGAATAACTGCATCCACCTGTGGCGGTTCAACGTCGTACTAATCTCTTCATTTAGCCGGCTAACCCCCAGTCTGCAGATAGCCGCATTCACACTGTGGCTGACCTCTCCTGCACACGACTCGCGGGGGGAAAAGCTTCTCTGAGTTGACTCTGCGAAGATTTAGAAAATGCTGCTTGCCATCTAAACAATTAGATTAAGGTGGATAAAAATCGGAGTGTTTCCAAAAAAGCCATGCGATGACAAGTTTCCACAAACTTTGGCCGTGCCTGCAAAAATGACAATATCATTTATTGATGTGATAATGCTAACAGACTCATAGTGGTGTCTGAAGCAGATGTTAAAGGTATAATACGTAACTTTACCGTATTACAGTTCCTAAAAACAGCCAGACTTGTGTTGTAGGCTATATTCTGTTAAATTGTGATTTGACATTTTTTTGTAATCATGCAAACGGTCAGTTTCATTGGGTTGCATGTCGATAGTCTTATGTGTTGAAGGTGCAGAAGTATTATATGTTTTCATAAGAGAAAACTCCCACACAGGTTTCACTTGCATCAGGGTTATTGGGGTTATGTTTCAGTCTAGGTATTAATCAGGTCATACTGATTTTTATGGTTTTTTATTTGAGTTTTACTGGTTGTGGATGAATTGGCTCATGATAAACACCTTGTGAACATCTGGAATACAGTAGATGTTAGCAAACCTTAGCGGCACTCGGCCTCCTAGATCAATCTTGAACTTGAAACAGCTCTTTTTAAGTGTTGCTACTGGTTTTACCCACCTGGTCCATTCATTCTGGAGTAGAGGACACCTCTGTGGATAATTCTAGTATGTTTAAAACCTGCTGAGTGTGGAAATGTTCACCGGGAGAAGCTGAGTGTAATGATAGCAGCGGCGAAGAAGACAAAAAACTCCCTTGATCCCACACTGTTTTTATTTGATTCAGAGACCCACAGCAGCAGAAATTACACAGCGTAGTAGAGATTTCTCTCTGCAGGTGACCACATGAACTTGGTTACATCATCCCATCGAGGTGACTCCACTCTCTCCTGCAAGGACACACAGAGGCCTGGGGCAAGTTTGGGAACTTTG
The DNA here is from genome assembly GCF_045865225.1 of Trachurus japonicus. NCBI lineage: Eukaryota > Metazoa > Chordata > Actinopteri > Carangiformes > Carangidae > Trachurus > Trachurus japonicus. The sequence goes on from NC_140929.1 coordinate 5,711,221, forward strand.
GTGGTAACTGGTATGAGACATTTAGGTAGAGCGTTGAAGTGGAAGGTTCTCATGTCAAGCAGGGACTACCCCCATGAATAGTTTCCTGCTATAGTGCCCTCAAGCAAGGCATTAACACCTCAAAGTGCTCCACTTATGTCTCCAGCTGCCAGCAGTGCAGCAGTGAAGCTGTATTGGAAAAGTGGAGGGAAAGGGGGTGTGGGGAGTGGGTTTAAAAAGCTGTAACACTGTTGGCTTGAAATGGCAGCGAGAGCTAAATGAAAGATCTGCACTTCAATACCCAGGAATCATGTGAAGTGGCATCAGTAAACTGCACATGACAGCCTGGTATTCACTAGCCGGGCGGCTGTGTGATCCAGTGATGATGAGTCCAGTTTTGTCTGGATGGAGTCTCACACCCACCAGTTTTTAGGAGGCAATTTGGATGCAGCACAGAAGTTTTGTCATCACCTATGCGGGGAGAAGACGGTGCCAGCCAGGCTCCCTACTGCAAACCAGAATGAGAAATATGAAAACAGTGTGAAGGCGTCCTCACAGTGGTGGTGGTGCTGCAACAGACCTGCGGTTTGAGCTGATTAATAACCCAACAATATCATGATATTATGGAGACTTTTTTTTCCATGAGCCAAATGGACATTATCAAGCTCATCTCACATATTAGAGCAATATTAAACTAATGAAATCATCTAATGAAATCATCTGAAGTCACCTTGGGCTTTGGGATACTTCACTTTTCACCATTTTCTTGCACTTTTTAAAACATCTTATTATGATGATTACTATCAGTTACAGGCCAGCAATAAAAAAAAAATCTTTTTTTTAAACAATACGCTCACAAACCTCAAAGAAAATTTTGTATAACTCACAGTTTCATGATGAATTACACATGTTTTTATAATTATCTAATTTGAATGACATCCTTCTGCAAATGAAACTATCATATCGTTTAATCAATCAATTGAATTGTGAAAAATGGCTGATCACCCAATTGCTCAAATATTCATAAAATGTAGAAAAGCAAGAAACTCACATTTGACTAGTTCAACCCAACAGACATTTGCCAATTGCCCCATTTATCAGATTATCAGTTTCCCTAGTGACTCAACCTCAACAGTCAATCCAGAACACAGCTGTACTTTTACTTTGAAAATCCTGCCAACTGCACTGCTGCTGAACAAGAGGAAGTGAATTTATCAAAAACGTGGCAGCAACCTTTGATGTCAACAGTTAAAAGAAAGTAACAACTTGCTCTCAAATCTCTCAATAAAAGATAATTCCCCAATGAACCATTCTTTATTGTTGTATTTAATGCTCCTTATCATGTCCTGTTCCATTAGCCGTTTGGTTGACAACGCATTACCCACTTTAAGCCTGGAGGTTAAACCCACTGAAGTTCCCTCCAAGTTGGTGCCACATGTGACGCACAGCATGATGGAGTGAAACAGAAAAGAGGACAAGAAAAAAAATAAGGAATGACAACAATGTGAATGAGAGAGAGGAGGGTAATGACGGCTCCACTTTGCAGAGACATCATGCATTTCTCGGGTATTTAAGCGCGAAGGGGCTCGGAGGGCTTAGCATTTCCGTAAGGCTGAGGCCTGCGTTTTGACTGGGAGAGAAGAGACCAATTAGGCCATTAATGTGAGTGCTGACGGGTGGATTACTCCCCTGGCTCGACTGCCCCTTTAAAAAACAGGCAGGAATAACAATAAAGCCAGTATTAACTCAGCTCTTAAAGGGGACAGCTGGGGAGGGGAAAGGCAGGGAGTTCTCATCTCAAACATACTGTACGATGTAATTCTCATGGGTGCCGGCGTCACAGTCTAATGTCCTTCACAGCTGGCCTCACATGTTCAGAGCTGCCAAACAGCCTTTTTTACACTTCCTGGGCCCTTTGTCTGAACCTCGGACTTGGGACTCTGACACACCATTGTTCACTCGCGTATAGGAAGTTTTGCATTTTCAATCAACACGCGGTACCTTGAAGTCTCAAGGTAAACGGATTCCACAGTCGACCCAGCCACGCACACACAGGTACACAAGTTCACATGCGTGATCCTGAAGTGGACACAATTCAGATTCACACACACAATGCCGTATAGTAGGGGACACTGCGTCTGGTGCGGTTCTGCTGTACTCCTGTATGCCAGGTTTACAGTTACAGGCCAAAAGTCAAAGGTGACAGAAGGTCGTGGCGTTGCACTGCTAACAATGATGCAGGTGTACTATTCAGGTCCAGTCAGCTGCAGCGCATGGACATCCCCACCCCCTGCCACTCAATTAAGATACACATATCAACAACCACACACACACACAGATGCATACATTCACATGCACTTGTGGTCATGACCACCCTTTGGACCCCATGTAGTTGGGGTATTCTCTTACGGAGCTGGGAATAGGAGCGAGGAATCCGAGCAGCGCCGTCGTCCCGGGGACAAAAGGCGGCGTGGCCCCGGGGCTCGCGCTGAAGGAAGCTCCAGCTTCGGCCCCTGGACCCCCAGGTCCTGGAGGAGCCCCCCTCAAACAGCCAGGTGTTCAACAGGGAGGACTTTGTGGAGCTGCCGCTTTACACACTGGAATTAATCAAGTCAGAAAGGTCTTGTTGTGCTTGGTGAGATTTTGGTGGTTCTGTAAGGTTTTCACTTTCATGTATTGTTTTCATAACGTGGCCCACAAAAAAAAATCACAGCATTACAAACATGTGTAAACTTGCTATCGGTATGTCAAATGCAACTAAGACTACTAATATGGACGTCATGGATCGGTCTGTTATCGGTATAGTTTTAAAACAATGTATATCCATGTCTTCAACAGATTACATTTCCATCCACAGATCTGTGTGCACATTATCAATTTTGTGAAAAACCAAAAAAATCAAGAGAAGAGCCAAAATACCATACGGTTTTTCCACTTGACTCTATCTGTGAAAGAAGAGGTAATAACTGCCGACTGACTGACTTCCTCCTGGTTCACTTAACAGCACCTGTGTTTTAAAGACACCATGCTGTCATGTCTAGAGTCTAAAGCCCAAAAAATGAAGAAGAACAAAAAGAGAAGGAGCAATTTAAATGTATAACACATGGGAATGTGAGATCATGAAAAAGAAAATCTGACAAAGTTACTGTAGCTTGATCGATCATGTAATCTTCCCTCGCTTGTTGACTTTTTAAAACACAGTGGTAACTTGTGTGTAACTGGGTACTGATCCACATCTCCTCTGGGTCAATCCCACAGTCGTCCACAGGTAACACGTCCACAGGGTGAGGTTGAGGTATCAAGTAGGACAGATACGATATCTGAACCACCTGACATAACCTTTACACACACCTACCTACTGCACACACACAGTGTCCATATATAAGATCAGTGGTTTAACAGAAAAGTGGGATTTGAAACAGCTGTTATTAACTTCACTTAGAATTACAAATGTGGTGTCCAGTGCAAAGCTTTTCGGTTTCAGAGCAGTGCGTGCAGACTTTATAAACTCCCATATATTAAAAATAAATTATATCCGCTATATTTCAAAAGCCCTGACTTCCTTCTCTCTGGTTCCAGGAAAACATATATCACAGCCGGTGTCCAGGGCCAGAACCAACAACCACTGTTTGCCCGTCTGGGCAAGACTGGACCCCCGCCCAGGTCGCAGGTCAAACAATCTGCCCTCATCTGCTCTCTCTCTCTCCCCCCTATATTATCCTTCTCCGTTTTGTTTTCCAGTTAATTATTTAAAGAGATAGTTCAACATTTTGGCAAATTGGCCCATTGCCATAATCGCCATAGTCATAGCAGTAGGTTCGTTACCTTTAATTGTCGGTGCAAGCTATTTTTAGAACGGCGGAGCAGAGCGGCGAGCTGCTCAGGGCTACACTACGGAGGCTAAGGGAATTTCTTGGTTTCCCTCATCAAACTCATCAAATACACAATCCAACAACTCCAAAACGCTCTGGTGGACAAGTTGTGACCTGCACATTCACCACGCTATGAGATAATAACAGAACATTACGAGACGGAACCGTTTTCAAGGTAAATACAGAGACTGCTTGCTGAAAAACTGTCCCTGAACGCAACGCGCATCAGTGGTTTTGCATGAAGTTACCTCTAAAACAACTCTGTCTCGTCTCGTAATGTTCTGTTATTATCTCATAGCGTGATGAATGTGCAGGTCACAACTTGTCCACCAGAGCGTTTTGGAGTTGTTGGATTGTGTATTTGATGAGTTTGATGTGGGAAACCAAGAAATTCCATTAGCCTCCGTAGCGTAGCTCTGAGCAGCTCGCGGCTCCATTCCGCCGATCTAAAAATAGCTTACACCGACAAATAAAGGTGACAAACCTACTCCTATGACTATAGTGATTATGGCAATAGGCCAATTTGCCAAAATATTGAACTATCCCTTTAAACAAGCTTTATTACTCAACAGAAGGTCAAGCCTACGATGTTTATCAAGAAAAATATTAATGACTCAGATTAATGTCAGAGTTCATCCATGTGTCAGATACACCTCCCTCCAATGCCAGGAATATGTGTGACAAATATTAAACGCAGCAACTTACATGCATGCGCTTAATGTGGGCGGATTGACACCTTTTGTACATGAAGAGATAAAGAGTGCAGTACGGATTCTGTTATCCTGTGTGATGGTAATCTGCGGTAATCACAAGAATTGATGGTGAAAAACAGATTATCACCAGAAAAAAAACAAATGTGTCAAGTTTTAGTAGAAATTCCAGGCCAACCTTAAGGTCAGGCCACCGAAAGGACATCAAGGTTCATGCTAGGGGTTACAGGTTGAGGTTGAAGAAAGTATATATGGTTTTTATGGTCTGCATCCAGAATTTAGAACTTTGTTGAGAAAAAAACATGCGTAATGTTATCTATGTAGTCAGGGTTTGTACAGTAACGCCAGAAAAAAACCCCATCAAAACCCTGACTACATAGATAACATTACGCATGTTTTTTCTCAATGAAGTTGAGTGTGTGTTGCCTACATGTGGGCAGCAGTGGTATGATTAAAGTTAGGTCAAGGTTAGGCCAATGGAACATTTAGTAAAAGTCAAATGGTGACACTTTAATTGCAGGTCATTGGCAGGACGGAAACGCTTGACCTTACAGGTCATGACTTGCTCATTTGCCCTGACTGCCACACATTTGGTTCCTTCCTCCCAACATAAAGAGCAAATCGTTTCCTGCTAAATTTGACACAGGTAAACATCCAATATGGAGATAATTCCTTCAAACTTCAATAAAAAACGTTGGCAAAGATTTTAGTTTTCTTTTTTCATTCGTGACTCGGACACATGTGGATCACAACTCAAGAATCAGATTCTTTCTCAGAGGTTGTTCTGCTTGTCTTACAATTTCTGGATGGTACTGAAGTTTTCCAACCCTGTCGACAGGGTTAAACTGTTCTTGTTGGAAATAAGATAAACCTTTGGTGTCATCTTTGTAATTTGAGCGAGGTTCGACTATACGGTACGTCTGGCACGGGACAAATCCCCAATTCCAGTCTGAAAACAGACTCAGTAACCCCCTAAAAACTTCACTCTCTGCTCGTGTCCTTAAAAACGCAACCAGTCCTCGATCCGCTTTATCCGAGAGAGTTATGGCTCTCCTGCAAACACCTGGCTCCGCTAGCGTGTCATATCTCGGCTAATCGTATTAGGGTAATCGCTCCCAGATCAGCACATCCACGCTGACCCCCGCACGACCCCGTGACCCGGCCAGGGAACCCTCACGTGGGGATCAGACCGTGAACTTATCTCCCTCAAAACCAGACCACACCCTCGCTGTTGCTTAGAGAGGGACACAAGAAGAACGGGGAGGAGGGACGATTGGAGGGTGTACGGATATGACCAGATTCCTCTTGGGGAGGGGGGGATGGGGGGCTGAAAATGACTGTTATGTTATGAACTGGTGGCACTTTGGTTGAACCCTTTCCTACGAAAATCTTGGAGCAAGACAGTGACATAATGATTTGATGACTGATCACGGCGGAGCCAAATACGAAGAAGAACAATTATGCCGAATTCTTTTTGGAAAAGAAATCTAATCAAGCTGGCGTCTCGGCGGGTCTATTCGTGGCTCTGCAACCTGAAAGAATTTGAGAAACCCTGCTGTCTTTTCTCCCTTTCTCCTCACCTCACCTCGCTGCCTTCCTCATTTTCTCTCTGTCATCTGTCAGGCAGCTCAGTTCTTGGCACTCGTACCACCTGCTCAGGACCCGCTGGATTTCTCTCCTGCAAAAAGAGCTTTGCACAGTGCCACAGCCAAGGTGGCTCACATCTGCCAGCCCATTTCCCTTTTTCTCCTCGACGTTTAAGCTTCAGCCGTCGTCTTTCCACTCCACTCTTGCTTTTTCCTCTTATCTACAAAGATCTCTCTTTTGTGTACTTTTTTTTTTTTTGCATTTCTCAGTTTCCTGTTTATCTATCAGTTTCAGATTATCGTCTTGCTCTTCAGATGAACCTGCTAACCGACAACTGTTCCATTAGCGCTGTAAGAGACTGTCTGGTGCCTAATGGTGAATCTGATGCTTAATATTCAAACTTGGAAAATAAACTAAATCTCAGGGAAAGCACCTACGGATTATTGACACTATTGGGGCGATGTGTTTCCGATGTGTTTCCGATTAATTCTCCGAAAAAGGGGCGGTGTTTAGCTCAGTTGGTGGAGCAGTCGCCCCATGTGTTGAGGCGACAGTCCTCACTGCAGGCAGCCCTGGTTCGAATCCCGCATCGAGTGGTCCTTTCCTGCAAGTCATCACCCCCCTCTCTGCTGCCCCATTTCTGGTCTCTCTCTCAACTGTGCTTTCCATTAAAGGCTAAAAAGCCCCAACATTATACTATTAAAAACACAAGATTTAGTCTTTAATTGTCTATAAACAATACCTCCATGCGTTCTTTGATTAAACAGCAGATGCAGATACTATATTTCTATAGATAGCAGTCCACACAGAAATGCACACAGTTTGTGAGCCTAAAAACCAGCCGTCAGGACTTCCTGTAACTTTGTGATGTCACAATGAAGCAATTCTCGCTCTCCGCTCACCCGAAGCCACCGTCCAACTTTGCAGGATTTAGTTTCTCTGAGCATTTTACCTAAAAATCTGAATCAGAAAACAGACAGCCAATCAGAAGAGAGGCTCAGAGCTCCAGAGAGAAGATACAGCTTTTTATAACACTTCAAATAAAACACAGGAAAAAGTTCAACATATGGGACCTTTAAAGGATGACTTCAATAACTGATAGCTGCTTATTTGTTTTCTGTCAATTGACTAATAATCATTTCGGCTGTAATTTAACTATTTATTTTCATTTTAAAAATCTAACTCTAATCAGACATGTTCAAATGCTGCACTATTTCTGCTTAGTTTCTCCTTTTCAAATTATTAACTCTGACTTAACCGCTGTACTAATAAACATTCAAGCATCAAAATGAGCACTCTGCAGCAGTCAGCTGATTTTGGCTGTCTGTGCCACGGCACTGTGTGGACAGATCCTGCCAAGCCAAACACAACACAGGCAACGACCAGCGAGAGCCTTCATTCATTTAGGAGCCGAATGCACCGCCGTGGCCCCCACCGCCGCCTCCCTCTCCCCCCTCTTCCTCTTTTCTCCTCCCCTCGTTTTCGCTGTCGTTCACTGTCCCAGTGTGCGATGAGGGGGCAGAGGGGGAGGAGGGAGGGGATGTAGGGGGGGGGGAGGGAGGATGGGGGGGTCAGGCGGCGGTTACTCAAATACAGTGAGCTTAGCCTCTCCACACTGTCCATTAACTATCAAAACATGTGTGAGCGCAGGCCAGGATGAGAGCGCCGTGCTCTGGCTGCTATTGTTTTTCTGCCTGTGTTAACTTTTTATTTTAAGCTTTATTTATACAGGGGAAAGTTGAGCAAGCAACATGTACTTTTCCAGCAAAAGCCTCATATTCTTGACACATACATGAACATGTACAGTGCATTAACACAGGCACACTCTGCAGCTTTACTGGGGCAGTTAAATGTTAGTCATTTAAGGTGTTGTGACTTCAATATTGATCATTGCTATTGAGAAAGTTAAGTACTCAATATTAAAAATTTGTTTGAACTTAATCTCTTATCATCTTCTGATACAGAGCAGAGAGTACTGCTACGGAGACATTGATATGTAGACATGAGGACCAAACTGCCAACCCTGCAGTTCGTGGATGACACCTTCCACCTCCTGAACCAGAGTTAATGTCTTGTGTTGTGTATTTTTATTAGTTGTTACGAGGCAGATTTCATTTGAAGTCGTTTCAGTTTACTTGATGTTGATAGCGGAGATAAAGACAGGAAATAAAAGTAGACAGACAGATCTGATGCAACCAAATTTCCCCTTAAGAATCACACTGATAATGTTGTGGTTGCTTGGTGTCATCCATCATCCGCGTCCACTATGAAAACTTGAGCTTAAGTTAAGCGGATGTATGATCATTTCAGTTACGTAGAATAGAAAACTAAAAGTGGATGAGCGACTTTTTCTTTTAAGCTGAACTCATCCTTAAAAAAATATTTTTTTTTATTTCATGACTTGTTTGTTTTATGCAGACTCTTTCCTTCAACCCCTTTACAATATAAAAACCCCAATTCCCAACAACTGATTGTTTGTGGCTAACTTAAACTTAAAACTCATAAATGAGCTCTTTGCTGTCCTCAGAGGTGAATCAATCCAGACAATGTGTTTCAGTTCTTTAGTGAAAGGCAGGACAGTTTTTCTCTGAGTGGTCAGGCCAATATGACAACTGTGGTGACCCTGATGAACCCCCTTAAACAAACAATACATTCTGTATCCTACAAGAGCTAAAGTTTTGACCCAGGTTTGTTAGGAAGTACTTCTGCCCCAAATCACTAACTTGTAGAGTTTTGTCACTGTGGCTGCGTTACCTGGGTCTGGATTCAAGCTGGTACAAGTCTCTGTGAATAGATAAAAGAGTATATACGCATGAGATGGATACGCTTATCTATCTCCTCAGCCCCTCGACCCCAGTGGCCATAATACTAAACATGGCAAATGGCAGCCATTTGTCTCCATGAGTGGACTAATGGAGAACTACGGACCGTGGGCACTGACAGGTTTATACTGCTGATATTCTGCCATTCCTTTGACTGCATTAGCGTTTTCAACACCAGACTTTTAAATCTTTTTTATGAACGGCATAAAATGTCTGATCTGGCCAATACATCTCTATATGAGCCCTCTAAAGTTCCTTTTTCTCTGTGTGCAGACAGACATGCCGTGCTCCCTGCGCTGTCCCCACTTCCGATCTCTCTAATGTTTTTCAGTCATAATAAATCTGGCCCTGACTTTCTAAAGCAAACAATGCTGTGGGGACTGAGTCCTCCAATAACACTTTGTCAGTTCCAATCAGGCCTGAAATATGACTCAACTGTCTGTGCCTCCCCCTGCTCAAAGTCCTCCCCTCCACCCCCATTTCCTCTCGCTTGCCCTTTCTCCCTCTGATATCCCTTCCTTAGGCCTTGCAAAGCTCTTACACTTCTTTCCTGACCCATCCAACAGTCCTTTTCCCAGTGCAGTTATTAATATCTGCAGGCAGTCGAATTACCCCGGTTTGATAAATAAACACGACAGACAAGTATGTAGACACCCCCAAAAATTGCGATCCACGTGTTTGTTGAATGTCTCACTCTGAAACCATGATCATTAATATGCTGCTACAACTGCCTCCAGTCTTTCAAGGAGCTCTTTCCACAAGATTTCAAAATCTGGCTGCGGATTGACTCCCAAAGGCGCTCGGTGGAATACAAGTCAAGTTCGTTTCCAAACCGACCATGTCCTGCCATTGATCTTGCTTTGTTGCATTCATGTGAAGGAAACGGCTTTCCCCGAACTGTTGCCACAAAGTTGGAAGCGCTCTATTGTCATGGACTCCATTCATTCTTCATGGGGAGTTCAGATGACCACCAACTATCAAAAACAACAAGTTTCTCTCCGCAATGAATCCAAGAAGCTTTCAAGATGGACTGAAATCCGGTTGTATAAACCATCTCTGGTGGTGGTGTTGGATCCATTCTTTCAAAATGCATTGCGAAAGTGTGAAAATGATGCTATTTTTCTCCAAGATAATTTTACTCTGTCCAAGTGTAAGTATGTGGTGGAAGTAACCACCAATAGCATCTGTCTTTTATCAGCTACAATAGTAATAATAGTAATAAGTTGCTATTATCGGTCGAAGGACCCCCTCGAAAATGAGATGATTCATCTCAAGGGGCTATCCTGAATAAATAAATTCAAATAAATTCAAATTATACATGACTTGTAGATTAGCAATTTAAAGTCAGTCATAGATAAGTTGTTTTATCTGATCTCCAGTCAGTAAATGCCACTGAACGATCTGTAAAGGTCACGGTTTGTTGGCATTGACAGCCTTAAAAGACAATAAAACTTTTACGATGTAACAATAAAACTTCATGTGCATATCAATCCTCCTCTTGACTGGAGTGGAAGGACACCGATTTGCATTTAGCTCAGGAAACCCGAGATGGATACAAACCAAAAATACAAAACGTATTTATTATGTAGTCAAGTGCAAATTCTTCGTCCAAATACTTTGACTTTTGTAATCAGATTAGATTTCAATTGGTCTTGAAACTTTCTTGGATGCATTAGCTTTTGACAACTAATAGCAAACCGATGCAAGATGAATGCGTGAAATGAAAAAGAGAATGGGGAAAAAAACACAAGTGTTTGGGGGCTGCAGTGAGCTGTAAACCAGGATTCCTCAAAGTCCCATTTAAGATGCCTTAGGTGGAACTTTGGGATTAAGCTCAAACCATGAAAACCACACTTCAGTCCACATATTTCTGGCCGGTAGAATAGTGTATGATCTGACGATACATAACAGCGATCTGCAGCAGAGTTCCTCTCCATTGGCAGGTAAAGAAAATAATCTTCCTTGTAAATTTCAATTGCCTTGAACACTTGTACCTTTGTAGCTACGCTTGAACGAGCCGACCCCGTATTTTATTTGTTGCGCTTTCTTTTTAGTGCGTTAGCCCACGGCCATGCTAATCAGAGCTGCTACACCCCCTCGAGCCCAGCCCCTCCATCCCACACAGAGACTGAGGGAAGCCATCAGTAGCGATGCCCGGTCAACCACAGAGCGAGCATGTTCTCTTCACGCATGATTAACGCTGTTGAGAACGGGGGATAGACCACCTCAAAGAGAGAACTGCCCCGACTTCAAAGTCTCACCACTGAGAAAGAGACTCTGTCCCTGTGTGTGCAACCCCCTCCAACCCCCCCATCCTCCCCACACACACACACATACAGACACACACACACCCTCCCTTAAAACCTAATATAACATGGCCTCAACTACCCTTGTAAACACACATGCATGCACACACACACTCATACACGGAAATGTAAAGAGTGCTTTGGGAAGGTTTTAACTGGTCTTATTGGTGAATGATTGACTGGTGGTGATGGAGTGCAACCCTGCTTCCTCTTTTACCATTTCAGTGCGAGTATCAGCTCATGTCAAACTGTCTAAACTTTACGTTTCTGATCAAATATGTTCTCTGTTTGCACAACAAGATCTAACAGATATGGAGCTGTAGTTCTACAAAGTGCAACAATCACTGCACAACTCATTGGTGTGTTTGTATTTAGGCAACAAGAGCAGAGTTAAGTTACCACACAGTCTGGTGTAACTTTACCCAAACGGTTCCCGTCAAAATAAGGTACATTTTAAAAGTGTGTTACTGTGGCTGTAATGCTGTTGTTGGAGCAGCGTATGACGATTTTGTCAAGCTGTCATTTGGCCGACATTCATTGATATTAATGGGGTGGACAAAGTTGTCTACACACCCGGGCACTATGGCAACACAACCTGGTACAAGAAGGTCATATTAAGGTTGAAATAGTAATATCTTCCTGGTTATAATGGCTCCGATCCCTGAGAATTGTAACATGTTGTATCTCTGTAGGTCCATAGAAGATACAGTATATTGTTGAAATACTAGTAGAACCACTAACAAAAGGAATATCTAACAATCATTGAAGAAATTTACACATTTCACAAACTGACACATACCTTGAGATTGCAAGAAGCACAACTAAATCTAAATTCACTGGTGAATTAAACATTGTCAGTATGAATCATATGTGAATAAAGATTTAAATGACCTGGAAGTGTAGCAGCCACAGTAAGACATCTCCAACAGGCCGAGGAAATACACCTCGGTGTAATATAAATCTTTACAGATGTTGTATCTTGAAATAAACCACAATAGAGAAATCACAGCGTGCATCATACATGTTCTTCCTGCTGAAAATCCCATAATCCAAGTCCTTCACTGTTGACTGATGTTTAAAATGCCGTTACAACTCCACACCGTGGAGTGATGCGTAACAAGAGGCTGATGATTCATAGCGGCCTAAAAAATCAGAGTGCATACTGTTTGTTTAGTAATGTAGGGGAACAGGTAATGAATTAACAGGTGAGTCATTCTGGTCAGAAAGGAAACACCGACACTCTAGGCATTTCATGAACCTTTGACAAATCAGTCACAGTAAAGTTTTTAGGCTGTTGTCTGATAACACATCTGTATCAGCAAATTTTCAGAGAAAGATAATCAGTGAAACTTTGCAAAATTTCCATCTCCGTCACATGAATAAATGATGAGCGTCTCATAATGAAGCTGGCAGAAACACAGGTCAACTCACATTTCCTAGAAAGCTTTAACAAGTGAGGTGTGTGAGCTGCTCTGTGTGAGTGTGTGTATGTGTGTGTGTGTGTGGCATGAATGTGGAATTTGGCCTGAGGCTAAACGACTGTCGGGAGCTCCCGCTTTACAGAAAAAGGAAAAAAGAAACCCGCACAAAGGGGACGGAGGGGAAAGAAAAGGGAACATGGACGAGTGTCACACCTTTACCTGGCAGCGGAGAACGGCCATCATGCGCCACCCATGACGCCATTTGAATAAATAAACAGCACCGGCTCTTTTGTATGTGGTCACGCTGCGTGCGTTTGTGTTGCCGTCCCTCCTGTTATGGGCCTCTATCCAAACACAACTTCAGTTACTTACAATTTTCCTGTTAAGCTTGTGGGATTATTACTGGATGTACAGGTCAGACATGTAATGTATCCTTCACCGTTTCTTCAGGAAATGTTTTGTAGACGTCCTAATACTGAGGAAGCTTTTTAAGTGCGTCTCAACGGGAGGTTATGTCAACCAGCCGACGTGTCGAGACCGTTTATTCCTGCCAAATCTAGAGCTTTTATGTGTATATTAAGCGTGATGTATGTATATATATATTTTTTGGCCAAGCTGAGGCATTTTCTTATACGGTTTTTAATGAGACAAACCTCCAACCACCTAAACTCACCCAGCGCAGCACTTTCCTCACCCCCACCCTCCTCTTTCAGCTCCCTTTTTGACATATAAGCTAAACATTCAAGCCCAGCCAATCAGCTTTCGAGTGCTCCACTTCCTGGATTATGACACTCCACCCAGTTCTGGCAAAGAGGATGGTGCTTACATAACCTCTCACCCCTCTAATGCATTAATTGAGGAGGGGGGGAGTATGTGCGGGTCCATTTATTGTGATGGAGAGTGTTGGTAATTGCCCAGTGACCCACATGTTCTTTTTCACCATCGCCCCCTCGTGCCACCGAGACCCTGACCTTCTGCTTCCAAAGCTGCTGCCATATTGTGTTGTCGTCCCGCCTACGTGTGTGGACCTTCAGGAAAAGCTGAGACCGATAGTTTTGGACAAAAGGTGCAAATTTTGTCCTGCTAATATACTTTTAGTTTTTTGTGTCCACCTCTACCTGCTTTTAAGACTCAATAAATGTAGGTTTTTAGAATTTTACATGTGGATTGAACGATATTAAATAAGGCAGATACTAATATTGATATTTAAGGATTACAAAAACATGCCAATGAAGATTCCTTAAATTAGTTCTCATAAAATTGTGACTGAGATATTTAGTGAGTGGACCATTTCACAGTTGGAAATTGTATCTGTATCTGAATCATCCATCTCAAACCCACAGAGGTCAGAGGCCTGTCTGAGCAGACATTTTTCCATTTCATCTCCAGTCTAAATTTGAACATGCTGGTTGTTTTTGTTTGGCTGCCGCAGGCGTACACATACCCAGCCGGTTCGCGCAGGGATGTTTACGAGTTACGGTGAGGGCAGAAAACATGTGTCAATATTGATTATCATAACCCAGTCCCCGCAGAGCCCCCGTCGATCAATTAGCCGTCGGCCTCCGTCTCCATTCAGACATAGCAATAACAAACCTTCCGAGAGGAGGAACTCACCCCCGCCAATTAATGACAGCTTTATTTTCCTTTGCACGGCATGGATGTTAACCACCACTAAGACACACGTCTACACAAACACGCACATGCAAGTGTGATAGTATCAAGAAGGACAGAAGGGAACAATTGAAAGAGGGAAATCACGACAAGGAACTGACCCGTTGTATAAAGAATTGTTTATATTGGAGGCGTCAAACATTTTAACTGCAGAGATGTGAAGTCATCAACACACACACACACACACTTTCACTACATTCTACACAGTCACTCAATCCTATTATGAGTGTTGGCAGAGTGGTCCCGTGTGGCCTACTCTTGAGGACAGCCCCCATGGGATCCAAAATGCATTAAGAAATTAATGTTCACCCTGGGATCCTTCCAAAACCCCAGACTTAACCTGTGACTGTGTGTGTGTGTGTGTCTGTGTGTTTGTGTGCTTGAGTGTGTGTGTGTAGAAAATGGGAGTCCAAATGAGTCAGGAGGTTGACCGTGGAGGTCAGTAATTGATAGGCCCTCTTGTCGATCCCCCCACTTGGCGCCTTCTGTTGGCCAAAGACAACTGGCCTTAAATAGCAATCTAAAGCAAACACTCCTCACCATCATGACTCTTTCTCAAGTCAGAAATCAGTCATAAAAACGCTCTGGCGGAAGCACATTTAGGCTTTATGTGCCTCCTAATCTGGATGTACCAAATGATTGCTGCGCAGAAACAATAACAACAGAAAACAGAATGCCCGGTCCGACAACAGGAAGTTGACTCTCAGATACGATCTCTGGATTCTGGTTTGTAACAGTCAACATGGCAGCGCTAATAATAATGGGTGGCAGTAATTTGTAGCAGTAATATTTTAGGGACAGAAATTGGATTGATTGTGTTGTGTTTGTGTTGGCTGCGCAGCTGGGAATTTATGGGGTCACTGATTGTTGTTAATGGATATTTTTGAGAAAATAATAGCCATGTTTCTTGGCAAGGCCAAGGACGTGAGGCTGTGGAGCAGAAGCAGTTTCTTTTCTTTTTTTGCCTTTTTCTGATTGTATTGACGTCATAATAGAAAGTCTTAAAAACATCAACAGAGCCCATACTCACTGATTTAGTGCCACTTACTTTTAATGACATAATTCTTAACATAAAATCTTGACCACTGGACTTTTGAAACCCATAATTGCTGCAAATATTTATGTGCTGATGACACATAAACTGGTATTTAATTGATATATTACCATTTTTAGACTCAAACATATCCGCCTCTGCAACATCTGGACATGATCCAATATCTCAGCATTGAACAAAGACATAAAACACAACTTCTTTCAACGAATCTTCAGTGTAAATTCTCCTTACACATCTGTATTAATAATATCTCTCGCTACAGCTCGTGTTTTTCCTGGCGCAGCTCTACACACCTTATAGCCGAGTGGCAGCTGGAGGCCGCAGGTAGGTCAACACAACACACTGACCGGGGGCTTGTACTGCTTTCCCCTTTAATCTGCATCTTAACGCGGTTAATAGCTAACATACACATACGTGCACATGTTTGCACAAACAACCTACGCACACATTTTGACATTCCCACAAGGAAGCCAACGCTGCCTCAGGATCGACTGTCCGATTAAGACTAACAACACAACCACCTCCATGCTCGTCTCAGTTTTTGTTAATCCAAGAACTGAGTTGTGATGCGTCCAGGAAGTTGTCTTTAAAGGTCTTACATTGTATAAAAGCAGATGTGTAGTGTGATTATGAAGCAGCTCTAGGTTCTATATTAATACTGTGAAGGTATCAAGGCCTGAGTCCACAGAGAAATGCACACAGCCTGTATTCAGAAACTGAACCCTAAAACCAGCCGTCAGGACTTCCTGTCACTTTGTGATGTCACAACAAAGCAGTCACCAAGCCCCGCCCACCTATATCCACCATACAACCTTGCAGGATTTGGATTCTTTGAGTGTTTTACCAGAAATCTGCAGCTTTTTAAAAGAATACAACAAAATTATTCTGTACACTGCAAGTGTTAGTGGACTGGTGACATCCACAAAATGTTTTTACTCTAAGTTTGGTTTATTTAAGTTTTAAGTAAGTTTATTCAGACACATACACAAACACTAACACTGATGGCAGCGTCCAACATGGAATCTACGGATCTGAAATGCAACTAATACAAGCAAGGACAAATATGCAAAATACAAACATGAGTTATGGACATCTTAATGGCAGGTGAGGAAAGTTCACACATTAATGAATAATAAATGACTAAGAACAAAATAAATGTTCCATAGATAGGCATCAAAACAAACACTAGGTGGCTTACAGTTCCAGCGTGTCATCAAGTGCACGTTCCCCAAATCCAGCTCCAAAAAAAAGAGAAAAATTTGAGTACCACCCGTTTCTTGTTCAGTCGGGCATTGTGTATCCAGACTAGAGTCAATGTTTGGAGCTTTAACAATGGTGGTGGAAGTGAAGTTAAGCTCCTGGACTCTCTCAGAAAAAAAACAAGCCTACATTACAGCTATTTCACACATGCAGAGGAGACCTGCACACACTCCACTGCTCCTCAAAGCAAGAGGAGCACAACTCTGAGCGGCAAGAAGTTGCACCCGTGTGAATGCGAATGTGGAGCTTTTAGAAATGGACTGCTTTTCAAATTGGCCATTTGTGTGCGTCTCTGTCTTCTTATTGACTCAAATCCTGACTGAAGGGGGAAAATAACACTCTGGCTTGTTCACATATTAAGAGTGAATACTCTCGCATTGTGGTCAAACTGTGAAATTCAATCACAAGACGTGTACTTGCAAAGAAAAAAGCCAAATATCTTGTGAAAACTTAGCAGCTTGGACTGCTTCTGGATGTGTAGGTGTGTGTGTGTGCGTGTGTGGCCATATTTTCGTCTCTCTGCGGTCTGTTCATATTCTAATCAGTATGTTTCCTGCTTGCATTGATCAGGGCCCGATAACCACCACTCCTACATGGTGTCTCCTCAGCAGATGCAAGAGGCAGATAGAGGGCTGAAAGAAAGAAACCAAATGAGAGGCTACGACGCTGCACAGGATGAGAAAATATATCTCAGAAACACACGGTTCAAATGCTTTTTACATGTCAGATTCACTTTTTTTTATCAAAACGTGGCAATCGATGAATTGTGCACGTCTCAGATCAGAAATGAAAGGTAAAGCGGATATCAGTTTCCACATAAAGGTGATACAGGTCCACTGACGTCCGAATGATGGTAAATGATTCAGGCTACTTCCTGCTGATTGCTACACAAGAACAGAAACTTTCATTAATACCTCATGCAAGTTGTTTTTGTGTTTGACAGTCACCACAATCCTTTATTGAAGTCAAAACCACCAGAGTTCTTGTTTTAATAATCCCACAGATTCAAATTTTGAAGGTTTTTTTCGACGCTTGGCACAAAAAAGGTTCAAATCTTTATTAAAAAACGCTGAAATCTTGCACCAAATGTTGCTTTTTCCTGTCAAAACCCTTTTCCTTTTACGTCATTCATTTGTCTACAAGCTTGTTTCAGAGACAAGACATGAGTCAAATTCAACTAAATTTATGTACGTCTTTGAACATGTCTGGATTTTTTTTTTTTTTACGCTGATTACCACTGCAAAACGGTGGCTTCTTTTTTTTGTCCATTCGCATGTTGTTTCAGAGATTAGACATGACTACAATTTTAAAACAAAAACCTTATTTTTTGAAAATAGTCAAAGTAGGAACAATGAAATCTATGGTAAACTTATTTTTTCCCCATTAACGTCACACACGGATGTGCAAGTGCCACCTCAGAGACGAGACATGAGTGCAACTCTCAGAGAAAGTCAGAAAACGTTGGCTTCCTCTGTCAAAAACCCTCTCCCCCACTCACATGTGATTTTAATCTAAATAACCTGCAGTTTGTCCGTACAACTTCTCGCAAACGTCTAAATCAAGAAAAATCGCAACACAGTGCTGCGACGATGTGAAACCGGAGCCCTGACAGCCGGAGTCTCAGCTGGGGTTTCTGAAAGAGAAAAATAGAAAGTCAAAGAGCTTTAGCTCCTTATCTGCTCAGGGCTCGCTAGCTGTGGGGCTTCATATGTATGTATGCTCATGTGAAGCCATTACATGGGGAGCAGGCACGCTAACATCTCTGCTGTACCAGAACGACCGACTATGTAATACTCTGCACCTCTTCCTGTTTCATATCGATTTCAATCAGTTTAGGCTAACATGTATCCCACACCTTTCACAATCACATCTGCACTGTGTACATACGCTTACATACATTTTATTTGAATGCATATTCGTTCCACATAGGAGCCCCACCAGCAGCAGTGTGCACATCCACAGCGCCACACTGGGTGTAATTTAATGAATCCAAAACAGTATTTGTCATTTAAACACAAAAAAAAGAAAAAGCCAATAGAAGGTCTGCACCTTCTTATTGTAACGTTTTGTAGTTCACCCATTTAAAATGTGCTTATGAATGGTAATTTAACTTTCAAAAGAGCAGACACAAAACTAACAAACCTGACTTCAATGAGAGCCCATTTAACATGTTTGCACCATGTATTTTCATGCAGACTTTCAAACATGAAATTCTGTATTTTCTGCATTTCAAAGTGCCTGGTCTGACTGATTACTGTGTAAGCCAGGGGTTTGCATTTCCATGCCACCTTGTGTGACTTATCAAAAAAAAAAAAAAAGTCAAAGATATTCATACATTTTATGTGTCACTTTATAGTTTGAATAAAATAAATGTAAAGTGTGTTTACAATTGCATTTGAATTTTTTTTAAGGTTCTTACTTTAACTTTTTCTCTCTCTTTTTTGGCTCCTTTTTTTTCTTATTTTGGGGCGCACCTTCAATATTCGATTTCCTTTCAAGTGTAGTCACCTATTTCCTATCTAGGTAATACATTTTCCACATCTGTAAAGTTTATTTTTGTAACTTTATTGGTTTCCCCCGGTGAGTCAGGTAGAGGAAGGGAAGTCATTACAGCTTAGTCCTCCAGCCTGCCTGCCTCCATCTACACAGCCAGGAGAAAAGTACAGAATGTCGACAGCTATCTCTCATATTTCATCAGGACGCTGTCTTCTCTGGAGACTCCATTTGTGTAGTAAACATCTTAAAAGGTTCCCTCGGCTCCCCTCTCCCTTTCTTCTCCAGCTATTTATTTATTTATTCTTTCTCTCCCTCTCTCTTTTTTTTTTTTTTTTTAGATTCAGTTCGTCTTATTTTTTAAACTGCTTGACTCCTAAAATACAGATATCACAGTTGGGGCCCCATGAGTTTTTGAAAAATGAGCATATTACTTCCTACATCTCCCTTTCCTTATTTTTTTTTCTTTTTTCTTTTTTTTGTCACAATAAATATTTCCATTTATATGCAAATTATTATCTACTGACCAAGAATGGATAAAAACTCGTCTTGTTTTCATTGTGGTGTGCAGAGCATGTGAGTGTGAAGGCGGGAAGTGTCGGGAGCTGGGAGAGCAGAGAGAGCAGCTCCTCATTTAAAGAGTAAATAATCTCCCATTGCATTCTATTATTTATACCCCTGGCTTGAAAGGGACTGTATTAACTTATAAGTTATAAGTAGTTAGAAGTTACTTACTTTAAACTGGGGGGGAGTAGAGAGCCGACGCTCTGCTTAGCTGACTTCCCCCCAAATTGCTGACATAATTACATGAATGTAATTTTTTATGACTCACAGAAAATCTTGGCATTTTCACTGAAGCAGATAATTAGACTTGGAATAAAGCAGGGGCGGAATAATTAATACATCAAAACTAGATGAACTTTTTCTAATTATTTTTATTTAATCTCCATTCTAATTATTGTTCTAGTCGGCTGAGCGAGATTGCCTTTCTCATTCAGGGTGTGAAATGCACCCGTAGCGCTCAATCCTCACCCAGTGAAATATCAACTAAGCGTGGAGACGGGAAATCACAGGGTGCTCACCACTCTCTTCCCCCCGCTCTCCTCCTCTCTGATTGAACTGTAATTTAAATTTCTCCATTGCCAACAAACAATTTACATACACCTGCCAGACTCTTCTTATTTATTTATTTATTTCCTCCTGACTTCTTCTTCCTCCTCCCCCGCACGTCGCCGCCGCCACCACCACCACCACCACCTTCACCCCCCCTCCCCCTCTCTACGTCTCCAAATGTACGGCAATCAATATTTCTCCAGCTTTAAATGAGTTTGTTAATTAGTCTAATGTGGTTTGGATAGAGGTTGTGTTTCCCTCCCTATCTCTGCATTCAGGAGGAACGTTTGCGCAAAAAATAACTGGAGGAAACAAAGTGGGTGTATCTGTGGAAAGAGTTGCTGACCACAGAGTAAATTTTCCCACTTATCTCTGGTGTCACTCTACCAAGAAGCTGCCTCTGAAAAGGAATAGTACATCTGATAAGAGGTGCAGTTTAATGCTGATGTAAACATAATTAACACTCTGACACACAGCCACACTCTGTGGGTACACACTCATAGGTAGATGCACAAACACAACCTCAGATCAGGTTAAGGATAAATTAAGTATTTTCCCGTAAAAAGGTGTAAAAAATAAAATAAAAAAAGTAAAAGCACTTACGCGCAGACAAGCCTCCGTTCTTTGCGCTCTTTTGCGTCAAAATCAATGACACATTAACCCTCGTACATCAATATTAATTTTAAGGAGCCTTTTCCACAGAAGACTTCTCCACATAATAACTCAGCAGCAAGTCACCTCATTGAATGTAGGCCTATTCATGCAGGCTGTTTCACATTCTCTTTATATGTGTGCAGACATTTAGCACTGGATGAATCTGATGCTCAGATTGCATAAAGAGACACAGAGAACAGTGGGAGAGGGGGCAGACGGAGAGAGAGAGTGACAGAGAGCGAGAGAGATTAGGAACTAATGCAAGTAAGCTAAATAAAATATTTTTCAAAAAAAAAAAAAAACATTCATCACAAGCATGAAATTAAAATAATTCTTGCTCTCCCTCTATATCCACATTTCTTATTACAGTCTGTGTATTCACTAGATTAAAATTGCCGCTTGATTAATACACAAAACAAGATCAGATTTAATTAACATCAGATTTAATTGAGGCCCTACAATTCTTTCTCCACACTCGCAGTTCAGATAGAGACGATCGCAAGCTTCTATAATTAAACAAATGTAAATCTACCAGTGGCTTTCACACACACATACACACACACATTAAAAAAAAAGAAAGAAAACAGATTGATGTGCATCCCATGCAGGCAAATCTCCCCCATTTAAAACAAATATATTAAAGTTATTATTATTCCTTTATAAAGATTACAATTTTAACAGAGAAATAATTTGGGAATAATTTAATTAAAGAGATAATAAGGTTTGAATAAAGAGAAGGAATTCCTCTATATTTTGACCCTGTTTGAATAGATTTGATGACTGGGGTGTGTTTAATTTGCTCGATTCTTCCAACATCTATTTGTGAATATGCAGACAAACCTTAATCTAGATTAACAGCCATCAGAAAAAGGAGAGCTCATATCCTGTTTAATGAAATCATATTTGCTCGCACGCAGCCTTGAAAGCCTCTTAAAACTGCTCTATTTACATGGCTTCACATAGAGGAGCTGAAACACCACTTTTTACACTGTAATTCTCATCAGCCGCAGTCGAGACGTCGGCATCTCCTCTCCGCTTTTTTTTTTTTTTTCCTTTTTTGAGCTACTGGGGTTTCACTTGTGTCAGATCGAGGGTGTCAGTCTTGTTTTATTTTGTCATTTCACTGATGTGAGGCCCAGTTTCTTATTTCTTGTTTGCGAGAGTTGATATTCTGCTTGCGTTTAGTTGTGGTATCATGATCAAACCAGATAGTATTCTGTTATCGCTGTGTTGTATTATTTCTATGGGCCAATATTTTTGGTATTATCAATGTAATCTGGAGTATCTGCTAGGTGTGTGTGTGTATGTGTGGATATGTGTGTGTCTGTGTGCTTACCCCCTGCTCTGCTTGGTGGGACTCCATGTTTCAAGGCAGGATGGAAGGGAGAACCCAAAGCTGCAGGTCTGCAATAAGTACGTAGTGCCACCATGTGTCCGGCGGAGGAACTGCGGCCGTTTGGTGTCAAAAGGAGAAGGAGGAGGAGGAGGAACCCGCATGTTTAGATCTCTTTGCTTATCTGGTTTTGTTTGCGTGTTTGTTGCCGAGCCGTACGTGTCCTTCTGTGCATTTTGCTGGAGAGCGGGACGGGTCAGATGGAGGAATGTTGAGATGTTGCACTTGGCAGACAAAACAAGTTTCTTATCCCCTTGATGTGAAGAAGACCTCGGAGGATGTGGGCTGAGATGTTGTGCTCAGATGAAAAGATGGAGCTCACTCACAAGAGACTACGTGCAACAAAACCTGCCTTTAAAAGCTTATTTAAGACGCTATTGTGTAAATCATCACAGCGCGGTACAATGTTTAAAGCTTTATTTGCAGGTACAAAAAAAAAAAAAAAAAAAAGAATAGTTGAAGATGCAGCTCAAATATATTGTTTTGGGTTTTATTTCATTCAACTTGTGCTTGTGCATGTGCGTCCTGGCGGGGCGAGCTGCCTCCTGGCGCCACGGGGATGAGGGCTTCACGCTTGGGCTGCTATTACCTGTGCGGGCGCCCTGTGTGGCTTGTTTATGAATCAGCTTTTTTGTTCCGATTTTCCCCTCCACTTGTGTCTTTTTAGGACAGGTACCTGCAACCCGGCGAGGGAGAGGTAGAGAAGGAGCCAGAGAAGGTGGGCGGCGGCCTGCCACACCTCGCCGTGAACCCCTCACCTGGAGATGACCCGCGGGGGTGTTTATAACCGTGGTTTATCTCCATGGCGATAAAGCCTCGCGCTGCGGCTGTGGAATGAAAACAGGTCGGCGGGCCAGACAGTCAGGAGTCGAGGATGTAACGTAACACACACCAACCCCAACCTGCTGAGTGGCCGAGCCAGTGGCCCGCATGACCGCCCCCCAGAAACTCTGAATTAAAAAAGGAAAGAAATCCCAAATCCCCTCACACACGCCACACAGACTTATTTTATCAAAAACTACACTGCTGCACTTTTTTATTTGCTCTTTAACAGGCATCAACTTCTTTTTTTTATTTACGCATTTTCCTGAATCCTCTTCCATTAATCCGAAAGAAAAGTGGCTCAAGTGATTTGATCAGTGTGTCTTTGAGAAAGTTTCGCCTCAAACAGCAACAGGTATTTGATTCAGGTGTATTATGACAGGCTATGTGATGCGTTGTAACAACAGTAGAGCTCTGTGGATCAGAGGAATAAAGATAGATCAGGTTTTGTTAAACTGGATCAATCTTGGTTTGGTGACCTAAGTAGCAACACTGTAGTTGTACAGAAGTGAAAGTACTCATGATCCAGAACGGCAGCATTCAGACAATCAAACACATAAGTTAACAGTTGAACATGTGTTTTTGGTTTGAAATTGTGACTGTAGATGTAAAGTAAAAGCAGAATATGGTTGGATTAATGTAGAAAGTGTCATAAAATGGAAATAAAAGAACGCCAAACAGTGCTTTGATGAAGTACAACACACAAGCAGAGGCTACAACTGTGAAACCTGAATAGATGTTTGTAGAAAATACACCGTGTGAAAGTAAAAACAGACAGTCACAGTTAATCTGCAACAACCTTTCCCTTTGTTTGGATCCTTCCTTATAGCAAGTAGCTCACCTGTGCTAACCACTCCCCAAAATACACACACACACTCAAGCGTCTCGGGACATGGAGTCACCCATGAAGCGCCAGTGTGTTTACACAGGAGCACCGTTCAGCTGGAACACTCAACTATTCCAAGCATGTGTTACATTCAAGTGTTGGGCCATTGTGAGCTGGAGAGCCGCCTGTTGTTCCAGTGACTAATGTAAGAATGACACGAGCCAAGTGGGCTTAACTTGAAGTATACGAAGTTCGCTGAATGCTCGCACACTTGGCAGTCGGAGCGCGGGAGCAGGCAGTCAGGAGCGGCGGCGGCGGCGGCGGCGGCGGGAGAAGAGACGATGGCGGTTCAGACTTTCATCAGGTTTAAAATCGAGCAGGAGGAGAAACAAGTAGATGGAATTGGAGCGAGGCCTTCCTCCCTCTCATCATCATCATCATCCGCTCTTGTCTCTGCTGCATCATCCATAGGCACCGATCCCAGCCGCCCCCAAACCGCCAGTTCAATTACCCATCCTGCCCTTGACCTTGGAGGTCAGCTTGCTTTGGAGGATGAAGCCTTAGATGTCCGGAGAGAGAAATAGAAAGTGAAAGGGGAAGGGGAAGGGGGGGAGGAGGGATTGAGAGTTAGAAGGGGTGAGGTGGAGAGATGGATTGTGGGGAAGGGTGAGAGCGAGATGGAGGGCGAGGGATAGTGTGTGTGTGTGCGTGTGTGTGAGAGAGAGAGGGAGGGAGGGGGGAGGTGGAGAGGGGAGGAGGGAGAGGCCTCAGCCCTGCTCTCTCTTATCTCTTCAGCTTGGTGGAGTTTTAAATTATTCATTCCCTGCTGCTCCCGCCGACTTACACATCTCCATCACACGGCTGCCCGCATCCGCCCGGGGAACAGGCGGTCGCCACGGCAACCTTATCGCAGATCGCAGATTTCGGCTCCAGAAATGAAATAAAAGAGGAAATTGGCTGTATTAGCATAAGAGGAGTCAGCCCGGAGTTGAATACACACATCACCCCCCCTCCTCCTCCTCCTCCTCCACTCACCCCCCCATCCTCCCACCACCACCACCACCACCGCCGCCGCCCCTCCAAAAGCTCACAGCAACACCCCGCCCCTGCCTCCTCTCCTTATCAGCCCTGTCTGATCGCTGCTCTCCCTTTCTATATTTTTTTTTTCTAATTCCACTCTCCCTCACCCACCACCACCGCCGCCGCCACTACCGCTGCTGCTGCCGCCACCGCCACCAACTCACCCTCCAACCGCACACCCCTCTCCCTCCACCGTCGCTCTTTGTTCCTGCTTGCGCTTGGAGAAGAATGGGGTGAGTGGGTGGGAGAGAAAAATAGATGTGGTCGCCGTGACCCCTGACCTTTTCGGAGGGGAGTAAACAATAAGCAATAACCTGGGAGATGTGACTCTGGCAGCACTGCAGCGACTGACTGACAGCGCACTTTATTTCCTGTCCAATAGGACCTTTTTTTCCCTCCTCATCATTTTATTATTGGTGCCCCCCACCCACCACCACCACCAACACCCTCCTCTTCTTTCTTTCTGTCCATCTTTCATTCTCCGTCCAGTCCCCTGGGATCCACCATCTCAATTTTTAGAGTATTGGGCGCTGGTGTCTGACTCTGACCTTAAAGAAGAAAGGTTTGAGATATTTGTTTGGCTTTCAGGTGAATGGATGTAACTTCCAGGCCTCGCCAGTGTAATCACTCTTTGCAAAAAAAAAAAAGGCCCAGGTCCACATTAACATCCTCCGTCAATACATAATCTCCTATAGCCATCAGCAGTCCTCCATCAATGTGAAGCCACAAAGGCCGGGGCACAATGCAAACTCTTTAGGAGACACCCATAAATGTGTTTCCCCCCTTAGCGCCTATTCTGCTGCCACTTAACCATTCGGTAACAAGTCGTCCCCATTTCCCCGCTTCCCCACCCTTCTCTTCCCTCTTGCTCCCTTCTCACCCTCCCTCCCTTCCCTAATTGAAGTTAAACAGCTGAGAAATAGCGACCATGTCCCCCCCAGATGGTTATAAATGTCAACATACGCTCCCTCTTAGATTGACACTTCCCTGGGGAAGAGTGCGTCTGCAAGTGTGTGTTTGTTATGGTAATCATCTTCCTCCCTCTCACATCTTTTGTGCAAATCAAACCAGTAGGGGGGCCAATAAGGGACAATAACGCCCACCGCGCTCGCTGGTGGCACTCTCCATTATCGTCACCATCATTATGGCAACTTAGTTAAACGTTATTTTAAAGACGGCTGTGTTTTCTCTAGATCTCCAATGCCCACAGATTGAAAGAAAGAAGAAAAAAAAAGCATGACTGAATCGATGAGGGATTAACTGCAGCATTCACTTTGTTCACTCACTCAGTCAGCCTCCCCCTCACTCTTCTCACTTCCTTTATTTCTCTTTTTGTTGATCAGAGTGTGCGGCCGCTTCAAAACTCCCAGCTTCACCAGAGGTTTCTGGCCGGGATCCGACCCAACCCGACCCGGTTCTGACCTTTTTTTTCTTTCAAAGGCCATGACAACACAGTCTGACTGAGAGCGCACCGACTACGACATGAATTCACAACCAGTGTTTCAAGTTTACACTTAGCCGAAAGTTTGTCGTTATGCCCAATGAACTGGAATGTAATTTACTTGAAAATCAGTATTTGAAACTGGATGTGAATAAGATGACAGAAAATTAAGTATTTTTTTATTTTACTACTTCAATGTTATTTACTTTTAGTGAAATTGTCTTTGTCCCCACTGAATGTTTTATTGATACAGTATAGGCTACTGTATATCGTTTTAAGATTATCAATTTAAATTATTTCAGCTTTGTTTTTGAGAACCAGGGCTGAATGATATGCAAGAAATAACATTGACAAATTTGAGTCACGATTATAGTGCAAATTTAATGTAACTTTTGCATTTCAATTTGACTAAAAATGAAGACGAGATGATTTTTCTTGGGGTTTATACAAAATAAGCATGTTCTCTAACATCTGTGTGGTATGTTGTTGTGACACATTTTACCTTTTATCAAAGAAATTACAGCTCCTGCGATTTGGATACTGCACTTGGCCGTATTGTAATTTCGATAATAATTTGATTAATTGGGCAGCTCTACTGAGAAATCCTGTTTTTTTTCTCCATCAGCTTGGTATGGACTGGTTCTAATTATTAGGATACTCAGGGGCATCAGTCACTATTCCCGCTGAGAAGAACCATAATTCAGAAAGTTTTACTGTTGTATTCAGAAACAATTAGGCAACAGCAATAGTTGATAAATTCATCTAAACATGAGTAGCACTACTCCAAACTTGAGTTCATTATAAAATGATTTAATCGGCTCTCTCTTTAACTTTTAATGCACTTTTTGTGCAGTTTTAATGGTGAAATTAACCCGACATGGGCTGGGCAAATAATAAATAACCTTACCAATCTAGTCTCTAACAGTCAGTGGTGAGTAGCCATAAAGTACCATCATGCACTTGGAGTAATGATGCACTCACTGGAGAAAACACCACTTAACTTGTCTATTGCCTCCGCCTTGTCTGCCATTTTCTTATATCAAGAACATATCCATGAAGAATTGTGTGATCTAAGTGCTTATGTTATCATAAACTGCATCACAGCTATTACATCTGAAGTGGACAGCACTGACTGGCTTATATCCGCACTAATAAAGAGCCAAAAATGGCAAAGCATTATGTCAACGCTATCCCAAAGGAAAATATTCAGTTGCATGGGAGTCTAATCTGATGCATTTCTCCCACTCTGAGCTCTCTGTCCCAACACACACAACACTGGGTAGGAAACTGTGGAGGAAGAGGATGGGGACATGGCGGCAAAGCTTCAATGCACTCGGACTGTCCACCTCCACTGTCTCTAGAACAAGCCAACATGAACAGAAAAAGGCTCATCGCATTGCTTGAAGGGGGCTGAACTTGGCTGTAGGTCTGTAGTTCACATACACAATGAAGTGATGTTATTGTACGACAAAAACAAACAAGAACTACTGTAGACACCATCGCACAATCTTATCTATTCATTCGAGTCCAAAACGGAGCTTTTGAAGATACAAAAAGTAGCTCCTTTCCCACGAAACAATCCAAATGTCTCTATTCTGCCGCCTTTTGTTCATCCATTCATCTGTTTCATCACAAGCGCCTTAATATTGGAACAATTCTGATTGCTTCTCCAGGCGTTATCTCCTGAAAGGCTTCTTTCCCTTTCGTCCTGCTCTCTAATTCCCGAAACCCTCCTCCTGTGTTTCCCCACTTCGTAGCATCGGGCCTGTTTATTCCCCAAGCTCTTAATCTGTTTTAAGTGGTGAATACTTTGGAACAGTGAAGAAAAAGGCCTTAACATGAAGACAGCCCAGGCATCCTGTGCCATGCTGCTATCCTTGGTGGTCTTCTAAAGCTCCCGCTCCCTCTGTTTCTCCATGTGATTGTGCCTAGTATGGTTGGAGGCTCATCGCAGCCTACATTTGATTTCACATGGGCTATAGAGACACTTAGTGCCTGTGGCTCTGTCCCTCCCACACACAGTCTGCTAGGAAGAGCTGTACCACTCACAATCCGATGTGTAGGTTTGCTGAGAAGCGCCTGTAGTGATGACAGTGTGTCTGTGTATGGAGAGTGTGTGTTTGTGAGAAAGAGAGAGTGTGTGCTCGCTTGTAAAGTGCGCGTGTGCGAGTTCGATGCCAAGACCACACATCCAGTACAGTTTTTGTGGAATCACACACATAGAAATACACAGGATGTCAGCTAGTGGGTTGGTAATAGTAAGTGACAGGGTGAGACGGGAGACAATGATGATCCCTCACCGTCCTAAAATGGATCGGTGCTGCACCCCCCTTCCCACCCCGGTCCAACCCCTCCGTCCCACGCTTGTCCCTGCTCCCTGGCCCTGAGCAGATAACCGCAGCGGGACCGCAACTGGGACGGGGAACGAATCTCAGAGGTGCGTCCCGTAACGGTGACACGCCGCTCTGGCCAAGGAAGTGTGGGCGCAAAGGGGCTGATACCCCACTGGTTTGTGGGTAGAGGCGTCACACTCGGTTCTAGCCGTCGGGGGTCGAGGCAGAAGGGGACGCTGTCTTTTCTTGTCCGTTCGGACGGCGTTGGTCACAGTGGATTTCCAGAGCAGGCTGGGGAGTAGTGCATGGTCCCACACCATGTTAAAGACAGTGGGACGACAGCCATTTGTAGTCCTGTTTGGACAGGCGTCAGTGTGCGGTGGGCTGGTGATATGGACATTGGAACAAAGGGGATTGAGACAAATGTCAACAACAACAACAGCCCAGCTTGTGTTTGATTTGATGTAGTTTGCTTCAAGCCAAAGCAACTGCTTTTATTTTTACAGCATCAAAGAACAAAGCCCAACCAAGATGTCAGATGTAAAGTTCCTCTGCAGAAACAAGAAGACACTGAAACCCACAAAGGGTACTTTCAACTGAAGCTGCAGCTGGTAGAAGTGCAAGACACCAACACCTTTCAGTAGATCAAAATTTAACCTGTAAATTTTGAAATTATTTTGTCAAAGAAGAACAAACCAGATGTAAAATTTGCCTGGATAAACACATATTTTGACAAAAGTTAAAGACAATGAAACCAAGACTCTATGGTTTGTTAGGTGTTATCAAAGACCATGAGCTACCAACATCAACAAACAGCATCAAACATCTGAGATACTTTATTGCAACAAAAATAAAGTATTAATGCTTTAAAAAGCTGTACTTTATGAAGTCAGACATGCCTGAAAATGCACAAAAAGCACACAATTAAAAGGAAAGATAACATTGTGACACCTTTTAAGGCCTTAACTGATTGAGTACGATTAAAACAAGATATGTTCACAAATCACTTCTTCCTTCCTGTGACTGATTCCAAAACTTGAACTTTGCTAATCAGCAAAGACAAGTACCAATTTGGTAAGAGCACATGTAAAAGGAACTACAACTATTGTTATATGGCCTGGCTCAAGTTAAACCCTTGAATGAAGAGAATGGATGCCACGAAAACTCATTTTATTATCTTGTGTTGGGGAAACCCTGACTTTTGAATATGTGGTATCAGATCGGTGCATAGATTTGCAGTGATTCAGCAGTATCGGGAATTTTCCAATGTCGGTATCTGTTTCAGAACATCTCTACTAAAAACGTATTTTTCATGTGTGTAATTTCCAGTTTTCAAGGATAAAGAATAAATCTAATGAATCAAGTATCCCTATAAAAAATTTGTTTTGGATTTAAAATGTTAAATTGACAAGACCGAGTGGTAAGTACTGGGCTGATTGCAATAAGAGAGACATTACAAGATACTCATGAATACAGATTATATGTAGTATCCTCAAGTGTGAGGTAATGCTCTTGGTAATGCCCATGGTTACAGTGTGTGTGTTTGTTGAATGCCCGTCTGTTGCAAGAAAACAAGCGAGCAGGGCCCATAAATCGTGGCGCTATCAGTGGTCCGGTCTCGGCCACCCTTGTGTTCTTTTATTGAATGTTATTGTAGCTGGACGGCCCCATGGTAGATATTTCCTGGTCAGAAATCAAGATCAAAGCTGAGGGGTTGGTGGGAGGAGGCAGGGTGGAGGGAGGGGTGGCTAGAGGAGAGGAGGAGGATGCAAAGGAAACAATGACTGATGGACATTGGAGGAGAGGGGAAGAAGAGGGGATAAGAGTTGGAGTGGGTGGCCACTGGCACTGCTTTAAAGCTCCGGCAAAGAGTGAGTGGTGATATTCGACTTAAAGTGAAAACTGGGGGTGTGAGGAGAGATGTAATGTGGATTTAGGATCATCCTACGATGAAGGATGGAGACAATCTTGCTATCGTTTGCTGCGATTGGTCAGATGAGGGTGTTATTTTTTTTCTTCCCTTTTTCTTCTTGGACAGTGTAGGAGTAAGAAAACACAGCCGAGATCAAAATATCACAACTTCTTCAAGTTACATCCACCAGAGGGAAATTACAAGAGATACAAACTTTATTATGTAAAGATGAAACTGTGTTAGAGGTCTGCGACAGAGTGAGAATTCAGTGGGTGTATGTTTTATATGAATTCTTTTGGACAAGCGTTGAATTCATAAAAGTTCTAAACTCTGTGTGTTTATTTTGCTTTAGTTGTCTTATCATGAGGTACAAACGTTTATATGAGATGTAAAAATATAAATATATATTTAAGATTTTGACCCAGGTTGACCAAAGAAGATCAGGAAGAACATCCAAAATGAAGGTTTTGTGACATTTTCAAATCAGAGAACTCCAGAAAAAACAAACGACAATAATACAAAACCCCCCAAAAGTTAATATAATCTCATTAAAAGATAACATCTTCAGCAGCACAAAGAGACTTGGGTAAACTTTACTACTTAGTACTTAGCATTTTTTGAGAGACTTCCGAAGAATTATTGTCACAATTTAAGCAGAGGAAGACATAAATCAATTTTATGTCACTAGACACTAGATACTAAACTTCCCATAATACAACCTACACTGACTTTGTTAGATAGTTTCTCTTTGGTAAATGCATCTTTCAAGTTCAAGATCCACAGGCCTTTCCCCACAAGTTTAGACTCTTCAAGCCTAAACCAGCGCAACCCTAATGACATCAAGTTCTCTGACACTGCTAGATCACATTTTACTAATGAGTTAAGCCTTTACAGTGCAGAGCATGGATTTTCTCAATTGCATTTATAGTACATGGAAATAGAATCAAAGT
Source organism: Trachurus japonicus (assembly GCF_045865225.1). Lineage (NCBI taxonomy): Eukaryota > Metazoa > Chordata > Actinopteri > Carangiformes > Carangidae > Trachurus > Trachurus japonicus. Next base: position 5,742,920 of record NC_140929.1, read on the forward strand.
AAATCCAGTTTGTTCTCTACTGAGAGTAAACTAGTGAGAGTAGGGGGAAATGGTAACTCAGGAAATCAAATGATTCCTCATTTAGTCCTGAATCCTCTGAATCCCCTCTGATCCACTCTTTCAAGGACTCTCTTAACGGAATCTCTGTTCGCGCACCCTCGCTGTCTTAAACTCGGTACCTTTCAATACAAACAGGATGTAATACATTGTTAGTGAAGCCCAAGTGCATCTACACGTGGGCGTGATTTGTTGGACTTCCCTGTGGCCTCTCTCTCCTTGCCTTTAATTGCTGTGGGGATCGCAGGGCGGCAGGGACAGAATGGACTCCAGAGATTGTGGTTCCACCGCTGCTTCCCAAACTGGCTTTTCTCCCCATGCGTCGGCTCGCCAAGCACTCCCAAATTCCCCCATTTGCCACCCTCTCACCCCACACCTCGCCTGGGTAATGGAATCAAAAACAAGCGCCTCTCTCCAAAGATAGACATTCATTTCCACGAGGAGGCTGGGCTGACTCTGCCGCTCTTTAGTTATAAAGCGTGAATTGGCTGAAAAGGCCGGTACACCCATCATCTGACACCCACGTCTGGTCTTCTTACTTCTCCCCTGGTAATGTCACTCTTCCTTTTACCTCCTATTAAATGTCTTCTCGTTATAGCCCTTCTTTTCTAATCTCCTTGTCATTGGCTTCTTTTACTTTCAATCCTTTTCCACTGGCACCATTTCTTTTCTGTTACTCTTTTCTTTTCCTTCCCTTTCCACTTACTTTATTTCCTTTTCTATCCACTGGTTTCTTCTCCTTTCCACTGAAATGAGTTCCTGTCCTCCCTATTGGCCTCCTCTCCTTTCCACTGGCTTCCTTTCCTTCCTAACTTTCTTTCTATTCCTACCCTTTTATTCCTTACTGATGGCCCTCTTTTCTCCCATTCAGTACTTCCTTTTCCGTCCTTCCAAGTACCTTGCCTGCTCTTCCCTTTCTGCCATCCTCTTCTTTCCACTGCTTTTCCTCTCCTCTCCTCTCCTTTCCTTTCCGCTGGCTTCCTTTACCCCTCCTCTAATCTCTGCAGAGCACTGGGAGCAGATAAGGCTTATTTAGTGTTTGGAGTTTTCCCCTCCGTCCTACTGGCACTAGAACATCTCCTACCAGGCCAAGGTAGATGAGGACAGCTGATACATAGCAGGAAGCTTTTTGTGTATGGAGGATTTGATCTCATCCTGATCCCAAACACAGAAACGCACACTCTTCTTACTCAGACTCACATACACTCGGATCAGACGTGGGCTTCTTTTAGCCCACGGGGCACACGAGGTGAAGTGTTGGCGTGTAGTCCAATTGCATATTTATTACAGAGCTGATCAATATGAAACTGGTCGTCTTTGCTTGAATTGATTCTTGTGACATTTTTGATCAGATTTCACCTGAGGATGTATGCATGTTATTCTTAGTAGCAGCAGCAGCAGCTGTCAAGTCCTATAATGGACTCAGGGCTGTATTAGATGATTATATATTCCCACAAGAAGTTCACAAGAAACTTCCTGGCGATTTCTCAAGCATTTAGTGTTTAGGCTTCATGTTTCATGTTTAGAAATAATAAGATGACAATACTTTCTTGGTGTGAAGGAGTTGCTGGATAATACTGAGAATCAACAGCCATGGTTTACCTTTGGACAATCTGATTTAATATTTTCTTCATTAAACCTTTTTTATTCAAGAAATCATTAATTCAATTTCAGTTTGATCTTTATTAGTTCAAGAAAAACATAAATCCGAGACGATGGTAACACTGAAAGAGACTGCATCAAAAAAAGAAAGAAAGAAAACTACACCAACCAATGTTTCCCAAACTGTCTTGTAAATATTGGATAATTTGATCCAAAAATGTCCGCAGACTATTGTTACCACTTGTCAAAAACCTCTGCCTTTTAATCCCGAATTGACCCCATACAGGTCTAAGATGCACAACGAAGAGTAAAACAGCAGCTGCTCTGGTTACTGTGATTAGAGCAGTGTTTCAGTGATTTGGCAAGATGCTCTGGTGATAAACAAGTGATTATGTACATGATCCACTACAGCCACCACCACCAGCACCACCACCCCTCCTTCATCTGCTCCCTTCTCCTCCCAAAAGCCAACATGTTGGATCTGTGTGTCTCTGATCTGACGCCGCGATTCAGCCGAGGCTCTGGAGCCCGGCTACCTCAGGGAGGTCTACACGGATAAGCATTTAAAAACACTAATCTCCCAATCACTATCGCGCAAAAGATAACCGTCTGCTTGGGCAGTGATCAGCGTGGAGATTATGGATGTGATCTGGATCTGATCACTCCTCCTGGTGATACAGTATCAGATGGGTGTTTCAAATAGATTTCGGGAGTTCTGCTCCAAAACTGAAATTATCCAGCTTGTGAAAAAACAAAAAAACTTAAGCACCATCTCATTGAGAAAAAAGTGAGAATACTGCCCCCTTAATAACTTATCTCTGCAGCACAAAACTCCATCTGCAGAGAGTGATTGATAAAAACATACAAAACAGTATTAGTGGGAGAATGAGTGTTGTATTTTGACTTGGCAAGTGAACAGAAAATTATTGCTTCACGAGTCTTGGTTGCGTAACTATACCATTCTTATTCCTTATCCACTCACTATACCAACTACTTGTCTGGAGTAAACCCTGGACAAGACCTGCCCGGGCGTAATCCTGTACTGATTGAAGGTCCATCACAAGGCAAACAAACATTCATGCTCACATTCACACCAATCGACCTAACCTGCATGTCTTTTGATGGTGGGAATAAGCTGAAGTACTTGGAGGGAAGCCACCCGGCAGGTTAGAACCCAGAACTTCCTGGTTGATGATTTCAAGCACATGCATTAGTCAAAGGTCACCGTTATTGACGCTGTAAATGTGACTTTGCACAGTCAGACAATAGTAAATGGAATTTGTATAAGAGTGGTTTATCATCTCCATCTTGTTTTGTACTTTAACGCACAGCCAGACCACCCACCACCACACATTGTTCTGCTCAGTAAATCTCACATCAAAACTGGAGAACCTGGAGGAACCATAAAGGGAAATATCAACCTTTTTACTGTGAGACAACAATACTAACCACCCTGGTGTGTTCCTGAATATCATATATTTGTCAACATTTAAAGCTCATGTCAGAAGGAGACAACCCTCTATTCAAAATACTAACGGCAGTAAATGAAATGAACAGTGAAATGATGTTTAAACACAAATCTGAACAAATTTCCATGTTATTTTGTGAAAAAAAAGCATGAACTGGGTCTTTTCCTTTAAAAAGGTCAAAGCAAAATTACATCAGTTTGATGTCATTTAGTTTGCTATATGCTATGATTTGTGCCATAAAGGCTCATGTCAGGTGGAGAAATTGATTCGAGGTGTGTTTTTCCTCCTCTACATGCTTGATTCAGTCATTTCTCAGCCCGTCTCTTTGCCATTATAGGTCATGCTGCACTGCTGCTCTGATCCGTACAGTGGATACAGGCGCCTTGTTTTGGTTGGTCCACAGGTAAGCGTCAACCAAGAGAAAGGGCCTTCCAAAAGGGCCTTTCTCATCTTTCTACCTGAGCGTGGCGTAACCGCGGCACAGACAAAACACCAAATCCAAAAGCTGATCGACATCAAAGCCGCCACTCCTCCATCATCCCTCTGTTCTCTGCCATCGCTTCTTTCACGCCCCGTTCCCACAAAGCCGGCTCCACCCAACTGTTTCTTCGTCCTTTCCCTGACCTTGTATAGCTCTTTTTATCCACTGATTATCAACGGCCGTAGCTGTTTTACCACCCCCATCTCTCTCCCTCCCCTCCCCTCCTCATCTTCTCTCGCTTTGCTCATCCCTCTTTTACTCTCAGTGTGTGGGCTGCTGCTCAACAGGAGGTCGTCCACAGGTAACTCGCTGGAGCGGCCCCGCAATGCTAATCCACGGGAAAAGCAGAGGAAGAAGAAAGAGGAGAGAAGTAGAAGAGAGGAAATGGGATTAGGGTGGGGTTTGTGGGTCTAACAACACCGACACCACAGCCGCCGCCGCCATCATCATCACCATCATCATCATCGCAGCCTTAATCAAGCCCAGTTACATCTCAAACCAGCCTTGAATGTTTGCCGCTCGTAATAATGTGCACCTTCTGTCTAATTTGGCCATTATTCAGGCCTGTCAGACCGCAATTATTTAGAGCTTATCTCTCTCGCACACGAGATGACGCGTTTGTCACGCTTTTGGTCCACGCACAAACACACACCACCAACACACACAGGCATACACACATACACACACACAGGGCAGGCAAGGCGCTTTAGAAATTCCATTGATGACTGCCTGCGATATCAACGCACCCCCTCACACACACACACACACACACACCTCCTCTCTCCCCCCCTGCCCTCATCATTACTGCATTGATTACCTTGGTTGGCTTATCATCTACACATATTCAATCTCATCAGGAGGAGCCACACACATGCACGCCGCATATTGTTTACGCACAGATAGAGATTGCATTGTTGTTTATCCCCGGAGTTTGTTTATTCTATTGGCTGATTTGTGTTTAGTAATGTCATCTATCCCCCCCTCTGGACTTGGAGCCAAGCAGTGGAAAAGAAAAAAGGAACACAATCTCTCCATTCAGATTGGCTGAGAATAGGACGCATGATATTGGGTTTCTATGATCTTTTGTGAGCCGTAATTTGATGCCACGCAAAGTGTTTAGCGGAACAAATATAGAAACGTTGTTAAATTATATCATAAATTAGTGATCAGGAGGAAGCGACAGAGGGAGGGAGACGCAGATATGTATGTATTTACTGCAGTGATTGGGTTACATTCGCCATAACAAGACCAATGTTCCACATAGTGAGTTTTTTTTTTCCTCCTGACATCCCAATTTAGTAAGTGTTATTTGGAGAACAAACCAGCCATGTAAAGTACAGAAGTTGGAGTAATGATGTTTTTTAGGCAATAAAGCCAATGGATGTGGCTGTCATTAAAGCATCTTTACAATTGCAAAACAATTCTTATCAACTGGGAAATGCTACATTTTCCGAGGATGAGGAAATGAGGCAGTGAACAAAACTAGCCATCAGATAGCGCGCCTCCTTAATTCTCTCATCCCCTGTTAAATAATATCATTATCATTGCCTAATGACGATGGTGCAGCAGTGCTTATGGAATAAGCCGATTAGGACAGAGACAAACAGCATGGGGCCAGGAAGCACGGCGAGGCCATTTACCACTTCATACAGGACAAATGAGTGTGTCCCTACCATCTTTCCTTCTCTCATTCCCTTTTTCAATCTCCCACCCCCTCCCTCCCTCCCTCCCTCCCTCCACACACACTCCGCTTCCATCTATTTCATTTCTTCCTCTTTTTTTTTTTTAACACCAGGCCATCATGAAGTATTTGATTTCCTCTCCTCCCTCCTCTGCCTCCTTCCCTCTCTCCCTTCCACCTCCTCCTCCTCCTCCTCTCCCACCACCACCGCCACCGCCGCCGCCGCCCCCTTCTCCTTTGTGCGGAGGTAATCGTAGATGCAAAGGGAAGGGGGCCGCGGGGCTCTTATCAGCCCATAACATCTGTTGGCGTGTCAGGTGATGAGATGGAGCGCTCGCGGCCTGCCGGCGGCCTGGACGGCTCCTTTAATGCAGAGAGGGGAGTGTGCAAACAAACAGCGGCTGATAGGGTCTATGCTTGTCACAATCGCTCAGGACCATGATCTATCTTCCCCCTGCCTTTTCGCTCTCTCTCTTTCTTTCCCCTCTCTCCCTCTCTGTCTCCATCTTCCCCTCTCTCCTATACTTGAGTGCCCATGTTCTTCTTCACTTTCCCCAAAGACCTTTTCCCTGGCTCTTTAACTGCACCCCTGTTTCTGTTTTAAATCAAATCCCTCCCTCCAAATGTTCATTAACTTTCTATCATTTAGCCTTTTTTTTAATGTTTGTGTCTTTGTTATGGATGTGTGCGTTCAGGTTGTAATGGTTTTCGGGAGCCTGGCAAAAGCCAGAGCGGAAAAGGAAGTGGATGTCTGACAGTGAGATGTAGTAGATAAGATGGTCAGGGGGAGTATCAGTGTAGACTTACAGTAGCCTTATCAGGAGCTGTGTGCATGCTCAAAGAAAATGTTTCGGCCTTATCAACATGCTCATTTCCACAATCATCAGCAAGCATCAACAGTGCCAGCACCATCACTGGGAGCACCGTCATTATCATCATCAACATCATCATCATCATCATCATCATCGTATCCATCATCATCAGTGTCATTATTAACAGTATTGGCTTTGTGATGAGGAAAACCATCAGGATCATTATCATCATTATCAAGGTCATACATTTTCCCATCGTTTCTGCTCGATCTGAGTCCACACACTCCACAAACCTCCTGACTGTTTCTGAGACTGAGGAGCTGCAGAAATATTAAATCACAGCTTGGGTATGGTTCATTTATTATAAATTCTAAAGACGGAGACATGCAAAATATGAAACTAAAGGTCACTAGTGCAACAACTCTGCTATTTGAACACAATGTACTATATTATTTATAGACTAGGATATGATTTGAAAATGTTAAATGCCTCTGTTTACATTTTTATTTTGTTGTTATGGCATTACAATAGCGGTGTATTTGTCAGACACTCTGCCCTGCTTTTGTCTTTGTGATAAGGTGTACAGCAGTGCGTGGGTTATGTCATTAAAAACAACAATACCATTTTTGATTGGTTCATCAGCACATCACTGAATTTACTGCAAACCGACTGCTGCACACAAGTCCTGATGTCCTTCAATGCTGTCAACCGAGTCAGGGTCGCAGGGGTCTGATGCCTCTCCCAGCATGCAGTGGGTGTGGCGCCACACAGGCTGACGGTATTATACATGGCCAACACACAGAAATGAACAGTTATATATGTTTAAAGTCACTAATTCAGTTCAAAGATGTCACAGCAGCACCATCAGGCCTTTATGTAGTGTCTCCCTGGAAATGTGATTTGAGGACTTTGTGAGGCTTCATTTCCGATTTAGACATTTCACATGAACAAAACTGTGTGTGAAGGATTCAAAATGTGGGACATTCTCACAGGTCTTAAAATATAACATGTGGGTAATCTTCTATTTAAAAAAAAAAATCAAGTTGTGTCATTTATATGAACACACACACATTAATTATGGCTGGTTAGCTGAGCTCATCAGGTTAAATTTGTCACATTACCTTGTCGAGCTTCAAAACATCTGTTTATCACTTGTCCAGTTTAAAAAATAAAACACTTAAGTGCACTGTTTCTTTATAGCAGCTGATATGAAAGACCACATTGTCAAAAAAAAAACACAGTGAAAACTACAATTCTTCCACTAAGCCACAGTGTATTTCGAAACAAAAATGATAACTGAATCAAATTGCAACTTTAACCCACAGCCGGCAGAAACCCTTTGCTCTCTATCCCATCCCAAACCAAATAGGATTTCATCCCCATGTCTAAGTGCTTTGCAGGGACTACATCAGCCCTCTGTGCCGAACTGTACTGCTTCGTCTGAAGCTACACAACTATAATGTCATTGTCAGATGGCTTGTGGCAGCAAGATCAATAGTTAGTAATTCCTAGGCTGGGGGTCTGAGAGTCCTCGCCCTGCCCTCTCTGTCTGTCCCCCCCCAAGCTAGAATGTCCTCTAATGGAGCAGGCCAGATCTAATCACGGCAGTAATTGAAGTTTACTTTGAAGCTTTCAATCTAGGAGAATATTTAAAGACAAAGCCACCATGAAACACTATCTACTGTCCCAGGCCTGATGTGATCTGGATCTAGTGGCCTCTTCAATAATAGATGAGAGTCTCAAACATACTTTTATCCCTCCTATCGTCACGTTTGTGCATCAGATTTAACGTGATTCAAGATTCAAGGGCCTGGCCATCGGAAGCTTTTTGAAGGCCGATGCTAATGCGGATGTTATAGTTTAAGAGTAATGGTTTGTAGATATATGAATACTGTTTAACCTCTTCAGGGTCAGTGAATCGGTTTGTGGACAAGCAAATAAATAAAAACTAATACGATCATTTGGGGTAATGGATATGTTGCTACAATCATTGCCTGACAAATGTCTGACATTAAATACTGCATCGTTAGTTCATAAAGCACTGGAAAAATGTGGACGTGGACATAATGGCAGTGTCAATGAACAACAACACAAACAGACAGCGTCAATGTCAAAGATGAAGGAACTTTCTAGGCATAACTAAAGCAACAAATTGCATACAACTCCTCCTTTGGTGCTATAATTTGCAGATGCAGACGTCTCCAGCCTCATCAGTGCATTCATTCACAGTTGTCACACAATTTATGGAGGTTACAGGTGGAGGTGATGATATGCAGCATGGACAGCAGCACAAGTTTGCAAGGATTCAACCACACTGACCACAGTGCAAGGCAACGACACAAAAGCATCATCCAACAATTAATACCAAATGCAATAAAAACACACACACACACCCACACATAAATAGACGGCAGCAGCACAGCAGCAGGAATTATCAGCTAGCAGATGCCAAAACAACTACAAGCAGATCTGTGACACAGCAATAAAACTGCCACAAGCCTCGGCAGCATCATAGCGTGCTAATATTATTAAGCACACAAACACAAACTGAACAGGCCAGAAGAAAACCCACACATGTACACACACTCACACAGAAGATGAATTGGAGAAGCAGCACTTGCCTTGGCAAAGTGAGGCAGTGACTGGTAATAAAAGTGACAAGTGAAGCCTTAGAGGAAGAGCCAGTGTGGTGTCAAGCATGGGCTGAATCATTTGGACATAATTTTACCATTTTACAAACACAGCCTAAATTGTAACATATCCCTTAAATTACACTCCAAGCCTGTAGAGAATACAAATACACAACATTCAAGGTGTTCAAAGCACATAACTGTCCATAATTTGTGATGTTTTTAACTACTTGTCCATTCTGGCTGCTTCACATACAGGACATGTTCCTTAATGCGTTTGAATCCAATAAGTCTCAGAGTTTTTAGGCTTAAAATATTGATGACATGTTTAACCGCTTCAAAAAGAGATTCTCATCACTTACCGTCAATCTCAAAAAACTATAATTGAGGCTAGAAGAGCATGTTTGAAGGTTAAAAGACCGTCACAAAGTTGAAAAGTGCAGCACAAACACAATTATTTTTCCACAAAGCATTACTGAAGGAGGCAGAGTTACACTGTATGAGCAGCAGCATTATCAACAAGTGTTTGAGTTTGAGAATGACAGCATCAGCCAGTGCACAAAGCACACAAAGCACACTGCGCGATGCATAAATCAACAGTATGAAAGCATCATAGTGCACATGACAAACAGACAATAATGCAATACATTATAATTATTTACAATAAACAGCAGCAGCCAGACAAAAGTAAAACACAAAAGCAGACACTAGCATCAGCAGCTTCGTAGCAATTTGCAACACAAACCAGCACAACTGAGCAGCACCACATGAAACACATACAGTATGAATGGTAGAAAAAAGCAGCACTTACCTTGCTGAAGTGAAGCAGTGGTTCCCCCGACACCTCGAACACACACATGGGCCTCAAGCTTGAAGGGAGCATTTGAGTCCCAGATGTTAAGAACCACTGATAAGCAGCAGGTGAACACCAGCACATGGATATGAGTGTATGGTTGGCAGTGAGTGTGAGTGAATGTAGAAGTAGTGCAAACCACAGAGTAGCTCTTCAGCAATGGCATGCTATGTTTGTGTATGGCAGAAGAGTGGCCGTATTTACATAAAAAAAAAAAAACCACAACAAAACAGCACACAACCTGCAGCAAAACCATTTCAACTCATCATACACTCAAACATGATGATTATTCATACTGACCCTTTAAATCGACAGCTTGACATGAAGCACAAGATTACAAGAGATGTCATTTATTATGCACCAATGTACATTAAACTTAAATATTGTTCCATCAACAAGTAGCCTTCATCAGAAGATTTTTTAAAAAAAAGCCACAACCAAGAGAAACACAAGAGATTAGCCTAATCCACAAGAAACAGCAATGGAAATGCCACTAAAAGCAACATGCTAACACAGCAAATGCAGAAATAAGCAACCAGCCAAGGCCAAGATATCAACAGCAGCAAGCAGCTAGCTTGGACACAACACACAGCAACATTAGCAGCTGTTAGCCAAACACACAGAGAGCAGCTAAACAGAGCAAAACACATCAACTCCCAACATAAATGTTAGCAACCAGTTAGACAGCAGATTGATGTGATGGACAAAGTGCACCAAAACCAATTCAACTCATTACACTCAAACATGATGGATATTTAGAATAGCATTATGACAATTTAAATCAACAGCTTGACATGAAGCTACAACCAAGACAAAAACAAGAGATAAATCCACAAGAAACTGCCAACATAGCAAAAGCAGAAATTAGCAACCAACCAAGGCCAACGGCAGGGCCTAGCATTAGCAGCTGTTAGCCAAACACACAGGAGCAGCTAAACAGAGCAAAACACACAAACTCCCAGCACAAATGTAAGCAAAAGCTGCACTTACTTTGCTGAAGTGAAGCACATCTTGGCGTGGAAAATCTTCGTGGGACCCAAAGTACAACTCGTAGGACAGCAGACTAATGTGATGGACAGACAGGGCCCGACTCCTCCTCACAGACGTTCTGAAGGGTTAGCTTCTTCTCCTTCTTCGTCTTCTCCTTTTTATCTTTTGATACTGCTCCCTAGCATGTAAGCTTGAATGTCGCTCGCAAACGTAGGCTTAATTCTGTCGACGTTAATTTTTTTTTTTTTTTCTCCACTGGTAGTCAGTCAGCCGTTACCCCGTCACAGCACGGGGACAGGTGCGCACGGACGCTTCGTCGATCAAAGCGGCAGGCGGGGCTTTCAGAACGTTTAAAAAAGCCCGCCAACGCGAACGTTGTCATGTGACCCCCGCTTCCGTCTAAATAGAGTTAGCAAAGATATTCAATAAATGGATTTATTATAATTTATAAACCTCTTTGGAGTTAGTATGATATTAAATGGCCGTTTGTAGGCTACCTATATTTCAATAGAGATTTTTATTTGTTTTTTTGATTAGAAATTTTAATGAAAGAAAAAGAGACTAATGTGGATATTGTGTTCATTTTAATAGCTTTTAACACCTTGCCAGGAGGACTACAGTCGGAAACTAGCCGTTGGCTAACACTGGCAACTTTACCTTTTATTATGTTCATTAAAGTGCATTGTCCTCCTTAAATAAATAAATAAAAAACAGAGGCGATTTTAAAGCAGTAGTTAGATTAATAATTCAATTGGATTAATAAAAGCTACAGAAAAATTATTTTCATGAAAGTCAAATTATTGATGTTTTCATATAGGCTATTGTGGAGAATATCAAGCCCCATATGTTTGATTTGGTGCTTTATAGCCTAATAAGTTTTATGAGATTCTGTTGTAGTAAAAAAAAAAAAAAAAAAGTTTCAGTTGTTATGGTGACCTTGTGATGCTGACCCTGTAACTGCTTCCTTCAGTGCCTCCTGTTCAGTTATGGCCAGTGACCTTTGTTACATGTTGTAACCTTGTCTTGCAGTCAAATCTTTCTGTCAAATAAAGACACAATTTTTCAGCAAAATATGATGAATTTGTTCCATTGTTGTCGTTTTTGGAAAAAAAAAACTGTTGTCACCTCAGTTTAATAGCGCTATTTTTGTGGGGGGAAAAAAATAGGACAGGTCTGTAAATGACTGCAATTTTATCAGTTCAACAAGTTATAATCCTTCAAATGTGACTGTAAACGTGCAGAACTTTGGCTTTAACAGTAGCCTACTTTGACTCCTGTTAATTGGCTAAGTTGTGTCTAATCAGTGTGCTGTGGTGGCAGATGCAGGTTTGTGTCAGTGGTTGCAGTTGCGTCGGTGGCATCTGTCCTGGCAGTGGCTCTCTGATTGATAGGCCTGAGCACAGAGGGGCAGTGGGAGATGAAGAGAGGTCTGATAGCGGGCCGCTAGATACTCCCTGATTCACTGTGTGTCAGATACTGATAACACCGAGACTCGGAGAGAGAAAGGCAGAGAGAGTCTGTGAGGGAAGCAGGAAGAGAAATAAGGGCATAAATGAATACTTGGAAGGGGAGAGGAAGGAAGGAAGAGAGAGAGTGGGGGTGAAGAGAGAGAGAGAGAGAGATGCTTTAGATGTCACGTCTGTAGACAGTGTGGAGTATGGGATTGTGGCCGGCAGCTTATTTCATCACACTGACAAATCGAGGTGTGAGGCCCATTGCTCTCGACTTCACGTTGTCAGGGGGACAAGCCTCCTCACAACATGATCTTCCTCCTTCGTCTCTCCTTTTCGACTCTCCATCACTCTTTCTCATCTGTTTTTCCCTCTCCGTCTCTGTAAGTGTGTGCGAGCGTGTGTGTGTGTAGCCTATGTGTGTGTGTGTCCTTGTCCTGGTTTTTATTAATAACTATCTGTGGGAGATGAAATAAAGGCAGTGTGTTTTTTATGTGGCTGGCGTTGTCACAGCGCTGTCATTGTAATGTATGTCTTCCGATAGCACTTTGAGGGGAAAAAAATGGAGTGCACCTTCCTCTCCTCTTTCTGCAGCTTCAGTGTATCAATAGCATCACTCACATCCCCCCCCACACCCCCATCCCCACCCCCACACACACTTTCTTCTTTCTCTCTCTCTCTTCTGTCGCAATCTATCCACTTTCCCATTTTTTTTTCTCAGATGCCCCAACCTTATCTATCCATTTTATCTCCCTCCAGTTTTCGGCGCCATTTCTCCTCTTCTTCGCCTGTCGCTCATCCTGGTGTCACCAGGTTTTCTGTCGCCGAGGGGGGAGGAAGGCAGGCGGAAGGTTTCGAGAGAGAGAGCCAACCGACTCAGTCAGGAGGTCAGCGATGACACACGTGTGCACACAGATGTACCGTCGTCTACACACACCGCCGCCTGATGGTCACGAGTCATTTGGTTTTGAAAAAAGAGTTGAATATTTTGGACACATACCTGTCCATCAGGACGGCGATGGCGCTCAGACGTCTGACTGATGCTCTGAATGCATGAGGCAGCATTCCCCGGATGGCTGCCATAGCTGAGGGGGTCACATGCTCGTCAGACACACGCAACACCTGCAGGAAGTACAGTAGCCTACATACAAGGGACGTGACCTGGTGGGTTCAGCCTCATGACTCTGACTTTACCCGTGTGTCATCAGCTCGACCCCTGCCTGACTCGCCCCCGTCTGGCTGAGGTGTCTGTCTGCGCCATTGTTGCGTGCGTTATTTTTTTCCGATTTGTGTGCACATCTACAGTATCTTCCTCCAACAAAGTCATTTCCAGCAAATGCTGAATTTCCCGTAGCGTAACTCAGCACTTCAGCATTTTGAATTCATGACATTATTACCACAATCACTTTTTAAGGCACGAGCACAGGCAGGTTCAACTCCAATAAAAAATCTGCCAGTGGTCTAAACCTGCATCACAGACAGATTTTTTTTTTTTTTTTTGAAGGCACAAATCATGACCAGAAAATTTTAATTCAAAGTCACAAATTAAAAGTTCATAATAAAAAAAGTAATAATAAGTCATTCAGGACATTCATGTGAACAAATTATTCAAAATATTATCCCAGGTGCCCTCTGGGATTTATACATTATAAAAAAAACACAGGAAATTGGGCCTATTTTTGCCCAATAACTATTTCTACTAAGTTAGTTAATTAACAGTTTGTGTGTTTCTTTTTTTTAAAGTTTGAAATTCAAATTCCCAACCCGGCACAAAGGGGTGACACCTGTCCCAGGAGCCCGAACAGACACTTTCACTGACAGACAGAGGCCCCAACATTTGAAATTGGTTTGTTGTAATATGATTAGTTGTGAGTTTTTTTTTTATATAATATCAATCAATAACGGCCAATATGTAACAAAATGTTAAGGTCTCTTGTCTTTTCATTTGATCTTGAGGCCGTTTCCGACAAAACATTGTTATAGTTTTGGGCTATTGTTAATATTTCAGTTAAAAATGTCCACAAAATGGGGGGTACTCAGTGTCAAACGAGTGGTTATGAGCACGTCCCATGTTGGCAATGTCCAATGTAATGATCTCCAGATCGAATCCCAACTGTGCTGATATGCACTGCATGTCATATCCCCAGTCTCTCTCCACTGTCCTGTCAAATAAAAGCAAAAAAGCCCAAAGAATATCTCTAAAAAAAAAGAAAGGAATAGAAAATGTCCACAAAATAACACAGGGACAAAGGAGAGACACCGGCAAAACATCTGGAGAAGGTGGAACAAGGTCAATGGTGGAGAAAGACAAGCAGCAGACATGCGAACATATTTTTGGGGTGTTTATTAGAAATGTTCAGAAACACTATCCTCTCTGAGATACTGTATAGGCCGCTGCAGTGTTACTGACCCTGCTCTCAGCTGTTTACTCTAAACACACCAAGGTATCACTGTCAACACATTATAGTTACACTGATGTTTACAAATTCAGATTGATGTGAGCAGAGGAAACAACAGTTTAATGGTTAATTCTGCTGTCAAGATGATTGAAGCAGACAAATTGTCCTCCAGATCTTTCCCTTTTATTATTTCTCTCCTGACTTTGGAGTCGACACCTGAGCGTTAAAGCCTCACACAGCTTCTGTCACACGGGAAGAAAAGGCGGCTCTGAGGTTTGTGTCGTCGCATTAGAGATACTGTTGAAATTACATCTAATGACAAACCAGCTGAGATTATGATTTTCTATGTCTCATTCAGCAGCCATTGTGCAGAGCTTAGCTGCTGCATGGACTTTACAATGATACTGAATTTTCTCTTCTTAAAAAAAAATCTACTTTAGTAATCATTATATGGACTGAGATACACACAGGGGGATTTCAGGATGTGCATTCATCTCCTGCTTAAACCACTTAATATCCTTACCACTTCAATTGGTCTACTGTTGAATGGCTCCGTTTTGTCGCCATACTGGGCCTCTGTTTATGTACTGTATGTGAATTTATAGGTGTGATCCTTCTTCTTTTATCACGCTTTTATTTGATGATTGATCAATTCTACACCGGCTGCTGCCTGTATGGGAGGCCTTCAACCGAACACTTTACTTCAAACTAGGTTGAATTTCTTTGTTTCTGATGCATAATCCTGCTGTTGCAATGACAAAGATTAAAATAAAGATAGTTATATATGATGCAAATGTCTGAAAATCTCCTTTTCTCTGGAATGTGTTTCAAACATTGAATACACTACCTTCAGAGTTTAAAATATCTTGGTTTTTTGAGGGATTTCGATTGGAAAGATGAGCAAAAATCGATTCATGGTTTGTAATTGGGATCCTCAATCCTTGAAAAATTGGTACCGGCTTTTAAAGGGACAACGAGGAGTTTCTCCATCGGCAGAACGAAAAATTCCGCAACAATAAAAAAGTCTCATATTAATGTGGATGAATCTACTGTACGTTACCCACACTTGTTAATGGGCCCTTTTTCGATAAATATATCGTTTTGTCTCTATCGTTGTTTTGTTATTATTAGTGGTGGCGGAGATGCTGGTCGAGTCGACCAGCGTTTCCTTACTTTCGGTTTTGCGGCGAGTCATGAGAATAACGCCACCGAATCGCCGTTTATGGTCAGAACTACGACAGTATCTGATCGTCTTCGAACCTCTGACTTTAATTCTTGATGAATGAAAACATTAGTCTGTCTTGCGCCGGTCAAAGAAATTTCACGATGCGCGCGGAGTCTCATAAATGTAGTGTGAAAACACTTTGCTTTTCCAAAACTCCTCGTTGTCCCTTTAAAAAAACTCATTCAGATTGAATTCTGCCAACGACAATTGGTTGCGACCTCTGTACCAGTGCTAAGCTCCCAGTATAGGACCAGTTTGGCAGGTGAGAGTAAGTACAGTATAGTGGTCTATTCTACAGGGTGGTGGTGGTGGTGGGGGGGTTTGAAGAACAGAGGATGTGCTCAGTGTTTAGCATCGATCAGCAGGAGATGGAGGTCTGACTCCCAGCCCGGTGTTGTGTTGGTCTGCCCTAATTGATGTAATGAATGTGATTAGGTGCTATCTGAGGGATCGCAGAGCCTGGCCCTCCGCCCTTTTTTTTTTTCCCCCCCCTTATCTCCCGATGCTTCCTGGGCCCAACTGAGTGGACCAATAATGCATCAGAATGGGGGGGTAGGGATGGGGTAGGTGGGGTGGATTAATGCGGGTCCAAAGATGGAGGAGTTATAGACTCTCATCCCAAACGTACACGGTGACCAGACAGAAGAACACGCATGTGGCTCATTCACAAAGGTGCATAGAGTTCATGTTCATTCATGGATGATTGTAGATTTTGAATGTTGTATAAATTGTTATATTTTTCTTTATGTTACATATTCAAAGGTGCTATTATCCTCTAATATTATCTGACTTGTATCACTTGTGTCAGTCCACTGTGTTGGTGGTGGCGGCAAGGTGAACCGAGAAGAGACAGAAGACTGAACATGTGAAGTATTCAGCAGCGCAACACTGACATCGTGTGGATGGATGTGGAAACACAGGAGATCACTGATCACTGTGTGTTTCCATCTGAACTGGCTTCATCTCACTTAAGGGGAATAATTCCACAATTATCAACATGTACTGATTAAAAAACATCTAGTTTAATCAGCAGGAAGATTCCCCACATCAAATAATATAAATTAGAAGCCTTTTATGATTCTATAATATCTTTACATTGTGGATTCATGCTGCTTACACATAAATAAACAGTACAGTTAATGCCAAGCCTACACCCTTTGGAGGGATTCATGATGATAATGATGTCACAAATATCTGGTAAATATCAGTTACCAAACGACCATCTGAATGAACCATTACCACATCTGGCCTGCACACAACGGCTGCATTTCTGCATCATAGTTTATCAACCTTGTGCATTTTTCATCAAGGTTTGACAAGCAATGGATTCAATTCAGTACAACTTTATTTATCCCTGCAAGAGCAACTGTTTGCAGAAGGTCACAAGTCAAGACTCAAATCAGATGATGTATTTCGTCTTGAAAGAACTACAGAGACAGAAAAGCATGGCTGAGCGACTAAACATGCAAATGCAAGAAAAACTGTTTGAATAAACCTTTAGAAACTTGCATCACAGTTACTGGCAAATATATGATAATGTACATTTTCTATAGAGGAACAACACTAAAGCATCAGTGCCGCAGGAGACCTTGGAGTATTAAACTAAACCTATTCAATAAGACAAGGACATCAGGTAAAGAAGTTGAATATTATTCAGTGATACCAAATCTATAAGGTGTCAATAGTCTAGATTGAAATCAGTCAGTATCAGTCCATGTTCCAGTTCTCCCTCCAGCTGTTATGAGATATATCTGGACCATGCTAAATAGACACAAGCAGGAACAGATATTCGACGGATGGATGGATAATTCTTAATAAGTATATGTATTCTGCTTGTACAGCGCAGAGAAAATCTTAACAGCCCAAGGGCCTCATTAATAAAAATGGCTTCATTTAAATTTCAATTTCAATTTTCTTCTCAAAATAAGCTTTCTAATTATGGAGGCGACACCTGGTCGATACAGTTACTCAGTTTCCATCAATAAATTATATATTCATCAGAAATCTGAACGTAGGAGTTTGTCCCTCAGTCCCTCATCACACAGGTTCAAACGCCATTGATCAAGTCTTTTCTCTTTTTTTCCCCCTTTACTGCTCAGCCATGTGCTCTGCATACATTGTGCAGGCTTCATTATAGGCTATTTTTTTTTTTTTTTACCCAAGCTGCTGTAGTTAAAATCTGACATTCACCTGCATATATAAGACTGGACAAACTACTGTAAATATACTTTGAATTTATATTACAGGCATGAATTGTCTGGGTTACATCATATTCTCACTTGATCTTTGGCCCCTGACTGAGTTCAGAAACAGAAGGAGAGGAAAATGTTTTTGCACCAGAGCATCTAATAAGATCATCTGGGACAGAACCATCTTGTGGATTCATTGATGGAAAAATCCTGACTGTTAATATTTAACAACAGACAGGCAGGCAGATTCTGCCCCTCTGTGGTTACATCAATTATCTCCTCTCTATAGTCCACCTGCTTTTTTTTATTATCACTTACATGCTACATTCACCCTATAGAGGGCAGTGTGACACAACAAATAGACTCACACCCTGCATCTGTCCTCTTTCTAACCCAGAGTATGGACAAAGAGTATTATCGTGTCAATGAATAAATGAGATTTAACCTTCATTTTACTCAATAGATAACAAAAGCACAGTCAGTGAACTCTCCTTGAATGTCTCTTTTACCCATTTGAAAGGAGCAGACTGGAATAAAACCAGCGAAAGCCGTGAACATATACTCTACAGATGTTCAATATCCTATATCATTGGTTTCTTGGTCACATGTGTAATTTCCCTGAGCCGGAGTTGATCGACCGAGGCTGTTACAGCTGATTACAGCTTTCATGCACATTGATCATAAGCCGCCACACAATGTGGTGGTTCTATTAATTACAGCAAACGCTGCCGAGCCTTCAAATCATCAGAGGCCACTGCCAATCACTGAAATAACTCTGTGCTATTAAGCTCAGTGTAAGGTGAAGGTTTCTGTCTGCCTCAGAATTCAGTAAGCTCTCAAGAGGAGTAGAAACTCTGCATCTGATAAAACAGCATGTGCAAGATTTTCAGTTTATGAAGGAAATAAAAATCAAATAGACTAACAACTTAAGGCTCACTTGAACATTACAGAGGCAGTCAGAAAACCTCAATATAATTTGCATTCCTTACAAGTATCTTTTTTTTCATATTAGCTGACACGAAAAGCATCGTAAATTGGGATTAAACTGATAAAGCATTGATTTATTTCTGCAGAAAAATGAAGAGCAGATGCCAACAGAGGACAGAGCAGATAGAATGACATTTCCCCAATAATTAAATCAGTTACACTTTGAGTTAAATGTTTGTGTTTTTATTTTTATAACCGGCATGAGGACATGGGTGATGAAATGTGAGCCCTTTATTATCATTCTGAATTGGATGGTCCAAATTGAAAAGGGGTGATTACAGATAGACAACACATAACCCAGCCTTTATGACACATAAAACCAGTGGTTGGGTGTAAAGTCTGGATAGAAAATGTGACTCCACAACAGCTTCTTTTTTGATGAGACTGCAGTGTCTGGTTGTCGTGATGCTTTTTCCATTATGTTTCTTTGACACGAGGATTGTAATCCTTCCCTCACACCTGCATCCACCTCTAAACTTGCTGCCTCTGCACCCAAAAACCAGTCTCTTGGAGGTTGTTTCCCACTGCCGGCCATAAGATAAGAGGAGGACTGCTCGAGTTTACAGCGGATCAGATTAGTGGCCCAGTCACGTAAGCTGTGCAGCCTTTACTTTACTTTACTTTGTGTATTTTTCCTTCTCCAGGACTCATTGTCTCCGTGTTGCTAACTGTTAGCCTGTGTGTTGACCCGGTAAAAAGTGGTTGTGCTGCACCTGTCTTGCCTCCTGGTTCTGCTTTTTTGTGGACTCATTTTGACATGAGCAATTATATAAATGTCAGAAATTCAGAGCATGAGTTTGACTTTTGAATAAGCAAAATTTCAAGTCTCCTTGAAACCAATTCTATTCAGATGAGCCAAATGAAGGCAAAACAGCACTCAATGGGTATAATAATGATAATATGAAAACTTGAATCATCCAATAGTTCAATTTAAACTCTGTTGAATTGTTATCTTATAACTTTTGAGGACATTAAGGGGAATAAAAGGGCATTGTGAGTGTTCATAACTTATTAGCACCATCTAGTGGTATAGGACTATATATAACATTCACTTGATAAAGATGTTCCACATTAGAGGGGGACAGTGTGCTTTTCCATATATTGTGTATTCTACCACGTCCCCCTTTAAGGACGAGGGAAGATTCTCTGCTAATGGTGTGATAAATTAATCCACAAAAGCAGACAGGTAAAAGCAGTAACAGAGCCGATACCGGCAACAATGTGTCTGTCTGGACTGATGTCTGAGGCTTTTATGTATCTCTGGTAATGGGTAAAAAAAGAAAGAGAAGTGATAATGGGGTGTTTGACTCTGAGAAAGTAAAAAACTTTCCTCCGGAGGCTTCACCTCTCTGTAAAAGATGATCAAGGATGTCGTGAATTATCCACTTGAAAGCCAGAGTTGGGCGCCCATGGGTTCATTGTGTTAGAAATATTGTCATAAGGTTGTCTTCAACTTTCATTTGCATAATCAACTTAATTCATGACCTGTGATGATCCATGAGGATAATAGATTCACAGTGAGTCCTATAGGGCAGAGCTTTTTTCCCCTTCTTCTCATTCTTACTTTGTCTCCTTGTCTACAACACGTCTCCAATGAATTACTCAGGTCTCTTTAAACACACTTTTGCTTCTAAAGGTCTATTATTGTCTCAGACACATAATGCAGAGTGAGATGAATGAAGACATTGATCCGCCAGTGATTTAAAGACATGCTGCAGTCACATCACATTTTTCATCATTTACTTTCTTTTTTTGTGCCATTTTTTCTTCTTTATTGTTTTTTTTTTAGTTTGAAAGATTTAAAAAAGATCTGCTGCTTTATTTTAGCTGCTCTGAACTGTTCAGTTTTGATGGCTCAAGTCGATAAAACACTAGAAATAAGGTCGGAGTTCGTTCGCATCAAAAATCTTCATTATGATGTTGTGGAAAAGTCAGACATGCAGCAGTTTCATACATTGCCTCACAAACTGAAGCAACATGCACAGTAACAGCAGTAATACTGGGTTTTATTTTTTTGTGCGGCTTGGACACAGCATGACCCTTTGACAGGGCTCGTGTGGCAGCATGAGAATCAGAGTGAGAGGAGTCCCATTAATGAGGCAAGGTGAGGGATGGGATGAGGCCGAAAGACAGATGCAGTGGAGGGAGGTGTCAATGAGCTGGAAGGAAAGAACAGAATTCATGTTGGACGCTGAGCTGTCGATAGACACCTCAGACAAGCAGTTGTCCAGCCTCTGCGCCGGCATAACAAGCTGTGGAGCCTCAACCCCTTCCCCTCTCCCAGTTCCCCTTTGGCCTCGGCTGGGCCCGCTGTCTGGGGCCCCGGTGCCTGAAATCCTGGTAATAACGGTGGCATTGATCGCTGTGCCTGGGATGGCCAATTACAGCTTCCATACCATCTAATGAGGAGCAATCGCTCCAGTGGCAATTACTGCAGCTGTATAGCGCCCAAGAACTGAGATGGAGAGCTGCGAAACGCAAGGAACTGCAAGTGAGACAAATAAAGAGGGCTGCTATTAACCACCACACACACATAAACACACATGTAGTGCACAGTCTCACCTCGTAACTCAAATGCGGGATTAAGGCAATTAATATGGAAAACTGAATAAAATTTCACACTCTGATTGGTCTCTATTAGTAGGTTTTATGTATACATAAGTACCTTTGGAGTATATTTGCAAGTTATACTGATATTTGAACGTGTTTTATTCAATTTAATTGCATCTATTATGGAGCAGAAATGCTCCAGGGCTCTCTATAAATAAGGCCGTATAGCTTCCATTAAGGAAACTGAGGACATATTCTGTTTTTCTAGCAATTTTGGAGCCATCTCATCATATAAACAGCTTTAAATGTGACAGTGAGAAAGCAGCAGCTCGACATTTAGACACTGCAACATGGTGAAAGATTATTTACAGAAGATATAACTGAAAAAGTTAAACTGAATTAATTGTGAAATAGTTTGAGTGTTGTTTGGGGGATAGAAGTTCAAGTGGAAAGAGTTTGGACCCAGTATTCCTAAACCCGGGTTACCTTGTTAACGACAGAAGTTTTTAATTAGATTCTTATGTTCAAATACTTTTTACACCACTTTAAAAACCCTTCTACTTAGCATTTGACAGCCTGAACGTATATGTAAGTATAATTGGAGGGCGAGCTGTATGTCATTTAACACCGCAATGTCCAGTGCAGTGCAGACTCACTGTAATGTGTATGAAGCAAACCCTTATAATATTCCAACTCCGCCTACTTTCTTTCCTACTATGTAACTCAGAGCTTTTTCCGACCAATTGATGAACTGAAAAAAATGTGTACTGTATATAGCGTCCACTTAAACTAGTGTATTATTTTCTGATGGGACCTTTTGAGTCAAGTAACGGCGTAACGGTAGCCTACATTTTTTTGTCAGTAATGGTAACGGTGTTGTAACGGGGGAAACACTAACTTTTTTGATTACTCGTTACTGAAAAAAGTAACGCCGTTAGTAACGCTGTTATTCCCATCACTGCTCAGCTAGCATCAACTAGCGATTTATTCCAATATCTATATCTATAAGAGGAGAGTTCTGCGTTCACTAGCTCTGTACAATTTTTTAATGTGTTTATGCAAAAATATTAGCCAGATGCTGTCTCTGCTCATAACGGCTAATTTCTACTTTTGCTACCGTGCTACCACAAGCTAGCTAGCCACTGTTGTTTTATCGCAATAAACTTTTTTTCCTTTGCTGCTTTGTGGTTTTTCTATTTTACTTGATGATAATTAGCTACACTTTTTATTGGTTCCCTTTGGTTATTATGAGACAATGTGATATGTTATATCGCTGTATACTGTTTTATTTGGCATACAAACAACTCATGTAGGTTTTTTCTTCATGGAAATACCAACATTATTTTTTCATGTTTCTGCTGCAGCTACATTTAGCCACTAACTTTCAGAGACGGTTTGCTGTGTATCTTATCCTTTTCTTTTTATGAGTTTTTATACGTGACAATATCTAATTATCTGCTGTTAGGTCTTCAAGTGTTGCTGCAGGTGTAAAGCTCAAACAATTCTCTCCTTGTGGTACAGTAAATGGCTCTATAGCTGCTATATGGTGCTTATACAATGGATCTATTAATAGTGTGCTTTTAGTGTAGGCATTTATTACTGTCACTCTTCTCAGTATTTGCAGTTTTCAACCATGATCACTCACATGTTGGTGAGCGATCAGGTCGACTCGAAGCCAGATATCAGCTCTGCACTTAACAGTGTGTTCAGATGAGTTAATGGACTGAATGGAGAATTACTTTTGCACTTTCACTCGTTGTTACATAAGGTTAAAGTGCAGTGGTGGTGGTCTATCAAGTGAAGAGGAAGATGCCATGCAAGTGGATGAATTATCTGACAGGCTCATCTTAGAGACAATAATGTGCATCAGGCATGGATTCTTGAAATTGATAGAAATTGATATTTATATTTCTGGCCACATTGCAAAGACGACATACTTACCTCCACATATGAACAGATATGCATTTTTGCACTTAACATAAACTACAAATGGGAATAAAATTGGCTTTTTCTGACAAATTGCAACAGCTTTCTAGTTCCTGTAATGTAACTCCTCATAATACAATACGATATAATCTTTTAGGGCTGGGTCACCACTGACCATTCAAATACTGTACCTGATGCTGGTGCATTTATTACAGGTCATTCACCAATTTCTGCCTTCAGGGTCTTACATCCTTTATGATTTTTGCATGAGTGACTGAAGA
The DNA here is from genome assembly GCF_045865225.1 of Trachurus japonicus. Classification (NCBI taxonomy): domain Eukaryota; kingdom Metazoa; phylum Chordata; class Actinopteri; order Carangiformes; family Carangidae; genus Trachurus; species Trachurus japonicus. Next base: position 5,766,503 of record NC_140929.1, read on the forward strand.
GTGACAGGATTTCTTTATTTTGACTATAAAATGAAAAATTATGAAGGTCTAATCATAGTTTTTATGTCTGCTTGAGCTTTATTTCCATCTCCAACACACCTCTTCTGTATTAGATAGATTGGGCCTTTATTGTGGTGATAATGTGTAGCCTGACACCAGCTGATGTGTAATACTTGGAGGAGCTTCAGTGAACAAATTTACATAAATGTTTAGGAGTCATATCAGCTGGAAGAATTCAGTCCAGTCTAAAAAAAAAAGAAAAAAGAATTGAATCCACATCTTGACAGAAAGAAAAATGAATAGAATAAGCAAAGCAGGTTTTTCTTCCTGATTATATTGTTCACCTCACTGTATAAAAACTCAGATTACAGCAGAAGCATGGGGTGGCGGCATTAATAGACTTTGATAGGAGAGCAAAATGCTTGTCATCCTTTACATTCTGCTCATTCATTCATTCTATTCTTTTCTATTACCGTCTCTTTCTGGTTGTGCGAGCTGTCTGCAGATCTAACTACGACTCGGTCTTTATGATCTGTATGCCTGTTTGGATGTCTGACTTTCAGAAACTATTCCCTTTACTCTCCCCCACACTGTTGCTTTTTTTCCCTCTGTCTTTCTGTTGTGTATAGATCTTCTATCATCTCTCCTCTTTTCACTTGCTGCATCTTTGCCGCCGTGTAACTTTAATATCTGGGTTTAGAACAAGGACCGAGGCAGCAGCTCAGTGACAGTCAGACATGGCGGGGGTGGGGTGGGGGGGCAACACAAACACCCTTCAAAGCTCTTTTTTATGTGTTGCGAGGAATGAGAAAAGGACCCAGCGCATAGACACAGCCCATGTGAGAGATGGCTGATTGAGGCTTTGGCGTGAACATGCAAAAGGAAGCTGAGGGCCTGTAGCTTTCATTAGACTAAACACACAAACACGCACGCATACACACACACACACACACACACACACACACACATCGACATTGTTAGCTAAGAGGGAGCGAGGTGTGGAGAGAAGGGTGGAAAGGTTACAAGATAATCAACACTCCCTCTCCACCGTAAACCCACACAATAAAGACTTGACATCAATATGCCAGTGCAGTCATCACCACAATAGTGCCTGGCACCGAAGGGGGAAAGGGCCTCCACAGTACATCCGCACTGATTAAACCATGATGAGTGTGTTTGTGTATGTGTATGTGTATGTGTGTGTGTATGTGTGTGTGGATGTTCTTTGAGATGTAGTGAAGAGTTTGCCTACTTTTAATTAGCAGAAAAATAGTTTGGCTGTCTTTAATTTGTTTTTAGACTGGTATGCGAGTGATATTGCACGATTAAGAGCTCCAATACGAGAAAATAACAAACCTCTGCCAAGTGTATTATATTGTATGATAGGACACAGCGGACCGAAATGTGTTTATTACTGTAACAAGTGTAGAAAATATGTTGAAACCGTCTCCAAAAGCTGCCACGAATGTCTGATCAAAACTTTGTGAACATTTGGACGAAAATGTTCCTGCTTGGTTTGAAGTTTACTGCGTTTAACTGTTAAGTTATTGTTATGAACTTGGAGCTCTGTAGCTGTTCTGAGAAATTAGTCAAAAATTATATTAGGAAAAAGGAACAACTAGGGTCAAATAACTATTCAGTTGCGTTAACACAGATGCATCATGCCTTCATTTTGAATATGTCTCCAGTGCATGCTGTGGTACAATTGTAATAAAAAAAACAAAAAACAAACACAAGCGAAGCAACAAAAACACTCACTAAAGATAGTTGTGTAATTCTTAAAGGAGAACTATACAAGTCGATTGCTTTTTCTCTACTTTAATTGTTTTTTTTCTCTATGGAGCTCCCCCTACAGTTTTGGAGTGGATATTTTCCCTCATTTACTTTCAGTGAAGCCAGCAAGAACCTCACCTCACCTATTACGGTCTACAGGTTTGTGTTGTAGTGCCGTAAAGCAGTCCGTGTTTCTTGCGAGACAAGATCTGGGACACCGGGTCGAAGGCCTGGATCTTGTAAGGTTGGTTTTCCACCAACAGACGCTAGGCGGAAGGCAGAGAGCCCTTGTTTTGTAACAAGTCTTTTTTTTTTATAGTACATTTTTGGGGCATTTTGCCTTTAATTGATAGGAAATTTGAGAGAGACAGGAAATGGGGAAGAGAGGGGGGACGACATGCAGCAAAGGGCCAACCCAATGAGCTATACGATGCCCTGTAACTCGTCATTTAACCATCACAATTACTCCGAAAAATCTTGCATAGTTCCTCTTTAAGGGCCAGCTACCGTTAATACCCACTAGCCTGTGGGTTGTGTTGCTTCTACTTCATGTTAAGGGGTTAATCTCACACCAACCTTGTTGCAAGGTTTACATCAGTAAGAACTCAGTCCTCGTCCTCATCATTTGTTAGATGTAGGCTATTCAAACATATCCTGCTTTCCTTTTCACCAGGGGCGGGTCCAGAGTATTTTCTGGTGGGGGGCACAGGGGGTAACAAGAACAGTACCAAAATGTAACAAAATGATCGCTGTCTTGAATATTTATATTGTACAGTTACACACGGTTCACAGTCTTGTCTTGTCTATGTCTTAATTTTGCTTTTATTGGCCACATCGAATCTTTCACATTGTAAGGAAGATGCCTATGACATTTTCATTTTCCACTTGTCAATATTAAAATTATAGTCAATCAATAATCACAGTTCTCACAGTGAACAGAAATATCTTATACTCTTAGCCAGTAGTTAGAGAGCTCAACTTTTCTTTATTTACTAGACAGAGTTGATTAAGAGCCTTAGTCAGAAGTTAGTGCTTGTAGCTCTGTACAGTGAACATAGAAGTGGTTAAGAGCTTTACACAGTGATTGACATTGCCACAAGTCAATGACCATTGGGGGGCACACAGGGTGGCCAATCAGATTGCAGGGGGTGGGCGGGTGCCCCCCTGTGCCACCATGGAAGACCCGCCCCTGCCTTTCACCTTAACATCATGAACATCTGCCTGACCCAATATGCACCTTTTTAATTAGCGGTTTGCGGTGGCTACTGTAGCTCTTCTGCTACTAGGAAAAGTGGTTAACCAGTTTTTACTAGCTACTTTACCTGTGCTTTAAAAAAACACACACCCACACACACACACACACACACATGCTTGGACGCACTTATGAATATCAATGTTGGATGAATTGATTTCTTCTGACAACTTTTAAAATGAACTGCACTTTTATATCTTCAACAAGTGGGCAAAGTTGTTTCCTAGTAACAGATGAGATGAGATGAGGAGACTTGCAGGCAGCTGAGGCCAGAAAGCTGAGCGGCTATCTAAAAATAAATCACATACCATATACACCGACTCTGACTGGCCAATCAGAAGTATTTAATGAACACTTAACAGACAACCCCCCCTACCCTCTCCCTCTCCCTCTCCCCCACCTTCATATAATCAGATACCAATGTGTGTTCATTATAACATGTATGAAACTGATCTTCAGAGCTATATTAACCTCTGAATGTGTTTCCTGCCAGGCTTCACAATGTAATTCATGTTTATTTTCTTTAAGTACATTGTTATTCATAGCGCTGGAGAAAAACGTGGCATTGAAGCACCTTCCAGAGTATTATCCCTTCTACATACAGAAAGCCTTAAGACCTGAGTTTAATTACACTTCTAAATGTATGTTTGTCCAGCAGCTATACCTGGCCGGGGAGGGGGAGGAGAGGAGAGGAAGGGGGGGCTTACAAGGGATTAGTGTTATCATCACTTTGTGTTCCCATGCCTCTACATCGGACACAGCGGCATTAGTCGTCTAATCAAATTCCTCACCTTCCTCCTTCCTCAACCTCTCGCCCTCCCACAGCCACCCAGCGATACATCCTCGGTGACAAGTGGCACTTTGAAGCCATTACTTGATCATTTATATTTTACACAGGATAAGTATTTCACTTAGACTGAGGGGAGATGTATTGGATAAACCTGTAATGAAGTGCTTCACAGTTCTGTCACACACACACACTCACTCACTCACTCTCATATACACACAATACTGCACAGTAAAGTTGGGTTACACCTTTAGATGGCAGCAGCATGCCACTCCATCACATAGGGAGAGCCAGGGGGGCTGATAGATGTCTACAGCAAAAGCCGTGAGCGGAAAAACAAAGAGGGACAGTTAGAGCTCATTATTTCTTTGATTCTTTAATTTTCCTCATGTCTTCATCCAAATCTTTCTTATTTGTTTTATGCTGTCTCTTCCAACGAGAGAAAAAAACCTTAATAAGACTAAAAAAAAACAGAAAAAAATCCTAAAACTAGAGCTGCTTTGCTCGTCGACTTGTCTAAGTTTGATGTCTCTTCCATGTAATTGAACTTGATGAATGCTGGCGTTGTTTTCCGTGCGAACACGCTTTGTCTTTTCAACCCCATCTGACATATCTGGGCCGGCCGGTTATTTTCAGAACACAATTCGGTACCTGTCTGTCTGTCTGTGTGTGTGTGTGTGTCTGTCGGAGAGGAGCGAAGGTTTTGAATTGTCAATTATACACAGTCATGAGAAAGTTGTTTTTATTTTTTTCTTTGCCGCAGGTTTTGCATACAGTTAAGTCTACACCGACGTCTGAATTAGGTGCAGATACAGCGAGCTGTTAAAGTCGATAGTTTACAACAAACATTTTAACAGATGGAGGATGGGGGGAGGGTTTGTTCCATGTCGGTATTTTCCACATTTGACACTGACGCAGTAAAACGCTGCAATAAAGCATGTTTGGGAAAGTCATGCATCTTGCACAGCAGCAGCTATGAATGACAATCTGTCAACAATTGCCCCCCCCTTCCATGAAATACTATACAAGATGCTGTAACTGTGTCTTTTCATGTTTTTATAGTTAGTAATTTCTAGAGCTCAAATCATTTTAACACAGAATTTATGAGCAGCTATTTTCATGATCTATACATTTTCTTCTTTAGAGCATGAATATCATACATTAGCTTCTTCAATGAGAATATGTTGGACATATACAGTATATATAACATATTCTGTATGTATTTATGTATGTATATATGTGTATATACTCACAAAATTCACTTTTCAGATGAAATTTATGAAAATGTAAAAAGCTCATGCTACAGTAATATTAGGGGCATTAAGTATGGAATGGTAATGTATTGAAACAAAAGCTATAGTAACAGCAGTGTGGGGGCAAACCACAACAAGCAATGCCAATGTGTCAATAAGTTGTCATGTGGCCAACGGATGTCCACTTCTTTCACTCGTCCTTCTGTGACTCTTCCAGTCTCTGTGTGTCTCTGTCCAACCTGCTGATGATGACACTCCATGACATGCTTGGTCTCATGATGTCAGAATGTGAAAAGCACGATGAAGAGGACGGTCTGAATACAAACTGTCGCTGAAGCAGAACATTTAGTGGTGGATACATGGATCAGATACTGTACTTGTTAATGTTGTGATGTTTGTGGTTAATCACCTTGTTGGAGAACAGCATGTTATGTAATAAGTACTTAAACATTGAACAGTTGGACATGTGCGTTCAGAAGTTTAGAGAATGTCAAATTAGGTTAATCTCTAAAGGTGTATTTTGAAATTTCATCCAAAAGCCCAATATCCCTAACTTTCTAGTGTATATATTTTAGACTTTTATTATGACAGGAGGGTTTCGACCTGGATTCGAACACTGGACATAATAAGGGCACCACCAACATGGGGTGAGCCACCAGAGTGCCCCAATGTGTTTATTTTGTATTGTACATGATGACAATTAGATAATATAATATAATGACAATGTCACAGTGACATATGGTGACACTGTGGTAGGTATTTGACACTTTTTTGACATTTTACAGAACAAAACAACCAATTCAATTTAGAAAACAGTAGGTAGATTTACTGACAATCATTTACAATATCAGTAAATCTAAGATAAGACCGACTTTATTGTCTTGAAGGAAATTTGTCTTGAAAACATGCAGCACATTTAGAGGACAAGACAATCTTCCATTCACTTATCATTAAGAGTTATTGCCCAGGTTGCAGGGAGTGTAAAGTGGAGTAAATCTAAATCCGGTTTGTTTTATTTGAACTCAGTCACATATTCAAATAGACAGTGACTGTGCAGAGGAACCAGAGCTGAGCCTTAAAATCCCACTGTGTTGAATGTGGCTGCGGCTCCGACTCCCAAACTCCCAGAAACAATAATGAAGACATGTCACGAGTGTCTGCAGTGGCAGCTGTCGCCCTGATGAGCTTTCAGCGTTGATGCAACTTGTCTTTTAATCATCTCATTGAGTATTTAATTGTTTTCTTGTCTTTGATCAAGTTTTATATCGTTTTCTTTTTTTCTTTTTTTTTTTGAAATGAGATTTTGGAATTACACAGATAAGCAGCTTTAAAGACGTCGGAGTTCGTGGTGGTTTTTTTTTGTGACACAAACTGATGTCATGAAAAGTTTGAATGACTAAACTCTGGACACTCAACCTACACGTCCCAGAGAGAAAAAGGAAGGGAGCGAGAAAGGGGGAGGGAGAAACACCTATGAACTTAATTACCCAATGAATAATTAATGTTTGATTGCAGCGTTCCCCCAGGCTGTCAACACGAGATAATTTATCATAAGATTATAATTTATCACTAATTGCTTTGGCAAGAGGTTTATGATTAGAATAATTTGCTTATTAAATGCACAAATTTTATTAAGCGGCAAACTTTTGTGTAAAGTATGTATCGATTTAGCCGTGCCCACACTGTCTTGACGGAGCGCCATTAAACCGCCGTTTAATCGAGTTACACATTCGGGATTAAAAATAGTTGTTTGCTCAGTCATAATGCAGTCCTGCTTTCCATAATTTAGTTAAACAAAACAGGTGATTATTCTAATGCAGTGAGATGCATACGACCCAGGGAGCGATTTGAGCACAGAGAGGTGCCTCAATATCCTCAAAGCCAAGAAAAGCACAACAGCATCCTAAAGACTTAAGCTCCTCTGTGAATCCTGTTTACTCCTCTAAGCTGTAATGCCTATTTAGATGAGGAGAATTTGAATTGTTTGTCTCCAGCATAATGAATGTTTGTTGTCTGGCATGGAAATCTTCTGTGGAGTATAGTCACAGTATCTTAGCTGTGGGCAGGACAGGTGGAGGGGTTTGTGCTCGCCGACTTCCAACAGGAAGTCCGTGCCATCGTCATCTTTATATCAGCTTCTAGTAAAATAATATTCCACAGGAGTTCCTATTTACCACATATGTCTTTAATTGTGAAAGGAAGATGCAGAAAATATAAACATATTGTCACTGTATTGACTTCCAAAGCCTTGTGAAGACACCTGCTGTTTCACAAGGTGCAATTGTTAGTGCTTAAATTGTGCAATTACCTGTCAGGAAAAAAAAAACTGTGTCATAAATAACATGGAGATGATAGCGTGTGTGTTCCCAACACAGACGAACAGACTGTACTTGGGAGAGGAACAAGTCACATCGAGTCAAACAGCAATCGTTGCTAAAGATCCCAAAATTACAGCCCTTTAAAAAAAAAAAAAAACACCAGCAGAGATTTGAAAACAAACCCTCTGAGACACGACTTCAATGAAAATTGCATGTTTGAGTATCACAGAAATCGCACTTCTGCCAACACTGCCATTTTAATTTAGAGGCCACTTGTATCTCCCCTGAAGGCCTGGACACAGATTTATAACCTGGTGTATACGGAGCACAAAAGCTGCAGCCCTGAGCAAAGACACAGAAACACCTCTGACTGGTTAGAGCAGCTTATATTTAAATCAACATCCAGATGTTAAACATAGTGGCTGGCAGATTTGTAAATGTAATAGCAGCTTCTACTGGGAGTCTTTTGGTATGGTGATCATATTGCATGGTAACACTCCTGTGTGCTGTTGCTGCTCTAAGTGAGCATCCAGGGTCTCCTGAAGGTCCACAGCTGAAACCTGCTTTAACCTGAGTTTCATTTCTCCACAATCTGTGAAATGACCATGAACACAGCACTGATGCTGAGGTTAGAACGCAAAACTAACCATGCCCCCCCCCCATAAATACGACCATCCTTGAATTTCTATGGTAACTGGGTGCTTATGTAGAGTATTATGTTGTGCAGCTTTATTATCATACTGGTTCATATTTATTTAGCCTAGTTTTCAGTCATTTTTAAATGTTTAAAATAACTATGTTTTGTCTGTAGACTTGCAGGGGGTTGTAATAAACAGTTATCTAGAGTTATTGGTACAAAAATATAAGACAACTCAAAGTTATCTGACTCTTAGCTGAAACACATCTGATCGAGAATAAAAAGCACAGATGTTTGTTCATGAAATGAAAAATGTATTTCTGTCTCCACATGTTAAATTTATGGGTTTATAAACAAAACAATACAACACCATTCTATTTTTATTCAATTCAAAACTATTGGCTACTGTAGATGTCAGTCCCATAACCAAAAATATCAGTAGCTAGCCTATATATGTAGGCTATAAGAGGCTATATTCTTCTTGTTTAAAAACAGTGTGAATAAGTTCATGATAAAATGCCTGACTGATATTCAGTTGTCATGGTGAAGCTAATTTTACAGGGTAGTTATTTGGTGATAAAAATAAAACCGGATTAAAATCTATAAATCATTTCTTGTTAAAATATGCACCTTTCAAAAAGTATATTTTATGGATTTCAAGAGTTGTGAAAAAGTTAATAAGTAATGCTGGTTACGTTTGAGAATCCATGATCTTAAAGAATGAACACTTCCGGTTGACCTGTGTGAGATGAAGAGGAAGAGCTCGCGCTGCGCGAGGAAGGAGAGAATGGAACGTTCACTGACGTAGAGCGAAGATTCGGGGTCTCGTGCGACTCTGGTGACAGCCGTGACAGCGATCATCGTGTTTTCCCCTTTCTGCGGGACTGTGAGTGTTTTCGGACTGTTTGCTGCAGGCAGAGCATGTGTTTATGTTGCTGCTAAGTGAAGCTAACTCCGCTAGCCTAGCCTAGCCTAGCCTAGCCTAGCCACCGACGTCGCTGCCCTTGCTTCTCTGCATGAACGGAGGAGGAGGAGGAGGAGGCCGAGAACTTGAGGAGGGTCAGCAGATGTCGTGGGTCAGGTGCTTCCTGTGGTCTGCGCTGGATCCGACCGTCCGAGAAACACCTGAGGAGGAGGACGGATCTTTCACACAGGTAGGAGCTGTTTCCATTGCCCAGGCAGAGCTACTTGTTTCTTCACCAGTTCCAATCGTAAAGCACACTAACAAACAAACAAAAAAAAGAAGCAAACTTGATAAAATGATGAAGATACATTACTTTTTATTTTTTTGTTCTACATAGTCTATGGGAAAATAGGTGTTATAGTAGCATATTAAGAAAGCAAAGACTATAAAAACATAAAGAGACGGACAGATTTGTACAAACCTTGAAGAATAAAGAATAGCAATAAATATACACAGTGTTTCTTGTACAAAAGGTTGAAAAACAATAGTTTGGGTGTGGGTGTATAGGAGTGAGGTGTAGCACTGGTAAAAAATAAAAGACTAAATAAATAAATAAATAGGCCTACGGGTAAACTTTAAATACAATCAGTTCTAGGTCAGGAAGACACAACAATAGACTAACACAAAGGAAAAAACAAAAAAACACCATACACAGGTCAAATCTTTGTGCTTTAGCATATCTACACACATTCAAAACTGATATATCACGTGTTTTGTGTTATTGAATTGTTGTTTCTGTCAGTAAGGTGTCTAATTTTGACTTTATAAATTAAACCAAGTGTAGCCTGTTCCTGTTAGTCTCACAGTAGTTATTGATGAGTGGTACGCTACCCTATACAGTTTATTACACAGGCCGTCTCTAAAACATTATCGTTGTTTCTAACAAGTACAATCCATAGGAATTTTTTGGTCCTAAACGCAATTGATAGTGACGCGCACACACACACAAACACACACACACACACACACACTGTGTCTTGGCATTTAAAGGGAGGAGAGGACTTGAGCGGCTGCTGGAAGCGATGTGTGTTCCTCGTCCCGCTGTCCAATCAATGTGAGAGGACGGGGAAGGAAAGGGCTGAGGGCCAGTATAACACTTTGTAACACTCTCACCTCACAGTGTGCACACGTCACCGAACGTTACTCTCAACACACACACGCACACACACACTTGCACACGCACACACCTGGCAGGGGAAAGGATGTAGTGTGTGTGTGTGTGTTTATCAGTGCAGCTGTGAGGTGCTCTTATCAGGCTGCTGAGGAAGCTGGACAGATATCAGTTCTGGTGGCAAAGACATGAACTACATATGGCACAGATAGGACTCATTTTGACACACACACACACACACACACCTACAGACACACACAGAGTTGGAGACACCCTGTGTTAAAGGGTTTGGCAGCTGTGTTGAAACCGTCAGACAGCCAATCAGGGGATCGATGGCAGCCGTGACTCGCCCAATGACCCAAGCTGTTATCTCCGCTGGCCATCCTCCATCCTCCATCCTCCCATCCTCCCACCTCCACCCTCACCCACTCTCACTCTCTTGCCCCCCCTCCCCAACCCTCCTCTCCCTCTCTAACACTTCTTTGCTTCATCAATCGGTAAAAAACTTTTCCCTCTTTCTTTCTTCCTTTCTCTCTACGGCTCCCTCCCCCTCTTCTCCCCCCCCTCCTCTCCGTTACTGGAAGTAAGTCTGGTTTTTCTGGTCTAATGAACCTGGGGGGTCTCAGGCCAGCCTCCACTGGGTTGATTAGGATCCTCATTAAAGAGAGGACCAGACCAGACTCCCCCTCCCCTCCCTTCCCTCCCCCCTTCTCTGTCCATCTCCCATCTCTCCCTTCCCCTCCTTCCACCCAGAGTGCCATTTTTAATTACCGCTGCTCATCATAAAAGGGAGAGCCATTATACTTATCTGTGGGAGTGTGTATGCATGCATGCATGTGTGTGTGTGTGTGTGTTTTTCCTTCCATCCTTTCCTCTTTTCTTTCTCCACTGATCTATTGTAATGAACTCAGTGTGTGGTGTAAACTCCAAGGGACGGTTCGTCATGAAAACAGACATTATTGGCCAACTAGCTGGCATTTTTAACCCAGTGAATACACAAATAAACACCACCACAGTCTTTAATGTTCCTTTTAGACTCACTTTCATGCTCCCAGAAGCAGTAATGAGCAAAAAAATAACTTAAAAAAAGAAACGGTACAGAGGAAAAGAAGAAAGAAAAGGAAGGACTACTAGCTACACACAGCATTGAAATAAATGAGGTATCTTTATAAAGTTTGAGGTTGAGGAGACAGAATGGAAAGATGGGAAGAGCTGTGGAAATAAAAAAGGTTGGAGAAAAGGAGGGAGGATGGATGGATGGAGGAGGAGGACGAGGAGGAGGAGGAGGGCAGGGTTATGTCTGGGTTTTTGCTGTTGTGCTCAAAAACGGGATCAGATCAGATCAGCGCTGCTCCAGAGGATGCTCAGGGCCAAAAACTAAATCTGATTATGTCGCCTGAGAAGACTAATCTCTCTTGAATCTGTCTTCGTCTAATTCCAAAAACAATACTGTAATCTGTGTCTGTGTGTGTGTGTGTGTGTGTGTGTGTGTGTTGTTGGCAGCTAACTAACTAGGGTCATTCACTTGGATTGACTGGCACAGATTTCCTGTCAGATTCGCTCCCAATATTATTAGTGAGATAACATCAGAGGTGTAAAATATAGCTATATATATTAGAAATAATGAACTAAAGTGCTTCAAATGATAAGTCATTTAATCACCTAGTTACCTGACGATCAGACTGAATTACCATTACCGTTTCCACTTAATTAGAGGTCGCCCAGTTATTGGTTTGGACCGTTAATTAGTGTCGATTGGATGAGATCAGACCGACTTTGGCCGTTGTCTGTCACCAGGATAATGTCCTTGTTTACCTGAGATAATTAATAACTTTATATTAGACTGTTGTATTTGTAAATTATAAACACGATTAGCTTGTTGATACCCAGTATGGGTTAGTTATTGGACTGGTGATGTTGGCATGGTTTGGTATTGGCACAGCTGTGGGCCGACGTCCATATCGGATCATCTGATGAAGCCCCCTTTTCCTGGTGCTGGTTCGGAGCCAGAGTCCGACTTTTTGGTGGCACCAGTTCTTTGCTTTTCGCCCGCTTAAAGCAGAAGTAAGCAGAATGTTTGTGTTAATATAAGTCTTAAATAGTTCTATCTTCCGACAGCAATCGCTTACATAGAGTGTTGGGTCTGAAACACGGGTCTGTCAGTCACTCTGCTCTGCTGTAAGCCGAGGAGAAAACTTTCCGGCATAAAGGGGCAGTCCTCTCTGTGTGTGCAGCCAAGGGATGCGCGTGAATGTGGTGACGTAGGGACGAGGGCGGGGACTGCTACTGTAACTCCATCGGCTGACAGGAAGTTAGCCAAAACGACCGGATCGCTTACTTCTGCTTTAAGCACCGGCTACCAGCTCCAGACAGAACTGGTTCCAGATATGCACTGTACCAACTCCTTGCTGGTCTAGAGCCAAGAACTGGACTATGCCAGGAGCTGGGGGCGGGGTTAGCTCACCAACAGGACCAACGCAAAGATAGCCTACATACTGTAGATGTAGACTTGTAACAATACAATCAACACAAACAGAAAGTCACATAGTCATTTTTCATAATAACAAATGATGGCAAGTTTGACTGTAGCTGCACCAAGACTACACACATGCTCAAACTCACGCCGTATTCTGCCCACGTCAGTTCCCGACAGGAATTGACCCGACCCATTGAAGGCAAAGTTGTATATCCGGTACTCACGGTACTGGAAAGAAGTAGATTTCCCGATGTATTTTTCTCATGTTGGCATCTACTTGGTACCAAATATTGGTTCTCAGAGACATTTCACTGCTGTTTTACTTTTTCATTAGAAAAACGATGAAAGGACTTCAAATTATTGTAATTGTAAACAAGTAATATATAAAGATGTAACCATGAGATGGACATTTTTTCCATCTTATATGTTAAAATTGAAACTGTGAGTGATTAATGTATACATAGAAATGTTGTTAGTTGAATAATTAATTAACACTAATTATAAAATTCTTTTTCTATTATGTACCCTATTTATTATGTATGGTGCAGCGACTTCTGTTCTGTGATGCTTGTTCTTGCAGACCTGCATACATGTGCGCGCACACACACACATTATGTCACAATGCATTAGGTATCAGAACTGTTCAGTGAGCAATCAGATAAGGAGTACACACACACACACACACGTGTAGAGGAATGCGTGTTCTGCTCACTGGTTTCCTGTTAGCACACCCGTCCACTAATTAGTTTCCATTAAAGGTGGCGTTCATAACGCCGGAAGTTTCTTTGGCTGATGCGGCGCTCGATGTTAAAAATACCTCCAATTAGACACAGCTTCAACACACACACACATCACGTCTGACCACCCAGAAAGATGAGACCACCTCGCTCTGCCTCGACAGGCGTTCGACTTCCAAACCACTGCCCGCCCCCCCCCAAAAAAGAAAAAAAATAAGTCACACAAGTTTTTCCTCCTGTCTGTAATGGTCTAGCAACTCCTGGAAATTGAGGGTAGAGATAGAAATCATCCTCACAGGGAGGAGGAGGAGGAGACGAAGCAGAGGGTTTATCAACAAAAGCAGCGCTTTGGGGATTTAGTGGACAAAGTATCAGACTCGGGCTAAACTCCCCAGGTGGCTGATGGGAAGGTAAAGCAAGGGGCTTTTCTCTGGCTAAATATCAGTGTTGTCTCGTCCTTTTGTCTCTTCTTTAGTCTCCTCGTGGTGCCATCTTTACCTGACGCTGTCTTTATCAGCGACTGAAGCACCCGCTATTAGCTTTGGCTGCTAACGTGTGATAAAAACCTTACGACAACATCTCAACTCTCTCCCCCCCACTTTCACCTTCTTTTCATGCTGAAGAATGAAAAGATGGAGGGGGGGAGGTTGTGGTGGTGGTGGTGGGAGGGTGCACTGGTATTTTGGGGGTGTCCCTGCCCCTCCACCCCTCCTCCATCTCTGCGGCTCCCGTCTGTCAGCACGCCAGCAGCATCTAAGCTAACCCGGGCCTGCGTCGGAAATGTCACTCGGTACATTAGCATTTAGCCACCACGCTCCGCTGTCAATCTGGGTTTATCTTTGACACCCCCTATGGTCTATCACCTTAGCTGCAGCCCCCCCCCTACTCCCACACCCCCACCCTCCCCTTCCCAGTTTAGTCATTGTACTAATAAGGCAAGGGGGGGGACAGTAGAATTTATCAGGGCTAGACACTCCCGCCCCGGCAGCCATTACTCATCCACAGACCAGGACATGCCAACAGTGGCTAATTGCTTTCTTTAACATTGGCACATGTGACATTCAGCAGTCTGAACGCTGGAGAAAGACGGGCCTCTTTTCACTGTAGCTATTATGTGCATATCAGTTTGCATAGTCTCAGAAAGTTAGAAAAAGCAGAAATCGTGGCCTAATGCGTTAGATTTGTCCACAAATTTGTGTTACTGCAGAACAACTGGGTGTTTAGATAAAGATCCAGCTCCAAAACACACCAGGTTGTGTTATCCTGAATGTCTCTTCTTTTTTTGTGTGCTTTAATTGACTACAAACCACAAGACCTTCCTCCCCAGATAAGCTAAAGTGCTGGTCATTTGTTTAAATGATTGAAAAGACCCGTGTTTCCCCCCACTTTTTTTCTTTTTTCTTTTTTGTTTGTAGAAATTGGGACACAAACAATCCATGTGATTCGATTCTGCTCATTTGGACCAGGTGGTAAATTAAAAAAATGGTGATTTATGTTTAGAAATTTAGTTTGATAAATTGCACATGATGTGAGAAGCTGCAGACCTTCATTACGGCCACTGCACAAATAAGTCCCCGGGAACCTCTTCTGTTCATATTCACCACTTTAATATGAGAGTAAAGGTAAGCACAGAGAGGAATCAGATTTTTTTTTTTTAGGTGGCAGAAATTGTACTGTAAGCAATTTCCCTTTGTTGTGAGCAGAGGGGGGGATTATTCATCAAAGCGATGGTGGACGGTCCAATATCTAACAAAGCTCTTTGTTTTTGTTCGGTGGCAAAAGATTAATGAACAGACTGGACTGACATTTCCAGCAGGAAGGACATTGATCTGGAGGCCTTCTGAAGATCCTTATTGTCCTGTTTACCCTGCAAACAATAGATGACAGTGAGAGAATATGTACGCCGTCTGCACACTGCACACACACACATACATAGACACACTCACTGATCCAAAGGGCAAACTCAGAATTTCATAAGCTGTTATATTTGTTATTAATCATGAATCCCTCAAAAACATCTAAAGAGATTTCTTCGTCTTCTACTTCTTCTTCCTGTTTTTAGAAATAGAAATTGTTGGCAGCAGCTGAAAGTCAATAGGGACCTAAACTATTTTCTTTTTGGAAATCAAAACACATCCAAGACATTTGGGTTCCTGACCTAAAGTGAGAGTAGGGAGAAGAAAAAAAAACAAGCTAACAGAAGTTTCGGGATGGTTTTAAACGAGCCAACTGTCTCGATTCCCCGTCGACTCGATCTAGTATCGCTATCAAGAGGCTGGTGCCAATCTCGGGCTAAAGAGACTTTGTAGACGTCCCTCGGTTTTGGCAAGGCCGGAAAAATTGGTGGAGCCCCTTCTGCCACTGTTATCATTCATCTTTTACTTATTTAGTGTAGGCAGCTTTTTTTTCTTCTCCTTTGGTTCTGTGGTCGGCCATCTAAGGTTGTCAAAAATGAAGCCAAATCTCACGTGTAACCAACCGCATTTTACCCACCATCCAAAATCCAAAGATGAGCTACTGAGTGCAGGACGAAAAAAGGAAACAGGAAGTGGGTGTAGCAGGTCGCAGATGGGGATGAGAAACCTCAGCATAAACGGCAGGAAACCGGTGGAACTGACTGGAATAAATGCCGACAGGTGTGTGAGTGGGTGGAGGAGACCAGGAGATGTGGAAGTCAGGGGGGGTGGAGGAGCAGGGGCTGATGGGAAAGACTGAGGGCATCTGGTGGGTGGACGGAGAACGGCAGGAGTTGGAGATGGAGGATTGAGATAATAACTGCCATAATAATAATAATAACCTGTTTTTGTGATACCAGTAACATCAGTGGTGCTTCTCCACACAAGATTTGGTGTATTGACCGGTGCATGTCTCTAGTTAAACCCTCAGATATGACCTTGAAATAAATAGGAACCTGCTGATGTTAATCTTGCACACAAAGAGGCTCTTAATTATACCCAGAACATTTTGTACACCGTTGCCTTGTCTGTCTGTGGCTTTGCAGATATCTGGCAGCTGTAAGAATGAAAAGAGCTTCATTCATCCCTTCAGTTATTCATTCATTCAGGGACAATGTTTCTGCTCTGCTCAAAATCCTGTCCCCACTATTAAATCTTTAAAGGGATAGTTCAACATTTTGGCAAATTGGCCCATTGCCATAATCGCTATAGTCATAGCAGTAGGTTTGTTACCTTTAATTGTCAGTGCAAGCTATTTTTAGAATGGCGGAGCAGAGCCGCGAGCTGCTCAGAGCTACGCTATACAGAGGCTAATGGGATTTCTTAGTTTCACTTATCTAACTCGTCGAATAGGCTACACAATTCAACAACTCCAAAACGCTCTGGTGGACAAGTTATGATCTGCACATTCACCACGCTATGAGATAATAACGGAACGTAATGAGAGTTGTTTTCGAGGTAAATACAGAGACTGCTTGCTGAAAAACTGTCCCTGAAGGCAACACGCATCAGCGGTTTTTCATGAATTTGTCTGGTAACGTTCTGTTATTATCTCATAGCGTGGTGAATGTGCAGGTCACAACTTGTCCACCAGAGCGTTGTGGAGTTGTTGAATTGTGTATTTGATGAGTTTGATGAGGGAAACCAAGAGCCTCTGTAGCGTAGCTCTGAGCAGCTCATGGCTCTGCTCCGCCGTTCTAAAAATAGCTTGCACCAACAATTAAAGGTAACAGACCTACTGCTATGACTATAGCGATTATGGCAATGGGCCAATTTGCCAAAATATTGAACTATCCCTTTAAGGTAGGACCAAACTGAGATTGCCTTGCCAACTTCACACAGCTCCAGTAATAATGACTTGGTGGCGAGTGATGCTGGATGCAGGATCTCTGCCATCCCATACGGTTCATTGAACACGTGCCAGCTCATTCTGGAGAATCTCTTTCTGCTTATTTTGGCTTCTCGTTTCTCGTTTGTTTCCGAGCAGAGTATAACATCAGTTGAATGGACTCGGTGCTAAAGGAGGCCAACATACTGCAGCTATCTGTGGATTCACTGCGAAGAAAAGAAGCCGGTTACCCCCCCACCCCTCCTCTTCCTCCCTCCCCCTCCCTCCAGGGCCGGGTTAAAGGCCCCTCTTTGCCCCGTGCCAGTCATATTAACATAACCCAGCGCTGTCTGATTACGATGCCTAATGCGAGCAGATGGAGGCCCACTGTTTGCTTCGCCAATCAAAATAATGTCATTATATTGGAATAATGGCTGTGGTTGCCAGTGAAGCCATAGAGAGAGAGAGAGAGAGAGAGAGAGAAGATGAAGAGAAGACGGCGTGTTTTTATTGTCCCCGAGAGACCGGTAAGATCCAATCAGCAGGGTGTGACTTACAGTCTGGGAGCTCGGAGCCCGTCCACAGCGCCTCCCCTCCACTCCAACTATCGCCTTCACAGACAGTGTGTGGGGAGCTCGGTGGGGGCGGAGGGGCGGAGGGGTGAGGGCTCCATAACGAGGAGAAAGGAACTGTACATAAACACAGCGAGCAGCAACAATGGCTACTCTGTTTGATTTTTGTGCAGTATGAATTAATAAGCGAGCGTAGACGATATGCATTTGTGCTTGCACAGGACTTTTTGCATAGGCAGCTAATAGTGTGTGTGCGTGTATGTGTGTGTGTGTGTGTATTTGGCCAGCTCTCCAGTTATTGCTTTTGAAGTTGTTAATTAAACCCTCAACCATCTGGTAGCTCAATGAAATTACACTGAGCTTCTCAGCCATGAAAAAAACATGACTGACTGACTGACTGACTAAATGAATAAATAAAACAGATTAATAATTTAATAAATGCTTCAAATATCTCTTGTCTAAGTGAGGGGAAAAACAAGAAGTCTTATTAATGTAAATTCGCCGCTCCGTGCTGTCAACCCCTGTTGTGTGTGTATGTGTGTGTGTTTGTGTGTGTGTGTGCGTGCCTACGAAGGCTTACAGGTGAATCAAAGACGACTGTCAGTGTGTCAACCTTTGATCTCTCTCGATGTCTTCCTTCCCCCTCTTTCTCTCTCCCTCTCTCTCGTATATGCAGCGCGCCTCCATGCATAGTAGGGAAAACACACGTCTTGTTTAGATTTCCGCGTGGATGCATCTGTTTGTAGAACATGAGTGTGTCATTTCAGGAAGTGAAAATGGTATATAGCCTGCCGTTTTTTAATCTTTAATAGCTCACTGCTGAATGCATCATCCATCCATCCTGCTGCTGCTGCTGCTGCTGCTGTGTTATAATCCACTGTAATATACTGTAGCACATGTTTTTTATACTCTTTTAATGTTACACACTGGTGACATTCCCCATATGTTCACATGCAAAATAATTACATTGCTGCTGATATGCATGATGAATTAATCGTCCTGTAAATGATAAGGTGCTGGATCGATGATGAACTCGGTCTCATGAGACGTGTTTAGCATCTGACCAGGATGTTAAAGCTGAAGTTAATCTACATGGGGATGGTAGAGAAAAGCCTGGTTGTGTGTACACATGACTCAGAGTGAGGAGGATCAACGCTCAGACTTCTTGCTGCTGCTCACACACACATTGGTGATGACTCGATCTTTCAGTCGTGTTTCAGTGACTCTAAACAAACTACAGCTTCAATAAGGTCACAAATGATGCTTCAGTTTGGGCGCAAGATTCAGCAACTGCTCCTGTTTGGTGATGAAGTTAAAGTCTGAGTCTGATATGACGACATCAAGATCAACAAGTTTTGCTAAAAGGAGTGATTCTTCTTCAGTTTGCTATATTGCATCATATATCATATATTATTCCTGTGTGGTTATGTATGAATATACAAACACGAATATGAATTATTTTATTAATCCCCAAAATATGTACAGTTTACCTCAGACATTCACTCGTAATCAATCAATCAATACACTTTGAAATACAGAGGAGCATGTCTTTGGAACTATCGACCTACATCACTACAATCAACACCACCATCGTTGTTCAAAAGACATCTAAAGAAAAAAATAATCAATTAGTAAAGATTTGTAGCATTTTTTTTTGGGGGGGGGGGGTCCATCAATCTGTGTCTTTCATTTTGTGTGTTAAGTGCTCATTTTCTTTATATAATCAATATCTGTATTCTCACTTAATCCTGGCACTGAAGGCGACCATTGTTGTTTATATAGGTGAGGAATCTTTACTAGCCTTTTTTGGCTGCACAATGTTTAAGCGTTTTATTATTCTCATTCTCTTTATACATGTAACGTGCAACTAAACTAAAATACAAAATATTTTCAGAAACTCTAGGCAAAGTTGCAAATCTAAATTGTATCCACGTCCCATAGCCTTCATAGTAAAAACAGCTGACATCAGTGTAATGTACAGTACGTGCAGTTACATGCACTGTATATAATGTGTTAATTGGTCAGAGCTGTACAATAAGGCCCGAGGCTCTGTATTCATGGCTGCAGCAGTATATGCTTCTGTGATTAGGTTTGTGTCGAGGACACAGCTGGGTGCCTGCAGTGACAGAGCTGGGTACAGACTCTGCTGCTGTAACCGACAGAGCAGCTCCCTGTTATAATGAATCTACTAACTGTTAGTCTGAGCTGGTGTTGGAGGAACAGAAATTGAGACGGACAGAATTCGTTTGAAGGAACAACAACAAACTGTGTCTTTGATTTTATGCTGCTTTTTATTTTCACAGCGTGACGGTGAACTCTGTGTCTGATGCTCGGTGCTGCAGCGATTGTCCAATGCACTGATTAGAGTTTGGGGTCAAAGGTGAAGGGCGGGGTCGACCTCACAAAACATGGTACACACCCTCACTTGAGCCATATGTGTACAGTATATGTATAGCCTGGTGTCTGAAAGGACTTCTTTAAATGCGTCTTCGCCTTTCATCCACATGAGAACAGAACAGAAAAATTGCATTAGCATTATGTTTTCCATCGCTGTGCATTCGTTATCGAGATTGTTGCACTGATTGGTTTGATGCGCCTCTTGGAAGTCGGAGGTGAATACAACTTGTCCAGACAGATGTTACCCAGGAAAAATTATTTCTCAAAACTCCGGCCAAAGTGGAAACGTTGAATTTTAGGTTTCTGAACGTCACCATATGCAACCTCTATCTACTTTGAGGTCTTTACATAACGATAGAGCTCGACGGTGTATTTATCCAGGTTTGTGTAGATGAAGATCTCCATGAAAACGATCTGGTGTTGGAAAAATATTAGTTTTTAGAAATATCTTGCTATATTACATCATGTCTGCCCGTTCTGGACATGACTTCTGACCGAACGACCTTTTGGCCTCAACAGCAGTAAGATGAAATTTCACACAAATGTTTAATCATTGATTTGACTCTGGATAAACAGGAATCTAATTTGAAACTAGTCCGAGTGTCTGAGGCAGCTGGTGACTCTAGTTTATTATGGCATCTGCATATAATAGTCTGGATGAATCGTTCACGGTTGAAACTAATATGGTGTGTGATACCTGGGTTCAAACTCGGACTCAAAAGGGGCAAAAAAAATTACTTTCCATGCGCCTCATTCATTCAATACATGACCACAATTTTCCCGCAGCGCTGTGAATTTCTCGAAGCTTTGCACTTTACATTTCCATGACTTCATGTGTATCCTCGTCTCGCGGCTTATGTGGCAGCAGTCTGGCCATTCAATAGATCGTGTGCCCTCTCTGTACCTTCAGACGATGCTGCTGCTGCTTTCTGGACTACGCAGCCTCTTGTTAAGACGGGTCACTTCAGGGAGCTACCTGCTGAGCGGCGACCGTCTGGATGCACGGCGTCCGTGTGTGTGTAGCATTTTGCACCCCTGGCATTTAACCACGACCGCTGACACTGCAATAACTCATCTTCTTTTTTTCTTTTTTTTTTAACTGTACTGCAGAGGCAAGTTTTTAAGATGCGAGTGGGAGGCTTTAACCCGAACAAGCTGGGAGACGAAAAGCAGCAAGACTGTTTTGCGTGGTCAAGAGCGAGAGAAATATGAGATGGCTGCAGAGGGGGGATAAAGGGATTTCAGAGTGAAAGGAGAGTTAGGGATGCTGTCATTTGTTGCTTTTAGGTGGAAATAACAAGAAAAAAGCGGCGTGAGGAAGAGAGAAGTCAAACACCGGTGGGAGTTAAAGATGCAGACAGGATCGAATAGATACAGATTGATGCACATGGACTTTTTTTCCAGTAATGCAGTGATAAATTACCTGTTGGAGCGAATTGCAGCTCCCAGTCGGTCATTATCATAAGACGAGCAGCCGACAAAATCAAAACACGCTATCCCCACATGAATCAAAGCTATATCTTATATCAATTTGTCCAAAACATTTACCGTTTAAAAAAAACACGGGTAAATAATAAAAGCACACATGCACAAAAACCTATGTCCATGACATTTTATATAAAGTGTCACTCAAGAAGGTAATTACATTCGCAGAATTAAGGGCGAAAAGCAAAGCAAAAGTATGTAGAGACATTAGTCAGTGTTCTCCCTCTCTGTCCTTTTTCCTCTCTTGTTCTGTGATGAGATTCCATTAGACGCCATTAAATCTCTGCCTAAGAGCCCTCTGAAGCTTCACAATTACAGAAATAAAAAAAAATCACAATCCTCATTGAGCGCTCTTCTGCATTAGGGGCTGCCTGGAGTCGCGTGGGAGCTGTTACACGGGGCCCCGGCACAGACCGAGTCAGAGGCTCTGCAGAGCTGCAAAGCACAGCTCATTAGAATGACTAAGAGCCCGAATGAAGGCCCTTATGTGAAAGCCATAATGGAGCGGGAGCTCTTGTGCCAGAGCCGTAATGGAGGCTCTTGTGCGGTTGCGCTTGTCTCCCCTCCGCACGGCAAGAGGCTTGAGCTGAAACTGCGCGGCTGGAGAGCTGACCCCCGCCGAGTGGCCGCTGAGCTGCTCTGAACACTGTGTGTGTGTTGTGCTGGCAGGGCCGGTGGCAGAGCAGAGGGCCATCACAGCGTTCTGTCACTCTGTGAAGTGTGCGGAGGTGGTTCGTTAAGAGAATATTTGATCAAGCAAATGGTCGGAATGTGACAGAAATGTAAGCCGTTAAAACTAAAAGATGATGTGTTAAACATGTTTATCTTCCCCGGTCAGCTCGGGCTGAAACGATTACTCGAGTAATTTATAGTATACTCCGATTACAAAAATGATCCAGCTATTTTTTTTTCTTGAATCGAAACCTTATGTAATCCATTTCACCTGCATTATGGTACGTGCTCAGCTTGTGTTTCACATGGACCTTTATTACCGATGTGCAACGTTTTCAGAATTCAGTTGAGCGATCATGGAGCGAGATGGAACAAAGCTAAGAAATTACAAAAAAAAGAGGAAGGACAGAAAATATTAAAGATATGAGACCATTACAAGTTGTATAAAAACAAGAAAACTGCAATGCATCCACTCTAAAACTGAACAATCATACCATAACAGCTCATCTTCAATGACACAGCAGTTGCACCAAAATCACACAGTCTGCTCAAGTCCACTGAGTGGAGCCGACATAGTGTATTGTGATGTAACAACATAACGTAAGACAACGTAATGTAAAGTAAGGAGTGTAAGGTAACGTAACGTAAAGTAAGGAGTGTAAGGTAACGTAACGTAAAGTAAGGAGTGTAAGGTTACGTAATGTAAAGTAAAGTAACGCAAATATAATGTAAAGTAAAGTAAGGAGTGTAAGGTAACATAACGCAAAATAAGGAGTGTAAGGTTACGTAGAGTAACGTAAAGTAAAGTAAGGAGCGTAAGGTAACAAAATGAGTGTAAGGTTACGTAAAGTAAGGTAAAGTAAGGAGTGTAAGGTAACGTAAAGTAAGGAGCGTAAGGTAACAAAATGTAAAGTAAGGAGTGTAAGGTAACAAAATGATTGTAACGTCACGTAAAGTAAGGAGCGTTAGGTAACAAAACGTAAAGTAAGGAGTGTAAGGTAACAAAATGTAAAGTAAGGAGTGTAAGGTAACGTAAAGTAAGGTAAAGTAACGTAAAGTAAGGAGTGTATGGAACAAAATGTAAAGTAAGGAGTGTAAGGTAAAGTAACGCAAAGTAAAGTAAGGAGTGTATGGAACAAAATGTAAAGTAAGGAGTGTAAAGTAAAGTAACGCAAAGTAAAGTAAGGAGCGTAAGGTAACATAACGTAAAATAAGGAGTGTAAGGTAACGTAAGGAATGCAAGGTTACATAAATTAAGGCAAAGTAACTTAACATGACATAAACAAGTACATTCAATGTGATAACTAATCGAGATGAACGCTGGTAACGTGTGGTATCTGTCATGGCGACTTGAGAATGAAGAGTTGATGTTGATGGTTAGTTATGATGTCACCAACTTTAGCTCAAGGAAACAAAATACAACGCTGTTGCACTGATTTGTGTTTTTTTGTAAGCGAGTCAGCCTAATTGTTAGCCTAAGCTCTCAGTGTAAAATGCCTGAGTATTACGCAGATATGATATTTATTAGTTTATCACAATAACTGATCTCAATTTGTCTTTTTTTGTCTTTTTTCTCACTTTTCTCACTCAGCTGTCACACTGCTATAGTGTCTTTTGTTGTTGTTGTTGTTCGTGACACTGGAGAGTCCAAAAGTTGAATTTTCATATTACACACACTGGCTTTAAGGCAGCGCCTGTCATAAATGGAAAACACACTCATACTTTTTAAAAGTCAGGCTACGTAGTAAAGCAGGGAGCGACAGAGCTGAAGTATTTGTGGGTATAAAAGGTGAATACAGAGGCTACAGATGCTGTCAGCGGGATTTACAGATGCATGATGACAGCTTTATAGTGGAAGAGCAGTGGATTGAATAGCAACAAAGATCTACCACCAGACTTCCTCTTTCACTTCCTCTGCAGATTTGCTCTCCATCTTCAAACTCAGTTTTACCATTTTGTCATTCCAACCTCCGTCCCCTCCAACAAATCACTCCTGTATTTTCTGCACATCTGGCCTCTGGAGACTTTTTAACACGTTGAACTCGAGGAGGCAAGAATTCATGTAGAATGAGGTGAAGAAACTCCATGAAGAGACTCAACCATGACACGATGCTGTATGTTCATTGCATCAGCTTTTCTCTCGACATAGCTGATCAGGTTTTTCGAGGAGGTGTCGGCTGCAGATTTCCCACCACAAGGTGTAAGAATACACCACGTGTGTTTTTTCTTTTTACACCCATGGCAGCTTTAAAAGCACTAACGTTTTTTTTTCTCTTTTTCTTCTTCTCCTTTTCAGCTCTTCACTCAACCACCAACAATGATGACGATGTGTTTTATGACACAACTGGGGGAGAAAAAAAAAACACCATTTTACACACTTTATGAATCTTTCCTTTCACCTGGCAGTCAGCTCAACCCTTTTCCTTTATTGGTCTGAGCAATGCATGATGGTAGTTCTGCTGTTTAGTCGGTGCCCATCGATCATATGACGCCTCTGCGGGATATTTTAAATGGCGTCTTAAAGCGCATGTCAAGAGCCCTCAGTCAATTTTGACTTTTTTAGTGATGATGATCTGATCTTCTCTGTAGGGTCTGATGATCTCAACAGACCTTCTGCCAACACTAGAAAACCATCAGCAGTGCAGAGTTTCATCATAAATGTGTGTTCCCAGGTGGTCTGAATAGTGTTTCTGGGGCTTTGCAATCAACAGCAATACAATTCTGGAAGGGAACAGTATTGAAAAGCGATTTTCTCTGAATTTGAATTGTCAAATAAAATGAGAGCAGCTGCCACTGCTGTTTTCAAATTGGAGTTCATAAAAGTCTTTAATAAAGTACTTACTGTTTTTAATTTCATCTCTGGTACGCAATGACTCTCGACGTGTCGAAACTTTTGATGAAATTACTTCCCGTGATCCTGTTTAGTGACTTTATATCAGCGAAACACATTTTAATTCAGTCAGGTATTAGCCGTATAACCATAGATGTCTCTCTTATAAATATATCCTCGGCTGCATGCGAGGTTGACAGGCAGAGTGTTCTCGCAGCCTCTCTAATTTCTCTCCCTGTTAAATATCACTAGTTCTACTGCCGCTTAAATGCAACCCTGTTTTTAGCGGAGTGACATTTAAAAGAAACACAAGACCTTTTGCAACACGGTCTCTGTGAAAAATGAAACTCTTGAAATCTCTGCATGAAGCGCTAAAGCCCCGGCTTTAATTATAGGAGACTTAAAGTTAAAACTTATATTCATGTCAGTGGAGGTGGAGAAGATTAATTTGTGCAGTCTAAAAATGGATGAAACATTTAACTTGTGAGGGAGGAATGTGTGTATCATTTCTGTAATATGGACGAGATTGTTGGCAGTCGTGAATGCCAGGTCATCTCACTCTTTGCTTAAATGTGTGTATGTATATGTGTGTGTGTGTGTGTGTGTGTGTGTGTGTGTGTTCGTGCATGTGTGTGTTCCCGTCTGCATCTCTATCTCAGCGTGTGGGCACATGAGCCGCAAAGCTGTTGCACGGCCTCATCGATTTCATGCCCTCTTCTCACATCTATTCACATCTCTTCTCCGACTCACCTCCCTCCTCCCGGTCCTCCTCCTTCTCTTTTGGTCCGTTGCCCATGGCGATGGTTCACCTTGGTAACCGGCAGCTGAGCAGGAAGTGGGAGGCGGCCTGGTGAGAAGAGGACCTCCCGTGAGTGTTGTGTAAGGGTGGTCACGTGATGT
Organism: Trachurus japonicus; assembly: GCF_045865225.1. Classification (NCBI taxonomy): domain Eukaryota; kingdom Metazoa; phylum Chordata; class Actinopteri; order Carangiformes; family Carangidae; genus Trachurus; species Trachurus japonicus. Next base: position 5,792,450 of record NC_140929.1, read on the forward strand.
GGAGGGAGGTGGGGAGGGAGGGTTGAGGGGGGGGCCTTCGATCCGCTCCAGCGGGTGGGGTTAGGGGGTCGATGGTGAGGGGCTTGTTCGCTGCAGGCTTTAAAAAGCAGAGGGAGTATGTTAAACATCCCATCGATCCACAGGCTCCTCCGAGGCCGGAAACCATGGATAAAGAGAACACAATCAAAAAGCCTGTGCTCGTATATCACATGGCAGCAGAGAGAGAGTTGGAGGAAGGAAAGAACTAGAACAAGACACAGAGCGAATAAGAGCTTTAAATATAAAGCAAGGGTTTCTCAAAAGAACCTTACAGGGGTTTTATGTCTCTGTGCCAGATGTGAGTACTTTAGGAAGTAGGCCAGTGCCTGCTAGTGGGAGTTATTTTCAGGCGAGGTTATTGTACCAGAAGAAGCTTGGTTGGTACTTGTACATGATGCTGGTGGGGGGTGGAGAGGGTGGAGGGGGGCTGGTCCTCTAAAGAGAAATGCTAAGTCTTCAAAGCTGGAGAAAAGTAGCTTCTATAGGGGATGTTATACTGTACATTGAGCTCAGAGCTGACGGGGTGATGCACTTCTTTATTTTTTCCCAAAAGTGTGAACAACACCTACAAAAAAGCTTTCAGAGCTGGATGTGTAAAAACATAGAAGATTTTCAGCTTCCTTTGGTATTTGATGCGTGCAATCAGGTAGGACTGGTATTAATTCAGTATTAATGGCTAAGATACAGCACCATGGTACAAAATGGGATGCACTTCCTGTCCCAAAAGTGGGCGTGGTCATAACTGCTTGACATAATACATCAGTAGATTAGTTATTTACGTCCTAAACACCCATTGGCAGCTCCAGGACTGCCTAAATCGACAATCATCTCCATTAAATCTGCTAAAGAACCTGACATTTTAAAAAAAAAGGCACAGTTTGTGTGTTGTTTTGATTTCAGCCCTGGTGTCCAGTCCATGGGGACGTCTGCCAGCGTCTCTGGCTGCACCTTTGTCTGTTTTCATGGCAGGACGGTCTGTAAGCATGTCGTGCATTCCTGCGACCAGGCATGCACACACACCCCGCTGGTTTTTGTGTGCATGTTGCCCGTCGGTGCGTGCGTGTTGCTGTCGACTGCATGGGGCTCAGTGCTTACTCAGTAATTCCCTGGTCCCAGGCTGTGTATTAGCGGCTGATCCAGCCGACTGGGCCAAGCATCCACATTCAGTCGGCTTGGGATCTGCAGCTCAGAGCAGGAGGCTGCCCGGGCTCTCTGATGCCTCCCTAAGCTCTCCAGCACAGAGCAATTTACTGGCACCGGATTGGCACAATTGGTGTGTGTGTGTGTGTGTTGAGTGTTTGTGCTCATTTCAGTTTACGCCTGCTGTTTTGTCATCTTTCTAGCCTTTTCTCTACCTTGGTCATTGCCCGCCTGTCACGGCCCGGCCTGGCTCTCGCTTTTTTTTTCCTGGTGCAGTGCCCCTCTGCTCTGCTTTCATGCCAGGCCAAGCTGACAGTGACACTAACAACCTGAAACGTAAGGATTTCGCAAAACCGCCGCTCTTTGATATCTGTGATGTTTTGCTTCTTCACCTGTTTTCATTTCATTTCAACTTTTTTCATTTGTTGTCTTTTCGTCTTGGAAATTCCTGGGGACACCAGGAAGTGGTGAATAAAGATATCTTGTTTTTTGCACTTTGCCACTTGGTAATTCACCAACACGGTCCATTTTGTAACGTGTGTGTGTGTCTGTCAGTGTCCACCCATGTCTGCTGTGTGTGCTTGAAGCAGCCAGCCAGCCAGTCAGTCAGCCAGTCGGTCGGTCCAGCTCTGTGAAATGCAGCTAAATTGGCTCATTTATGTAAACATTCAGTCCAGGGCTGTGTTGCCCAACGTTGGCCTCAAACAACAAGAAGTCTACAGGGGGAGCTTTGGAAAGGCCCTGCATTGCAAAAAAGAACAAGCATTGTTAGAAAACTCCAAAAAAAACAACAACAAGACAAACAGAAGTTTTGTTTGCCAGACATATTGTATTGTATTCAGCATAATGGTGCATTTGACAGAGAGCCGCAAAGTTTATTTCTTATTGTGTCGCAGCATTGTTAGACGAGGACTTGACGAGCGTAGACGGAGGTAATGAGGAATCTCTGGATCCAAATGCTTTTGATCATAGTCTCTTTTATTACCAACGAGGTCATGTTTTCACCTGTGTCTGTTTGTTTGTCAGCTGGATTATGTAAAAGAAATATTGAACCTACACCAAACAGGTGCAGGGCATAACCCGGGAAAACGAACCAGAACCAGGACTTGTTTTGCATAACTTTACTTAAAGATGCCCTGAAACGTCCTCTTTCAGTTCCGCATGATTACATTTTTTCCAGTAAGGGTTGGACTCCTCACAGATATTGATTGATGATTGATTGATCTACATTAGCCAATGGCGTGGAATGTAGGCCTACCACCTGTGGGATTGGACAGTAGCAAAGTGGCCTCTTCACCTGCTGGCCTCATTGGTGAGTCGGTTGGGGAAGGTGATAATATTGATGGAGTGAGACCTTCTATGCTTGGAGCCAATAGCTGAAGGTAGCATTGATGCTAGCAACGTTGGAGGTGATGTTTGTCGACACTGAACAATGAAGGAACCAGATTTTTTGCGAAGTTTGCATACTCTATACTCCAAACAAGCCAGCAGGGTCCAGCACTGAGGTTGCCACGATGGCCGCAACGTAAACATTTGAGAAAAAGCCCACGAGCACAGGATGAGTCATCAAATATCTGAATTTGTTATACAGGAGGAGAAAATACATCTCAGTTTTTTTGGTATATTATATCAAAAGATAAATAAACAGTTAACATGTGGAAAATGGATTAAAGCTGTAAAAATACATTTTTCATTTAAAGGGAGAGTTCAACATTTTGGCAAATTGGCCCATTGCCATAATCCCTATAGTCATAGCAGTAGGTTCATTACCTTTAATTGTCGGTGCAAGCTATTTTTAGAACGGCGGAGCAGAGCCGCGAGCTGCTCAGAGCTACGCTACGGAGGCTCATGGGATTTCTTGGTTTCCCTCATCAAACTCACCAAATACACAAACCAACAACTCCAAAACGCTCTGGTGGACAAGTTGTGACCTGCACATTCACCACGCTATGAGATAATAACGGAACGTTACCAGACAGAGTTGTAGCGTATGGCAATGGGCCAATTTTCTAAAATGTTGAACTATCCCTTTAATGTTGTGAGCTCAGGCACAAAAACCCAGACATACTTTAGGATTGTCGACATCTTTGACTTTGTATAGTTTGGTACAATAATCTGCAGCATTTCAGTTACAGTATTCATTCAGTGCGCAGTAATACATGTTTCAATGAATCAAGCTGCAGAGCTCAATGCTGTTTCTCTAGTAATGCAGTCATTATGTAAAATGGGTGGAGCTAACAAAGCTAAGCTAAATGCAGCTAAATCCTTCAGATCCAGTGATAGAAACATGACTCACAGTGTGATTAAGTGGCCTTGTTGTTGTTGACATGTGACAGTATTAACACATGATGGAGTAATTACTGATCGACAGCTGGTTGGACTGGAAGCGCACAGCAGGAATATCACGTCAAGTCTTTATCCTAGTGAAGAAGTCAGTCTATACATCACACATTTGACAATATTCAAATAATATCTAGACTTGGGTTGATGCCGGCGGTAAATGCTCTGGAAATTATTTTCTTTTTTTATACATCACATCAGAAATCTGTTGTTTATTGCACAAGATATTCACTGCCTTACATCCTTTATCCTGTTTATGCACAGTATCTCTCTGCTCTGTGGAGTTGTCTGACTAAAATTCATTTCAGAGCCGAAGCCAGTATCATCTGAGCATTATCATGTGACGCCAAAAAAAACAGGGAGCAGCATCGTGTTTGTGTTTGAGCTGGTAATCTAAATTGTTTTCCACTTTTGAATGTTTTTTGGTGAGAGAGGCACAAAATGTAAATGTAAATGGCAAAAATAATCAACAGCCAGTGAGAAACACTGCGAGTGGACACAGTGAATATACTGCAGGTCAGAGGAGGAGCAAGTCTGATCTGATATTGAGCCTAAAACCAAGCAGATAGGTCACATATACTGTAGCTGCACATCAACCAACACAGTAAATTATCTTATGTTTGCTCGTGTGATAGATCAGACAGGAATGTGGAAAAAAAAAAAAAGTCTAGCAGTCAGCGAACAACAACCACCAGTCAAATACAGGAGCTGATACAGACTTTTAATTAGATCCAAAAAAAAAAAAGATCTTTTAATTTACTTTGTGAAAACAGGAAGGAAGGAGAGTGACATGTGATAATAGGCGATGTGTTTTTAAAATAGAAACATCACTGCATTTAAAATTTTTGACATGTACGAATGCATGTACTTCGCTATAATTTGAACATTTTCCACAGTTTTCTGATACTTTACAATAAAAAAAAAGAAAAAGAAAAAAAAATCCAACAATCATCGAGGTGAAAAAGAAGTCAGCTCCTAATGAAAACTGACATTTTATCTTTCAGCTTTGACTTTGACAACTTTTTTCTGGCTCAGGGGTTGGCTGGCTGTCAGTAGTTTCCCCTCTTCCAGGCCCCTGCTCTCCCCCTCTGGTTAAAATAAAACAGTCCTCGATATTATTATTATTATTTATTTATCATAATGTTCCTGATTCTTTTTCTTCCTTATCTCAAGTGTCACAAAATCCATCTCCCAGATTAGCTCACTTGACATTTGACTGATCTAACCATGAATATATTTGAATACATCTGAAACGTGCAGAAGATAGTTTTGTTTTTTTCTGTGTGTCTGTGTGTGTGTGTGTGTGTGTGTGTGTGTCCGTGCGTCACTCGTGCCCTGGCCTCCGTCAGGACCCAGCTGTGTTGGCGTCTCCTCCATCACAGGAAAAGTTCGCTCTTTGTGAGGTAATTAAAGTGGAAGCATCTGTTCCAACTCTGCACACCTGAGCTGCTGCTGCTAAAACTCCACCAGCGACCGACTGCGGGGCCGAGCCATGCCGAGCCGAGCCGAGCCGGGCCAAACTGAGCCGCCGGTAGATTTTTATCATATGGATTTTTCAAGATCAGATGGAGTCGCTGCTGGTTTGTGGAAGCCGAATGTTCATGATGATAACACCGCTCTGTTTTCTGTCTGATACTGGATCAGACCCAACAGTAAAGATGTTTTTAAACCGGTAGGTTTGTCTTAATACCTGAAATAACATCTAAACCCTTCATATTTTGATTTAATCTCTTTTTACAATTGACTTCTTTCATACCGGATGTGATTTGCAGTCGACTTTTTTACCCTTTATCACGTCCTTTATCCCCCCCTCGCCCCCCTCCGGCACCAAACTAAAGACGACCAAACAAACTCACTGCTCATTAGCTGGTGCTTGTCTTCCACGTCTATTAACAAAAGCCAATTAATGTCAAGAAGTATCAGTGACATTTATTTTGAAAACAGTGAAACCGTGTGTTCGGTTTCATCACAAAAACACACACAGACACACACACACACACACACACACACATACACACACGACCTTCTCCTCTTCACAACCAGGGCAATATTTCCTCCGTGCCCTCGAGTCCTTTCATGTGAGCGGCTCCAAAGTTTTCTCCACTTCAGTTTTTTTTTTTTTCTGAGTCATGACTTGAGTTTGACTTTGATATTTTTCCACACAACCAAAAAGGCAGATGCATGATATTTATTTTTTTGATGGTTCTGTTGAATTTTGACGTTCAGGGACACATTTCTGCAGCTTATAAATAACTGACCGTTTTTTGTAGTTGTTTTTTTTTTTAACAAAATAATCGAGCACCATGTTCCACTAAAAGCACTTAAAAGGCACTGGATACAAGACATTTAGTCTTTATCTCCTGCTTTCAATATTTGATTTTGGTTTACTCTTTAAACTCTTCTAGTAATTGTATTTGTGCATTGTCTCTACAAGTGTATGAGTCATGTTTACAAAGAATATGCACGTCATTCAGTCTCTTAGAGTTTAATTTAAGTAGCTTTATTGAAGTGCTCATGAGAAATTGTCGTCACTGGGTGCACCACAGGAGATCTGTAGGTCAATGTTGTCATTTTCATTTGAATTATGTTGTAATTAAAGGGGAACTATGCAAGTTGGTCGCTTTTTTGCTGTTTTGGTCACTTTTTTTCCCTCTACCGAGCTCCCCTTACTGTTTTGGAGTGCATATTTTTATGGTTGTAAAAACTCACCGCTAACCCTCACCGCTTGGTTTTGGGCCAAGAGACGCTAGGTGGAAGGCAGAGAGCTTCCATTCTCCCTGTAACAAGTCATTGAACCATCACAATTACTCCGCAGCTGTTTAATTAAGTTAAGGAAGTTAAACTGTCAGTGGTCAGCGTTTATTCACTCTGAGTGGGATGTCAGTGACCTGGCTGCTGTGCTAACACAGAAACAGCTCTTTAGTTCATGCACCAATTTAAAATTAAAAAAAAAATCTATTTGAGCCTTTTCTAACAATTTTTGGGGTGTTGTCTGTCATTACTGTGACTCTGCATCCACATTAAGTTCTTACACTGTAAGAATTCACTGATTGCAGCTGTGAACCTTTCAGAGCCACAACCTTTCAAACACAGCGGCGATAAATGTTCGCAAAACTCAGGGTTTTTTTTCTTTATTCTTTTTGTGAAAAATTCCTTTTGAACAAAAGTGAAGTGTCGATCTCCTGAGGGCGACTTTGTCCAGATCAGGCGACTAACAAACCAAACTGTACAATTAGTTTCCCTGGAGCTGGTGAATGTCAGCTACTGAACGCATCACAGTCCAATCCCTGTTTATCTCTAATGGTGCCTTGACTCCAGATCATCTTGTTTTGTCTAGTACATACAGAGGAAACTATATCCAACTTGTCTTTTCGCTGACAACACACACACACACACACATACACATACACTCATAGACATACATTTAAATATATATATATACACACACAGTCAATTACACCTGCAGAGGAGCAGAACTCCACATGCCATTTCACTTCCAGTGTGAAAGCAGAGTTAATCACCTCCTGCCTGGCTCCCACTCTCCTGCAAACTTCCCTTAACTGGAGATTGAACTGTGGGACCTATATAAACGCAAAGCCAAGTGTCAAAGCTGCAGGTTCATCTCTGGCAAAGTGGGAGTGTGTGTATGTGTGTGTGTGTGAGACAAAGTGTAACAGTATGCGTCTCCATGTTTGAACAAGAACCCTGTCCTCCCTATCCTTTTCAATCTCAGACGCAGCAGTGGAGCCATCGCCGCGCAGGTTTACTCATCAACTCACCCGTGGAGCCCCCTCCATTTGATGGGATGCTACATTAGCTCCGAGAGCTGGAAATATAAGAGGAGCTGTGGGAGGATGGGGGGGTGGGCATGCCCCCCCTTCTGCCATATGGAGCGATTTGTAAAGAAGCAGTGGTACCATTGTTTTTAGTCACTTCCTCCCGATACTTGCCAAATACTTTTCGAATTAGACATTGTTTTTACGGTCGGAGTGTGAGAGCGTGTGATGCCACCGTACTGCACAGCTGGAGCAGGAAACTCCCTCCTGAGATATGAAAAAGAAAACGCAACAGGCTGGACGAACAGTCAGGGAGAATTCAGGCAGAAGTTTTTAGAGGCTGAAGAAGGATAAAAGATAAAAAGATAAAGCAACATTATGGGGAACATCTCAAAAGTTATGAAGTGTTAACTGAAAAATGTCCCTACACAGTAATGAAAGTAAAACTGTGTTGGTTTTGCACAACAGGACAATGTTGATTTAACATTTTTGTGATAACTGTTAAAGAAGAGTTGGACGGAGCTGTTTCCAGATGTTTGACCTCCAGATGTGAAAGGGAGCAAACTCAACATCAGCAAACTGATGAAACCACTGTTTAAGCTTGGCTTTAATAGGTTTTAACCTGTAACAGTTAGTATTAGGGCTCACCGAGTAAAATATTATCGATAATGATCAATCAGAACAGACAGTCAAGAGGCAGAGATATAAAAAATATGTATAAAAACACACTGATAAAGTTATAGGAATATTTATTAATACACAATAATGTGTAAAAGAAAAAACACTTCTTCTAAATTTACTTTTAAGAACTTCTGTCAACAATAAGTTACCTGATGTGGTCACCTATTTACACATATTTACAGTATAAACCTATGAGGACAAACAACATGAACGACAAACTAAATAATCTTTCATGAATTGTGATATTGATTTAAGGTCATATCACTAATTAGTCACTAATTAGTATGTGAATTATTGGTCTACAGCTTAAAGAACTATGTAAGTCCGGTCGCGCTTCCTCTGTGTTGCTAACCCTCTATGTGCATTTGTTTACAACGAAGCTGGCGAAAAATCAATTGATGGAGCGGTGGATGACATTATATAACATATACGATGTGTATATGTGTAGTCTTAACTGTCGTAAACAAAGATTACGGAGCGCGTTTGTGTTGCGGTGCCGCAGAGACGAGAGCTGAGATACCGGGGCGGTGGCCAGGTATTTTGGTGATTTTCAGCCATGAGACGCCAGGTGGAAGGCAAAGAGCCTCCATTCTCAGTCACAAGTCATGTAGTTATCACAGTTAATCCGGAGCTTTTTAATTAAGGTAAGGGAATAATCCAGCCTAGTTCTTCTTAAAGTAATGGATTGGCATTGATATTAGCAGATATCAGGCAGTATTAAAGGGCCTATAACTCCTGATTGGACATCACTAATTGTTTGTATTCCTGGCTCTGTCTCAGCCTCCACACAATATGAAGACATCTGCTCTGTTGACATAAATCATTCAGTCCAGCAGCGCTCTCCGACTCCACCTGTACTTGTTGCACCCTGTCTCCGCCTCCCTCAGCGTTCATTAAACACCTGTGAGACACCTGATGCTTCTGCCCTTGGATATCCACCACGGAAACTTGTCGTCTGGACTGCTGCTAAAAAAAAACAAAAAAAAAAACCCCAGACTCCCTGACATCGGAGGAGAGTTAATGTGCTCCATCCATCTGTTGTCTGATCAGGAATCAGAAGCCGGCTCCACTCGAGCTGCTGCTGCTGCTGCTGCTGCTGACCGTCCTTGGACTCGACTTTTTTTTTCAAATGATCGAAGAAAAGAAAATCAGATTTGAATATAAAATAAAAACACCAGAGGAATTCATCAGCTACCTTCAATCTGGCATCGTTGCTTAAAGTCCTTAGTGAATAGATGGAGTTTTATCTGTGTGTGTGTGTGTGCGCACAAGTCACTGTACTCTTAAAAGGCTCATTAATTATAGTTGGAGTCATTATGGAGATAAGTGTGAGCCTGACTATTGGTGCAGACGATAAGAAGAAGAATTACCTGTTTTGGCGCTTCTGCTTTCTAATCAGCTGCCCATTACAGATATCAAGGGACTTCTATTACCCAGCCTGTGTTTCTTTCTTCCGTGTCTCTATTTTTTCTTTTTCCGTTCGGCATCTCTCTGTCGTCCTCGTCGTCCTCGTCCGATCCCCGCCCGCCCCTCGGTGCGTCTGGCGTGACCGAGGGCGACGGAATGCGTTGCGTTTCCCGTTGTAATCCGTTGCCCATCACAATAAGCCACTAATCATGCAATCTGGAGCAACTGTTCATCACTTCATCCTTTGTGTGTGAAGACACTCCACACAAGTATCCAAACACAGGAACACACACACACACACATACACATACACATATAACTGCTGAAAACCAGTCTGTACGAGTACATTTTCAGCTGGAGCTGGCCGATTGGATGCATACGTCTGGGCCTGTGGAAACTCCATCACTTGTGTTGGTTTTCAGGATGTTTAAAGTGCGAGACACTGAACCCAGTTCAGTAAAAATATGGGGACAAAAGAATAAAATAAATAAATAAATAAAATACCTGGGGATGATTTTAAAATGTATTTGGAGCCCAAAACACAGCTGACATTTCCCGGAGCGCTCCTCGGGGTGTGTGCTGCTTCCTGTCGGGAACGAACTGTCACCTCCTAGTTGTTATTGTTTTGTGTAAGTTCCTTTCTTGACTCTGAGAACTTTAAACCTTGTTTCCTAATGAAACACGTGTCTCTGTGGTTCCTATGGGACAGAGGGACATCCTTAGTATGTACATAGTATGAGTGGTAAATTGAAATGAGCACATGCGACGCCTCCTTCAGGGCGGACTTCACCTTCGAATGACTCGTAGAAGTTTTTTGAAGAGGAAGAAGTGCACCTCTGGACTTTGTTTTTTTTTAATGCAAGTGAATATGTAGGTCAGGCAAACACGTTAGGCTACATTCATCGTCTGTTGCTGCAGTTTGAATCCCCTTTCTGTGCTGATGTAAATGCTGATTGACTTGTTTCTGATGTCCCCAGCATATGGCTAATAAAGGTTTTAGTGTGGCAGAGCCGCAGGAGCCCCGAGCTGCCAGGATCAAAGTGACAGCCTCAAACAGGCCTTTGTGTTCTTCAGCCATTAGGGCATAGCAACGCCAGCACCTGGTGTGAGCCATATGAATATCATTAGCTCAGTTTATTTGTCTCTCTATGTATGTGTGTGTGTGTGTGTGAGTACATTTAGCTGCTGCAGATCCTTTTATGAATCTAATGTTCATCTTATTTAGTTATTTCAGCCATTATTTCCGTCTGATATGATCTCATTATGCTCACAGACGCTTCGCTTTCAGCTCTGAGGATGCGTCGACTTCAGAGTCCGACTGGGCCGGTACAAAAAATAACGATCACAGACGTTTTACTTCCTTTTCTTCCTTCAGCTTCTTTGCATGCGATAATGAAGAGTTTTGTCACTTGTAGATCTTATAGATGCATTTTTTGGGCTGTAATTTGACCTGTTGTACAAAAAATAGTTGTGTCCAAACTGTTTAAAGTTAACTTAGATTCTAAATAGTTGGTTTAAACTTTATAAAATATAGATATATAAGGAGTTTGGGGAGGTCTGTGTGCTCTGGTTAAAGTAGGAAGGGATTCAGAGCTGCAACATTTATTCGTGCAGTCAATTACTGAAACCACAGATACACAAGTTAATGATAAAAAAAGTTGCTGCTTTGGTCAGTTAGTGCAAAAAAAATGAATGGTTCCAGTTTCTTAAATGTGAAGGTTTGAAAGATGAATTTCAGGGATTTGTCACAAATATGTCGCATAAAGCAGAAAATCAGACAATAAATTGATTAGTACAGAAAATAATTGGCAGACAGAACATGAGACAAAGCGTGATTAATGGTCGCCACTTAAAAGAAGATTTTATCGAGACTGTCACTTCACTGCTCTATGAGGATTAGTCAAACTGGATATAACTAGTCTATTAAATGTGTAGCTTTGCTAACCCAGGGTTTTCCCTTTATACCTTACAGTACACACACACACCTACCTTTGTATCCTTGATGTGGCGTCTTGTGTCCAATCAGACCTGTGGTCATTCAGTCATTCTCAATCACACATCTGGACAGCTGTTTGCTGCAAGAGTTAAGATTTTAGCGGAGCAAGGAGCAACCGAACTTGAGGTGAGATCAAATGTTTTATTCTGAGTTAGATCTCTATTGCACAAAATTATTTGACAATGCACAAAAGCAAACAAAATGGTTTATTGTTGTTTTGTTAATTAGCTAATTAGCTCATCTGATCATCCGCTGTTGCTGGTATCAGTCTGAGCGTTAGCACAATGTTTGCTATCACTAACGTTAGCGTGATTATTTTGTGTTCTTATCAGATTATTTTTGCAGATGCATTTTTATTTGAATGGCTGGTGGATGTTTTTTTCATCCTGGCATCAAGGCTAAGTGAAGCTAACTGCAGCTATTTAATTGATCTTCTCATCTGATCATTAGTGATTAGGTGAATGAGTGTAAATGTCAAACTGTTGCTTTTTAAATCTTTAAAGGAGTAGTTCAACATTTTGACAAACTGGCCCATAATCGCTATAGTCATATAGCAGTAGGTTCGTTACATTTAATTGTCGGTGCAAGCTATTTTTAGAACGGTCGAGCAGAGCCGCGAGCTGCTCAGAGCTACGCTACGGAGACTGATGGACATAGGCGTCATTTACGCTGGGGACGCTGGGGACATGTCCCCACCACTTTTTGTCAAGAACAATTTTGTCCCCACCACAAAATTAACTTAACATTATCCTAATGAAGAATGACGAAAAAACGTTGATAAACTATGACAGAATAGGCAGCTGAAACAGTGTGCACGGCGCAGAGCTTCAGCCGGAGCCAATAACTCGCAACAATGTAGCTGCGATTAAAGAGTTCACAGCCCGGAGCGGGCGCTGCGCGCGTCGTCGCAGCCGCTTGGCTGGTCGCACAGGGAGCTGCTTCTCTCTCTCCGCGCCGGGAAAACATCGACCACTCGTCTGTAGCCTACTCGGTTTTCCACACACACAGGTCTGTCTCTGTATGTATGGATGTGTGTGTGTGTCTCGTGTGCAGACGCAACTGACAAATATTTATAGACGGACAGCAACAACTTCATTACCGGCGGTAATCATCATTTTATTTTGAAAATTGACCGGATTCTCTCGCCTTTTCTGTGCCCAACTTCCTGTCTGGTACGATCCGTCTATCCAGCTTGACAACGGCGCTCACGGCTCGCGTGAAAAATAGAACAGACACCGAACTGAAGCGCGAGCCTCCACTCGGGGTCGATCCTACCGGATGAGACAGCACCCGATATATGCTTAAATGTTTGGGTGCAAAGTCACTGTTAACGAAATCAACATCTAATCTGTCCCTTCAAAATAAAGTTAGTAACGTGTCTGTTTGGAGCAGCTGCTGACAGTGACAGTTCCTCATCACTAAACCTGAGCCATCATCAGATCCTTCCTCACTCACGTCGTGACGACGGGACAAAGTCTTTTGGACATATATTGTATATTCTGTGTTTTCCCTCTCTATAACCGTCTTGTTTCAGTTTTTGCCGGTTGGCAATCATCTGGTGCACCCGCTGTTTCTCTGTTTCTCACTCACCCTCGATGCGCATAGATGTTATAAAAAAATAAAAAGGAAAAAACACAGATGCGCAAATTGAAATGACCTAGGCTACTGTAGTGTAATGCGCATATGGTCATTGTCCCCACCACTTTTCAAAGTAAACTGACGCCCTTGCTGATGGAATTTCTTGGTTTCCCTTTTCAACACAATCCAACAACTCCAAAACGCGAGTTGTGACCTGCACATTCACCACGCTATGAGATAATAACAGAACGTTACCAGACAGAGTTGTTTTCGAGGTAAAGGTGTTATTATCTCATAGCGTGGTGAATGTGTAGGTCACAACTTGTCCACCAGAGCGTTGTGGAGTTGTTGGATTGTATATTTGATGAGTTTGATGAGTGAAACCAAGAAATCCCATTAGCCTCTGTAGCGTAGCTCTGAGCAGCTCACAGCTCTGCTCCGCCGTTCTAAAAATAGCTTGCACGTACTGCTATGACTATAGCGATTATGGCAATCGGCCAATTTACCAAAATGTTGAACTATCCCTTTAAATAACTGTAGTGGATCAGTGCACATCAGTCAAACCCATCTGTACATCTAGTGAACTAGTGAAATACCTCATGTGTGTGTGTGCTTTTGTGTGTGTGTCTTTGTGTAGAGGACAGTCAGGAGTCCACAGCTGTAAACCTGGACCTTTGGGCTGCTGTCGCTCCGGCACCACAGATACAATCGATTAGCGTCCACACAAGCCATTGTCTGAAGAGTCGGCGGCGCAGTCCTCTGATAGACAGACACACAGCGGCGAGAACTCCACAAAAAAACACACTCAAATGTCACAGGTTCAACCTGAGTGCGAATATGTGTGTGTGTGTGTGTGTGTGTGTGAATAAGGATGTTTGCGTCGGAGGTGGAAATCAAGCGGCTGATCCCAGCGTGTGGAGCCAGGCGGCAGCGGTGGCGGTGGCGACGGTGGCGTGGCCTTAACGGTGCGAGAAAACAAGTTATGACTGGCAGAGAGTGATTGAAACGGGACTGAATAGGAAGTGGTGTTGTTTGATAGCGTGTGTCTCCAGCGTGTGGTATCTGTCAGTAATCCATCACACCTATTGATCCTCTGGGAGTGAAAGAGCAGTTTGACACAGCAGGGAGAGAGACACCGGGTAAAAGTACGAAAGAGAGAGAGAGAGAGGTAGGGGATGGGGGGATCACACTCACTTTCTCACACACACATAAACACACGCACACACACTGAGGTCCTTGCGTCCTGTGCAGAGGTGTCTTTGTATGCCATTCATCTGTCTACACCTATCGATCCCCAGCTGAAATATACAACTGTTTATTCACATTCAAGCCACAACAGCAGCCCGCTGAAAGACGTATTGATTTCGCATGGCTGTGTGTCTGTTTGTGTATGTGTGTGTGTATATGTGTGTGTATGCATGTGGGTGAGTGAGTGGGAGGCAGGGGGGCAGGAAGCTGAAATATTTTTTGTGTGGACAATTGGCTCCAACGTGGATGTAAAGAGCAGTGGTAACAGAGCTAAGACGATCTTTTTAAATACGTAGTTAAATAAGTAGTTCAGGTTCTTTAAGTATTAGACTCCAAAATTAACATTTTGACTTAAAGGAATAGTTCACCAAAAAATGAAATTCAGTCATTGTTGACTCACCCTCATGCTGCTGAATACTCCGGAGTAGTTTTTTATTCCTCAAACGCGAGAACGTGCACCAGGCAAATCCAATGCAAGACAGTTTAGGCTGTAAAAATGTCCTAAATGACGTTGTTTTGAGTAAATTCTGGACTATATCCCTTCAGGACACTTGGATTGCAGCGGACGAGGAGCATGGAGGAATATTACTTGGTTTTTGTGTAGTTTTATGGACGTTTTTGTGTTGGGCGCCATTACTCTTTTTTTGGTGAACTATTCCTTTAAAGGTAGGAAAGGATGTGACATTTTGCCACCTTCCTTCCACGTTTTCGACATAATAAAAAAACAATCTAACATAGCCCACTGTTTTAGCAGACTTATTAGCATGTCAGGGCCGTGTTTCGGACGGTGTTTGCTAACACTAGTAAAAATGTCAAACTAAAGTTAGTCCACTCCAGACGGTGGGAAAAAAAAGTCCAGTTACCCCAAACAAGAACTCATCCAACGACGAATTTCAGATGTCAGTGAAGTCGAGGCTTTAGCCACAGATGATGCTAACGTTAGCTGTTAGCATATGTTTTGGCGAGTGACAGGTGCTAATTTTAAAGCCTGGACTCACTATAAATACACAACATTCATCATGCCAGGGTTTATATTCTGCATTTCTTATTGGGATGTATAGGAAGCATACATTTCCCCACAGGAAGAAAGGCAGGGACGTTCCCGGCTGCTTCAGTCTCAGTGTGGATTATAGCTAGCTGTCAAAAATACCACCACACTGTGCTTCATTAAACCTCCAGAAACATGTATTTCTGTTGCACTGAGCAAGAAAATGAATGAAACAGTCGAGCTCGACACAAACAAATAACATCCAGAAGTTTCTGTTAATGAGCGAGCGGAGCTGCGTTTGGGTTCAAAAAAACAAACTGTAAACAAACTGTCGGTGCTGTAGAGAAACTGTGCAGGGGGGGGGCTGGTGGTTGTGTTGCTGCTGAGTGAGGATTTAATTCATGCTTTTAGTATTTTGTCCATTTTTATGAATATAGACAGAGGTTGTCCAGATGGGCTTCCCTGTTGTAGTTTTGTTTTCTACAAAATGTTAAAGGAAACACTGTAAGACAGCTCCACATCAGCACATCAGTCCATTTTTTCACTTTCCAGACAAGAAAATATACAGTGGGAAAATAAGTAGTTGATCCCCTGCTGATTTTTGCTCTCAAATGTAAATTAATTTAGAACCTTTGTATGGTTATATTATTTCTGGATGTTTTGTTGATATTCTGTCTGTCTCTGTTAGAATAAACTAACCATTAAAACCATAGACCGCCCATTTCTTTGTGGAGGAGCAAACTTACAAAATCAGCAGGAGTTGAAATACTTATTTTCCCCACTTATATTATACTATATTTTGAGCAATAAATTATGTCTCCCAGCTTGTATACAGGCCTCCTCTCTTTAAATACTTAACAATTCAAAACAAAACCCTGAAAAATCCAACAGTCGGTTCAGTGGATAGAAATCAGCTGTGGTAAAATCCAGCGCTTTGACTCGACCAGGAGATCTAAGCGAAGACAAAAGCGCGGCCCCGTCTTTGCAGGTGGAGGTAAATCTCAGTCAGAGGTCAGTGGACTGATGGACGCCTGCTGTGTCGGGGTGAGACTCCCACCATCTCTTCCCCCTCCCTCTCCCTCCTTCTCTCTCTCTCCCCTGTGGGTCTTTTGTAAGGTTATTTCCGGCCGGGCGGAGAGCCCCTTGTTTCAGCACGTTGACCTTTAAAAGTGAGTGATGGCACTTCTTATTGTCTGTAAGGCAATAACTGTCTGGACACAGGTAATCTTCACTATGCTCGTGTCAAATCGAGTTTCCTGCACGAGGCCCGGACGGCTTCCCGGCATCAACACTACACACACACACACACACATGACACACACACATACACATACATACAAGGAGGAAAACCTGAAACTCAAAGCACAAGCTCGTACACGATAAAAGTGCATCATCAACACACACGCACATGCTAGAAAGCTCCACTCCATAACTATCAGAAGCACTCAAAGGCAGCAGGGAACCACATGGTGTAAAGGTCAGAAATCTCAGCACCTGCATGGAAAGGTTAAAGGCAGAGCTGGAAATAACCCTCCCAGTCCGAGGCACGAGTGCAGCCGGCATCATCACAACCCCGTCGATTCATCCCATGTCACATGACTCTAAAGCCTCCGTTTATTTCTCTCTTTTTTTAAAGGGATAGTTCACCCAAAATTCAAATTTCACTCATTATCTACTCACCCTCATGTCGACCAAGGGCTGTGAGAAGTTTCAGAGTCCTCCGTGCCTTCTCTGAGTTACGGGGGGGTCCGTGCAGCAGTATTTGTCCATATAATGGTTGTCAATGGATACCACTTTTCTTTGTCCAAAAAGACACACCAAAAAACATCAAAATACCTCCATACTGCTTGTCTGTAATGTCCCTCTTGTATTGAAGCCCCCACATGAGAAATTGTTCCGAAAAAAAATTAAATAAGTCTATATTTTAAGCTTGTTTGTAGCGGAAGCTCCCAGTGTCTCAGTTCACTGCTCTTCCTGTGTCAGTGCAAATCTTGCGTGATTTGCACTGACCGGCAGAACAATTTCTCGTGTGGGGGCTTCAGTACAAGAGGGACATTACAGACGAGCACTATGGAGGTATTTGGATGTTTTTTGGGGTGTCTTTTTGGACGAAGAAAAGTGGTATCCATTCACAACCATTATATGGTGTTAGTCCCGATTCTTTGTATTGGAAGCCCAAGAACAAACCAGAGAAGTCTTTCGTACAAAAGTAGTAACTTTTACTCAGGTCAAATGACCTGAGTCAGACAAATACTGCTGCGCGGACCGTAACTCAGAGAAGGCACGGAGGACTCTGAAAATTCTCACATGAGGGTGAGTAGATAATGAGTGAAATTTGAATTTTGGGTGAACTATCCCTTTAAGCCTCGTCTTGTGTGATCCGATGGAGGAGAAGAAGATAAACCTGTGAGATGCGACATAAACAAATAAATTGAATTAAAATAGTGGCAGAGGCAGCTCGAAGCGTCGAAACATCCTTGTCAGAGAGGCTTCAGGGATAGAGGGAACGAGCGAGACGAGGTGTTTACTGACACTTTTAAAAACATGTAAGTATGACAACTGAACAGTGATGCGCCTGGAGAGAGAAGGAAGGAAATCCAATCTCACTACTGCAACATACTAGAGACGCATTAAGTTGTCACATATGAATGTAATCCAGCTGGATCACAGCTACGAGATGTTTTATTTTTGTGTGTGTGTGTGCGTAATGTGAAAGGTCTCGGGGGTTTGATTCCTGTCAGATTTTACTCCGTTTTATTATGATGCATTGAGTTTGGCTGCGTCGTCCGAGGATTGACATTTGAACTTGGTTTGTCTGTTGTGATATGTCGAGTGTGAACATCGCTCTGCAGCAGAAGTATTTATATTTCACTGTGTTATTAGGACCAGCCTCAGCTTTACTTATTGATTCCATCGATTAATGAATGTTTTAACAAGTAAAACATTATAGAAGCATAGGAAATATGTACAACTCCAATGGGCTCTTGGATTTGTTTTTGTTTTTTGCAGGTATTTGCATACAGTACATTGTATGAGTTGGATTAATAAGAAATAATATCAATAGGAAAAAGTTGGTTGCTGTTAAAACACCCAGTGACCCGGATATATACATTTTAATCCAGACATTTTGATATGCAGCCGCTTGCAGGACCTAATAGAAATGTATTTAAATCTATAGCTAAGGTCTATTCATACACAATATATTCTTTTTATCTTTAGAAAAACTTTGGGCCTTGACTGTTCTCAGTTTTTAACATCTAACTTGTATATGAGACCAGAGAAGGTCAAAGTCTCAACAATACACTTTATATAAAACCATTATGATAATCAAAGTGACAGGCTGTAACCTGACTTGTTGTGACTGGCAGAAAAATATTCAGTGTTTCTTCGCATAATAAGAAAAATACTGAATTAAATCTGCTTTATTGTTTGAGACTCAGCAGCAGCAGCAGCGACTGTTGGCTCTGTGTTTTTGCGTCACATCTCTGTTGTGCAGCAAAAGGTCAGTGACAGAGTCGCATGCTGCTGCAAAGACCAAACCAGACTTTAACTGTTAGGGCACAAAACAATTGGCATGTGATCATTGAGATGATCACATGACATGAGCCCCGTTTCCACTGCATGGATTTCTAAGACTTCATTCTGCCATTTTTTGCGTCTTAATTTGGTTTACTGACCCTTTAAATACAAAACAATTCAATAAAAGTTTCAATTTCCCCCTGGTTTTTCACTAAAACATAAAGATTACAATTGGTCTGATCGATTTTCTTTGCCACATGTACCAATACTAATTATGTATATGTCCAGTGTTGCGGTGTGGCAAGAAGTATTAACCCCTAAATACCCACTGAACCATCCAGGACCTGGGCATCACCTTTCATGCAAGGAAAATTGAAAACAACAAAAAGAGCAGGAAGAGTAAAACTCCTACACAACGATTGAACAGCGATCTAAACCGCTGCGCAATGATTACGTTGCCTCAAGAGTCCGGTCGGTCCAATACGGGTCCAACTCTACAGTGCAGATACAGTGAAATAAAGGCCCAAGTTGGAGAACGTCCCAGAAACTTCCTCAGTGGAAACAGGACTATGTATTATCTTGATAAACAAAATTTTTCATTTCTATGTAAGGACCTACTCCCATAAGATAAGACTTTTTTTTTATTCATTTTTTTTTTTTTGGCCAAGACAGTAGCAGCAGCAGGAAAGTTGCAACAATTACTTTTATTGGTCCCACTTAAAGGGACAACGAGGAGTTTCTAATCGGTTATAAAAAAGTCTCACGTTAATGTGGATGAATCTCCGCTACACACACTTGTTAATGGGCCCATTTTCGATAAATATATCGTTCTGTCTCTATCGTTATTTTGTTACTATTAGTGGTGGCAGAGATGCTGGTCGAGCCGACCAGCGTTTCTTTACTTTCAGTTTCGCAACGAGTCATGAGAATAACGTAGCTGAATCGCCGTTTTTGGTCAGAACTACGACGGTATGTGAACCTCTTTGAAGATATAACTTTTAAGACTTGATGAATGAAAACATGAGTCACTTCTTGCTTTACCAGGTCAAAAGACATTTTACGGTGCGCGCGGAAGGCTCATAAATGTAGCAGGAAAAGTTGCAACAATTACTTTTATTGGTCCCACTTATGGGAAATGTACTTGTTAGAACAGAATTCAGTAGAGTTGATGTATCCAGAATGACAGCCTAATATAAAAACAGTAAAAATCAAACCAGTTAATTCATCTATTTCCATCTGTCTGGAGCTTAATATAAAGTGTCTGTTGTGTCTGTTTTGAATCCAAACTCTTTACAGCACACGGTTTACCTCTGTGGGAATCAAACCTCTCACACTGTCAGTGTCGGCATCTTGCTTTAAGACTCACCCACCTTTTCTCTTCCTGTCTGTATTTATGTGTTTTTTTTTCACCACCACTCCTCCTCCCTCCCACCCAGCTGCCAGTATACTGTATCTCTGTTAATCTCGCTGTTGAACTTATTTCACAGTCGGGTCTCCGACGTGTCATCCCGACCGAGGAAGGAGAAAACTGAACGTGGCACCCGTTACAGCAGAAATCAGCAGAATCTCCGCTCTGACAAAACAATCTACACACTCTCGCATCACCTTTCATTTACCTCCAGGTGTCAACGCTCACTGTGTGTTGAATCGCTGTGCCTGTTCTGATCAGTTCTGCTTACTAGATGACTGCTGAGCTGCTGCAGACACTTCAAGGCACTTTAATGGCTTTATCTTGTCTTGTGTGTATAGTGTTTATCTTGAATGTTAGTTTTTGGATAGGTGCATATGATATTATCCACCAGTTGGACTCACAATGTTGACACTGTATTGAATTTCTCTCTCGTCCTTTCTCTTCTTGTGTTAGTATCGTTTTATCTGTTGTTGTCCTGATCTGCCTCCAGCTTCTCTCACTGCTTAAGTGGACTTTACTGCTGCTAAATCTAAATCTGAAGCTCTTTTTTCACACAACAGAGGTACATTTATAGCTGTACTCGCTTTAACCACTTCACACTGCACCATTTAAAGCTAAAACACAAGCTTTACCTTGGCTCAGCGAGCACACGAGAAGCTGCAGAGTGTAGGCCGTAGAAACCCAGACAATAGAAACAAAAACCAGCCGAGTGCAAATATGTGACGATACAATGACTGAGCTGTCGATGCAGGTGAAAGAAAGAATTGCAACAGCAGCATTTTTATTTATTCTTTTTTTTTTCGAAGATGAGATCAAACTGTACTTTCTGTGAACTTGCATTCGGTTTCGACGCATATGGAGATGTGTCTGTAGTGAATCGGTGACCTTTGTCCTCACGTTGGTTATTTACGGTGAACTGACTTTTCAGAGACGGACATATATGTATGTTATGCGTGTGTATGTGTGTGTGTGTGTGTTGGATAATGTCAAGGTTCAGCTTTTCTTTCATCTTTTGTTGTTTTGTTCATACCTTTTTTCTTTCTTTTACGTAACCAGCAGCTCTGGCATCTTTACATCTCCTTATTGGTGGGTTTTTAGAAAGAGATTTCCATCTCTTATTGACGACTTTTGGAAAAAAAAAAAAAAAAATAGATTTTTACCTTCAGTTAAATGTGAGAACTCTTTACAAGACTGTGAACGATCAATGTGAGTGATTCCTGCTCCAGCTATCGGCCTTCTTCAATGGCGACTGAAACAAAAGACATGCTGAGGGCATTTGAAAGCATCACTGCATCACCAGTTCATATGCTTTATGCAAAACTGTATTTTTAAAAAAAAAATTTTTTTAGCCCTGTGGAGATCCCTAATGATCTTAGAAATAATTTAACCCGACTTCTCATGCAAAATCTCTCATAAAGCGGCCGAGTGACACAAGAAAAGAATCGACTATCATACACAATTAATTATACATTTAGAAACGAGTTCAAGGGTGTGATGTTGTCAGCACATTTAATTTCATAAAAGCACAATTTGGAGAAGAAAGTTGCACCGTAAAGAGGTGTCGAGGTCCTGAACCTCCTGGCTTTGACTTTTTTTTTCTTGTAATCCTGCACCTGCTCTCTTGTCCCTCCATCTTTCCTTTCTTTTCTTTTTTTTTTTGAGTCTGTTTCAAAACTTTTTCAATCTCTCTCTCTAGCCTCTTGTCTCTCTGATCAAACTCCCCTTTCATCTAAGTTATTTTTTTCTTATATTCAGACAAAGAGTAGAGAGTGTTACCTGCTTGACAGTCCGTCCTAGGTGGTCTCTGGTCCCAGGTGTGTGAGAAGGTGTACGCCCCCTCGTCCCGATTGATGGTGTCGCTCACCCACTTCCTGATCGCTATGGCCTCTTTAATCCAACGTTTGAACTTGTTTGTTTCTGATATGATGACTTGTCCCAGTCCATGATGTGGTTATTTCTTCTGCAGTGATCTGTGATTGCTGATTTTAGGTTTTCCTGTTCTGCTTTGTCTTTTTTCTGTCCGTGTGAATCGCCCCCTGCTGTCTCCGTCTCGCATTCCTTTTGATGTTCCGATGTTATGATCGTCGGGGGACATCGGGGAAACAGGACGATCATTCAACACAAGGAAAAAAAAGAACATCAAAAAGAATGCGATTCATACGGACACAAAAAAACAATGCAGAACAGGAAAACCCTAAGTCAGCTGATAAATGACACGTCAGCAGCACGTTAATGACGCTTCTGAGGAAGACTGGAGTCACAATCGAAAAGGTCAAGCAGGTGACACTCTCTACTCTTTGTCTGAACACAAGAAAAAAACAACTATTTTGACAAAATGAGCATAATTAATCCTCTTTCATCTTTCGGCCCTTACGGCAAAGTCCTGTATCCGACAAGAATCTTTACAAAGAGAGACTGAAGCAAAACATGACGATCAGCAGTAATAAACCAAAGCAGCGTTCAGACGATATAAAGCTGTGCAAAGTTAATCTTAAAATATCGATCACAGCTGCTAAAGCTGAGAATCTCAGTGGAACAAAGAGAATCAAGACCCCCCCCCCCCAAAAAAAAAAAACAACAACAACTAAACCTTTAGATTCAAACAACTAAAAATAACTTCAGAGACCTTAAATACTTCTTACCTAAAAGTAGGAGGAAACAGATGTTACTATAGCATCTCTCTAGAGGGATCTGCGTGCCTAATTGATAGATGATCAGCAACATTAACAACCAGTGATTGGTTAATTGTTAACAGTTTGTTGAAAAATTGTAAAATTTGTAAAAATTTAAAAATGTAAAGCTGCAGAAAGTCAAGCTCTCGTCTATTACATCCCATTTTTTCACAGTTATTCTGCAGGTCCTCGTCTTCTTCATTCTTGATTGATATATTACTCATTGATGAGCGATTTATCAATCTCATGGATTGTTCGATTTTGCACATTAATTTTTCTATTAAGGCGTAATTCCATGAACATTCAAAACAGGCAACTTTTGCTTTTGTTTTTCAATCTTTTCAATATTGGTTTTTGATTTTCGAATTATCAAAAAAGTGTCCAAGCGCTTTAAGCTGCTGCTCACTACAATGTATGTGCTATACCATCTGTGACACTGTGTAATGATATAAAACTACTATCTTTTCTACAGATTTATATGATTTTGAAGCCAAAATACTAGACTTTCATGTTTTATGCAAAAAAAAAGCCTCAAACTTGTCGTCAACCCGTTGAGAATTCATATTCTTCTGCTCAATTAATATGTAACATACTGGAAGGAGAAGGAGCGATCAGTGTGAAGCCCGTCGGTGTTTCATGTTTGACACCAGCTGCAGAAGGTTGGAGCCACAGGAGCCGGAGCATCAAGTCTCCACACTCCTCTTCTTCCTCTTCTTCACAGCCAATAATGCAAAAGGCTGTGTTTGTCATCCACAGCCTCCTCCTCCTCCTCCTCCTCCCCCACTCCCCTCGCCGCTGCATGACGCCCTGCCTGCCTGCTCTGCCTGCTCAGCCAACAAAGTGAGGCCTTTGCACGATAAAGTTCAAAGTGGGATTATTAAATTAGAGAAAAGACAGAGAGACGGAGAAGAAACTGACAGACATCAGAGAGAGGAGGGAGGCCTCGTGAGGGGGAGGACTCGGCGGAGTGGAGACGGTGCCAACTTCTGAATCGGCACTCTGAAGAAAAAGAAATCAGTTGCCATTTCCTTGCCCACACACACACGCACACACACGAACCCCTTCTACCTTTGTGATGTATCTGCCATGATGAGAAAAAAAAACAAACAGAAGACGCAGAGATGCTTTTTAATCTTCTCTGACTGTGGGTATTATAAAAGCCTGTGTCTCTGTGGCCTCTATACGGCTTCGCAATAACTGGGCTTGTCTGAAACAAACCTGTTTTTGTTTTTTATTGTGTAAAAAAAAAAAAAAAGAAGAGAGTGAAGAAAAAAAAGCGACAGCCATGGAGTAAAAGTCGCCTGGTAGCTTCAGCTTAAAAAAAACCCAGTGTATTTGCTGCTCGGTCCACTCCAGTCAGTGTGTAATGAGAGAAGTAAGAGTCTATTTATCATGCATCCATTTAGCTCTGTCTTTGATTAGAGGGGGCCTGATGGAAAATGGGATTGACTCAGTGCACATTAAAGCATAGGTAAGCACAGACCATTATCCTTACAGGCCTCTTAACACACAACTCAACTTAAGTCGCGCACAAATGTATCATTAGCTCTGATGCAGATTTAAAGAAGCAGTTAGTGGAATCGAATGGCGCCTAAATTAATGGATTTGATTCCAATCTGGCACTTTAACTCACACTTTAGATGAGATCACATCACGAGGAGGAGAGTTATATGCAGATGAGCTCAAACTGGAGGCTTTTTTTTTTTTTTTTAACTAAATGAATATTCAACGTCGGAGCGAATCTGCAGCACTCGTGGTCATTGTCATCTGTGACCTATTGCTGGAAGACGCCGAGCTATAAATAGGCCTCGGAGACATCAGGTTTTTTTTTTTTTTTTTTTTTTTTTAATATAAATGGAGACCTCACATCTCTGTGACGGCCCTGAAACAAACATGAGACATCGAGCACACGTTTTTTTTTTCCCCATCCTTTCTCTTTTTTGGTGTGCCGGCTTGATCTAATGCTAACTGATGTGGATCATAGTGTCTGTCACGATCCGTCTCTCCTCTCCCCGTTTAAAGAGGCACAGGCTTCCACCGAGACACTCGGCTCCACGCATGGGGCCACTTCTTCTAAACTACACCACTGGGAGCAAGAGAGTAGTATGTTTCGTTTGAAGGCAAAAAATAGCCGGTGACATCTACTGGCTCCTTTTGAAGTGAGTTGCATGCCGTTGCGTAGCTTGGAGTCAAAAAAAAAAAAAATCTGGGGAGACACATCCTCATTCTTTTTCGCTTCCCTTTCTCGTGCAAAAATATTCAGCGCAGGATGACAGTGTGTGTTGGTGCATGTTGCGCTGGATACATGATGAAAGTTGAGGAAGGGAAGCTTCTGTTGTAACAAGCTCGTGCGGCGTCTCACACGCAAACAGACTCGGCAAGAAATGCAAAGAGGAGACGAGTGCCGACTCCTGGATTAATATGTCTTCAGTCGACTGCGGTTGGGAGGTTGTGTGAGAGACAGTGATGTAGTGTTGTTGACGTCTTTCTCAGCCTTGTAAAGGAACTACTTCTTGGTTATATTGCCTGCCATGGCTAGAAATATATCTCCCTAAATTTCCACATTTGGCAATTCGCTAAACTTCAAACACTTAAAGTCGTCGGCTGTCATCTTCACATGCAAGAATCTCCTTGTGCACCTTTTCCAACTCGGTTTCTCATGCACAAATGTTAACTGATGTCTGGTCTGGTGCTGCAGGTTGAAGAGACCAAGGTCTGGTTGCTCTGCTTTGTCAGCGGCCTGATTTGAATGCTCTCCACTGATAAAAGCAGGAGTGCGGGCAAGATTCACACTGCAAAACTGTGAGTGCTTGCAGTACAGTAATATGCTGAGATCTGTATTCATCTGAACAGAGCTTTTTTACCTTGAGCTGGTTGCAAAAAGAAGAAAAAAGAGGAATCAAACGATATGAGTGCAGCAGGAAGTGTCATCCAGTCCAGTGGAGGATGGAGGCGTTATCTAAATGAGCCATCTGATCGTCTTTAGCTTCGCAGAGGAAAAGAAAAGATGGAAATCTTCAAGGTCGCTGACCCAGAACTTTGCTCAGTGATATTTGTCGCTGCAAAAAAAAAAAAAAAGAGCAAATAAGAAGAAGGAGGTGAAGACGAGAGGCCTGTGTTTGTACATGAGGAGAGAGGGTCAGAGAGTCTGATGAGGACAGTTAATGTCAGATTTGTGTTTGTCTCCAGTTGAGAAGACACAGCAGTGTTAAAGGTCAAACACAGAGGTGTCTGTCCCAGAGACAGACCTGCTACCACCTGTGTCTTCTCTCCGTTCAGGAAAAAACAGCACATGTACAAAATAATCTGACATCTGTATCCGGGACGACCAGATCGATCATTAAAAACACATGATCAGTAGATCAGCATTAACCCCTGTTGCTTCTAATCCCGTTTCCACTTAGTGAAGAACCAGGAAGAAACAGAAACTTTTACTGAAATATTTTGTATTTAAAGAGATAGTTCACCCAAAATTCAAATTTCACTCATTATCTACTCACCCTCATGTCGACTAATAGTCCAGGCAAAATAGCGTTTTACGACAGACTAATTGTCACAGAAGGTTTTTCACCATACATCATGTCTATGAGGTGTCTAGAACAACATACTAAAAGTCCTAAGAAATCCTAGTTGGGGAAATATGTTTAATTCGCATCATTATTTACTGTATAAAGTCTATGGTGCCGACAACAATACACCCCAATGGGGCTATTTTTTCCCTTTACTCCTATCACAATGAAACTTTGCACAATGAAAGTATCCATGAAATGTAACATTTTTTGTATTACAAGTTTCTTTGAAAATGAATTTGAATATGCAAATGAGCCTTACACTAATCAAATATGCCCAAAATACACCCGAATAGGCTTCTTTTTTTCCTTTACTCCTACCACAATGAAACTTTACACAATGAAAATAGACATTAAAAGTAACATTTTTTGTATTACAAGTTTCTTGGAAAATGAATTTGAATATGCAAATGAGCAATACACTAATGGAATATGTCCAAAATACACCCGAATAGGCTTATTTTCTTCCTTTACTCCTACCACAATCACACTTCACACAATAAAAGTATACATGAAAAGTAACATTTCTGTATTTCAAGTTTCTTGGAAAATTAATTTTAAATATGTAAATGAGCTCAACGCTAATTGACTTATGGTCAAGAAGCCATAAAGCCACAAGCAGCAACAGGGGCCAAATAACTAACACATTCATGTCCATTCAATAAGTTAACCTATGCACTGAGTGCTGTCACTTGCCACACTTGACTTATGCATACACACATGTCACTGGCCACACTTAAAAGACCTATATTGACCTTAAGAATTGATTGCACAGTCTTGTCTCCAGTTGCTTTCTAAATTCTTTTTTTTTTATTAGCGAACAAGCCTTACCTAACGACTTTCCTCCCAGTTTGCAGAGAACATCAGAAGAAAGTCAGAATTCATCAAAGTCGTTTCAACGACTGTGTGTGATGTTATATTAAATATGCTGTTATGTTCAACAATATATGAGTGGGACTAAGAACTAAGTTATTTGGCTCCTGTTTTTGCTGCTTGCGGCTTTATGGCTTCTTGACCATAAATCAATTAGTGTTGATCTCATTTACATATTTTAAATTAATTTTCCAAGAAACTTGAAATACAGAAATGTTACTTTTCATGTATACTTTTATTGTGTGAGTAAGTTTTATAAGTGTGATTGTGGTAGGAGTAAAGGAAGAAAATAAGCCTATTCGGGTGTATTTTGGGCATATTCCATTAGTGTAAGGCTCATTTGCATATTCAAATTCATTTTCCAAGAAACTTGTAATACAAAAAAATGTTACTTTTAATGTCTACTTTCATTGTGTAAAGTTTCATTGTGGTAGGAGTAAAGGAAAAAAAGAAGCCTATTCGGGTGTATTTTGGGCATATTTGATTAGTGTACGGCTCATTTGCATATTCAAATTAATTTTCAAAGAAACTTGTAATACAAAAAATGTTACATTTCATGGATACTTTCATCATGTAAAGTTTCATTGTGATAGGAGTAAAGGAAAAAAATAGCCCCATTGGGGTGTATTGTTGTCGGCACCATAGACTTTATACAGTAAATAATGATGCAAATTAAACATATTTCCCCAACTAGGATTTCTTAGGACTTTTAGTATGTTGTTCTAGACACCTCATAGAAATGATGTATGGTGAAAAACCTTCTGTGACAATTAGTTCTATTTTTGGGTCCAAAATGAGCTAAATTGCCTGGACTATAAGGGCTGGGAGAAGTTTCAGAGTCCTCCGTGCCTTCTCTGAGTTACGGTGGGGCTCGGCGCATGAGTGCATGTCCATGACGGTTGTGAACGGACCTCACTTTTCTTTGTCCAAAAAGATGCACCAAAAAACATCCAAATACCTCCATAGTGCTCGTCTGTAATGTCCCTACAAACAAGCTTAATATACAGATTTATTTAATTTTTTTCAGAACAATTTCTCATGTTGGGGCTTCAATACAAGAGGGACATTACAGACGAGCTGTGTGGAGGTATTTGGATGTTTTTTGGTGTGTCTTTTTGGACGAAGAAAAGTGAGCCCCATTCACAACTGTCATATGGACATGCAGTGCTGCGCCGAGCCCCGCTGTAACTCAGAGAAGGCACGGAGGACTCTCCGGAAATTTGAATTTTGGGTGAACTATCCCTTTAAGGGGTCAATAAACCTAATTAACACACAAAAAAAATTCTGTATTAAGTCTTACCTGAACCTGGTAAAATGTAGGAAGTGGGAACTTTAGAGGAACATCCTCTATACAACATTATACAACAACTTAGATCTTACTGCTCTTGTTCTTCTTGTCTTCTTCTGGCAGTGTAGACGCTTTCTACTAATGATCCTCTTGTGCTGGATTTTAAGAATACTGTTTTACTTTGGCGTCGTATCCCGCCAAACAGCACCGAGTGAACCTCAAGCCCAACCCAGTTTTTTAAAGCTTCTCAGAGAGTACCTACCCCGAGGCAGAGACTCATTAGGCCCCGTAAAAGGTCCAGGAGGTCGTCCTACGGGGGCAGTTCCTGCTATGGACGACCCTTGCCCCCTAAAATAGTCATTCTAGGCAAGTTGCTGCACTGGAAACAGGGCTTCATAGACCTGCCGGGGCCTGGACGGGCCAGTTAATGCTTCTCGTAACACCTCACCTCTGGTTAAACGATCAATATCTACTGTGGATCTTACTATCTTAGATGATTAGTATTGGTACATGTGGCAAAAAACTTGATCAGGCTAATTGTAAACTTTATCTTTTAGTGAAGAACCAGAAACCTTTACTGAAAAACGTTGTGTTTAAAGGGTCAATAAGCCAAATAAACACACAAAAAAAGGCTGTATGAAGTCTTACCTGAACCTGATGCACTTGAAATCTAGTGGAGGCCGGGGAGTTCTCTGAATCGCCCCGGTGTTTATTCTAAGAGCCGATCCAGGACGGTTGGTGGTTGGAGAACACCTCCTCTGGCAGCAGGACTGAGCACACCCACGAAAAATAAAAAGCTTTTGAATCTTCAGTAAAGAAAATGTCGAGGTTGCTCCAGATAATCCTCCTCCCTGGCAACTGTTTTCCTATGTACTATTACTTTGTTAAAAGTAGCTCCAGCGGAAACTGCCAACAGTAATGGGGACATCAAGCCTGGAAAGAGATGATGCTGCTGAATTTTTAAAATGTGATTTTTTATTTTTTTGTTTTTATCCTTTTTATTCCTCACTGTGTGGAGGAAGTCGAATCTAAACGTCTGGGTATCTCCGAACATTAGAAAAAAACTGTGTCCGTTTTTAATTTTTAGGTGAAGTGACCCTTTAACATTAAAGCGAATACAGTGCAGATCAAACGCAGGAGATCAGGGCCCTGCTGGAGATGATGATTAATAGTGCAGCAGGAGCAGACGTGGAAGAAGAAAAAGCCAGTTTGACCTCGTCCGCTAGTCGGAGATGCAAAGGAGAGACATGGGGGGAGAGAGGAGACCGCCTTCTTTCCTCCATCTGCAAGTCCATAACAAGCAGAAATGAGTATCCTAAAGCCCCTCTAGCCTCCATCAGCCCCCCCACCCTCCTGTACTCCCCTCTCTGTGTCTCTTAATGGATATTTAAAGGGTATGTCAGAGATCAGGAAATAAAGTGTGTTGAGAGGTCAGACTATACACGCATTATTCCCCTCTCCTCCCCCCGAGGAAACACAGAATGAAACATGCATTAAACACATCTCTCTCAACACCGAAGCCCCCTTCGCCCCCCCGCCTCATCACCGCCGCCACCCCTTTTCGATACACTTCACTCCTCTGCTCCGCCGCCACCGCCCCTAATATCTTATGGAATTAAAGCGGTGACAGGTTATCATAATCCAATTTCAGAGACAATCGCGCCGAGCACCTCGCAGCGCGCCGAGAAACCCCGGATCGGAATTGAATATGCACTCGGCGGATTAAATTACGC
The DNA here is from genome assembly GCF_045865225.1 of Trachurus japonicus. Lineage (NCBI taxonomy): Eukaryota > Metazoa > Chordata > Actinopteri > Carangiformes > Carangidae > Trachurus > Trachurus japonicus. The sequence goes on from NC_140929.1 coordinate 5,822,708, forward strand.
AGGGAGAAATAATTATGGCCTACATTGGGAAATATCTTTTTGTGTTATTGTGAGTGTGCCGTACTGTATTGTGTACAGTGCTCACTCCGGTGCACTCCACAAGATATCCAATCCTGGGGTTGTCAACAGCAAGAGGCTGAGGTGGGAGGAGGCGGCGGAGGTGGCAGCAGCAGTGGGTGATGGTTGTTATTGTGTTATTGTACACTCTGTCTCATAGCGCAATATCTGTTCTCAAAATAATGTCACCCTCTAATGAAGTAAGGCCCCCTTTTATTATTTATCATTTCCTGCCACAGCCAAGAAGTGCGCGGCGCTGTATGCCTCGGAGATGTTTTTAAAAAGGCCTCTTTAAATGAACACATTTGAATTGTAATGTGATTTTTGTGAGGTTTTTTTTTTTTTTTTTTTTTTCCTCTCTTCTCTTCTCTTCTCCAACGAGGAAGAAATAATGTATTTTCTCTGAGGCGGCTGTTTGGTTTCAAGAGTTGGGGGTTGTTATATTCAGCTCTGGTTCCGCTGGGTTGTGTTTGTCTACGTTGCCCCAGATGTGGCGGTGACAAACTCTCTCTTTGGTGACCACAGCTGGAGTAAAATGTTATTTTTTTCGTATCTGAGACTGAATGAAACTCACCTGTGGAGGAATTTGTCTCGGCTTCTTCAGTCAAGCACTCGCGTTGAGGTTGTTAATAGCGCCGTTCTTCGCGTGTCACATGCCGTTTACCCTTCTCTTAAACTTAACGGCACTTTGGCCGCACATCTTGAGGTACTTACTTACTAGTGAGCACTTACACACTCAAGGACTCATTTGGCATATGGAAACGTAATTAATGCAATGAAATGAAAGTGAAAGATGGTAAAAGCAGTAAAGTGCTAACCATGTCAAATGTTGGTATTTGCTCGAGATGTGTATTAAATGAAGGAAAAAATGTTGTACTTTAAATATTTTTCCTCCGATGAAAGAGTCTGTGTGAAAAGTATGTGCTCTTTATCTCGTCTCTTTAACTTCCCAGATCCCTGTGTGATGCACTGCCATAAAAAACAACAAGAAACATCCACTCATCTACATCCACTGCTCTCTGATGTCTGTCTGGGGTTTGGGAAGACAAATGGTTCAGGCTGAAAAATGAAAATGTAACTGTGGGGGAAATAAGGTCAAGGCTCTTGTACTGATCTGGAATAATTAGTTTTCTAATCAATGAGGAGAAAATTAAACCATTGTCTGGGATTGTCTGATGGTTAACAGGAAGAGAAGGGGTTGGAAAGATCATTGAGGCCAATATACAGTACAGTATCTCCACCTGCTTTCACATGAGCAGTCTGAAACCCAAATCCGCTGATGAAGGACACACGACGTGGCTGAAAGCTCAAGATAATGTCCATTAAGTTTGGTTTGTGTTGAGATCTTTTGTTCCGAGTAGATTCAAGAGGTCGTGTCTCTAAAAGGTTATTTAATTCTTCATCAAGCTTCGTAAATGTCAGCATTTGTAGCATTTTATAAATTAAATCTCATTCAATTCAGTTCAGCTCATAACACACTATCTCAAGTGTGCACTTTATATGGGGATGTCAAGACTATACAATATTAACCCCTTAACACCCACTGTACATCTATAAAGGTGTACAGAAATGGCCGTTTGTCCTGTTTGTTGCGCAGAGTTTACCCAAGTAAGGAAAACGAATTTGATTGGTCGTTACTGAGTGGCTGATGAATCGTGAGCAGCGTGACGTATAATTCATGTGCCTGCATTATCCAATGCGGAAAAAAAATACCACACTTTCATCCTGGATTTACTCGAAAATAGAATTTTGCACAAAGTTTGGGCTACATCGTCTGATAGATGAGTTATTACACTAATTTTATGACCCAGAGTGGAATCAAATTCAATTTTCTTTTCTGTACAGCTTTAAGTTTTAAGTCTTTGTTGGTTTTTGACTTGTTTGACTGATTCAGGGTAATAATTAGGAGATTAAACAATGAGTAAAACAGTAATTAGTGACAGCAGGTCCTGCGTCAGCTCATATCCAGTCTTTCGAAACAGAGGGAAGAGAAATGACTACTGTAGATGAACTAGGACAGACCTGCTGGTGATCTAATATCACCAAAATTCAAATTGCACTCATTATCTACTCACCCTCATGTCGACTAAGGGCTGGGAGAAGTTTCAGAGTCCTCCGTGCCTTCTCTGAGTTACAGGGGGTCTCGGCGTAGCAGAGCATGTCAATATAACGGTTGCAAATGGATACCACTTTTCTTCGTAACAAAAAGACACACCAAAAAACATCCAAATACGTCCATGCTGCTCGTATGTAATGTCCGTCTTGTATTGAAGCCCCGAAATTGCGCCGGTGTCGCAAATCGCGCGAGAATTGGACCGACCAGGAAGAGGAGCTTCCGCTACAAACAAGCTTGAAATATAGACTTATTCAATTTTTTTCGGAAAAATTTCGCATTTCGGGGCTTCAATACAAGACGGACATTACATATGAGCAGGATGGAGGAGTCTTTTTGTTACGAAGACAGTTGGTATCCATTTGCAACCGTTATATGGACATGCACTGCTACGCCGAGACCCCCTGTAACTCAGAGAAGCCACGGAGGACTCTGAAACTTCTCCCAGTTAGTCGACACGAGGGTGAGTAGATAATGAGTGCAATTTGAATTTTGGGTGAACTATCCCTTTAACATAGGACGACAGAGAAGCGACATCTAGCATCTACCATGCAACATGGTGGCCACCGAAGAGCAGCACCAGCCACTCTAGTATTTATTTTTGTAAAACCAGCAGAAGTCCCTAGAAGCCATCGCTGCTGCAGAACTACAACCACCACCTTCGATCTGGATCGCTGCTCTGATTGGTTTGAGGTCTGTCCAATTGCATAAAGAGGCATTTTGATTTACGTCCATCCTCTCGCCTCTTGGAAGTCAGAGGTGAATACACCTTCCCCAGACCTTGTACTCAATATCTAATGAGCCTGAGCTGCAGCCTGGTGTTCCCCAGGCCGGGGTAGAGGGAGCTGGAGGTGAGTGATGAAGTGATGGGTGCACCTGAGAGCATGTTGACAAAGGATGGGAGATGTGGAGGGAAAAGAGAATAATGATATGAATGAAGGAGGGAGGAAGATAGGGAAGTGACAGGGTCAGTCCATCCCCCTCTCCCCCCTCCTCCCCCCTCTGCTCTGCCTCCCTGCTGCTGATTTTTATATCAGCTGCACACCCCTGGAGATTTCTCCCTCCACCTCCATCCATCACACGCCGCTGCCCGGGCACACTGTCAGCCTCACAAACGCACATAATTGTGAGTACACAGATACAGCCATGCATCACTGCATGGGCCAAAGAGGCGAGGGCTCCACGCGTCGGCAGCTGAAGGAAGAAAGAGATGTCTTATATGCCATCATGCACAGGAAGCGAGACGTTGGATGCATGAAAGCCATTTGTTCTGGCTGAATAAATAGAAAAAATACAGTCGGCAGCCTGGATCGCTCCCAGACCTGCTTCCTTTAGCTGCCTGGACTTTTTTTGTTATCCGAAGCCAATTACAGTTCAGCTAATGTTGGCCAATGCTTAACTGCTGTGCTCCGCGCTCTGATTGGATGCATGAACTTTCTATAAATGAGGAGGTCTCTTCCTGTTTCCTTCAATTTGTTCCTCCGGCTCCGTGTGCACAGTATCCCTTTCATTTTATTGATGTGTTTGTCGATCTCTGTCATCTAATTATTTCCCTGCTCTGTGTCTCTTGCTCGTCACTCGGCTGCAGAAGGCGTCTCTTTGATTGCCAGGGCTGCACTCTGCACGCCGGAGATAATACCCCCCAGCTCCCCCGCCACCACCACCACCTCCCTCTGAGTTGAACCAAATTGTTGCTCTTTGGTTCGTCCACACTTAAATATTTTAGGGGGGGGGCGGCGCTTTGAGATCGCCACAAAGGGACAAAGCTGCGAATTTAAATGATCGGAACATGAATAAAGATCCGAAGGTTCGCAGCTTTCATCCGAGCGCTGGCCGGCAAAAGAGGCGAGGAAAAAAAAAATGACTGTCATAAATATGGTTTTGATTTTCTAACCAGGCGAAACAACAAAGTTACGGCGAGAACATTAGCTGCATTGATCCCGTCTGGTCGATGGAATAAAGCAGGCGGTGACCTTTCCCTCATTTGGAGGCATAAAATTCCTTGTTGAAAGTCTCCGAGGGCTCCGGCTGAAAGCATTAACACAAATTACCAGCCGCCATTAAAGGCCCGCATCAATTCCACCCCGCGCCATCATTACGAAACGGCCAATAAAATGCTGGAAAGTCATCGTCCTGTGCTCCGGCACGCCTCGCGTGCACACACAGGAACATGTGCAGACATAACACACACTCAGCCCTGGAGACTGCTGCGAAGCCTATTACACACAGTCTGATTTACAGCTGAGCTGCCTGTAGCCAGGACCATCAAGCCACCGGCACACCAACCTGCCGTGACAGTGCAACTAATTGAGCCCAGATATATCTGCACCCCCCCCCTCAACAGGGGCTTGAAAGGGTGATAACATGCCAACCTGCACAACACTGCTGCTACATATTTTACAGCAGGGAGAAAAAAAGGACATGACAACAATGGGGCAAATGCACCACTTGGCTTCTCCCTGTTGATTTAATGTCTTAGATGGGGCTGAAAACTTCAATAATACATAAATACACAAATTATTAATGCAAATTTGACTTTTTTCATCAAAAATCTAATTTTTACTTTCTGTTCTCTTTGTTTCATTGATGTTATTTGATTCAAACTACAGTGTGCAGTGTCTAAAGCACATGTTTTAGTTCACGAGGATGTAAAACTGTATTTAAATGAAGAAGAATAGTACATGCTGTAATTAATGAGCCTCACATAAAGATCACACCTTTTATTTCGCTAATGCTGCATCTGATACGACTCATCCAACCCTGAACACGATCAAATGAAACCCTAATACGTTAAAGTTTATTAGCAACATAGGAACCCCCGTGTGTTTTGTCAAACTTATTATCTTGAAAATATTCAGAGGCACAGACCCCCAGCGTAACGAACCAATCTACTTTTTAATAATGCAGTATATTAAATAAAGTAGACACTTGTCAGTGTTGCATGTCCGCCCACACACGGACCTGACGCCCACGCCGGCTGTACCTTGTTGCTACGTTCAGAGCTTCTAACAGACTCCAAATCGATGTCATTAAATTAGGTCTATTCTGAGTGGATAATAAAGAGTCTGTCACCTTGTGTGTGCTCCGATAAAACTCTAATCTCATTAGAATTACAACACTTTTCTGCCAAAGCCGACCGAGAGGACGGAGAGGAGAGGATGAACGATGCCAGCTACAACACATCAGAGCAAAGTTTATAGATTGAACCTGCAACAGGAAGTGACATCCTGCCCACACCTGATTACATTTGATTAGGTTGTTGATGTTGTTTATGGTCACTGCTGGGAAAATATCTCCTCATGGTCCCCAGAGGATGAATCCCAGTGACTTTGATGATCCCTGACATGATGTTTACCGTTAGCATCAGTCAATGAATATTAGAAAACTAATACTCTGAGACTGAGAAGGTGGATGTGGTAAACAACCTTGCCTTCATCCTCTGCACTGTGGTTTCACACCAGTGTATCCTGCAGTGCTCCATCAGTTAGAATAGACAACTTTATTGGACATGAATTTAAGCTACATTACCAATAGCTTTTATTAAATTTTAATCACAAAGGTTTTAAGATGAGGTTTTCCAAATGTGAAGTCGATCAAATGAAATTCTGCAGGAGAGGTTTGATCAAATAGCCTATGAGATGTGGAAATAACCAAAGCGACGTCCATTGAAATCAAAATGGCTGTTTGACTTCCTGTTTGTTTTAACCCATGGCTACCAGAAACTTTTTTTGTGCACCTGGACATGTTCTTTATGCCTTTATCGACTTTTATCCACCTACACTGAAATACCTCCAATGCCGAGGGGTCGCAAACCACTTTTGCCTCGCCTACGTGCAAGAACTTTAGTATCCGTGAATTTCCACCAGGCCTGATGCATGTGCAAAATTACATGATTTTGTGAGCATGATAAAGCCTCAAAGATGTGATTCATTTGGACTAAAAATAATTATAAATGTTCGAAATACAACAGGGTACAGCATGCTCGGGTCCTAATTATTTATATTACTACATAATTTTGAATTGTTCATGGACAAATGGTGTGTAAAATGCTACAGTATGAATTTCCACATTCAGCAGCTTTAACATTTGCCATAAGAAGCAAGAAAACATGATGCATCATTTACACTTGAAGGTTTAACATTTGACTATTTTCATTTAAGAGGAATAGATTTTTGGCTGTCATACCCAGAGGAAAATGAAGGATTCATGATGGCTGAACCTCTTTATCATCATCATCATCATCATAATCATCATCATTTCCACCCCACTGGAACAGAGAGATGAAACTGTGTCAGCGAGCAGCTCCGTATCATGTTGCATAATTTCTGGGCAGCAAAGTCCTTAGGCTTTGAAAAATTAAAGCTCTTACATCAGGCTGTCGTAGCTGCCCCGTGCAATTCTAACCACACTGCTCCCACTGAGCTCACATTACATATTTGTGTCTTTTTTTTTCTTCTTAAACCTCAATCCCTCTGTACTTCAACCTGTATATTATGGGACATGACCTGACATGTGTCGCGTAGAGGATTGGATGGTTTGTTATTGGTGTCGAGATCCTATGCAATCAGGATCAGGAGTGTCCGGGCTTGTCCAGGTCAATAAGTGTAAAGTGGGATTGTGTGTACATCTTTCTTTTTATGTGTGTGTGTGTGAATGCATGTTTGTGTGTGCGCTGTGGGCCCTCAGCGCTCTGCGGGCCCCTGCTGCTTTCTAACCTTCACGGAGCTCTAGGGAGAGGTCAGGATGTCCACTTCTCTCCACCTCCACCTCCACCTCTCACTCACACAATATAACCAGAGCGGGGTTTCATCCGCTGACAGTGGCAGGTGGACGACAGGTTATTCGCAGGTTGAGTCACGTCAAATTAATGTCAATGGAACAAAAGTGTATAAAACGGGGGGGGGGGGGGTTTTGCAGCTCGGGCGCAGTTATCCCACAGCATTCATTATTCACAAAGGAACAGACCCATCTGCTGCCGTTCTCCGGGAGAGGGAAGGATTAGAAAACAGTTGGGTGGCGAGATGGAGGGGACATGATGCTCAGATTAAAAAGTCCGGTGTAGATGCAGAGGAACTCTTCAGTGCACCTTCTGTCTTTAACCCAACGGCTGTAATCACTGACAGATTTAGGTGTGTGCAAGATATAGAGAAGGAAAAACAAGCTCTGACATCAGAGATCGCTGTATTAACACCCTGGTTTAAAGAGAGAGTTCACCCAAAATTCTAATTTCTACTCACCCTCATGTCGACTAAGGGCTGGGAGAAGTTTCAGAGTCCTCCGTGCCTTCTCGGAGTTACAACGGGGCTCCGTTCAGCACTGCATGTCCATATGACAGTTGCGAACAGAGCTCACTTTTCTCCGTCCAAAAAGACACACCAAAAAACATCCAAATACCTCCATAGTGCTCGTCTGTAATGTCCCTCTTGTACTGAAGCCCCAACATGAGAAATTGTTCTGAAAAAAATTAAATAAATCTATATTTTAAGCTTGTTTGTAGCGGAAGCTCCCAGTGTTGCTCTGCCGGAATCTTGCGCGATTTGCAGAGCCGTGAACTGGGTGTCGATGCAAATCTCACGAGATTTGGACGGACCAGGAAGAGCAGTGCTGGGAGCGTCCGCTACAAACAAGCTTAAAACATAGACTTATTAAATTTTTTTCTGAACAATTTCTCATGTTGGGGCTTCAATACAAGAGGGACATTACAGACGAGCACCATGGAGGTATTTGGATGTTTTTTGGTGTGTCTTTTTGGAAGAAGAAAAGTGAACCCCGTTAGCAACCGTCATTTGAATTTTGGGTGAACTATCCCTTTAAGTGGTGAAAGATGTTTTGCAATGCCCAGATCATTGGTCAGGTCTTTTTTCCAAGATATTTCATTTGAATTATTAGAAAGGGTCTCGATTGAAAAGTTGGAGCTGGAGAATTTTTGGCAAATCCTGCAAATTTTGTTGGCAAATGTACCAACAAAACACTAAAACCAGATCTCTTACCAAATCTGAGCTGGACTGTTGATCACTCGTCTTCTAACATTGTTTTCCTTCATAATTCTTCCTCACAAATTTAATAGTAAAATGGCACAATGTCTGACTCTGGTTCTTGATTTGCTTTATTGGGCAGTTTAAAGAGGATTTGTTTTGTGCTGAGCAGGAATTTCTATTTATGTCACTCCATCCTCACTAAATCACATCCAATGACATTCAATGTGAAACGCAGTGCGGAGCAGAAGCTGCCAGTACTCGACATGATGTTACCATCGGGTAGCATCGTTTTTAGATGTCAAAATGCTCCATAATTATAGTGTAAAAAAAAAAAAAACTGACTTGGATCAGAACTGAAGGTTTATTGGATTTTAGGTTTCATCACACACCAATAACAAGACCTGCCTCCAATATGAAAAGACAAACAAAGTGGAGTCGGGATCAGGCCGATATGAGGTGAGGAAAAACTGATTCTTTCTGCATTTGTGCGTTTGTGTAATAAGAACAGAGGCAGCGAGCGGCCTCATTGTCAGTCTGGCTCCCCAGTAATACGTGTCTGTTTCACACAGAAGTCAACCTGTGACTTTTGGAAAGGATTTCTGGGCCAGTTGTCGGCACAGACAACAGCACACACACACACACATACACACACACTGAGAGGACACACAGGAGACGAACATGTGAGGCAGGGAAGCGATCCATGCTGGACTGTTCATTGAACAGAGCTTTGTGCTCGCTGCCTTCACCTTTATCCGCCGTCCCATCCCAACTCCCTCCCTCTCCGTGGGTGGGCATTTGCGAACACGACATCGGCAAGCCGTCCCAGTTCGTCCTCCGTCCTGGACGCCTGCCCTTGGCCTGAGAGGGACGATGGGAAATCGAGGAGGTTCCAAAAATTCCCACGATGCTCGTGTGGAGCAGGTTTTTGAGATAATCAGACAGCAGGAAGTGGGGACGGCTCACAGCTCTGGACAACAGATACGCAGGAGTGTGTGTATGTGTGTGTTGAGAGTGTGTGTATGTGTGTGAATGTTTCTGAGGAGCTGGCATCAGGACTGTGAGTGTGTTGCCAGACTCCCTCCATATGTCCATCCCAGTCTGTCTGGGCTCACTAGCATCCAGCACTAACAGGCTAAAAGGCATTACTGGCTATTTAACTGGCCGTTACAGAAAGGATCAGAGGAATAGATGGAATAGAAGTGACAGCACTTGAATGAGACGGTCCTTAAGGAACACAGTTATAGTAAGTGGATGGAAGGGATCTCATAATTATGATGTTTACTTGGCCCAGTTCATCCTCTGATATTCAATGCACAGTCTTCACAGTGCATCATCTTCTTTCTTTTTTCTCTTGTGCTTTTAGATGTACAGACACATCCTGTATGTCTACAGCTGCCCAAGATGATATAAGAGACGAAGGATGAGGCCGATGGCGGAGTGATGAAGAAGAGCACAAAAGCAAGACTTCAAATTAGAGCTGAGTGATTCTTCAAATTTTATCTCGATTATGATTTTTGGCTTTCACTGATATGAAAACAAGAGATAAAAATTATTATTGTGCTGCAGCCTGTTTCACAACAAACATCACCAATCCAAATCATAAATGATTCTTCTATCCACTCCCTTAAATGGAGAGACCAGACCCTGTTTGACTGCAGTGCAGCACTCATTTTCTATGGAGTTTTGAATCTTCTCACAGGTTGAGAGTATACTTGATAGATATATTTTGCATAATGTGGAAATGTGACGACTGTGAAGCTTGTTGTGCAACATAAACTTCCATACAGATGGACAATAAAGGTTTATCTTATCTTACCTTACCATACATTACCTTATCTTACCTAACCTGACCTTACCTTATACCATACCTTACCTTATCTTACCTAACCTTACCTTACCTTATCTTACCTAACCTTGCCTTACCTTACCTTACTATACCTTACCTTACCATACCTACCTTACCTTACCATATCTTACCTAACCTTGCCTTACCTTACCTTACCATACCTTACCTCATCTTACCTTATCTTACCATACTGCACCTTACCTTACCATACCGCATCTTACCATACCTTACCGTATCTTACCTAACCTTGCCTTACCTTACCTTATCTTACCATACTATACCTTACCTTACCATACCTACCTTACCTCACCTTACCATATCTTACCTTATCTTACCTTACCTTACCAAACCATACTCTGTTACCTTACCTTACCATACTGCACCTTACCTTACCTCATCTTACCTTACCTCACCATACCATACTCTACCTTACCTTATCATACCTCATCTTACCTTACCTTACCTCACCACACCATACTCTATCTTACCTTACCTTAGTATACCTCATCTTACCTTACCTTATCTACCTAACCTTGCCTTACCTTACCATACTGCACCTTACCTTACCTCACCACACCATACTCTATCTTACCTTACCTTAGCATACCTCATCTTACCTTACCTTACCATACTGCACCTTACCTTACCATATCTTACCTTGTCTTACCTAACCTTACCTTACCATACCTTACCTTACCTTACCTCACCATACCATACTCTACCTTACCTCATCTTACCTTACCATACCTTATGAGAATGTGTGTCACAGATGTCCCCTGAATGCCTCACACGCAGGCTACAGACTGCAGACAGCTGAGTCATTGGCTTGCTGGTGTGGATGCCAAGTGTTCGTCTGTCAAGTCGGTCATTTCAACAGTTAGAACATCAGTGATCTCAATGAATATTCAGTTGATTTCCGTGAAGGTTTGTTCAGACGTTCATGTTCCCCAGAGGATAAATCCTAGTGGTGATATCAGATTGATTGCTATGACATTTGGCTCTAACGTTTATGACAATTTTGATCCGAAGAAGAGCTCTTTAACTAGATGGATAGGTCTTGAAGTTGGCACATTCATGGTTCCCACATGATATATCCTAATGACTTTGAAATGTCTTCAACTATTGGCTGGGTTAGGTTTTAAATCACGAGTGGATGTTTTTAATTGAGAGACAGATTATCAAGAGTCACTCACTCCAAAAAATGTTATTCAAGGGCCTTTGACACCCTTTGGATTAGATCAGATAAGAAGATGAGATAACCACAACTTTAATGAAGATAAAAAAGATAAGAGAAAGACGGTGTGATGAAGATACAGATACATTAAGAATAATGAATATGGATAAGACTGATGAAGATGAAGATGAAAAGGACAGGCTGAGTATAAAACAAGATAATGACAAGAAACAGTTTTTAAGAATGATCCCCTTCGGTTATCAGGTCATTAGCTCATTGAAGTATCCAGATTGGTTATATAGACATATGCAGATGGCAATTCATCACGTTAAGTACACTCTCTTGCCCCTGCACTAAAAACACACACACACACACACATACTCACTTACAGTGCTTGCTCATATGGGGCTGTAACTTGATCTTTCTGACAGCTGCAGAGAAGAGCCGGAGGACTTATTATTACATTTAGGCCTTTGGAGGAAAAGAACATTAGTTTTAGGTTGCAACTCTCTCTCTCGCTCTCTAAACGCAGCTGCTGTGGCTCTCTAAGTGGGGTTTGGGGGTCCCTCAGGGGTCCTCAAAGTGGTTCCTGGGAGGCCCCTAACGAAACAAAAAAAATAACTATGATTCAATTTAGTAGAAACGATCCCAGTTACAGAATGCATACGAGTGAGTAATCACAGTTTTCAGCCTTTCCACATACACATACTAAATCAACACAGATCCTCCCATATGGCCGCCTTGGATGAAATCTTATCAAAGTGTGTGTGTGGGGAGGGGGGGTCCGTGGACTAATGTGGGCTTATTCGGGGGGTGTCTGACATGAAGGAGTTCGAGAACCCCCGCGGCTGCATCTTGCAAGTCAGAAGACAGAGAAAGAAAAGTGGACGACGGAGCCAGAAAAAACAAATGGGGGAGTGTTTCTCAGAGCACAGATGGCAAGTCGGCTCTGAGGGAAATGGCACGGGGTGATGAGAGAGGGACTGAGGACGATGCGATGGATGGATGGAGGGATGGTGGCATTACGAAGGAGTGTGGGGGGGGGGGTGCAGGGTACGTTAATGGTAAAAGCAGCCCCCCTCCCCTCCCTTCCCTTCTACATCACTCCCCTGCTGGTCTTGGCAATGCTTCTGGCCTTTTGTGTCGAGTATCCTTGGTAACAGTGACATCATCGCGGGGACGAGGGGGCCTGGGCGGGTCTCTCACCTCCGACGCCGATGCAGGAGGCGATAATTGTCTTGGCAACCGCTGCTGCTGCTGCCGCTGCTGCACATCGTGTCAGCATCAACAGCAGCAGCAGCAGCTCGCCGTCGAGTCAGGAGACCGAGCACCTCGCTCTCCTTCAGATCAGACGGAGACGGAGACGACTATAGAACGACGACGGGAAAGATCTGAAATAAAAGAAGGAAAAAAAAACTCACAACAAAGTCACAGTGAAGAGTTAACACGTCAGATAATGTCGGCACCGTGTCCATCTGCGCCCGAGTTGAGTGTGTGGAAGTTTTAGCCGAGCTCCGATAAACTGGAGACAGTTGGTTAATAAGGACGTCCTGTCACTCCAACAAATACAAATACTCAACATGGCACAATCTGGTTCAGATGGTTTTCTGGAACAAATAAATATCAACCGTACGGTCCAACAGTCGCCAATCAGATGACGGGAAGGGGAAAAAAAGCACAACTGAGAGGAGTAACACACTTATCACAGACGTAAAGTCGAGTTATCGAGAAACACGGAGGTCCACTGTCGATGCAAAGGAAGTGTTTCTGTTGGATTTAAAACTTTATTTCTCAAAATCCACCCATGCAGTTTCTTTCTCATACGCTGCATCTAATATGAACAGATGATATAAAAAAATAGAGAGTCCAGGTGAGCAGTGTGTCCTTCATAAGGAGGAGCAGCTCTGTCAGAGTGATGGCGCCTGGCAGGAGTCTCCTCCTGCGGTGTTTCTTTCCCCAGTGGAGCTGACAGGCTGTGACTCAAAGTGTTGAGTGTTTGAGCGGCAGGTCGGGGTGGGGGGCGTGTGTGTGAAATGTTCCCAATGATGCTCAACAGTTTGTGCAGGATCCACGGCCGACTACTAAGAGCTGCAGACAAGTCCTGTACCAGCTCATTCAGTTTGTGGGTGTCACCGACTCTGACGTCCAAAGTAGTGGTGAGAAGAATATTGTACCGGCCACAGGAGACTGGTAAAAGATCTGCAACATCTTACTGCACTTTTTTAAAGGGATAGTTCACCCAAAATTGAAATGTCACTCATTATTTACTCACCCTCATGTCGACTAAGGACTGGGAGAAGTTTCAGAGTCCTCCGTGGCTTCTCTGAGTTACAGGGGGTCTCGGCGTAGCAGTGCATGTCAATATAACGGTTGCAAATGGATACCAACTGTCTTCGTAACAAAAAGACACACCAAAAAACATCCAAATACCTCCATGCTGCTCTTATGTAATGTCCCTCTTGTATTGAAGCCCCGACATGAGAAATTGTTCCGAAAAAAATTAAATAAGTCTATATTTCAAGGTTGTTTGTAGCGGAAGCTCCTCTTCCTGGTCCGTCCAAATCTCGTACGATTTGCGCCGGCCTCAGTAATCGCACGAGATACAAGATGGACATTACATACAAGCAGCATGGAGGTATTTGGATGTTTTTTGGTGTGTCTTTTTGTTACGAAGACAGTTGGTATCCATTTGCAACCGTTATATGGACATGCACTGCTACGCCGAGACCCCCTGTAACTCAGAGAAGCCACGGAGGACTCTGAAACTTCTCCCAGCCCTTAGTGGACATGAGGGTGAGTAGATAATGAGTGCAATTTTAATTTTGGGTGAACTATCCCTTTAAGGATCTAAGCTTGTCCATCTGATCTGAGGACAATAGATGAAGAGCATTAGATCTAGAGAAGATGCAGAAGTTTCAGAGCAGACGGAGACCACTTCTTCAACATTTCTCAAATTCCCATTTTGTGTAATTGGATTAATTTCAGCCCAGTTCGTGTGAACTGCACCGTGTCATCATGTCAGACACCACTTTACATGTAGCATGGGACCCAGCTATCCATGTATAATGTCCCCCTTAGATTCCTTAATCTTGCATAAATGCATCCGAGAAGCGTTTAAGATCGGGGCCTGAGATCCAGAGAAGGGCTGATGAGACAAGCGTAATTGAAAGTGTTTTAAATCTCATCTGGATTCATCCGGATTGGAGACCAGCTCGAAAATGACAAGTGGTGTAAAAAAAAAAAAAGAAAGAAAAAAAAGAAGGTGGCTGAGATGTGGGTGGTGATTCTGGGGGTCTGGTGGTGCAGCGCTGGAGATGAAGGGCAGGGCCACTAACACGCTTTGCTGCCTCCATCATGGCATATTGCAGGTTTAATACTGTGGGGCAGGAGAGCGATGGAGAGATTTCAAAGGGAGGAGTGGGAAATTTTGATGAAACAAGTACAGAAAGGCAGAGGGACACTCGAGAGACTTTTTGATATTTGACTTTTCTCAACATTTGAACATCCAATTCCTGTGCAGCGGGCGAGGGGCGTGCGGCGTATGAGCTCGTCCATGCTGAGCAAATACCAGCGTGTTAGCTAATACACTCCGCTTTGGTGTTTGATTTGTTAATTTCTTATATAAATTATGACGAGAATAATATATTTTTACAATCTTTGTGAGCCTAAAACAGATCTGTAGAGTTCCCCGGCTGCACTTGAGGACAGGAAACGAATCAGTTTTCCGAACCAGCCGTAATAATTAATGTCGTTGGCTTGAGTCAGTGGAGCATATGGATCCCTGAAGGCGTCGTGGTTTGTCCTCACTCACCAAGGCCCATTCTCTCTCCTCTCTCTGGTTCGGTCCATCTGCAGAGCTCCCAGGGCCGACCGGTTCTCCCATCGCCCCCGGGCCTCCCAGGTGTGGGGCAATATGTTGCATAGCGCCAAGGTCAAGTCATTGCTCCTCCTCCTCATCAGCATCCTCATCATCGCTGCTCATGAATGAAGCAGAGAAATGTGCGTTCTCATGTGCACATACACTCTGAGCAGTGGTGACGTTGAGATATTCCAGTAATTCAGAAGTAGTTTTGTAGAAAATGAAATTTTGACTTAATTGAAAGTTATTTGACAGCTGTTCTGAAACGGCCGACATTCGTTTTACTTTGGCTTTTAAAGTATTTATGGAGCTCATGAACTGAAATGTGAAATGTGAAATGTTCACTCCTTCCCATTTATATCCAGTCAATTACAGTATTTTAAAACTAAAAAAAATTATATATATAATTGTTGGAAATTAGTCGTAGGATTTACCGTGGTGTTTCAGAGTTACCCTGCAATTTTGAAATATGCATAATTTCTTTACTTTCCTTTTTGCATTATTCACAAGAAGGTAGAAGAAGAGAAAATAACTCAGCTGGAATGATACTTTGTGCCACCTGTACATGCACTCAACCGTCTCTGTTTCTTTCTTTATTTGGAGTAATAATATTGTGTTAGCTCAATAATCATCTTCGTTCCCTGGATAAATCTGTGCCGAGTCTGTTGCCTCCGCCGCTGCTGCTGCTGCTGCTTGTCAGCTGAAGCACAGGAAGGTATTGTTACAACCCGGCGGAGAGCAGCAGCTGAACCATCAGGTCTGATAAAAGTGAAAATTGTGCACACTGTGCCACCAAGCCTTTAGAGCTGCAGAACAACACTTTTCACCCTGAGCCCAGCTTGTCTGGTCTTGACCCTGCAGAGATCTCTCTGTTTTTTATTTTGTATTATTATGGACTAGCTTCTTTTTTCTCCTTTCATGAGAAAAAAAAAAAACCTCCCAGCAGAAATACCTTCAGTGTGAATTCACAAAAAGTTTTGGCGTGGAAGGAAGGAGGGAAGGAAGGAATCCAAACAGGAAGTAACCGAGTCCCTGTGCTCTGTGGTGAGCGTACTGAGCTCATTTTGAGTCATTTGGTGAAAATACAATCAGATAAGAAGCCATTTAAAACCAACACGATGATTTCAAAGCGCCGTGCCGTCGTTATGTACTGTAGATCACATTCAAACCCATCATACACACGGTGTTTACTCTGACCATAATAATTATCAGGCACTTACAGCGCGTCGATGCTTTCTAAAGCCGCACTTCAACTTACAGTGTTAGCCAACATTTGTGCAATCAACACTTCATCTAAAGAAGGTTTTTATTCCCCTGTTTTTCTTCGTCTTCTGCGTAATAAGAGAGTAAAAATATTTCCTCATCACGTCGGAGAGCAGTGGATCCAGAGGAACGCTGCATCCCTGTCACTCCACATGTCTCCTATTTGTAAAAACAATTACATTATCCGCTGTTTTTCTGTCGCTTTTTTTTTCTCCCCAAGTGTCGAAAACGAGAAAAACAACAAAATGCAAAGGGAGAACATTTTGTCTCCCACCACCACCTCCTCCCTCTCCCTCACCCTCCACCCTCCATCCTCCATCCTCCCTTTTCTCCTGGATGCTAATTTTCATTTTAATTGCGTCAAACCGCTTTTTCTCACATCTGAAAAATGTGTATGTGTGAGGGTGTTGATTAGAGAAAGTAAAAATACAGCATGTAGGATTTTTATGCTAATTACCCTTTAAACCTCACTCACGTCAGTCGGCTTCCCTAATTAGCATGTTTCCGACAGGAGCGAGGAAGAGTGAGAGAACTGTGCGACGGGGCTCTGCACGGCTAAATTAACGGTGCGAACACCCAGACGTTTGAATTTTTTTCTTCTTTCCCCCCCCCCCTCCCTTCCTCCTCTTACACCCACCCACACCTGTGAACGAGTCTGTGAGAGTTGGAATTAACTCTCTCTCTCTCAGTATCAGACAATCTACAGGTCTGTCAGTGTTTCTTTTCCTCTGTATCTTTCTGTGAGTAAATAATCTTTCTCTTTATCTCTGCCCCTCTCTTCCTCTGTCATCATCATCATCACCCCTGGTTTACGTGCTATCAATGACCGAGCACTTTCTAAGTCTTGTTTTATATGTTTCCAAATATGTTTTATGTTTTTTTTTATTCATAATTTCTTATTTTGTATTGATTGATTGATTTATTCGGATCCCCATTAGCTATGGCAATGCCAAAGCTATTCTTCCTGGGGTCCATACAACATATTTACAATGTATCAATGCAAATTATGTCCCATACAATACAATCCATGTTCAAATACAACATAAAACACACACAAAAATAAAAATACAAACAGATACACAACACAACAATACATAGACAATACAAGACAGCTCCCTAGGTCAGTAGTGGTACGTAGAATTTACATATCATAATGTCAATACATGCCTAAATATATTATATATATTGGTCACACAATAAGTTTCAATAGCCCATTGATATTACATCCAGTGCCATCGAAACTCAGTCTCAAAATCAGATTTGACAAAATCAAAGCAGATTTGACAGTATCCCATTTTGGTGTACATCTCCAAGAATCTTTAATCCATGTAAAGCACTTTGATGATCATTCTAGATGTTATAAATAGACTTTGATTGATTGATTCATTGTTCATAATTTCTATTTCTATCGATAATTTCCTATATCTTTCTGTTATCTCATACTATCCACATCTTCTATCTCTCTCTCTCTCTCTGTCTGCCTTTATCACTTTGCCATCTCTTAAATCGCTCCGTCTCCATCTCGCCCTAAGCTCCGTCCAGCACCTTCAGGGCAGGATGAACCGGGACAGCCTCGGCCTTATCGCCTCATCACATCAGAGCTGGACCTCACTAATGCTCTTGTTTGCCAAATGGGAGCAAATCCCTGCATCCATGTTCTGGACTCTGGAGGAAATCCTCCTCCCCCCCATGAAAAAACTCTTCATTTCAATGACACACGTCTCTCCATTTCTTCGGCTTTTCCCCGTCTTTCATATTTCATCCTTGAGCTGTAGTCTCGTTCTAGTTGGGAGTTTTCTTCTCCTTCTTCTGCACTTTTCTCTCTTTTTATTTTATTTTATTTATTTTTTTGCCTCGCTCTCACACAGTTAAACGACCGTCCAGACTCGACTCGTCAGTTTTCAGCTTGAGTGCCTTCAAGGTTAGACGCTCTCTCCCTCTCTCTGCGTGCTGCTGAGAGTGGGAGTTGTGTGGCTACACCTGGCTGATGCAGGCGCCTATTCAGCAGGTGAGGACGAGAGGCTGTAATGAACACGCCGTCGCAGAAATGTCATTACGCTGAGCTTCAAAATCTTCCGACCCCCCTCGAGACGGATTTCAGAAAAACTTCACTTTTCTTTTCCTTCTACGTGGTTTTGTTTTGTTTGTTTCCTCTGGTCTGACAGGAAGCCACGTTCCCATAATGACTCATTTATTTTTCAAGTGGAGTTGCATAATTGGCTTAAGCACAGGTGCAACCTCTAATTGATATGATGTTGGCTAGTGCCGTTCGCCAGCGTTCATTTTCACCTGCGAGGATGTCGTCGCAGAGAAAAAGTGCTAAATTGAAACATTAGAGCAAAAGTCAAAATGACCTTCGATGAAGCAGCGGGAAAAACATTTTCTCTCAGAGTAAACATTTACCAGCATCACTTGATGAATTCAGTCCATCACATTTTCACTTCATTATGTTGTTTTTTTTGTTTTTTACTTTATTTAGCATAAGACCAAAGAAAAGCCAAGGAACAAATATGCAAAAATCAAGGACAGGACTCAATCAACAAGTGAAAGTGGATGTGACGCTGCTGCACAGTCAAATGCAAACAGATGCACAATTATACTGGAAGTCAAGAGGATTAAAAAGCAACACAAAGGAGCAAAGAAAAGCAAGGACAGAGATGGATGTTTTATATATCTATGTATATGGACAAAATGCAGAAAAAACAATGTTGAGCTGTTAGGATCAAGTGGTCTGTAGGTGATTATTTTAGACGGAAGAGCTA
This sequence comes from Trachurus japonicus, assembly GCF_045865225.1. Taxonomy (NCBI): domain Eukaryota; kingdom Metazoa; phylum Chordata; class Actinopteri; order Carangiformes; family Carangidae; genus Trachurus; species Trachurus japonicus. The sequence goes on from NC_140929.1 coordinate 5,841,760, forward strand.
AGCCAATGAAGGAGAAAAAGTCCAGTCGTACTTAAAACCACAATGTACAAAAGTAACACAACGTCCAAACTGGCAGCTTTTAAACACAAACATTTCCCGTCACTAGACGATGCAATGACGTCCTTTAAATTCATGCTTGTTATCATTTTCTACCACTAGAGGTCTCCAAAGGGTAAATTGACCTCATGTATGTAAATTAGACGATCAAACTGACTCTGTAAATATCTTTATAAGTTTAAATAAAATTAAAAAAAAAACAGTTCAGTGGAACATTTCTGCATAAGGAGGTTTTTTTTTTATTTTTTATTTCATGCTTTCTTTAAATAAATCTACTGTACGTGCTTCAGTTCATTTTCACCCTCTGCTACTTCTGCTGCTCCTGGCTCACCTTTCACTGAACTGAGTCGAGCTCGCTGCTAATTTAAACACCAGAGAATAAGAAGAACGTCACACACCCAAACTCTCTTCCTCTTTGTCATTTTTTTTTTTTGCGGCAGAAGGTGCAAATTAAGAGGTTGATTCTTTCTTTTTTTTCTTCCTTTTCTTTTCTTTTCCTGTCTGCTAAGGTGTTATAACAGGAGGGAAAAGGTGGATGAAACCTTGTTCCTCTCTTCCTCTTGGGTGCATGATGTGGTGTTTTTTTTTTTTCATTTTTTATTTTTTTTTATTTTACCTCATCTGCTGCTTGAGGACTCATTTCCTGAACACAGTGGTGGTAGTCATTCGAATTAATTAGCCAGAGGAACGGTAAGAAAATCTCCATGTAATTAGCTGATTTAGCCTAATGGGCTAATCCCTATAACTCCACTTAAAGCAGTTGTGTTCTTTATCAGCGTGCTGCTGTGATAGCCTTGTCATCAGAGAATACATCATCACACTGTGGAAATCACCCGTTCATAGCTGTCATTTCACTTTATGTGCTTAAAACGTTTTATTTTTCAGCCTTTATTCTCCTCAAACCCCACCACCACCACCAATTTATTTGTTGAGATCTGAGAGATGGATTACTCAAAGCAGGAAGTAATCACTTCCTCCATCATTTTACTCTTTACTTTTAAATTGCTTTCTGAAATTCAAACTGATCCTCACCTGACATTGTTTTCTCGTTGAGAATTCGTCTGGCAGATTGGATTTTTTCCTTCGACTCGTGCAGACAGACAGCGAGTCTCATCACCCACCCAGTCAGTCAGGTTTGGGTTTTTCATTTACACCGTCATCTTTAATACGATGAGATTCTTTGCATTTTTTTTTCTTTTCCATATCGCACAGATCACCCGTTGAGTTTGCGGCAAATTTCGTGACGTTGCTGCAGCTTAGAGATCAAGATTGCCCTCCTATATTGCACACAACGTACCATAAATGTGCAATAATTTCCATTTATTTCAAGCTTATTTCATTTGGAGGGCCGTCTCCTCTCTGACATGTTGTACCATTTCAGTTTGGCTCGTGCAGAGGCAGCTGCACGTCGCACGTCCTGACAGCTGAAGAGTCTTGAGCTTCTCCCACTCACACAGACAATCACACAGGTTGTAATCCACTGTGTCACCGTGTCATTCTGCTCTAATTTCACGTGCAACACATTAACACAGTTTTCATCAGGCCACCGACCATAATGCAATGTTACTAGCGTGATTTGTCTGCATTGAAAACACACAGTCCACCAATGGATGGTACGTCTGTTTTACTTTTCCTACTCGACTCTTGACGTCCCCAGTGTGAGATATGGGCCAACATTTTGACAACTTTTTTGAAGCAAACGAACCGATTATTCCCCAATGACTGCTTTTATCACAAATTATCTGATTCATTTTGTCCTATACGTGATTTTAAGATGAATATCTTCGGGTTTGGACTGTTGGTCCAACAAAACACTGGTAGAGTAGGAGATCCAGGAAAAACAGTTTGAGCAGGCTACATTTTCAAAAGTCCAAGCCCCTTTCTTCAGACTTCTCTCTGAAGCCATGCCTCCAGAGAATAAGACCACGCAATGCTTGTTAATTTTCTGCCATAACGTTGCTGCAACTGTCTCATTGAATTTAGCAAGCTAGCATAAGCTCTAGTGTCGTCTTTTATGTCTATCATAAATCGTTGAAGACCCTGTGTGTGATTAGTGCATGCGCTGAGCGGGATGGGAGGGGCAGATGGCAGTTTGATAGACACATCACGAGCCAATGAATTAGATTGTGACGTTCAAAATTCACAAGATTGTCTGTTCCACAGGTGAACGACATGTTTTCGTTGTTGTGAAAAGATATTTAATTAATTGACTGTAATCGGGGTTCGAAGACGATTTCAGAAAATACAGGAAAAATGCTCCAGAAAAAGATCTCCTCTTCAACCTTTAACTGACTTCATCTTGGACCTCAGACAGGTGTTTTATTTTTTATTTTTTATAGAGTCAAGAGAGTGTTAGGACGTAGGTTCTTCTTTAAAAATGTTTTTCGATATCACAATTGCTAAAATCATCTGTTCTTAAACGGATAGTTCATCTGTTTTGTGTTATTATGATAGATATTGTGTTTTGTTGTCAGGCGACATCTAGTGGTGGGAGTTTTAAGGTGCAGACATATTTAATATAAAAATCAACATGAAGAAGGAGCATGGAAGTTATATGTGAAAGATTTGAGTATGATGAGATATGATTCAGTTCATAAGGAGTTGCTGTAAGGAGGAGGTTTCAGTCTATAGAAGGTTCGATTCCCATGTGGAAGCAAACTCCACCACAGATGGTCGAACATATGCTGGTTCATGTTGGACGAATGTTAAAGTAACATAAAATTTAATAACATAAACCGATCTTGAGAGTATTTTTGTGTGTGCAAGTGTGTGCTGAACATTACAGCACATGATCTCGGTCTTTAAATAAAACATCGACTCCTGCTTCCTCCTCTGTGTGAACCCTTATTATATCAAGAGGAGATGGAGAGCTCTGGGTTGATATCGAATGCACTTTGCACCTTCATGCATTATTCTCGACAAGCCAAGTTACAAAGGGGGCCAAAGATATTATATCAAACCTTAAGGTGCTTTTTTAAAAAATATGTTTTAACCGAAACAGTCGAGGTAGATTAATGGGCTCAAAATCGAAGAAGCCGAGCGTAAAAAAGAAAAGAAAAATAAAACGTATAGTGTGTAGCGATTGATATTCAGTCAGATAAGCTGCGGTCAGTAGGAGTCTTTAACGGGGAGCGCTGCTTAGTGGCCCGCACCTTGTTTATCGAGGAGAAAAGTGTTATGTCCCCGAGCTTTAAAGGGCCGTACGAGGGAGACAGATGGAGGCTGAACGGCCCGGTTCCTCCCTCTCTCCCCCTGTGGGGTGGGGGGGAGACACAGTAAATGTATCTTGGTGAGATCTCTGGGGGCTGGATGCACTGTGTGTATTAGCAGGAGCGTGGGCTGCTTTTGTGTTTCCAATTAAACGTCTAAAACAATGGATGATAGCTGTGGGCAATTGTGGCTGCGCACAATACAAGTACAGGCATTGTGTGAGCCCTTGTGTGTGTGTGTGTGAGTGTAAGTGAGTGTGTGTTATTACAGTAAGAAGCTTGGTAGTTATTATTCATGATATTCAGCTCCCTCATAAGCTGCACATTGGAGCTCAGCTACAGATTTCTGGATCCAACTGGGCGAACATCCAATACGTTTTAGCCTGGTTTCTGGTAAAGTATTATCAAGGGAGAGTGGTTTGGGGGGGGGGGGGAACAGGAAAAGAGACGGACACCGAGCTCAGGACGGGACGTCAGAAAACCGAAGCGCGCTGTTGAGACGGAGAGTGGAAATAAAAGAGGGAAAGCAGAGGTCAAGCTGAGGTATAGAGAGAGGGGAGAAAAGCCAAGGAGAGCCGTGTGAGTGTGAGCGTCGTGCCGAGCCAGAGGACGGTCTCCTGCAGCTCCATTGATTTCCTCTGACCGGTCTCCGCCCCCCCCCCGCCGCCACACAGAGAATGGGCTTTAACAAAGACCTCAGCAGACTCCCGCCGACCATGACCGGTCTCGCCGCTCTCCAACCTCCATCCCAGACCTCCGCCGTCGAGCTAAAAGCAACACACCCCCTCCCTACCTCCTTCCCTCTCCATCCGCTGACATTTGACTCAACACAAATTACCGAGGTCACCTCCGTCCTTCCTTTCTATCCTACTTTTCAGTATGTGTTTTTCTTTTTTTCTTCTTCCTCTGGACCTATTAGGGTGCGGCTGAGATGACACGCCACAAAAATTCAGCATCAAAACTCTTACGAAACTATGAACTTTATCTTTTGCAGGGTGGAAGAACCTGTAATTTAGATTTCAACCCTCCACTACTGCTGCAATTACAGCCATACACGGAGGAGGAGGAGGAGGAGGAGGAGGAGGAGGAGGAGGAGGAGGAGGAGGAGGACAACTGGAACAAGAACCAAATTACCCCCCGAATCAAAGACGACTGCTATACAAAAAAAAACAACCCTACTCTGGTATAATTTAGAGGAGAAAACAAAGGTCTTTTTTGTGCTCAGTCTGAATCCGGCCGCTGGCTGTTGAGGGAGAGCAGATAGAAAGAGTAAATACCTGTTTGGGTTATTTGTCATTTTCATTTTGAGTCGTCTTATTCTCTGAAGATAATATTCTAGCTAAGTAGCTTTTTAAAAAACAGAGGTTATTGTTGTGGAGAGATTTATAGAAACACACACTACCAGATGATCCCAAGGCTCCAGGCCACCTGGATACAAAGCAGCCATATTGAAGATTTAAACGAGATTATAAACACATTGTGAATTATAGTAAAGCAGAATTAGACAGAAGTGTGTAAATAACTATTGATACTAAAAACCACATGTCACGATTCCAAGCAGCTTTGGCATCAATGAACACATGGAATCAGGGATGAACTGCATGGTGGTCGAAGGCCAGAGGTCAAAGGTCATGGTTAACCTACAAAACGTGATCTGGCCTTTTTGTCAATCAAATCGCCTTGAGGGATTTTTTTTTCTAATTAGGTCAAAACTTTCATGAGGATTCAACAACATATTGATCATATGTTAAATGGCGAATTGGCCCATTGCCATAATCCCTATAGTCATAGCAGTAGGTTTGTTACCTTTAATTGTCGGTGCAAGCTATTTTTAGAACGGCGGAGCAGAGCCGTGAGCTGCTCAGAGCTACGCTACGGAGGCTCATGGGATTTCTTGGTTTCCCTCATCAAACTCATCAAATACACAATCCAACAACTCCAAAACGCTGTCATGGACAGTTGTGACCTGCACATTCACCACACTATGAGATAATAACAGAACGTTACCAGACAGAGTTGTTTTAGAGGGAAATACAGAGACTGCTTGATGAAAAACTGTCCCTCAGCAGTTTTGCATGAATTTACCTCTAAAATGACTCCCTCTCGTAACGTTGTGCAGGTCACAACTTGTCCACCAGAGCGTTGTGGAGTTGTTGGATTGTGTATTTGCTGAGTTTGATGAGGGAAACCAAGAAATCCCATTAGCCTCCATAGCGTAGCTTTGAGCAGCTCGCGGCTCTGCTCCGCCGTTCTAAAAATAGCTTGCACCGACAATTAAAGGTAACGAACCTACTGCTATGAATATAGGGATTATGGCAATGGACCAATTTGCCAAAATGTTGAACTGTCCCTTTAAACTTAGGTAACATTCTGACTGTGGTCAAACAAGGATGTGACCCTTACACATCGTAGTATAAGGACAGTATATATATAGTATATATATTTTACATTTATCTATATTTGGTATATTTTTTATTTTATCTTACTTATGTTACGCTTGCTCCATCAAAGTAAATCAAACCTAATTTCGCTCTGGTGGATCAATAGAGTTTTATTGATCTGATCCTGAGAGTTTGTCCTGTAGACACAAAGTGAAATCCATTAGCAAACACAAGCTCTTCAATATTTAAATCTTAAGAGGAAGAACCTGTAAATGTAGTTAAACACCTGTGTAATTAGTTAAATAAGTGAGGTTGTCTCTCACATCCCTCCTCCTCCTCCTCCTCCTCCTCCTCCCTCTTTATTCAATAAAGAAAACATGTCTCCATTATAAAAAAAAAACAAAAAAAAAAACATGTTGGATGTTGTGTATGAATCAACAGCAATTAGCCTGTTCCTTTCCTTGGGTGGGCCATCTGCTGAGCGAGCATCGGATACAAACAGGTGGGCTCCCATCACCGCCGCCGCCGCAGCGTCACCCTCTCTCCGTGACGACAGCGAGGTGATTAATAGCCGCTCCTAAATATCTCGCCGTGCAGAGACGTCGCAGGCTGGTGCACCTCTACGTTTTCATGAAGACATCTTTTGTCTTCCACAAACACACATACACACACACACACACACACACTCTCTCTCTCTCTTGCACAGCTCACATTTGTTAATTAGCGATTTTAACTGAAGTCATAGTGCAAGCTAATTGCTGGTAATAATGATATTCGATTAGGGAATCAATTGGCTGTGGTGCCTTGACTGCTTTGATGGATGCAGCCTTGGGCAGTCGCTGTGAAAAGGCTTTTTCGCTGTAACTGAAAGAGGAATAAAAACAAGTGAACGCAGAACAAAGAATAATAATGAAATAAAAAATAAAAAAAATATAAAAAAAACCTCTGCAGGGAAACTGTGAGTAACAAGGAACACCAGCGAGCGCTCAGGTACTGTAGGCCTCGAATAGAGACTCGATAACACTTTGCTGTCAAACCAGAAAGCTTTTTGATAGCTTCGCCTGATCTCCACACACACACACACACACACACACACAAACCTACATCTGTGCCCCTGGCATCGTCTCAACAGCTGCTGGTGTGTGTGTATGCGTGTGTGTGTGTGTGAAGTCAGAGGAGCCAACAGCATCGATCAGCCTTCATCGATTCCCAATGTCAAGTCTAAACACTGTACAAGAGTGTGCTTGTTGTCCACATCTGTGTGGGTCCTTGTGTACAAGTGTGTGTGTGCCTGTTGCATGTTTTTTGTGCATGTGTGTGTGTAAGTGTGTGTGTGTTCATAATCTACCCTCAGAAATTCAATGATTCATTCGGGCTCTGTTACAGCTTCCAAAAAATAAAAAAAATGGAGATGCTGCAAAAACATAAAAGTTTCTGGGAGCAGATTCAGCTTTAACACTGTTGTTAATGTGTTTTCATGTCATGTGGGCAAATCTTCTAATTTGTCCACAAGCAGCAGAAGGAGCTGCACTGTTGTCAAAAAAAAAAGAGAGAGAAAGAGAGAAAAAAGGCTGAATAAAAAGCTCAACACAAAGAAAGACAGATGGATATTTTTCACACAAATTTCACAGAGAAAGAGAATCAGATTTCTTTGAAGTGAAGAAATGACTTTAATACTTGAGCTAGAAATAAAATCACAGTGACACGAACCAAAAAAAAAAAAGAAGATGGAAGAGAGAGAGAGAGGGAGAGGGAGTGACACGTTTGAGCTGACATAATCGTCACTGTCTCAGGGTTGAGATCGGCAAAAGGTCTTTTTGATACCAGGCTCTTTCTCTCTCTCTTTCTTCTTAAAGATGCAGTTTGTAGATTTTTTCCTTTCATGTTTTCTCTCGCCGTTGTTTAGACGCCGACAGTCACAACTTCGCACTCGGATCGTGAAAAAACACAAAAAAAGCCGCTCTTACAATTAAAAGACGATCCCTCACAATGAAATCAGCTGAGCTTTGAATGTAGTCTGTATGTATATATAGATAGATAGATAGATAGATAGATAGATAGATAGATATACTTTATTGATCCCAAACTGGGAAATTACAGTGCAGCAGCAGCATTACACACAGTGACGATAACAACATATAGGATAAGAATATAAAGAACAAACTATATAGTGTAGTACGAAGAGGGGGGTATCATGCACCCCCCGGAAATATACTTCTAACCAGTGTTTCTAGATTGGAAAAAATGTGTAGAAAATGGTGAGCTATGTTAAAAAGTTGTCAGAATGTCCCATGTATCATTTTTATGCAAATTAGTGCCGCCATTATCGAAAAAACCTAATTTCACCATATCTCAGCCAATACTGCAGATATCTGAACAAATAAGGTGTCTAGACCCATGTTTTGGGGGTCAGAGATCACAATAAAACTATTCATAAAGTGATCACATGTTGGTGGCATGCTAGTAAGCAAACCTAACCCTTTTACCAATGAAACACCAAATTAGATACCAAATAAGGTGTCTAGACAGAGGTTGTTGTGTGTTTAACCAAGGTTTATTTGGATCAAACATCATAATAGAACTCTTCTTGATGTGACCACTCTTCTCTTTCCCATGCCAGATAAACAGTCAAGTAAATGGTTCTCCACTATGCATCACTCATCATCGTTTTCACTGAAATCTTCAAAGTTAAACTCATCCTCTCCTTCCTCTTTCTCCTCCTCTTCCTGTTCATGCTCTCCAGTGTCATGGGGATCAACCAGTGAAGTTGGTAGGATCGGACCAAAGGACCACACCGGTTTCAACACTCCTTCATCAGTCTTCATCCATCCCTGCCCCTCATCATAGGGTTTTGGTTTTTCCAGAATAGGTTCATCAGCTCGCTAGTACAAGGCGACACGGTAGTTCACACGTCAGCCATGTGGCTTCAGAGCAGAGTAGCATGGAGGAAGGCGAGCCAGGTCAACCTTAGACTTGCAAGTGAGTTTCCTGTCCTCCCCCACCATGTTGCGGAGCAACTTGGCACGGACAACATCCACTGAAGACTCACAACTCTGTCCAGACATCAGACAGGTGAATTGCTCCAACTGCCTCAGCATCTCAGGCTTGACACTCTAGCAGTCACTGAGTTGACTGAATACGTGAAACCTGGGATTCTTCTTCAAGGGCCCCACCTTCCTTCTCCCTTTGATGGCACTGGTACAGTCTTCTCCACTGAACACATAGAACCCAAGAAGAGTGGTGGTCTTCTCCCAGGGATTCTGCAATACTACTACTGCCTGGCTTCTGGTGCACCTGACCTGTCCCCATTGATGTTGAGATGGAGGTGTTACAGTACGAGCAGAAGCTGTGGGCAAGGCTGCTAAAGCTGACTTCATCAGAGCCCTACAGTGTGAAGATCCAGGAAGCTTCTCAACATCTCTGAGCTTGCAGAATCCCTGGGAGAAGACCACCACTCTTCATGGGTTCTATGTGTTCAGTGGAGAAGACTGTACCAGTGCCATCAAAGGGAGAAGGAAGGTGGGGCCCTTGAAGAAGAATCCCCAATTTCACGTATTCAGTCAACTCAGTGACTGCTAGAGTGTCAAGCCTGAGATGCTGAGGCAGTTGGAGCAATTCACCTGTCTGACGTCTGGACAGAGTTGTGAGTCTTCAGTGGATGTTGTCCGTGCCAAGTTGCTCCGCAACATGGTGGGGGAGGACAAGAAACTCACTTGCAAGTCTAAGGTTGACCTGGCTCGCCTTCCTCTGAAGCCACTCTGCTCTGAAGCCACATGCCCGACGTGTGAACTACCATGTCGCCTTGTACTAGCGAGCTGATGAACCTATTCTGGAAAAACCAAAACCCTATGATGAGGGGCAGGGATGGATGAAGACTGATGAAGGAGTGTTGAAACCTGTGTGGTCCTGTGGTCCGATCCTACCAACTTCACTGGTTGATCCCCATGACACTGGAGAGCATGAACAGGAAGAGGAGGAGAAAGAGGAAGGAGAGGATGAGTTTAACTTTGAAGATTTCAGTGAAAACGATGATGAGTGATGCATAGTGGAGAACCATTTACTTGACTGTTTATCTGGCATGGGAAAGAGAAGAGTGGTCACATCAAGAAGAGTTCTATTATGATGTTTGATCCAAATAAACCTTGGTTAAACACACAACAACCTCTGTCAAGACACCTTATTTGGTATCTCCAATATTGGCGTCTTGTAATAGGTAAAAGGGTTAGGTTTGCTTACTAGCATGCCACCAACATGTGATCACTTTATGAATAGTTTTATTGTGATCTCTGACCCCCAAAACATGGGTCTAGACACCTTATTTGTTCAGATATCTGCAGTATTGGCTGAGATATGGTGAAATTAGGTTTTTTCGATAATGGCGGCACTAATTTGCATAAAAATGATACATGGGACATTCTGACAACTTTTTAACATAGCTCACCATTTTCTACACATTTTTTCCAATCTAGAAACACTGGTTAGAAGTATATTTCCGGGGGGTGCATGATACCCCCCTCTTCGTACTAGACTAATACGTAATATAATAATATAGCGAAATAAAATAAAAAATAAAACCGTATGCTGAGTTCTTCTCTCTTGGTCCTCCTTGAGCCCCCCCACCCTCATGCACCCTGCACGCGCTAATCCATATGACAGCTTTTGACAGCGCAGTGTTTATTTATAGAGCTGAACACCAGCTATGCATGTTTTAGCAAAGATGGCGCGAGAGATGGAGCGGTGGCGGTGTGAACGTGGAGCCGTGTTTGACCTCCCTCACATGTATCTGACCCTCTGCTTGTCTCTGAGCCTGTTTATTACCTCACCGCTGAGACACAATTCACTTGATGTCTAATTATGTAACCCTCCCCTCCTCCTCCTCTTCTTCGTCCTCCTCCTGCTGCTGCTGCTGCTGCTGCTGCTGTCCGTAGACGCGGTCACAGCATGTGTATGTGTGTGTGTGTGTGTGTCTGCATATACGCTGTCATCACTTCAAGCAAATAATATAACCGGTTTTGAATTTCCATTTCCTGTGCACCACCTGTAGCACTGTACTTCACCATTGTAATTGAATCAGCCGGCGGAATCGCAGAACCCAGACAGAGGCCAAGAGACTCATCAGAGAGCGCTAATAACTGTCTCCTCCTCTCTGCTCGGTAAGAGCATTTTGTTTTGTTTGGCAGAGACGGAGCGCTGATGTGTTCGGTTTGAGTCAAGGCCAGTCGGTTCTGACGGCGCCGCAAAGAAATTACCGCCCTGCTTCTTTCACCGGCACAAGAAGAAGAAGAGCAAACTCCTCGCCCTCCTCCCTCCTCCCTCCCTCCCTCTGCCTCTGACTCCTTCTGATGGATTTGAGATCGAGATGCAGAAGTCATCGCCAAGGAACACACACTTCCTGTATGAGACCTTCACTGGTTTTGTGGAGTCCTAGTTCTCAGCCCTTATGTGAAATGAAAAATGTATTTTTCCAGCTTTAATCCTGCATCCACATGTCAAATGTTACAGAATTCATGTCAAAATCAAAATCAATGTATTTTCTCTTCCTAGGGTGGCCACATGTCCCGCTTTGCGAGTGAGTTCACGCATTTCTGTCTCTTTTCAAGTGTCGCGCAAATTGAGACCATGCACTGCACTGCCGATATGCCTGCACTCTGGGCTCTGTTACAGTCTGCCAGTAAACCCAGTTGGCATTTTTAGCACTTCCGGTTCCCTCGTTTAAAATGGGGGACTGGGATTTTTGTAAAATACCTCCCACTTTGTCCCACTTTTGGCTAATTGGGACCTGGTCACCCTATCTCTTCATGTAAAACTTCATTCATAATTCAGACGTTTGATGACTCAACCTGCACTCGTGGGCGGTCCTAAGTTTGCATCCAATTAAAATCAAGTTCTTAGTTGTTTACGTACCTCCTCAAACTATTAGCCATATTCACAGCTTCGCCATCTTTGCTTACATCATCACTTGGGGAAGGAAGACTCAACACTGTCACAAAACAACCGTTAAGAGGTTAAACTGTGTTTGCGTTCACCACAACATCTGATATCAGCTAAAAATACAAGCTTGTTAGCGTCTTCCAGGCTTGAATATTGTGAAATGTACCTCGGTGGTGCATTGACTATCTTACGTCTACATTAGCAAGGGTGCTATATCAATATTAACGTTAGCATTACCGTTAACGTTAGCAATTGCGGCCAATGCCGGCTAACTTAATTCAAATCAGTTTAACTCAAATGTTGTTTACTCACCTCGAGTTATGACGCAAGGAAAGATGGCGATGCTGTGAATGAATATGGTCAATAGGCCTAAATTCGACCAGTCACCTTGGCAACCGGCTAGCTGGTTTGACAGTAGGCTATTGGCCGACGCTGTATCTTTCAGTTGTGTCAACTTCCGCAAACTTTGCTCCCCACTAGCACTATATGCGCTATTGGCTACTGTAGATGTCAATCAATATCTGCAACAAGTCCCTCCCGTTACCAAAGTGTTTTTTACTGGATGTCTGTGTCTGTTATTTTACATAATATGTTGCAAAATCTATTTTCCTTTTTATGTAGCTTCTCCTCGCTGTCATTACTCAACAGTGGCAAATGACATATTGGAAAACATCTGTGCCAGTTATTGCTGTCTAACTATGATGCAGCAGCTTTAAATTAGAACTGCAACACATGTTTATTACTGTTATTCTTATGGTTTTATTAATAACTGTACACCTTGACTAAGTTGTGAGTGATTCTCCATTTTAAACTCCCAGATGTGCATGTGACACCTTCAGATGTCTTGTTTTTGCCTGAATTAGGATGTCACCATATATGGGTATTGAGATGTTCACACTGGTGATGACAGATGTTAGGTCTTTTGATTGTCACTGTTTTTGCTCGCCTTTTTAGTATCTGTGGTTTACAGACTTTATTTTGGAGACTCATTTATTTCGGATGCCAAATCAATAAAGAAAGTTCAAGATTTGTTTTACTCATAGGATTTATATTCCATAAAGATATTGTCATAATGTGGTTATTAATGATTGTTTTTGAGGATGATCGTCCAGTAAAAATCTGAAAACGCCAAAAGACAAAGATGTTCAACTGGCCATACAACTCTCTTTTATCAGAAACATAAATAAACATAAACATGTAAAAAAGAAAAAAAAAAGAAAAAGAAAAGTAGTTTAACATCTGAAGATCACAATCTGTGTTTCCTTATCAAGAGTCCAGCGCTGAAAGGAAACTGCAGATTCGTTTAATTTGGCAAAGGCGGCGTCGTGACATGTCGTATCACAAATCAAATCTAACGGACTCAGACAGACAGATACTGAAAATAGACGTGTGTGATGGAGCAGTCATGTGCTGGCAGTCAGCAGACCTCCTGATTTCTCTGCTCGCTCCCGGAATAGACGAGGAATACGAGGTCATGTTTGCATGAAAAGAACCTGAAGGGGTAAAAAAAAAAAAAAAACTCTGTTATCTGCTTAAGATAATTTTTGTCTCCACTCACGCACTCATAAACTCAGAAGAAGTTTCACAACAAACAAGGTTGAAGTTCAAGTGCTTCCACGTCCTCGACCAGCTCATCTGAAAACTTCTTGTAGAGGAGTTTTTCTTCATCACAGAACGTCTGTGTTGTTGTTGTTGTTTCTGTTATTCCGTCCACCCTCTGTGGGTTATTTACAACGCTTCTTTTCATTTATGTTTCCATATCAAAGCGTCGCAAATGTAGATTATTTACCAGCAGCATCTCCTAACTCATATTTCACGGGCCTTCCACTGCTTATCCAACCAAGTGAACTCTGCATCATTCACTCTCAGCATGTGGTGGGTTATGAAATGTAGAAACACATTCGGCGGCGGCGGCATTATTAATAACAGCTGTTCTGAAAAGAGGGAACAAAATGCAAAATGGAAGGCGGGATTGAAATGCAGAGGGAAACAACTCAATCAACTCTGTGATCTGGTGCGTTTCGGCTGATTGAAGGGACAATTTGCAGGATGTTTTATGACCCTGTAGAATGCCATGACTATTATGTTATGTGCCAGTGTGATGGGGTTATTGATTAGTGCGACTGTGAGATGAATAGATAGGTACAGAGAGATTTCATGTCACTTCATGGAGGTTTTCTCATTTTTGTTGTTGTTGTTGTGATTATTTAGACTCCAAACGCCCACAATAGAAAAATCCTAATTAGGAAATTATACAGTTGGCGTTTTTATGTGTGATTCTGCAATAGATCAATGGTTCAAAAATACAAAACTCTTCACATTTTATGCATCATGATTGGTTTATGGGTTCTGAGGAACGTTACTACTACATTGATAACCGATATTTAAAGAGGAACTACTGTATGCAAGTCTGGTCGCTTTTCCGCTGTTTTGCTAACCTTCGTCCTGGCCATGTGCATTTGTTTACAACGAAGCTAGCGAGAAATCAATCAATTTAGCGGTAGATAACGTTATAGATGATATACGATGTTAGAACGTGTATATTTGTGTAGTTTAATCCGTCATAAACAAGAGATTACGTTTGTGTACCGGTGCGCAGAGACGAGAGCTGGAACCCTAACCCTAAAGAGACGCAATAAGTGACACGCACGCAAAAGGCAAGAGAGTCTCCATTCTCCTTCGTAACAAGAAGCCATTTATTAAACCATCACAATTACTCCAAAGCTGTTTAATTAAGGTAAAAATGTAGCATAGTTAAGCTACAAATCCTGCATAGTTACTCTTTAAGCTAGTAAATTCAGTGCTTTTGGAGCTTGACACTAGGCGTGGGTGATTAAAAGCTATGTTTTAATGTGTCAATACAGAAAACTATTTCACCAAAATATTGCAATTATATGATCATATAATGTACTTTATGATGCCACTCAATGGCAGTTCAAAGTTTCTTTTGTCAAATACAAATGAGGCTGATGAAATGAGGGTCAACCTCAGCAGCAGTATCATGAAGAACACTGTGCATTGCATTGTGGGAAATATTTACTGCTGTTGAACATTGGCCCAATTGTTATTGGCAACGTGACTGTCGGAATATCTCAAACTTTTATTCATTCATCTTTACTTAAATCTTTTTTAACCTGTTGCTTTACCTCTCACCTTAATGGAAGTCCAATACTACATTGTTGCTTAGCTTATTTACTGTGTTTTAGCATCCTGAAAAAGGACCTGTCAAAATAAAAAAAACAACTAAAAAAACATTAGCTTCAATTCTGCTAGTATTTTGAGACACTAGAGATGTAACATGGACAAATAGAGGTACTGTATCTGGTTTGATGTTTAAAAGCCAGAATACAGGAGCATTATTTTCTCCTGTTAAATCAGAATTTGTGTCAGATTTAAGGTTTGGGTCTATTCAACCGTGCACAGCAGCTGATGGTGAGTCACTCCTGCAGTTTTCTATCAACATCTGGTTTCTTTGTTTTCATGTTCTGTAATGTTCGCCTACAGTATCAGCGCCATGTCAGTCTGCAGATAATAGGAGATGACAGCCGCAACCCAGCGCAACCCCACTATATAGAGGAGCCACCGTGGGGGACAGCACAGGCCTAACACACACACACACACACATCCCCATCTTATCCCATCGTCTCCAATCCATCAGTAAACAGAAAACAATGAAATGACAGGTCCTGGAGTGATCAAGGTTCAGCGGTAACTTCAAATAACCCCCTCCCTCCTAACAAACATCACAACGGTGAGTTTCTGTCGCCTCGCTCCGCGGCCTGAAGCAGCTTTCCAGGAAAAACTGGGGTCTGCTCGCTCTTATTTTTATATCTCCATCGAGTTTGTTTTATTTTTGACCTACAGACTTATTTTTTTAAAGGGATAGTAGCATTTTTTAAAGTGGGGTTGTATGATCTACAAATAGCCCCTAAGTACTTTAGGTGCAGTAGAAGACTCTCTGCACTCCTCCCGTTAGCAACACCAGCCCATAGCCCTGCCCAGAGATTTACAACATACATTGTTGTGAATGGACCCAAAGAAACGGACTATTTTCGTGGCCTAAAAGAGGTTTTACGTGAACAAATATACACAGTTCCATTGTTCGCTATAATATAATTTTTTCCAGCCCCTCAAAGTGCAGGAAGAACGATGCAGTTTTCATTTGGACCTAACCAACTCAGGTATCCCTCTCTGGCCCAGGGTTAGCGCCCGCCGATCAGCAGTTGGTTAGCTCCAAATAAAAACTGCGTTTTTCCTGCACTTTGAAGGGCTGGAAAAAATTATATTATAGCGAACAATGGAACTGTGCATTTTTTTTTCAGGTAAAACCTCTTTTAGGACACGAAAATAGGCCGTTTCTTTGGGTCCATTCACAACAATGTATGTTGTAAGGGCTATGGGCTGGCGTTGCTAACAGGAGGAGTGCAGAGAGTCTTCTACTGCAATTAAAGTACTTAGGGGCTATTTGTAGATCATACAACCCCACTATTAAAAATGCCACTATCCCTTTAAAGCTGAAGGCAAGATGGAAACAGCTGGATTTTTAAACACATTCATGCAAAATGTGCTACAATGGGTGCGGGTAATCAAATGGAGGATCCTCTCGATCCAGTCGTCTTCTAGTAATAAGAAGGTTGGAGTTTAAAAGTTTCAACGAACCAGAGCTTCTGTGCTGCTGCAGAGGTGCTGGTCCTCCTTAGGGACGACTTCCTCGTCTTGGGTTCAAAGTTAGCATCGCATTAGTATTGATGACTCTCTTTAGATTCGGGATTCTCTCAAAAATAGGTTTCTGTTTGGTGAAAATTATATAAAAAATCCTATTTTAGAGAACGTGACTGGTTTATTGGAAAGTAGGAAACTCAATAGAGCAGACATTCCTTCTGTTTACGAGCTCGACATGAAAACACTGAGGATTAATAAAACACTAAGTGAAGGATGTTCTCCGTGGGATTTGACATTGAAAGGCCTTCGTGGGTTAAAAAACTCTTTGATTGCTTTTGTATCATTTTGGTATGAACAGAACCAACCCTGAGATACAATCGGATGGGAATTTTGATTTTCTTTTCTTTTTTTTTTTCTTTTTTTGTGATTGTCAAGAATAAAAACCTATTCAGGAACTTCCTTCTGACTTCCAGAGCACTGACATACTTTGAATTCCCCTTGTTTTCTGTGCACTCGTTGCAAACTGAAAGTTCTGTACTTGAGTATTTTGAAAATATGTTAATCAAAATATTAATCATATTAGAGTGCATTTTAAAACATGGAGAACTTGGAAAGAAGTATATGTATATGGATTTATTGTTTGTTTATTCCACCATGAATCAAAGGATCTCTCTGTCAGTCCCAGTTTCACAGAAACTCGTCTTGTATCTTATTAACAAGATGTTTTAACTGAATAATAGTAATATATATCAGTCTGTGATGAAAAACAATGAATGTTACTCTACTTTTTGTGAACCCTTGGTGTTATACGGCCGCACAGACCTGGCTGACCTTAGCTCCATGCAGCATCTGCTGGTTGATCTGGAACATCAGAGCGTGCAACCTCAATAACACTTGAATATCTCACCAGTCAGGTCCCAAAACATCTGGAGGCCTTCCCCGGTTGAGCTGAAGACGCCACAGCAGCACGTTGATCCTCGCCGTTTTGGAAGAAGACGTTGGTTCATCTCGTGTTTGCAACCTTGTAGGCTCCAAAGGAAAAGGAAACAGTAAAAGTGTGTCAGGTGAATGTGGCTCTGGTTTGAAATGACAATGATGAAGCCAAAGAGCTCAGCCACACCGCCGGTGCTTCTTGTGCTGTTCGTCTGCTGTTCTCTTTTACACCCAATTCCCTCGGCTGCCGCTCAAATAATTCCACTCTCATTATACAGGAGCGGCGGTTTTTAAGGAGCAAACCTTGATGAAATTATTATTATTATTATGACTCATAATTGGATGTGGGATGAATAGTTCTTGGAATCGTGATGGCCGAAAATGCACCCTCCTTGCCCCATTCTCTCTTCCACATTCCTCGCTCTGTCTCTCTCCCTCTCCTTCTCTCCCACCCACTGACGCCCCCCGCCCCTCCCCCCCTCCCACTTCCTCCTGCGAGCATTAGATGAGTGCGGTGGTCTAATTACTTTCTTCAGGGAGAGAATTAGCATGAGCTGTCCTGAGTGCTCCAGTCTAATGCATAAAGAATAGGCAGCAAGGGCCCAAAGTGGGGACCGGGGAATCACAGACACTTCCTCCATTAGCCAATCACTCACTCTTTAAGGGGGGGGGTTGTGTAGTATAGTGTGCGGTTGCCAAAACCTGCATCAAGTGGTTACACTTTAATAGGGGAACAGTTGAAAGGTGCATGATGCAGGAACCTGTGGATTCATATTGAGTAGATCACAGTTAATATCTGCAAAAAAATCTGCACAATGTTTGATACATAGTTCATCAGTGCCTCCATCAGTGACCCACACATCCTTTTTTTCAGAAAATGACTGATCTCGCACCTTTATGAAGTGCCTCTGAAGTTCAGGTGTGATCATACTCACAGAAAATGTCAAATCACTGTTCAGTTTTTATTTGCGCTTTCATGACCTTATACTTCCAGCTCTGTTTCTTCTCTTTAGTCTCTGTCTAAAAGCTTTAGAAAAAGAAAAAGAAAATCCAGAAACACAACTTAATACACGGCAGTAAGAAGATCACAGCGAGACCAGGATGTCAGCGCGACCTCATCAGAGTGGGAGGCCGAGGCTGCACTCTGTGATCAGAACGATCAGAACAAATTCAAATGTCAAGATGATATTTTGTTTTCTCATTACTTTAAAATGTTTTATCATTATTGGTTATTTTATATAAATAATGAATGGGTTAGCTATTTGAGATGACAGTAAAATTGTATTTTTCATGTTATTCCATTCACATTATAGGGAAGTCAAAAAACCTGCTCTTTTGGTTCATCTTGGTGCTCTTTCTCATAGGTCAACAAAACATAGAGCCCACACAGATATGGGTTTATGAGTTTATGAGTTTTTTTTTTTTGTTAATCATTTTGGCGTTTTATGAAGACGGAAACACGGCGTTCCAGGGTTGAAAATGGGTCCTAGAGTAGGAAAATCTCAAAACGCTGCCCCCAAAATGTATGTTTTGTGTTTTGCGCCACACACTGGCCTGGTGTACTACAGTGTTTTGAGTCAATTTTAGTGAAACCGTGTGTATGCAGATATTTCTTGAAAATATGTTGTGTTTATAAAAACTAACAAGAAAAAGATTGTTTCTTTTCCCCTAGAGCTAACAGCTAATTCTTCTTTCTGAGCTAACTATCCTCTCTCAGCTAACAGCTACATTCTCATCCCTGACTTAGCTTAATGGCTAATTCTCTCTCTCTTCTCTGTGAACTAATAGGCTGCTTTCCTCCTTGAGAAAATAAACATTTCCCACTCATTTATTTTATAATCGCAGTAACAGACACCAATACAACTTCTCTGGTCTCATAAGCTATCAGTCATTTTGAGTCGTTTTCTGCCGTATTGCTTTGAATCCCAGCTGTAGTTCAATCCCATTACTACAGGACTCAATCATCATAAAATATCAGTTTGTTTTCCCCTGATCACAATTTAATAACTTGAGCATCATGACAAGCGGTTTTCAGCATCATAACTGGAGTAGTAGTTTCTTTTCTTGAAATTAAAAACACTAAACTGTTGTTTCCTAAGTGTAACTTCAGTGCAGGATCTTTTCTGTTGCACCTTCTTCACCTGTGGACAGACACAGTTGGTGTTTATTTTTTTACAACCAAACAGCACAGACACACAACACGTGAACTTATTTTTTTTTATTAGTTTGTGTTCAGGTCAGAGTCACGGTGCCTGATTTGAATATCTAACATCAAAACACAAGACGCATTTACAGACTCGCTTTGCAGTGCAACATATTCATTACTGTCAGTTGTGTTAAGTGGCCTCATTGTAAATAAATTACCATATGAGATTGAGTACTGTATGTGTGTGTGTGTGATTGTGATTGTGATTGTGAGTGTGTGTGACATGCAGACTGACAGCTGTGGGTGAGCAGCGGCAAGGACACGGGTTAGTCCGAAGAGTATAGAGCTTGTTTGTTTTTAATAACATGCCAGAACAGAGGGATGTGCCGATGGGGAAGAGGGATGAAGGGAAGATAAATAACCACAGTATACAGAACATCCTGCCTGGACCCACCCATATACTGACTCATGACACCGGCCTTTACCAGCATCACAGTCATGTTTGGATAGAAAGGCAGAGGGTTTTTATACAGCGTCAGCACCCTTTTTGTTTTGCATGCATAGTATTAAAGGGATAGTTCACCCAAAATTGAAATTTCACTCATTATCTACAGTACTCACCCTCATGTCGACTAAGGGCTGGGAGAAGTTTCAGAGTTATCCGTGGCTTCTCTGAGTTACAGGGGGTCTCGGCGTAGCAGTGCATGTCCATATAACGGTTGCAAATGGATACCAACTGTCTTCGTAACAAAAAGACACACCAAAAAACATCCAAATATTTCCATGCTGCTCGTATGTAATGTCCATCTTGTATTGAAGCCCCGAAATGCAAAATTGTCCAGAAAAAAATTAAATAAGTCTATATTTCAAGCTTTTTAGGACTCTGAAACTTCTCCCAGCCCTTAGTCAACATGAGGGTGAGTAGATAATGAGTGAAATTACAATTTTGGGTGAACTATCCCTTTAAGCTTCTCCTTTGACGTTGGTTATGCATTTTGAGAATATTTGAACTGAAAGGTAGATTTGCATCAGCCCAAACAAACAACAAAAAAAACCTGCTAATTGCTAATACAGCAAACCTTTAATAGACTCACTGGTGGCAGCTTTTATATTTCCTGTTTGCATCTCTCAGAGCCTCCCAGACACAGAGGGTTTGTTGTCTGAGGAGGTTCCCACAGTATCAGACTTGCATTAGAGAATCTGCTCATCAAATTTTAATCCCTCCAAATTCCACGTTGTATTGATTCAGATTCAGCTCTAAGCCACAAAAGTCCAAAAATAATGGAATATTTAAGAATAATAATATTAAAAAAAAAGAAATCTTAAGGCAGAAATTCATTCACTTAATCCATTGAAACACTCCAGTCTCAAGCCAGATACACTTCATATTTGTTATTTAGTGGCACGGCTGCCTGAGTGTTTAGCACATTACTCTTTGCTAATAATACACTTGAAGAGGGAGAAGATAATACACCTAAAGACGGGTTCGCTCCTTATTCTAAATCAGATCTGAAACAAAAACAGGCCCGGGTCTGGGTTTGGGTTCTGTGTGATTAGCTGAAGGATTTCCAACTGGAGTGACACAAATGAGCAAACAAACGATAAGATAAAGCTGCACTCAAGCTGCTTTAGGTTTTTTTTTTTTTTTTTAATTCTTATCAGGAAATGAAGGTGAAAAGCAGCTAGACTAGACGTCACCGTCGATCTCTGGCGGAGGAATTCGCCCCTATCACATGGGGAGCGGTGACTCGACACTTTCTCTGCAGAAAGCTCGGTTTGCCCTTTGGTATGAATGAGCTCCGGCTGTCAAGGTTTAGCAGTCATAAGGGTAACACGCCGTGCCTCATCAGGTTACATGATTTCTGGCTGCCTGTATCCTTGAATTATAAGGGTGGGGGGTCGTTAGATAGCCTACCTGTTGCTGCTAGTCGAGGCTGCTAACAAGAAGAGCTGCCTTGTGCTGATACATGCATAAAGCTTATGAGGAGAAAGTATTATTTTATGCCCAATGAGTGAGTTTTATGCATACAGTTTTATGTATATGTGCGTACTTGTGCACCTGAGGCTCTGTGTTGTTTGGTTGTTGTCGAGCAGAGCCCGGGTCTAATTGAGTAGACATCAGACTTTGATTAATATTGTTGATGAGTGCTGCCTGCAGGGGTGAAGACACAGAGAGGAAGAACTGTCAGACAAACACCCAGGTAACATCCTTCATCCCCCCTCCCCTCCTCCTCTTCCTCCTCCCTCCTCTTCCTCCTCCTCCTCCTCTCTGCTTCTCTGTACTCACAGGAAGGGATTCAGTAGCCCCACTGGTTCACTGTTGATTACACCATTGTCTGCTTAGGCTGCTGAGTCTGCTCCAAGTCTGCCGCCACCGCCGCCGCCGCCGCTCAATATAGAATTTACTGTGTGAAAAAAAGAAAGAAGAAAAAGAGACAAGTTTTTTTTTTTCACAGCTCGACTTTGTGTGTTCCACAGCGAGCGTTTGACGGATGGCGGCGCGGGAGGAGAAGGTGGTCGGCCCCCGTGTCGTCAAAACAAACAAGGACTAAACGATGACAGTGTGATGTCATAATAATGAGACATCTTCGTTTTCTGGTGTCGTCATTTCTAGAAAACAATGTGTATCTGTGGATTTATAATGTTTACCGCATAAATATCCATGATTAATGTTGATATTATGATATAACATCTGTTATCCTCATGATTATCTGTCATTATTCATTGATTGAACACAAAGAGTGAACTTTAAGGCAGGAAACAGTCCCATCGAGTGTCCAGATCAGATGAAATGCATTGCTTTACAATAGGGGCCACACATAACAAGCATTTACATATATATATCCTTTTTTCCCCCAGTAATAATCAAAATAAGAGCAAAATCTGAATAAATATGTGCCATGTAAACAGCTTGATCAGGATAAACAAGTCTACAGGGAGCTGGACTTCATTTCATCTCATAGACGGATTCTTTATTATTATTACAGTATTGTTATTTTTATCATCTTTTCTGTGCACACTCATCCACTCAGGTCAAAGACTTTCCCTCTTGGTAAAATGCACAACTCCATGTTCCACTATTAAAGATTTACGAGCTCTTCTCTCTCCCACCTTTTTTTCCAAAACGGTACATGAACAAATGTTATTGTTGATTCAAACGGCCCCGTGAGATGCCTCGTTTAGTGTTGAGGAGGCTTCTGATAACAGATGTTTTTACAAATGTAGATGGTGCATGTGCAAAAGGAGAAAGAAAGAAAGAAAAAAAAACATGTTTTAAACAAATCAAACCCAGACTTCCATGTTGTAACTGCAGCCCTGTCAGATAGTAACATTTTGTGCTTAGTCTAAAAACACAAGTTTGTCGACTCGCTCCTTATGTTTTTGTATTTGCACTTTCTGGTACGTTTGATTTTTTTTTTTAAAGCATCAATAAGATATTTTCATGAAGTTCTGTTGCTCGGTAATAGTTCAAAAAGAGACTTTAAAGCACAGCACCGTGTGTTGAACAGTGCAGCAGCTGCAGCAGGCTGTGGTATTTATGTTTACTGGCATGGTACACATTTAATTATAACCAGCAATCAGATATTTTAACTGCATTATCGTATCCGTATTAACAGTTATTATGGTTTCATTTAATGTCGGTCATTGCCATTCTCAGAGTCATGCTGCTATAATAACGTTATTAATTGTAATTCCTTTTAATATGACACTGAGGGCCTCTCTTCAGAAACTGATTCCACTGGGACTTGGCTAAGCTCTCTGTGTGAGCATGTATGATCATTTATGCATGTGTTGTGCTGTGTGCATGTGTGTGTGTGTATCGCAGCTATCTTCCTTTTGTGTGTGTGTGTGCGTGCGTGTTCGCTTTACTGGTCTTATCATATAATTAAGTGGCGTTTTAATAGACTGTTCTTAAACTCAGTGATGTCTCCACAAACAGGAGAAGAGAGGCTTTACAGTATATAATCAGTTAAATTGTCAGTTGATATTAACATTATCTGCTCTTCCCCCGTGATGTGATTTCTTTATTATGTTTCAAATTTCATTAAATGGCAATATCTGAGCCGGAATAATTAAGCAAATATTGGCTCAGAGATCCGTTTATGACACCCAATAATAATAATGATTAAAAGAAAAAAAAGAAAAAAAACATTATTAAAGGGGTGATTCCCGATGAAAGAAGGTAAACATCAAGCCGTGTCACGTCGCATGAGCGAGTACAGAGGGATCAGGGGGAGAACGGCGGCGATGGAGGGATGAGGAGAGGACAGATTATGTTT
Source organism: Trachurus japonicus (assembly GCF_045865225.1). Classification (NCBI taxonomy): domain Eukaryota; kingdom Metazoa; phylum Chordata; class Actinopteri; order Carangiformes; family Carangidae; genus Trachurus; species Trachurus japonicus. The sequence goes on from NC_140929.1 coordinate 5,865,359, forward strand.
GACAGACAGATAAAAGGAGAGGAGAACAGCCATGATGAGGACGACTGAAGAGGGACGAAAGGTCACAGACGGACGAGAAAAGGACAGAACACGAGGAGGGGGAAAAAAAAGAGAGGGGGAAATAATGACAGGATGCTGACAGACTATGGTAGATAACAGTGATTGGGGAGGGAAGAAGGGATGGATGGATGCAAGGAAGGAAGGGAAGGGAAGGGAAGGTGAGCGTAGGAGATGGAGGTGTTAGAAGGACGCAAAAGGAAGCGGAGGAAGAAAGGGAAGACCCCAATGCATGTGAGATGAAGAGGATTAAGGGATTGCACACATCAAGGAGCAGAAAAAAGATGTGTGGGGGAAGAAGAATGAGTGATTGAAGATGGGAGGAGGCAAAAAGAGGGGAGGAGGAGGCAGCCAATCAACAGAAAGGGAGCGACGGTGGCACAGGAAGAAGCCTGCTAAACCTAGATAGCACGGCAGAATCAAAAAAAGAAAAAAAGCAGAGTGAAGTGTCGAGGACTTTTAGGATATCTCAGGTTTAATTCAGCCTATAGGCGCCGTATAAGGATTGCCCCCGCGGGGACCAATCGCGCCAACGACGTGACGTGAGGAGATTCGCACAGGTTTAGGCCCGGACACCGCCACAGCCGTCGCTGCCGTGGCGATGGGCCGATGGATCATGGTTGACTGGCTCGCTCTCTGACAGAACTGTATGGAAGGGGATGGCAGCAAACGTTCAAGCCAATTAGAGGAGCTCTGAGCCACTTTTTAGCGCGAGATAAAGCTGAGCTCTGCCTCTGCTGGCAGATTGGGTGATGGATCGCAGACGACACACACACACACACACACACACACACACTTAAGTGTACACACATCACACTTAACGTGAAGTGAGAAGGCTAGTGAGTCTCCATCTGGACTCTCCGCGGTTTGCTTTCTTCTTTTTCCTCTTCTCTCATTGCATCTTTTTTCCTCTCTTTTGGCTTCATCCCCCGTTTAATAAAACCTGAAGCTACATATGGATAGAGAGGAGAACTGCAGGATGGAGGGATGGAGGGAGGGGTAGGTGGGTGGGTGGGTGGGAGACATCGTCAGGCTTTAATATGTGCTCTTCCTCTCATATCCTTGCTTGTTTTAATATGAATAGCTACTTGTGGAGGGGAATGAATTCATAGCCGCCGTCGCCGCCGCTGCACGCAGAGCACTAGCAGCGTTATTGGCTGCAGCGTTGAGTGGCAGCCTCCATATGTGCCAGAGCAGCTTTGCAGAGGATATAATAATAAACCCCTGTGAGAGGTGGCAAATAAAAACAACAGGGATAAAAGTACATCATATCATAACCTGCTTCTCTGGAAAATTACCCTCCGCTCCCCACCCCATCGCCTCCTCCACCTCCCCTTCCCCCTTTCCTCCACTCCCTGATAACTCCACAACCTCCTCATCTTCATCCTCGTCCCTCTCCTTCTTCTTTTTGTTGTCGTTCACCCCTAACAAGCGCATATTTTCATCATGTCAACCCTCTGATGATACCTCTAACTCCCAAGGGGGAGTTGAAGCAGCACAATGCTTTCATCTGTCCTCCTTTTCATGTGTTCATCTCTTCTTCTTCCTCTTCCTTCTTCCTTCTTCCCCCCTCGACAGGTGTCTCTCACTCTTCACGTCCCCTCCATCAGGGCTGCCGGTTACAAAAAGGCGACACGTACAGTACTCACTTCCTTAAAACTGCCTCTCTCCGGTTTTAAATTTGCCTTACGTTATTAAGACGGCCCAAAAATATGATCATCCCCTCCTGGTTTTCTTAATGTTCTTTTGAAGAGACTTGTTTCAGCTCCAGCTGAGCTCGCCGTGGTGAAAATCAGCTAAAAAAAAACAGCCCCCCAAAAAATACAACAACCGCCAAAGGCAAAGTTGAAAAAAGATATTCAGGTTTGTTCCTGTAATGTAACTCATTCAATTATTTTCGCTCACTCCTCTGGAGAATTCCTCAAATCAAATTTCCCAGACTTCTCCCACTCTGCCGGATAACAACTTCATGAAGCTCCAGAAATAACATGACCACCAGTAACCCCTCCACCTCCACCCCCACCCCCTGCTTTCCTTCACCCACTGATTTGATTTGCCAGGATTCATCACAAAAGACAGAGAAGGACGTTCACTTCACTTCACTTCAGTTCGTGTCGGTTGATGATTATTTGTTACCTGTGTCTAAGGATTAAGGATCGGCTCCATCATTAAGGTGCTCTGACATCTGTTTGATGCTGAGTTCAATGACAGGTCCTCAACTTCTTGACTGGGCTGCACAATTAGTCACAATTTAATTTGAATGACAATATGGCCAGGTGCAAAATCCACAATACCCGACAAACATCATATCATCAATTTTATATACAGTATTTTAAGTGATAAATGCAAAAACTGATGAATCTGAACTCCTAAACTCCTTAACTATCATAGTACCAGAGCTACAAAGCCAGCAAGCTCGCTACCTGTTACCTCATTTTCACATTATGTTCAGTCAAGTGCGTCTAAGACCTCCTCTGTCAGTGTCAGATTTAATTGGCTGTAGCTCATATTTTATGTTTTTCTTTTTTTCTTTTCATATGAAAAACCAGTTGAGAAGCTCAGAGTTCAGTCTCATTTTAAAGCAACAGAGAAGCTAGATCCTGCAAGGTTAAATGGAGGATCCGGTGGCTGTTTTGTTGTGACATCACAAAGTTACAGGAAGTCCTGACGGCTCATTTTAAGGCTTGGTTTTTCTAAATACAGGCTGTGTGCATTTTCTCTCTGGACTGAGGCTTTGATACTGAAAGAAATGGAACTCTGACTTTCTACAATATGGGACCTTTAAATATTTCTTCTTTCTATTTATGTGTGATATTGTCACATTTGCGCAATGTGGAAGTGTATGCACAAGGTGAGTGACTTTCATTGGAGTCAATAGGCACCAGCTTGGAATTTGGTTTCTCATGATGCATTCGCTGTCCGTGGGGGATTCCTCCTTTCTATTCAAATGCATTCAGTTTGGTGCGAGATGTAGCTGCTGTTGTAAAAGCTGACGCGGCCCCTTGAAGTCAAGGATCTGTACAAAGTGTAGTCACTGCGAGAGTTTGTCAGGAGGAGCCGGGGAGGAGGAAAATGAAAAATAACAAGCCGAGGGATGGATTGTTTTTGTTTACTGTTTGTCATTGGCTTGAGATGATTTAATAATGTAAGAAAAGGAGCGGTGAACCTGGAGGCCATGCATTTTACATCTCTCCATGCTTTAATTAAAGCGGTGACTTCAGTGGGACACACGAAAAGAGGGCTCATATTCTGCACACCCACGCAAAACACACTCATACACACACGCACACACACACACACTTACAACACACACACACACCTTTGACAGCATAATAATTGAGCCTACATCTCGTGTATCTGGGTCACAGGAACACAGCGTGAGCATCCTTTGATGTGTCATTAGGCTTCACGATTTCCTCGAATGCAGCACCATTCAGGTAGGAAATTTCAGGTTGGCCAAGTCAAACCAGGAGAATAATTTGGCACCGGTGAGCAGTTTATTATGGGTTTGCACACGGATTCTGGATCCGATTCAGTTCCCAAATCTCCCCCGAATGGCTGCGCTGCTTTATAGTTTTTAATCTATATTCATTAAGACATGCTAACAAGTGTTATTCTCTTTTATTCTATCCATCTCTTCCCTCATCCAGCGTAATCAGCAGCATTTTAACCTGCACCATCAAGGTAGTGATTATACAGGCACACACACACAAATACACACACTGTCTCACACACACACACACACATACACACACACAATATACTGGATTCCTCTAATCTCTGCTCCTTTCTTCCTGTTGTAATCAAACATCTTCATTCATAATTGAAGTGGCGATAGCAGAAAAAGATGAGGAAATTGAGACAAAGTCCGTCGGGTTTCATCGTGATTATGAGTCCTGAGGAACAGGCTCGCTGTGTATGTGTGTGTGTGTGTGTGTGTGTGTGTGTGTGTGTGTGTATTCCTAGGACAAACGGAGGTAACAAGACGCAGCCTCATCAAACGCCACTTAAAAGATGTTTTAACTTCCTGCTCCGAGCTCGTCGTCTCACCCTCTTAACATTCAAACATGCCTATGAAAATTTTCTGTTATGATGATGAGAAGAGGCCGGGATCAGAAATGAATTGATATTATTCTGGAATCAATTGCGTAAACACTCATAATTGCCAATTTAATTGCAAACAGAAGAGGAGACATTTAAAAAAAAAAAAAAAAAAACATTAACTCGAGTGCCTGAATTATTTCGACTTTGCCCTGTCGCATCAAATTAGTTTAATGACTTTTTTGGGGGTATAAATCTATTTTTTTATGTATTAAAAAGTGCCATCTCCCTATTTAATGTCATTTATATGATGATTTGGGTTTTATTAGTGCGAATGAATGAATCTATTAGCAGGGTAGGGAGGGGGGGCTGCACCATCAGTGGAGAGCTAGCCTGCCTGCCTGCAGCTGCCTGGTGAGGCTTCACAAGATGATACGACTCCTACTAGGGCAACACACACTTACACACACACCTCATGTAGAGATAGAGTCGGAACAAGATACCGCTGCTGCTTTATCCCAGCTTCTGGCCGCTTCTCAGCCCATGATGGCAACTTAACCACCCACTGTATCTGCAGCTGAGGTAACACTGGAAAGCAATAAGGCTGATATCCAAGGTTAAAGGTGCCAGATTTTGACAAGCTATGTCATCATTATCAGCCTGTTTCTCTCTGTGTGTGTGTGTGTGTGTGTGTGTGTGTGTGTGTGTGTGTGTATGTGTGTGTGTAAAAGGAGGAGACACGGGGGGGCTCAAGGTATTTTCTTTCACAAATCCTTGGCTGAGACGCAGCAGGGATGGAGCGTTTGAAACTCACTGTGCGATATAGGGTGTTAGCTTTAGGTTTTCATCTAAATCTGCCTAAAGGGCAGAAATACTCCATGATTTTAGCTGTAAGTCAAACCTTGCAATCCTAATATAGCCAGGGGAAACAACAGCCTCTGCCATAATCAGGCGCCGGCGTGATAAGCCCCCTCCGAATCTGAAATGCATTTCACCCCTCTCCTTCTCCTCCTCCTCCTCCTTCTCCTCCTCTGCCACGAGATTCATTTCATAAATGCAACTCTAAAAAAGAGCAAAGGGCTGCGCACGAGAAGAAGAAGAAGACGAGGGAGGAAGAGGGAAGAGGAGGAGGAGGAGGAGGGGGAAAAGAAGCATCCATCACTTGCAGGCTCTATCAAATCCATCTGCTGAGGTGTATTATTTGAGACATACTCCTTATCCTCTCTTTTCAAGTGCGCCTCTTTGCATTTTCTTTCTTTTTTTTTTTTTTTTTAGCATGACCAGGTCGTCAAAAGGATCAAAGCGCCGGCGGAGCAGCAAACCACAGACTGTTTAACATCTTAACAGGTAGAGAAAAAAAAGGAAATCCAGCTCGTCTGCCGAGGCGGAGCAGAGCGGAGCGGGAGTGGGGGGCGGAGTCAGGAGAGGCGGTGATGTCGGAGACCTGAAAGCCAGTTGTTGGGTATAAAGAATGCAGCAGCAGCAACGATTCAATAAAGTATTTTCACGTCGTCGTCAGATGTTAAAAGGCCCACGAAAAGTTTTGCAGTTGTTGAGGCCGTGTGATTTAAGGAGAATATGAAAGGCAGAAATTGCGGCTGCTACGTCGCATCTTTGTCAGCAGACTGTGATAGAAGCAAAAATAAATAAATAAAAAGGCACCTAGCCACAATGTGGTAGGCTTTGATACCTGGGACTATTTTGGGATGAAGATGACACGATACAATGTCGACACATTTTCTGCTGCAGACTATCAGAGCAGGAAATGTCACAATAACTAAAGAAGTGAGCGGTAAATGAAAACATTTTGCATCTGTCCTCCAGAATCAAAGAGGAAATGAATTTTAGCGAGGAGTGATTTATTCAATATCGACTAATACATGAGTTCCTCAATAGAAACAAACACAGCATATGTTTGTGTTTGGAGTGAATGAACATTAGACTCCACCGTTCTTCATCTCTCCACCTGCTATAGTCATAGCAGTAGGTTTGTTATCTTTAATTGTCGGTGCAAGCTAGTTTTAGAACGGCAGAGCAGAGCCGTGAGCTGCTCAGAGCTACGCTACAGAGGCTCATGGGATTTCTTGGTTTCCCTCATTTAACTCATCAAATACACAATCCAACAACTCCAAAACGCTCTGGTGGACAAGTTGTGACCTGCACATTCACCACGCTATGAGATAATAACATGATGTTACCAGACAGAGTTGTTTTAGAGGTAAATTCATGCAAAACCGCTGATGTGCGTTGCCTTCAGGGACAGTTTTTCATCAAGCAGTCTCTGTATTTACCTCGAAAACAACTCTGTCTCGTAACGTTCTGTTATTATCTCATACCGTGGTGAATGTGCAGGTCACAACTTGTCCACCAGAGCGTTTTGGAGTTGTTGGATTGTGTATTTGATTAGTTTGATGAGGGAAACAAAGAAATCCCATTAGCCTCCGTTGCGTAGCTCTGAGCAGCTCACGGCTCTGCTCCACCGTTCTAAAAATAGCTTGCACTTACAATTAAAGGTAACAAACCTACTGCTATGACTATAGTGATTATGGCAATGGGCCAATTCGCCAAAATGTTGAACTATCCCTTTAACCACAAAGAAAAGAAAAGATAAGAAAAGAAAAGGAAAGAAAAGAATGGAAGAGTTGAGTCCGGGAAAATGGTGCAGCCAAGAAACATATGAGCGGTGATGACGTCATAACGATGCGACTTCCTGAAAAGCACCGAACCCCAAATCTGGGAGAAATAAAACCTCTGCCCCTCCTTTCACCTTCCTGTCTTCCATCACTTGTTCTCCTCCCTTCTCCCCCCCTCCACCACCACCACCACCAGCCTCCTGCATCTGTGGGACACACGTCTGCCTCTTTCTTTATCTTCCCCTTGTTCCGTTAACAAAAAAAAAAAGAAGAAGCCCTGATTCCTCCTTCTTTGTTAATGTGACAAATCTACTCTAATGACTCTGCAGTGGCTCCAGGCGTCTGGCGCTGAAAAACTAACCCCCTTTTCTTCAGACCCTTCACTCACTCCTGCACATTATTCCGCCCTCTCTATAGTCTTTTTTTAAGTCGATCTGAAATTTTTTGACAAACTCGTCCTCAGAAAAACAAAATGAAAAGATTGCCTTGGTCTCATTCATTTCCTCCCTCCCTCCTTCCCTCCCTCTTTCTTTCCGCCCCGACTACAATGACAGACTTTGTGCATCACACGCTGCTGTCATGTTGATGTTTCTGTCATAAAACAAGCATGTGACTCAAGCTATTGTGACATTTCATGTCTGACACTTGAAACTCTTTGAGAAGCTCATCCTACTGGAGCTGCAGCTCTCTTACAGGTTCCTCTTCTTCTTCCTTCCTTTCTTTTTTTTTCTTTTTTTTAAAGCTTTTCTGGCTCTTACATCCCGCTCTGCACCGGGGGGGAAGATGGTGGTGGTGGTGGTGGTAGTGAGGGGGGGGGTTTCTGTATCGAGTTTGGTCCCGCGGCTCCGAGGGGGCTCGAGCAGGTGGCCGCTCGCTCTCATTCCTCTGTCAGCTCACTCCTCCTACGACCTCTCCGTTTCTACATGGCGAGATATGCATCACTGCCATGGCAACAATAGCCTCGCTTCAGCCCACGGAGAAAAAAAAAGAGGAGAAGGGGAAGGGAAGATCTTGGCTACGATCTAAGTTAGTCAACATCTTACACAGAGAGAGAGAAAGAGAGAGTGTGAGATATATAAGTGCATCTAGGGGTCTGTCTCTTTCTCGGCGCCATCAGTCAGAGCACGGATGTGGCTACATAATGAAATGTTTTAACCTCAGAGCGAGAGAGAAGAAAGAGGAGGGAAAGAGAAGACAGAGAAAGGGGAAAAGGGGAGAAGAGGGAAGATCTCTTTCCTCCTTTACTCTCTTCCTGTCAGGGGGTGGCGGTGCATTGCATTTGATGCCTGCGATAAGACTCTGTGTGGCTAATGAGGAAAGCGCAAGGCACACTCATTAAACCGTGCATGTGTGTGTGTGTGTGTGTGTGTGTGAGCAAACTGCAAGTGAGAGCGACTCATTAGAATTCTCCCATTCTCAAAGGCCAAGTTAGTGAGGAGAATGGGAGCCGTGGCCAAGCAGCCTGTTGCATCCTCTGTCGGCACGGCAACATGAAACACACACACACACACACACACATTCATAAATACATGTTGATAAGTCACCGTTAACATTTATCACATTCCAAAAGAATAATAAATAAATAAATAAGAAAATAAAAAGTATAACTCACACTATATGTGCAGAGCGGAGGAGGCTAAAGACGCAGCGTTGTGCAACATCATATCTCATTAAAAGTCGTCTATTGAAGCCAAGCGGCGTCTTCTTCATACATCAAAATGTCTTATTAGAATTAATTCCGGCCAGAACAAACAGTGCAGCTTTTTGGGTGCTCGCGCTTGTTTGCCGTCCTAATTGGCATCGGTTTTTATTTGGAAGCATTTTAGCACAATAAAGATGGTGGTGGTTGTTGGGGGGTGGGGGGAGCTCACACTCACTGAGTGAATCTGGATCATTTTAGTCAGGTTTTAGCTACAGCTGCCTGCTGCAGAGTGGTCACTAAATCATCCACATTTAAACAGTGTCTGAGCCTGAATGTGTTAAAGGGGAACTATGCAAATCCAGTCTCTTCTCCTCTGTGTTGCTAACCCTCCTCTCGACCATGTGCATTTGTTTTTAACAAGAAATCAATCCATGAAGCACTGGATGTTACAATGTGTATTTGTGTAGTCTTACCTGTCATAAACAAGAGATTACCGGTTACAGGGCGCGTTTGTGTCGTGGTGCCACCAAGACGTGAGCTGGGACACCGGGTCAGTGGCGCTGATCTTGCAAGGTTGGTTTATCCATGGCCAAGAGGAGGTGGAAAGCAGAGAGCCTCCATTCTCCCTGTAACAAGTTACAAGTCATTTATTTAACCATCACAGTTACTCTGAAGCCGTTTAATTAAGGTAAAAATGTAGCAAAGTTAACCAAACAATCTTGCATAGTTCCTCTTTAAATTAAAAAAGGATTGTGTAGCAGCCTATGTGTTAAGGGGATTTTGAGATGTGTATTTAGTTTTTAATAGTTTAAAAGTTAAGTCACTTTACAAACACTGTTTGTGTCACACACATAACAAGCAGACTATCTCATTAACAGTGTTGAAATACAACTGAAAATTATGCATAAACACACAATGTTTTGCTAATGTTACTGCAGACTTATTTGTTTACAGTAGGCTATGTAATCCAGATAAGAAATCAGGCTACTAAACCTACTACACCACTGACTACATCTTGAGCAGTGCTAGTCAGTTAGTGTGTAGCTTACAAACAAATGTAGCCTACAGAGAATGTCAGACAGGTACTCCATGTAATGTCACATAAATATTATCAGAGAAAAATAATAATCAATATACAATGCAAAGTGATATGAGCATTATTAATAAAACTGGAGCCATAAATAGGCCTAAATAAATAAAATAGGTTTAAAAAAAATGACATGGGAATAAGAAGAAAAGGAAACAGATTACAACTGTAGCCTACACCTGTCTGCACCTTCACCTGTGTGACGTCACTTCCTTCCTGTCCAGACAGCAGCAGCAGATATCTGCCTCCTGATGCGCAGTACAGGTGCTCAAGAGTTGTGCACCAAAAATACAAATACCTCCATAGTAGACGGTCGCAGTACGTCCACCGACAGACCCATGTTGTTCCTGACCAGCTGTGAGCCTGACGAGGACACACACTGGTGAGTTGAGCTGTGAGAGGAGAAAAATGCTAGCAAAGTGTTCTATTAACTTCATCTAGGTTAGTCTAAAAAGCCAAACGGAATAATACGTTGTTTTCCTACGTTTTCCCAAAACGTTCGTCCGCTTGGTATCATTGTTTTATGTTTTAAAAAATGCTAATGCTAACCGCTAGCACGAAGATGCTAATCGCTAGCGCCAGATGCTAATGCTGCGTTCGTGAAATATGGAACTCAGAATTTCCGACTTCAAAGCGTTTGAGAAGCACCACGCTAGAATAACCGAAAACATGGCGGACGGGGACAAACCATAGACTGTAAAAGGGACAAACTTGGCATTCAAAGTGCTTCATTTGGCACTGACTTTCTCAAGTGGGAGCTCCGACATGAGGTGGCGTACTTCGATTACAGTTTTTCAAGTAGGAGATTGGAAAAGTCTGAGTTCCGAGTTGCCCTGAACGCAGCACAATTGTATGGTGATGTGTTGCTGTCATATGCTAATCACCTAGCCAAAGGTTATTAACCCTGGTAAGACAGAACAGTTTGTAGTATTTAAAGGATATTTTTCTTTTATTTGTCATTTAAGCTCCTAATTTTTCAGTTCTTACAGGTTGTAAAGGTACCATTTAAGTGTGGTATAAATTTTGGTTGAGAAATTGCAGAATTGTTAAGTAATAAAAGGTAAACAGTTAAAAGAGAATGATATAAGTTGTTTAAAAGTAGATGCATGAATTAGACTATGTGTCTGTTGTGTGTCTTTATTTTTATGGCTAAAACTAATTATGATTTATAATTTATTCCACATAGGCTATATGTAGCCTATTTCCTTTATCCTTGGTTATGTTTCACGCATTGAACTAAGAAAGATTAGTTGTTGTTTTTTTCTGATAGTCTGAACTGTCGGAGAAATAGAGAAGCTTTGGATGGGGATAGAGTCCAGCCAAGCGGTTCTGAGAGCAGTCGGAGAATACGGCACGGCCATGGCTGTACTGTAGGACCGGACCAGAAGACTTCAGGATCATCGGATTGACACATTCTCAACACAGGTACGAAATATACACTCCTCACCTACCTGGGTATTAGTATAGTAGTGGTCATAGTAACAGTCTGTTTTTGGACACTGACACCGAGTTGGAGAGCTCATATTCAATGGATTTTTATTTTTTATTTTGTGGCGCCCATATTTTGGTAATTTCAATAGTGCAGCAATTTCCAGGTGTAGCTCCCATCAGACCCCAGAGTGATGTTAGTCACAGGTGATACATTTTGTTTTGTTTTCCCGTGACCTGAGAGTTGTTAAGAGGTGATTGGTTGACAGCGTTGAATCTTGCAGCTGATTGGCTCCTGAGAATGGGTGAATATGACTAGTTGTGATAAGTGCTTTGAGTGGTCGTTAAGACTACATAAATACAGTCCATTTACCATTACCACACCATTTTCTGCATCTAAGTAACTTGTCCAGAGCTGTAGGCCTACTGTGTGTACTAATGTGCTTTTTATAAAGTGAATTTCATTGATTTTGTGTTTATACTGAGCACCGTTGACTAGCAACACAATTTACCCGATTGAAAAGTCTCCCACAATGCTTTGGGGTAGTAGCTTAAAGTGCATTTTATGAAACAGAAGAAAGATGCCCTCCATGTTGATGGTCAATAGTGTAACTTCTTGTTGAGTTGAACAACCCCATTGACTGGAATATATCAAATTAGATAAACTTTTAGTGTCTAGATTCACTTTTAATTAGAAATAAAGCTCTGTGTGTGTGACCCAGTCGCTCGTCGTGTCCGTGCAGCAGGTGAACGCTGAACCCGGTGCTGCCTCCTCCACTGATGTCATGTAATTAAACGTACAGCTCCTCCGTGTCGCTGGTTTCTCTGGATCCAAACGCGGCGTGTTGTTCAAAAGCTTCTCCTCGAAGCAGCCGTAATGAGCAGAGCTGATCCCAGAGCTGCTTCTCCTCCCGGTGACTCCACCACCGTCTCCCACTGAACTCTCTCCCACTCCGCCCAGCACTTCACAACCCCAACACAAAGTAAATAGGCTTTGAGGTTTCATGTCTTGGGGAGCTTTTGTAACTTACCGTGTGTGTGTGTGTGTGTGTGTGTGTCTGTGTGTGTGGTGAGGGAGACATTATAGTGTTGCACATGTGTCGACTATACAGACAAATAAGGTTCAACTTTTCATGTTTTCTGTATCTGAATTAGTTCTATACTCAATAAGTGAATCTCACCTCAAAGGCCACAAGAAATGGTCGTGGTTGTTATTGATTAACAGGACAGATAATTAGTTGTTTGATTAATCATTTAATCTCTAGGAAATGTCACAAAGCAGAAGTCACATTAATTTACAATTAGTAAAATTAAGAAAAGCAATAAAATGAACGAATCAGGTCTGAAAATAATCAGTTTCTCTGTTTTTTCAGTACAAACACTTAAGATATTAAAACTAATCATTAATATAATTGAATTGTGATCAGTAATAAAGCAGATTGATATTAGTTTTGTAAAAAAAACAACAAAAGACTTTCAATAGAGACTGATTTACGCTGCATTTAAACATCAATACCAGATAATTGATGGGTATATTGATTTGAACATCACCGCTTTTTGTGTGTATGTCTGTGTGAGAACGTGTCTCAGCATAATGCGGAGAATTGACGGGGCGACGCACCTCGACTGAGACACAGTGTGTGTCATGTCTCCAGCTGTTGGATGCAGCAGACGTGGTGTTGTTGTTGTTGTTTGTATTTGTTACAATGGAGGACGTGTCTATAATCAGTATCCTATTTATTCAATAGCAGGGATTATTCCTCACAGAGAGATTACTCCCCACAAAGACTTACAGCACTGCCTTAGTAAACCTTCAAAGTGCCACCACACTGCACACTCCAGCCTCTGTGCCTGTGGAGCTAATTTGAAAGGAGGGCTCGTTCTCACTATTGTAGATATATATATATATATATATATATATATATATATATATTTTTTTGTTAAGGTTTCTTGTGAAGAAGCAGCAGCAGTGTCTGTCTGGTTGGTGCTATAGTCGGTGGGTGTGCTCCCAAGATTACATCCCAGCAGACGTCTCATATTTCAGCTAGCAAGAATTTTCTACTTTCGAGATTTTTCAAGGTTCAGTGATCGCTAAGATATGATGAGAGGTGGTGGTGGTGAAGTGGGGGGGGGGCAGGTGTGGAGGGCAAAATCTAGATGGGTGGGTGGGAGAGGGGTGAAGAGGAGAACAGTAAGGAGGATTCTCCTCAGTTGGAGCCAAAGTCAAACAGCTCCATTTGGAAACGCTGGTTAACGGAGACATTGTTTACTCTGCAGCGGAGCAGAGCTCAGCAGGTCGTGCCAACAGGCGTCGCACGGCATTGTGGGAGGCTTTTTCGGGAGCCGGGTATGAGGGGTGGTGGTGGTGGTGGGGGGCGGGGGGGTGTCGTCATCGGTTTGTACATCGCACCCATCCGTGTGAAATATTAATGAAGCCAAAATAAATTTTTAACGCACATTCTCTTCATCATCCTCCCACCTGCCTCTGTGCGAGACAATGTGCTAGCGACATTCAATATAGCACAAATTCACAGTCACAAACACACACACACACACACACACACACACATATATATATATATATACTCGATATTACCCACACAGGCTCCAACAAGCACGTCATCCTTCCACCTTCACAGGCTTTATTATTAAAGGAATAATCATCAAACAGGGGAGGCAGAGAAAGTATTGTGGCATACTTGCAACAAAGCAATCGCAGGCAGACGATGACAGAGCGGTTGACGGCGGCGACGGCGGTGGCAGCGGTCACTCGCCACTCATCGTCTTCTTCACTTCCTTTTTAAATTTATTTATTTTTGAGTGTGTTTGTGTGTGTGTGTGTTTGTGTGATGTTGTAAACTCAACGAAGGATGCAAGGTGCTCTCACACACTCACAGTGTGGTTTGATTCTCCCCGTCGAGCAGGGTGACCTGGCATTTCGGTGACTTTTAGAGGTGTTGCCACGCTGACATATTGCTCTCTCATTTTCCCAGAGTGCCTCCCTTCCTCCCCTTCCTCCCCCCCTCTACACTCACTCTTCACTTCCTCCTCCTCCTCCCTTTCCCCAACGTTTCATACATCTTGCGTCGTTGTCTTGCCGTATTTACTTCTTCTCTGACTCTCTGCATGGTTTTGGCTCGTATGTATTTTTACAAGTCTGATAGCAGCGTGCCGTCATTAGTAATCACTCCTGCTAACAAATTTGATATGTAACCCCACCAGGGGGATTTATTTTGCACTGACACACTTTAATTAAATTTTGATGTTTGGTTGCTTTCTGAAAAAGGGAAAAAAAAAAAAACTACATTCAGCCTCTTTGGTGCTCACACTGTATCTTCGCCTACTTCTCACAATTCCCAAAACGCTCTGAATCCTCCACAGAGTGAACTGTATATTTACTGATTGCTTGCTACAGTATATTTGGATGTCTAACTGTATGTTTAGGGAGTATTAGTGATTCTGAAGGGCCAACACTAGAAATCAAATGTTTTCAAGCAGCTGTTATTTGTAAGTTTTCTCTCCCATAAAACATGGTTTGGGTTGTTGGCTTGGCAGCGCAACAGATTGGAGGCTATAGTGAGCTGTGGCTAGCTGGTTAGCATGCTAACTTACATCAAGGAAAGACGAGAGTTGATGTTGCAAACCGTTTTATACCGCAATAAACAGACTTTTAGCAAATAAAGGAAAAAAGTTTTGATTGTAAACTTGCAATGTTTTTTCTAGACAGATAAATAATTGATATAGCAGGTTTCACAAATGACTCCTTTTTAATTGTAGTTCAACTGGAGATGGTTCAACACACCAACAGCCAACATGAGGATGTAACAGTGTTTTTAAAACTGCTTAAATTATTTGTGTTTAAACTAGATTTTGGGTTTTTGCAAAGCTATGAAATGCTGCAGTATTTCCATTTTGTAGATTTTAAAGGGACAACAAGGAGTTTTGGAAAGCGAAGTGTTTTCACACTACATTTCCCATGAGCCAACACGCTCACGGTGAAATTCTTGGACCGGCGCAAGACGGACGAAAACATTTGCCCAAAATGTTTTCATTCATCAAGAATGAAAGTCGGAGGTTTAAAGACGATCAGATACCGTCGTAGTTCCGACCATAAATGGTGATTCAGCTGCGTTACTCCCATGACCCGCCGGGCAGCGTCCGCAAAACCGAAAGTAGGGAATGCTGGGTGAGCCGACCACTAATTATAATTACAAAATAACTATAAACACAGAACAATATATTTATCGAAAATGGACCCATGAACATGTGTGGGTAACGTAGATTCATCCACATTAATATGAGACTCTTTTATAATCAAATACAAACTCCTCGCTGTCCCTTTAATAATGGTGTGGTGAAGCCACAGATTAATATTTAATGCAAATTCAGCTCTAGACAAACATTTTCCAACTTTCCAATCTGCCGTTACTACGTTACAGTCTGCCATTGGCTTCCATTAATTTCAGCACACGTTCAACAGTTCACCTGTTTTTATTCACCTGAGTAACTTGTGGATTATTCTCACTGGAACCAGGAAGTTGTTTTTCCAAAAATATTTCTGCTACGAAGTTGTTAACTCTCACGTTATTTGTGTGATAAACGGCCTTGCTGCTCGTGATCTCCCAAAAAGAAAACCTCTCTTCATACAAAAACCAAGTCACAGCCTCCAAACTAATTTACAATTTGGATCAAAGAAATACTTTTGAAGCATATAAAAGACCGAATCAAAGCAGATAATCAGGAATACTTAGGAGAGAGGAATAATCGCCCAGGTAAGCTTCACTGAGAGGCGAAGATAATTGGTATAATTAGTTACAGTTACCTGAAGAGGTCTCGGCCAAAACATTTTTTTTTCTTTTTTAGCATCTCCTACAATTACAGCTTAAGAAGTAAAAAAGAAAACACAGAGATGCAGAACAAGTTAGAAATCTTCCTGGATTGGTAACTGTGATGATTTCTACTTTTTTTTTTTAACAGTTCTATACTAAAAATGGTTTCATGTATTTTATTTCCAGTCGACCCAAACACCCACCAAACCTGCAGCACTAAATAAAAAGTTCATTTCCAAAGAGAAACATGAATATTAAGAGTTATATTCACTGCTCCCATTGTTTCTATTAATGTGAGGAGTGGCTGCCAATTTACTGAGAACATGGCTGCCTTCATCTGTGAATCTAAAGTAAAAAAAAAAAAAAAAAAGTCAAAAAGGTCTCTTAAAGGCAGTGCAGTGTTTATCAATTAGAGTTATTAGAATATATATATACTGTATGTGTGTGTGTGCCATCATGGTATATCTCATAAAGGCAGCACTGGCCTTGATACATTGTCTTTTCTGAAGTTGTTTCTCAGGTGCAGGAGACGGAGTGAGAGGAGACATGAAAGTGATTTTCTCTCTGCACTCCTAATTACTCGTCTTCCTCCATCGCTAAAAATAAATCCATATTTCATAAGGCATCTTTTTTTTTCTTTTTTTTTGCTTCAGCTGCCACGCTTGCCAAACTATCTGCGTGCCATCCGGTGTCATTTTGATCACGGATATTCAGCAAAGGGAGAAAGGAAGAAAGAAAGAAAAAAAAAAGTTTATCTCCCAATTATCTGTGCCGACGGTCTTTGCCGAGCCGTTGACCTCCACCTCCTTGTATCTTAGCAATTTAATTTAACCCTGGCTGTGGGTTGTACGTGCTAATTAGAAAGCGTTTCAAAGAGAAACTCACACCGGGTGCGCCGCAGAGAAACGAGACGCAGGGAGGTGTGTGGAGGGAGTAGGGGGGGATAAAAAAGAGAGACGGAGATGGAGATAAACACTTGCACATAAGAAGATGTAATAGCTGTGAGTGTTTTGAAAGAATATGTGAATTGCCTCAATAGCTTCACGGCGAGCCGAGAAGAAAAGACCAGGAGACTTTATGTGGCGAAGAAATAGTCTTTCTAGTCACGTTGCATGGACGGGAATAAAGGTGACCCATCGTTCTTTTGTTCTTTTTTTGTTACAGGAACGACCCCGAGTTTGTTGATGATCATTTGGAAAAATTTAAAAACTAGAAGGAAGGTAAATTAGATCTTGAATTAAAACGGATTGCGAGCTGGTTTCAGGTGTTTTTGTTTTTTTTTTTGCTCGAGGAGATAAAGCAGAGAGGATTATAAAAATGTAAAGTGAAGCAGGGTGGTGGGAGCAGGGAGGAGAAGGAGGAGGAGGTGGGAAGGTGGGGGCTCTCCTCATCCAAATCCATTACTAGAGTCTGCAGAGCTGAGAAGGTCCCATCTCCAATTAGCTGTTTCATCTCCAAGTGGAAATGTGACTATAGGGAGACGCTGCCCGGCAACATTACCTCCTCTCCAATAACTTACAGCTATCAGGGATGAGGCTGCAACTGTGTGCGTGCATGTGTGTGTGTGTGTGTGTGCATGTGTGTGTGAAACCTCAGCACAGCACTACTGGTTGTCAGATTGTCCCATTAATAAGCCTTGGCCTTTATTACCACTTAGCAAGCTCCATGTGTGTCTTTCTGCCAAATGCTGCCTCCCCTTAAAACTGAAATCACACTCTCTACGTGTGTGTCTCTGCGTGCGTGTGTGTCTGTGTGTGTGTGTGTGGGAGGGGAGGTTTGTGCGGCTCACACGTGCACAGCCGTCAGTGTGTCAGATTACTTTTTTAAGGCGGATTGCCATATACATGACTTTGCATTTTCACCGTTGCTTTGAAGTTTTCACAAGCGTCTTTTTCCTTCTTTCCCCCCATTTCACCTACTGTAAGACTGTGTGTGTGTGTGTGTGTGTGCCAGCATGTTTGCATGTATTATTCCCTTGTATATTTATTTTTTTGCAGCATGCCGTGTACTTTGTTTGCAGGGATTACAGACGGTGGGAGCTCAAGCCTCTTAGCCCCTCACAGGCTGCCACAGCTGCCTGCCACTTCTAATGACACTTCAGACTAAGACTGGCTAAGTCCATAGGCAGGTTTATTAGTTTAGAGAATGCTTGAATGCATGCAGCCTCTCTTTCTTTCTCTCTGTCTCTCTCTCTTTTTGTATGCAGACCTGTGCACTGTATAAGTGCGGAGGATGAGCGATCGTCTGGCAGCGCCGGCTCTGACAGGCCTGTAGAGTCTAAGTGAGAGGGATGCTGTACACGCCGAACATAAACGTCTGCTTTGGAGCTGACGTGTCCTGACACGACGCTTCAGCATCGAAACAACTCCATTACCTAATGAAGGATGCAAATGTAGATCTCTCTTTCTCTTTCTCTCTCTCTCTTTCTTTCTTTCTTCCTGTCTCTCCCTGATGACTTGAGCTAGTTTCATATAATAATGTCATTTAATCGTGTCTCATTGTTTATTTGACAAGGCCTCCCCCGGGTGCCGTTACAGCCCCTTACTTTGTATTCTTCTTCGCCCCCCCTCTGTGCAGGCGTGTGTGTTCATGGGGAACGATGGCGGCCCGAAGCCGAGCACAATTTTTCAACCTCGCACTCGAGGACGTTTAAAAGTTTAACGATCGATATATCAGCCGATAGTTATTCTTTATATCTTCTTTCTTTCTTTCTTTCTTTCTTTCTTTCTTTCTTTCTTTCTTTCTTTCTTTCTTTCTTTCTTTCTTTCTTTCTTTCTTTCAACTCAGTCGTTGCACAGTTGCAGCCTCATCCCTGATAGCTGTAAGTTATTGGAGAGGAGGTAATGTTGCCGGGCAGCGTCTCCCTATAGTCACATTTCCACTTGGAGATGAAACAGCTAATTGGAGATGGGACCTTCTCAGCTCTGCAGACTCTAGTAATGGATTTGGATGAGGAGAACCCCCCCTCTGCCCCCCCCCCCACACACACCACCCACCCTGCTTCCCTTCACATTTTATAATCCTCTCTCCCACCCTGAATTCCTGAAGCTCACACTGTGCTGAGGAAGGATACAGATCGTACAACAATCGATCAACTGATGTTATTGTCATGATTCGTTTTGTTTTTCGTTATAAACAAAGAACAAAATAGTTCTGAGAGAAATATTTACAACTGGTTAGTTTTTCCTCTGGTGTTATTAAAGTTTCACTCATTCCCTTACACAAACCTTTTGACTTTTTGTTTGTTGACTGATGAATCAGCCCCGGCTCATTTATGGCTCATGTTTGGTTTATCTTAGTCATTACTGGACACTCGTTAACATTTCCCCTCTGCCAGATGATCTGTTAATTCAAGAGCTGTGCTTATGACTGAGCTGAATGTTTCCTATTTGGTGCTAACATGTACTTCTACTGCAATTGTCTTACACTTTACTACACTTACCAGGGCTGCTTTACCACTTTATGTGCATTTACGCTTTTGAGATTTTTAAGTACTTTTGATAAATATTGCAGGATTTTTACACATTTGCACTGTTGTTTTGTTGCTTTCACTGCAGCGAAGCATCCTAAAGTCTGTTCTAAACAATGAAGAAGAGGATTTTGAACTTCCTGTTTGTGCGTTACCTCCTCCTTCAACGTCCCGTCTTAACTGACAAAACATCAAACTGTCAGAAGACAGCAAAGACTTTGACGTGTCATATCAGAGTTGTAAATAACAATGCCTCTTCTTCTGTCAATCATTGATCAGATTTCCATCCTGAGCCAAAGCACATTTTGATAATAAATCTTTTAAACACAGGAATTAAAGTTGGTACATATTCTAACGATAGTGAAACTGAACCGTCGGTATTTTCCAGTTTTATTTATCTCCACCTTCACGTCTCTATCAACAAGGTATTTTTGACTCCAGCTGAAGGTGAGAGCTTTGCTGCTGCAATATTCATGAAATCCCCCGCTACCGCTAGTCTGCCATTTCTGTGCATCCTTTGTAATCGAATACATCATAATTCACATAAAACATACTTAGCGTGAAGCCAAGCTAGGTTGTGTATGGTCCGTGTGTGTGTGTGTGTGTGTGTGTGTGTGCGGGGAGGCCTGCGGGGTGTCACATCTAAGTGCATGGATCCCAGGGAGCGTGTTCCTAGAGGTGTAGCGGCGGTTTGATCTCTCCATATTAGCAGCGTTCCCTGCTTTGCCGGCCTCATTACTTTAGCCAGTTCAGCAGCACCGAGGCTGGTGTCGGCCACCTTCAACTAACACACTTCTTTTTACTCCTGCAGTCAACCCTCCCTTTCTTCTGTCTCCTCTTTCATCCATCATTCACTTTCTGTATCTGTCTATGTATGTGTGTGTGTAGAAGTGTGTGTGTGTGTGTGTCCCAGCTGTGGTTCTGACCCGAGCTTTCATTTGGACAAGACACGCCGCGGCACAGAGGTGGAGGTGGCATCTGCTTGCCTCTAATAGGGACGTGCTATTGATTAACATTTACTGGGGGCCGGTCCAGCCCCTCCCCCACTGAGAGGGAAAAGACGGACATGGAGGGAGACCATTTGTCACTTTTGTCAGGAATTATGGGAGCGCGGACCTGTCATCTGTCTGCGCTGCACACTGAAGCTTCATTAAAAAAAAATCCAGATATTAGCCACCACCACCGGTCTCACCGTGAAACGCACTCGCAATGTGACAATGTGTTTGTCTGATCACATGTTTTGTTCTCGGGACTCATCAGCGCTGCCGTTTTAATTTTTATGGGAAGTCCTTAACCCGAATGATTGATTCTAATGAGACATTTTGATCGGCTTCGGCACGAGCACGCACGATTAATTCAGATTTGATTAAACTTTAATGATGCCCGTGGGGAACTGGACTGTTGCTATTTGCAAATAGTGAAGCAGAAATGGGATTTAATAAGAATAGAGCAAACAAAAAATGTGCACACTCACATGCGTGGAGCAGAAATGTGAGGAAAGTAGCTGCTGGTGTTTTTCATTATCGATTAATCTGACAGGTCCATCATGAGGGGGCAAGAGGCTGATTTCAGACTGCTCGGTTTTTAATGACCGAGCATGTGTCGGTGTAACTTGTTTGTTTGTCTAATGATATCAGCACCAGACTAAATGAGCTTGGAATCAGACTTGCTCCAGTCTGTAGCCACCAGGGCTGAGTATCAATACTGTTGATACAACCAAGGATTTTGATTTTGATTTGAATTTTATTACTGTGCCAGTCTAAGAGACGGGTTTCATTGTCCTGTGCACATTTTATGTTTCACTTGTTATAAAGGACAAGTTAAAGGTCCAGTGTGTAATAATTGGCCAGGTTTATTGGCTAGATAGATAGATAGATAGATAGATAGATAGATAGATAGATAGATAGATAGGTGAATGGTGATAGACGATTTCTTTCTCTCTTTTCTATCGCTGACTCTGCCCGTGGATCTGTGTGTGTTAGCTCTGCTACCTCCGCTAGTAGGCTACATGTAAACTTGTATTATTTACCTTGTGGTAATTTTGTATTTGTTTCAGTTTCACAATTTCTGGCAATAAATGTGATCCAGTCACAACTCCAGCCTGTTCCTTGGATAAAATGTCAGAAAGAGTTTAGCTGGCTGTGAATCTCAGTCCAGGACACTAGTCATACTGGGTGCAACAGTACAATTTCACTAAGAGAAGCTGGAGCCGCTGAATGTTTTGGCATGTGTTTTTCTTGATTTCACTCATAATTGGTAATTAATTTCTTCTCGACTCACTAATCATTCTGGCACCAGAGTGAATTTGTGTGTTTTTGACAAGTTCCTGATTTAGAAAAAAAATATGAATAGCGACTTATATTATTATTAAAAATAAGTATTGACATCTGAAACGGCACGTTGGCTTGATCACATGTCCACTTATCCATCATCTAATCGCTCCATCCATCCATCCATCTACACATACATGTCCAAGCTTTCATCAGTCCATCAATCAGCTGACATGTCAATATGTCTACTCCTCCTTCCATCCATCCATCCAACCATCCTCCATCCTCCATCCCTTTATCTTCCCATCAGCCCTTTTGCCCCCACCTCTGTTTCATGGTATTAATCCCACACTGACTCCACTGTCAGGCCCAATCCAGGAGCTAATGCATGTGACTAATGAGCACTAATGCTTATCCACTGATACAACAAATGGCATCAGATAGCTGCAGTATTCTAATAGCGGGATGTGATTATACGGATGAGTGGCTATCAGAGCCTGTGTCGCCTCCCTGTTCTTTGTCTTCTTCCTGTCGGTCGGCGGGGGTGAGAGGTAGAGAGGCCTCCATTTTGTTCCCGTTTATTACCTCCACTCCATCGCTTTAGGCATGGTGGCGGATGGTACAGAAAAAGACGGTCCGGGGGAGATTTCAGTAAAAGTCGAAAATAAACCTTTCGCTGGAAGTGAGGTGTGCATTTTGTGTCGCCGTGGAGAGAAGAGAGAGGGAGTAATTGAAATAGAGAGAGCGCTCCGGCAGCAGCAGCAGCAGCAGTATCAGGCCTGTGTGTCCATCAGCAGCTCCAGCACAGCGGGTGGGAGAGTGCTACGTGTGTGTTTGTGTGTTAGCTGCAACACAGGAGAGGCCACATGCCCTGGTTTTTTCCAGTGAGAGAGCAAGATTGACAGCAGAGGTAGGGGTGCATTTGGTGGTCTGCCAGGCACCACACACACACACACACACACTCCGAGGCTGGCTCTCCATAACTTGTGGCAAGCGCTTATGTGTGACAGGTTGTCGGGAAAATATTTTCTGTGTTGGGTTTATGCACTGTGATAAGGTCGGCCGAGTAAAGGACCTTCAGCGAGGAGTCGGGTCCGGAGCCTTTCAGCCTTTCTGGTCGCAGCTGGACACGAGTTTTTAAGCCGATGTAGAAATTGCTGTCCCGGTCCCAGTCCACTCAGGCCCGAGGAATAAAAAACACAGACGGCTGACACTTCGTTTTAACTTTGACCTGCCCCCGAGTCCGAAACTGTGAGGTCAAAACGCTGTGACCTCTCTGATGTCATGCACTTAAAACTGAGAACTAGTGTCCTGGTTTAATCCGGGGTTTGTCTAGTGCGGTTCCAGTTCTCCGACCTCCTCCCACAGTCCAAACACATGCAGGCTCAGGCTAATTATTGAATATTAGTATGATTGGTTGTTTGGTCCAGGTGAACCCCACTTCCCACCTGCAGCCTGCTCATCGGTATCATAGCTAATGCATAGTTAGCTTTAAAGGGAAAGTTCAACATTTTGGCAAATTGGCCCATTGCCATAATCCCTATAGTCATAGCAGTAGGTTTGTTAACTTTAATTGTCGGTGCAAGCTATTTTTAGAACGGCGGAGCAGAGCCGCGAGCTGCTCAGAGCTACGCTACGGAGGCTCATGGGATTTCTTGGTTTCCCTCATCAAACTCATCAAATACACAATCCAACAACTCCAAAACGCTCTGGTGGACAAGTTGTGACCTGCACATTCACCACGCTATGAGATAATAACAGAACGTTACCAGACAGAGTTGTTTTAGAGGTAAATTCATGCAAAACCGCTTATGCGCGTTGCCTTCAGGGACAGTTTTTTGGGAAGCAGTCTCTGAATTTACCTCTAAAACAACTCTGTCTGGTAACGTTCTGTTATTATCTCATAGCGTGATGAATGTGCAGGTCACAACTTGTCCACCAGAGCGTTTTGGAGTTGTTGGATTGTGTATTTGATGAGTTTGATGAGGGAAACCAAGAAATCCCATGAGCCTCCGTAGCGTAGCTCTGGGCAGCTCGCGGCTCTGCTCCGCCATTCTAAAAATAGCTTGCACTGACAATTAAAGGTAACGAACCTACTGCTATGACTATAGGCAATGGCAATGGGCCAATTTGCCAAAATGTTGAACTATCCCTTTAAGGCTAACAGGCAGAGTGGTGTTATGTACAGAGACCGGAACAAAATTATAACTCAATTATAGAATAAACAAGGCGTCAATGTGTCCGTTTAACATTGAAAATAATACATACGTCTGTATTTTAATGAACAAACAGCGTCTGTGGAGTTATTACAGTTTTCAGTAATTAACCAAACCACTGTTTATTTATTTATTCATTTACCTATTCATTTACTTCTTCTCTTCTCTACTCCCCCTCATTCTCTCGCTCACTCTCCTTCCTTTTCTTCTTACTTTTTTAAAAACAAACAACATCTATCCACACCAACACACACAACAACCAACATCGTTGTCGTCTTGTTTGTGTTATTGTGTGGTATCTTATCTCCTGCTGTTTGTTTTTCTCATGCATATATCCATCAGTCTTTACTTTTGTATACTACAAAAACATGAGGAGAATATGTTGCCAGTAAACGGTGGTAATCCATCTGTAGCATCATGTTTTAGTTGTATATTACTGTAAATTTAGGAATATAAGGCTTTTAACGCTTTTTTAAAGACCAAACGAGACCCCGGCCCTGAAGATGAAAAACAGTCCCTAATCCCAGATTAAAGATCTCAGACCTGTTGCTTTTGTATAAATCTGATTCTGCCTTTTAAGATCCCATATCATCTTATCTATGCTCAATCAAGACCGATAATGCTGATGATGGTGATCCCATCACTGGCGACAAAGGAAGTTCAAAATGCACCATGAGGAAAAAAGCATGAATGAGACGACGTACACCAGGAAACATCGGCGCAACAAGGTTTTTGCAGATGCCTCCTCTGTGGGGAAGCAGTGAAGTCTGGCAGCGCCGAGGCCGATCAGTCACGGTGAACATATGCCAGCCGAGTGTTTATAATCGTGGGCTTCATCTCCATGCCTGTCAGGTCTTCCGTGGCCCTGATCACAGGATCCCTGCTATGGGGGTGAGGCCCAGAGGCCACGCTTAAAGACCAAAATCCTTTACAGGACCCGGTAATTAGCCAACACAGTTCTGCAGCCATGCTCTTTGCTTTGATCTGCACACTGATCAATGGCAAGATCACAGTGGCTTGATAACAAGTTACTACCCCAATGTGTGTGTGTGTGGGGTTTGTGCAAACATTTAGTGCTGGTTCACACTCTGCATCCTTTAATATCTGTGTTTTTTCTTTTTTTACCCATAAACCTCGAGGATATGCGGTTTGTGGTATTCATTTCTACAAGACGAACTCTACACCGCTCCCAGTCCTTGTGAGAGAAAACCAAATGGGCAAATGAATTCCAGATTTCCCCCGTGAAATTTCTCAGCACCTCGGCTGCAGTCGTCAGCAGAAACAATTTGCGTGTTTCCATACTCGATAATCATCTTATGTCCCCGTATGAATGGAGATAATGACCGTGTCCAATAGGTAATTTACCGTCTGCCTGGGGAGCACATGTTCATGTACGCGCTGATATACAGGAGGCCAATATTGGCTTTGTATTGAGGGATCACATTTTCTCTCCAGTGCTGTTTTGATTGTCTTTTCACTTCACACTGTTTACTATCAGACCGTCTTTGGTATTTAAAGGATCAATACTGTTTCAAGATTTGGACAGAATGCAAAATTTGATTGTATTTCTGAAGCACTTCAGGACTTTGAGACACAGTTTCCCACTGAAAAGTTGTTTCTTACTTTTCAGTGGGAAACTGTGTCTTGTTTTACTATTTTGTTTAACTATTTCTTGTTTTTAAGATCGTCAACAACAAGTTCTTGGGCTCCACATTGATAGCGACAGGTGTTACCACCTGGCTCGGTGTTAATGCCGGGATCAGATTACACTCTCAGATTAATCAGTCGCAATGGCATAAATTCTTGCAGTATCTCGGTAGTGAGACTGGAAACTCTACAAGTGTGACCCCACCCAATCATCGATCACGACCCTGCGTGAATTCTTAGGTCACCGGGGAGGCGTGACAAGATATGAAGAGGACAGTATGGACTGTCTGTCCTTCAGAGAGAATTTGAGGTACGTTAACGATTCAAAAACCTTAACTTACCCTGACTGTGTGTAAACAATGCGTCAGAGCACACTGTCATCCTATTGGTCAATGTATAGGTTCATATCGTAGCGGAGATGTCAGACTAGGCAGGGAAATAAAAATTTCTAACATGCTAGACTTCGTCGCGGAACATCCTAGATGCTAAATCTCTGTTCTTCTGTTATGTTACAATACATGTCTGTTCATTCTCGACGTTCGGCCACAACAAAAAAGCGTTGAAAATCAACCTGAATTTGTGTCGTTTCGTGATCCTGGCATTTGAGAAGAGAGATGGCAACATAACCAGTTGGAATAACAACATTCCTTGGGTAGAAAGGAGGTTAAACTGGAGACAGGGAAAGAGGATGCTGCTTAGATCAAGAACCAACTTCAGCAAAACAAAGAAAGCAGCTAAACTCTTCACTAACCACACACCAGGCCTTCAGGATCCACTTAAACTCCTTAACACCCACTGTCCTGTCCAGGACCCCATGGCCCAGCATGAATGATAATTGATAATGACTGAAACATGATTTATAAAAAGAAGATAAGTGACTGACAGTGGGTGTAAACAATACCTAGAAACAGATCAGTTAATACCAGTTTACACTCAGCTGCTTTCATGTCTGTTTTTACAGTGTTGAGAGAAGAAAAAGCTTCCTGTAAAACACAAAGACAACAGATAAAAAGGACAAAAGCTCAAAAGAGCTGTTTATTATGCGTCAGAAGAGAAGTTTTTTTTCATAGTTTGTAATCAAAGGAAACAGAAAAACTCCCTGATGTTAGGTAGGACTGACTTAAACATCCACACACCACCGCTGCATTTCAAAACATCCATTTGAAACATGACTTGACCTTTTTATTGTTGATGTCTCTACCTGGTCTGGACCATTTTCTCTTTTCCTCTAGTCCGTCCATATGAATCACACTCCTTGTATTCACATTCATCTATACAAAGTCTTATCTGATGCATTTAATCTGTTTTTTTTCTAATTTTATGTTGCACACTGCCAAAACATCCTGGCATCTAAAACAAACCAGAGTCTTTTGTGTTGTGTTCACTGTTTGATCCACAACATCAAATGCTTTTTTAGCAAAGCTGCATGCAGCCTCCTGCACAATGAACCCACGTTACGTATGTGAACTGTACATTTCCCCTTTGCACATTCCTTCTGACATGACAATAGTTTAATTTATCGCCACTAAGTGCCTTGAAATGACAGCTCTACCACACTGAAGGAAAGCCGAATACTGTGGACCAGCTGTCTCTGCCTTTGATTAGTCGCGTCGCAGCCAGGCAGCCGTCAATCATCCTGACGAGCTGTCTACCTACAAACGGCAACTGTAAGTATCTGTAAATCCATCAAAAGGCACGTAAGAGGCAGATGGAGAACACAGGCATTAAGAGAAAAAACAATGAAAATTAAATCTACGACCTTCAGATTATTGCATATGTCACCGCAGGAGCTTAAACTGTGAGATACTGTGGATTTATGTTGAAAATGGGAGTAAATGTTGGATCCTAACGCAGCTCCTGACTCGTACGCTGCCGTCGCACCTCGGTCACATCCTCACCCCGACCCCCCTCCCTCCCAGTACTCTGGATGTGTGACAGGCGGCGGATGCAGATATGTGTTTACTTAAGCACTTGGAGGAGTCAATAGTCTCTTAATGTTGGCCTCCTGATCTGCTGCTTGAGCAAACACAAACTGTCGACTCTGTCAGGGGAGATAAGACGAACACAGAGAACACCGAGCGCTCGCAGTGATTGACTGACATTTTAGAGGCAGTACAGTATGTGCTGTGTGTGTGTGTGTGTGTGTGTGAATGTGTGTGTGTGTGGAAGGAGAGGCAGGAAAAATGTTTTTTCTTTATCAAATCTCAGCAGTTATGTCTAAACCTCCTCCCTTTTTTTCCTCCTTTCCCCTTCCTCCTCTTCCTCCTTCTCCATCTAGTGTCCTTCCCTTTCCCACCTTTTTCTGCCCTCTTCTCTTCCTCTTCTCTTTCCTTTGCTCCTCCATCTTGCTCTTTTTCCCTTGCTTTTTCTCACATCTCGTCTCTCACACTCTCCTCATTCTCGCTCTTTTTCCTTTTATTCTTCGCCTCCTTTTTTCTGTTTCTACTTGTCATCTTTCCACTCTTTCTTCTTATCATCTCATCCCCTCTTTTTGTTCTCCACATCCATCACACCTCTTTCTTATGTTTCTTCTTTTAATATTATTTCCCTTTCCTTTCCTTTACTCTCTCTCCTTTTGTCCTTACCTCCTCCCTCTCCTCTTCTCCTCTTTTATCTCCTCTTCTTTTTCTTGTTTTTGCTGTTCTACCTCCTCTTTCACCTCTTCTTACTCAACAGCATCGTCTCCTCTCCTCTCTTCTCCTCACCCTTCCTTCTCCTCCGCTCTCCTCCTGTGAAGTGATCGCGTCACTGAGAGCCGTGTTGATGTTGAGGCTTATATGAACCTCCTCTGTGAGGGGATGAGATCAGAGCAGCCAGGCGGTGAGAACAGACTCTCCAACACATTGCGCTTAACATGCACCAAATGAAATAAACAGCGTCTTCCCTGTCGCCGCCGCCGCCGCTACTGCAGCCAATCAGCTCATGCAGAAAAAAAAAAAGTCCACCCCCGTACATCATCCTCCATCAACATCGCCTCTGTGACTCCTCACGCTACAGCATCCCCGTATTTCTTGTTTTTTTTACCATTCATGTTGTACACAACCGTGCTCAGGTCACAGTTGGACACCGACCCTTTACCTCATTAAAAAAAAAAGTCACCGAAGACAAGTTAGTGACAGAAATGTCAGCATTGTCGCCGAGCTTGTTATGTCTACAACAACATGGCTGATTGGTGTTTAGGGCCAAGGAGGCGGTTAAAGGGCAGCGGCAACCTCCGGCGTGCACCGGCGTAATTGCCGCCAGAATGTGCGCGCGGGCGGCGTACCTGAAGTTTTCCTCTTTTTTTTTCCAAAGATGAACTTAATTAGGTTTAATTCAAAAAATGACACCAGTCTTGCACATGCGATAACCAGTTTTTTTAGTGAGAAATGGTTGAGAGGAGCCGCTCGTCTCGTCTCGTCTGAATGTGCGGTAGCAGCGTGTGTCGCCGGGCGCTGCAGACTAATTGCTAGCTCATGGCAGCTCTCCACTTGATTCAGCTCCGCGAGTCTGGTAATTTCAGCTCGTCATCACTATTCAGGTAACAGCGGTCCTCTGCATCTCTGTCTCAAGGCCTCTCTCCGGCTCTTTCTCTATCTTTTTCCCTACCCTTTTTTTTTTTTTTCAAAATTCACAGCTACCTCAGGAAGTGTAATTACAGTTTCTTTGCATTCACTCTCTATTTGTCAAACAAATCACAGAGAATAGCTGCTTCACACACATTTAATGCGAAACCACACAAACTGCACGCTGGGCCCCCGGATAGTCTAATCATGGCTCACTCACTGTAGCTTGATGAGGTGTGTGTTACATGCATGGGTGGGTGCATGTACTCACTGTTTCGACTATGTAGTTAAAGTGTGTTCGTGTGTGTGTTTTTCTCGCTTGGACAAATGTGCGTGCAGCTTCCTGGCACCTAATTGACAGGAAGCGGAACAGTTGTTGGAGTAGAGACATTTTTTGATGCGGATGTCTAACAGTAGATTAGACACTCCTGCCTATTCAGCATGGAGCTGTCATTCCCTCATTGTCAGCACCCCGGCGTCTTTCTTTCTTCCTACTTTCTATGACATCTTTTTTTTTTTTACCGTTTCTGCTACCACTTCATTCAGAGTCATACCTGTTCCTGCTAATGAGCAGTGTTTAGACGAAGGGAGAACTTTCTTCTTATCCCATTCTTTGCCTTCCCTTTCTTCTCCAGCTCTGTTTTGGGAGCGATCCAACAAGCTCTTGCGCCTTTGGTTCATCTGCCACCGATATTCTCCGGTTTAATGATCCACTCTGGGACCAAGGCTTCTAAAAGTGCTAAAAAACATTAGTGAAGCTGCAGGGCTCCTGGGCCTGTCGCCGTCTGATTGTACCTGAGCTCGAGTGTGTCATCTGAGACTCGGTGGTATCAGGTGAGCAGCATCTTCTCCTGTACTGGTGGCGTTCGATTAACAATCGCACAGGGAAGCCGACTGACTGACGAGGGAGAAGGAGAGAAGAAAGGAAACAGGTTGGTGGAAGAAGCACAGAGAGTTTGTTTTTTTTTGCTCAGCTGCTACTTTGATTGTTTTGTAAAATCAGGAAGTTATTGTCATTGTGAGATTTCTTAAAACAATTTTAGAAATTTCGCAGGGAACTCACCAGACGGAGGTTTAGGCACATGTTATTAAGGTAAGGACATTAGTTTGTTATATTCATAATAACACTTACTCACTGTAACAAGTGAGACCTCCTTTGGTTCCAGCCCTGGATTCTTCAGGGATCCAGGTCCATGCTCAATAATCACAGTGGCCAGTGGCATCTTATCCCAAAGGTCTGTTCTGGACTGAAGCGATGTCCCCATCATCATCAATCACCTTCCTCCTCTCTGCTGGCAAGATGGTACAATGTTGAAGAAAAGCTCTTGGTCAGCAACAATATTTTAGGTGCACTGAAGAAACACTTGAGTCAAGATCTGAGTCTTTGGTGCAGTTTGGATAATCAATGTCCCCATTGGATGGTTCTTCATTTGATCACTTCTTTCTTTACTTTTCACCTGCAACATCATGGAAAGGTGTCATGAGAAGTAATGCCTCACTTGCCATTTTTCTATCTACATCTTTATATTCTCTAAATGCCTTTGGTGACCCTTGATCTTTCCACTGGTTCAGCATTGCGGCAAAATGTCTACTTTACCCATGAATATCTTACCCTCAAGCGTTTGATGTTGAACCTTTGGTAATTTGGAGCTTCTCTTTATTGCTGACCAAAAGTCATCTTTCCCCAACGCAAACAAATTCAAATAGTTTTAATGCAGGAGTCCTTTCTCAGTTCAAAAACAAAACTCAAATCTTTCCTCATGAAACCAGTACTTACACACAACGGATCGGTCTCAATGAAGGTAGGTCTATCGGGTCAAAAGTCAGTGGTGTCCTCACCGTTGGATGCTGAGCTTGGATGATTGGCTTTTCTTTGGTATTCTGTATAGCAGCAAAGGAAAACGAGAGCCGAACGAGGGACCTTTGCAGTCCTAGTACGCTGTACCTGACTTCTTCTTACCGGTCTCAAACTCTATTTGGTTGTGGGACTGGTCATGTGAATGGTGGCGGAACAAGACACTTGCGAAATGAGGTAAGAACGATGAAAAACAGGGTGTGTAGAAGTTGCCTATACACTGTTTTACGTAAGTAGCCATAGTTTGTCAGACTAAATGAACATGTTTTAATGCAGGAGTCCTTGATCAGTTCAAAAACAAAACACAACTCCTTCCTATTGAAACCAGTACTTAGCCTACACACAATGGATCGGCCTCAATGAAGGTAAGTCACATCAGTCGGTCAAAAGTCTCAGTGTCGGATGCTGAGTTTGGATGACTGGCGTTTCTTCAGCGTCCGGCATGGCAGCAAAGGAAAGCGAGAGCTGGATGAAGGACTTTTGCCATCCTGGCATGCGGAATCCGACTTCTTCTTACCGGTCTCTCCAACTCCATTCGGTTGCCAGACCAGTTGTGTAAGATGGTGGCGGAACGAGGTGCTCTGGCCAGCTCATTACAACATGATGAAATGAGGTAAGAACGAGGAAAAGCAGTAGGGTAGAAGCTGCCTGTACAATGTTTTAAGGAGCTGCAGCGTGTAAATATTGGTGTGTATTGATATCGTACTAGTATCTTGTCGTTTTGAGACGGAGCAGACAGCTGTACTTTAGAATGAGTGGTAATGTGTGAAAGAACAGACTGTTTCCCCCCTGAGGACTATTTTCAATGGGTTTGCTGAGAGCACTGTCGTTCCTGTTTGTGTGTGTGTGTGTGTGTGTGTGTGTGTGTGTGTGTGTGTGTGTGTGTGTGCGCGCGCACATTCACAGACGGGGCCTAGTGGATGTGTGAGGCGGTGTGTGTTGTGTAGGTGGAACCTTCTGGAGTGTTGGAGGAAAACCCATAGGAGGCGACGATATGACTGGGCTGCAGCAACAGGCGCCGGCGCCTCCTGGGGCTTATTCATCCTCACTCATAATTTAGTTTAAACCTCCAACTTCACCCCTTCCTTGTTGTTACTTTGTTTCTTCCTTTGCTACTTTCTCTTGTCTCTTATTTGCCTTTCCTCCCACCTCATCTCCCTATACCTTCTTTTTTTTTAACTTAATTTCCCATCTTTCCTTATATCCTCCCTTTGTTTTCTAGCTTCTCCTCCCTCCTGTCTATTTATTTGCCTCCTCTATTCTTACACTTCACTCCTAATCTCCATCCATCTGTCCACTCTCTTGTTTGTTTTTATTCTCACCGTTGATTCTTTAAATCCTTCCTTCCTGTGTATAATGATCCCGTAATGCTTCTCAAACAACAGAAAACAGAGTAGACTGACTGACGGATAAGAAAAAAAGATAACTTTAGCATTTTTGAATACTTGGGGCCAAAAGTTGGAGATTGGCCTCAGGGTGGAGCCAAAGGGAAATTAATCTGTGTCGAAATCCCCCCCAAAAAATGTTGAATCCCTCGTGACGGTCATTTCAGCTCACCGGGCTCAGCAGTTAACTCTCATCAGTTTTATCTGAATCTCGACAGCCTCGGTTGTGCTAAGGCTTAGCTGCGCTTTGAAGTAAATGCTAAGGTTACATGCAGACAGCTTTTTATGAACCCGTACGGCTGCTTCACACTTTTAGCGAGAACTTACACTGAAGCCTGAAAATGCCTTCAGCTGTCAGGGAGCCGCTTTTTTTTTTTTTTGTCGGATAAACGCTTTGATAAATGCGTCTTGTCTCTTTAATATCTCTGATCGTTTTAGGCCAGCTCAGGCAGTGCTGCCAATCAATTATCTGAACTTATTTATGACAGTGTGCAACGGAGCACTTTGAAGCTTCGGCTCTGTGATGCATCAGATCCATCGTTATACCTTTACAATACACTGCAGGATTTTGACATTGGATGTATATATGCATGTAGATTTCACACCATTTTCCTTTGTCCAAGCTGGTTTTGGCTGCAGGGTCGCATCAACATGAGCTACATGTCTGTACATTGTTCCTAAACATCCACTTTTTCCAGCTTTTCTGCCAGTCTGCTGCTTTCCTCCTCCCCCTACTGTCATGTTGTCTATATATAAGTGTGTGTGTGTGTGTTTTGCAGTGGCAGGCAGGCAGATGTCTGACAATATTCTGACGTTCAGTCCTGCTGTCTGCCTATGACTCAAGGATAGTCCACATGCACACAAACACACACTCAGGCGCGTACGTACGCACACACCGGTGCTTGTTCCCAGTCCCAATGGGCCTAATTGGCCCAGCATGCTTAGCACAGCACTATTATTCAGCACTTCTGACGAAAAAATACCCCGTGTGTGTATGTGTGTGCGTGCTAGTGTATGTGTGTGTGCGGTAAAGCTTCCCAGTGACACTTAAAGAAGTCCCTGGAGAGCTTCATGTCGTCTCATGCTCTGACACATCTGTCGCTAGCTGAGGAAGGAACACCTTTCTGGGTTTCACACAAGTCCAGAAAATTTCACACACACACGGTACGGAAAAGGGAAAGATATGCAGAGGGGAAAAAAAGAAAAAAAAAAAAGAAAAGTTTTTTAACACCCATCACAAGCTCACACCGCACAGCCGTGATTATGTTTTCCTCAGACGACTTATCAAAAATACTTCTTCGCTCTCCTTTCCTTCCAGCCTCCAGATTGATTGCTTTGCCTTCCCTCAATAACAAACTAAACCCAGCGTGTTTGGCTCGGTGCCAGGCTACCGGAGCAGCGGCCCCCCGCTAGAAAGAAATCAGGACCGTGGCGTTGGCGTGTTCTCCCCCCCTCCCCTCCCCTCCCCTCGCACCCCTTCTGATCCCTCCCACGCCGACTCCCCTCCACCTTCTGTCTCTCCACCCCGATCATTACTCCAATCAGCCGCCCAGCGCTGTAGAATGATAATTCCCCCCTTTTCCTGTGGCGATTCATTGCATTAGTCATCAGGCGGTTCGTGTAGAATGACGGCCTCACCTTGCGCGCCCCGTCTTGTTTCGACATCTGCTCGGACGCCCGCTCACCATCCAGGAGGGCAAAAGCCATCAGTTATGTGCAAGCACAATGTTAAGAGTGTGTTTGTCGTCACATGTCTTGGAAAAAAGAACTTATATATTTGTCTTTTGGCCAATTTCTGGCCACTAGAGGGCAGAAACACATCAAAAGGAGCTGTCAGATAATCAGCCCTGCCCCAGTCACTCAGATAACCACTCTGTGCAGCCGTGGTGAGGAGAAAAGCCTCGCAGAAGATGGAGATGGATGAGCAGCAGCAACAGCAGAAAACCACAAAATCTGAGGCTGCAGAGCTTTCTACAGAGGCAGCAGGTGGTTGAGTCAGAGTATGGCGTCAGGAGCATGAATCCAAGGACCCAACCTGCTTTTTATTCCCAGTCCCAGCTGCTGGTGGTCGTGTGATGGTGTGCAGAAAGCTTTCTTGGCCAGCTGTAGACCTTTTTATACCAGTCCATTACAGTCTATCTGAGCATTGTGCATTCTACAGTTTACCATCTTCTAATGTCTTCTTGGTCATCAGTCCAACACCTTTGGGTTGAGTCGGACTATTCCACAGAAAATACATGATGCAGTCATGTTCTGTTACTTCTTCATCCTTCCGCCTGCTTGTCCCAAACTTTTTCTGCTCGACATTTGGTGCCAGGCGGATACCACACTGCTTATTTAGCTGAAAATAGCCGTCTGTTGCCACTGGAAACAAGGTCTTATGAGAGAAGTGAGACTGACCCAGACAGTAAATGCTCCATACAACCAAAACAGAGCTAAAATGGGTTTTAAAAGCTGTGCAGAGTCGGTGGTGATGATTCTCTGTGGGTGTGTCAGAACGATCGCACCCTAAAATATGACATGAAGTCACCTCATTTAGCATTTATATCAATAAAATGTTGAATAATTTATCTTCAACGGCACTTAAGTATTTACTCATTACATATGTTGAAATAAACTACAATTTAAAAAAAATGTTTCTAATTCCTGCTGGGCCTACAGGGTCTTGGACAGGCCAGTGGGTGTTAAAGGGATAGTTCACCCTAGAATGATATTTCGCTCATTATCTACTCACCCTCATGTTGACTAAGGGCTGGAAGAAGTTTCAGAGTCCACCGTCCCTTCTCTGAGTTACAGGGGGTCTTGACGTAGCAGTGCATGTCCATATAACGGTTGCAAAGGGACACCGGAGCTCTTCGTAAAAAAACACACACAAAAAAACATCCAAATACCTCCATGATGCTCGTATGTAATGTCCGTCTTGTGCTGAAGCCCCAAATTGCGTAATTGTCCCGAAAAAAATTAAATAAGTCTATATTTTAAGCTTGTTTGTAGCGGAAGCTTCTCGAAGCTCCTCTTCCTGGTCCGTCCAAATCTCGCGTGATTTGCGCCGGCGTCAGTGCGGTTACTGCGAATCACGCGAGATTTGGACGGACCAGGAAGAGGAGCTTCGAGAAGCTTCCGCTACAAACAAGCTTAAAATATAGACTTATTTAATTTTTTTCGGGACAATTACGCAATTTGGGGCTTCAGCACAAGACGGACATTACATACGAGCAGCATGGAGGTATTTGGATGTTTTTTTGTGTGTGTTTTTTTACGAAGAGCTCTGGTGTCCCTTTGCAACCGTTGCCTTGAAATGCACTGCTACTCCAAGACCCCCTGTAACTCAGAGAAGGGACGGTGGACTCTGAAAATTCTCCCAGCCCTTAGTCAACATGAGGGTGAGTAGATAATGAGCGAAATATCGTTCTAGGGTGAACTATCCCTTTAAAGGAGAATTCCGGCCATTTTTGACCCCTAAATCGTTTTCCTGATGGTCAACCACAACAGACACTCAGAAAACAATCAAATATCTATGGTCTATGATTCGGATCCTTACGAGACGCCACTGAACTCATATAGTGTACAGTATAAACAGTATAAACTTTGTGTTTTTGCATGTAATCACTCACCTCAGATAGCCGAACTCTGAAACGTCCAGGAAAGACATTACTATCCGATAGATTTGAGTCATGTACCATAGATATTTGATTGTTTTTTGAGTGTTTGTTGTGGTTGAAAGAATTGCCCCCATAGGTTAGCGCTGTCGTTATCCCTAGCGCCAGGTAGCCACGGTGTAACTCCGGTTTGCCTGCATCAATTTTAGTCGCGTTTTTGCTCCCCCCCAACACTGGGTGACCATCAGGAAAACGATTTAGGGGTCAAAATTGCTGGAATTTTCCTTTAAGGAGTTGGACTTTCTGCCTAACTGTTTCTACCAAGGACCACATTTTTTATGGGCCACAGCATCTCTAAAATGAAAACACGACCCAGCGACAGGATGTTCGGGGGATGTGTTGAAACAAGTCCGACCTGCAGCGGCTTCACCTCGCAAACCTACAGAACTCAGAGGATCTGCAGCGAACGTATGGTGTAGAGAATACCTCAGGGAGAGAGTGAGAGGAATAACTCACCTACTCGCTGTCGGCAGCACAACACAACAGCCTCTTACTGCATCCTCCATCCTCTAAAACACGTTGTTTCACCTGATAGATTGTCACTCTTTTCTGATTGGATACCACCATCATATCCACCCAGGGAGGTGTGACCCAACCAAGCTGATCATCATTTCTCCTTGGTGAGGAAATGATGATGTATTACTTTATAAAAACCTTGTGTATTTTGGCTTTAATAACATGATTACATCCCCGGCTGGCTGTTGAATTGTGCTGAATTTCCTTTCACAGTCCAAGGCGGATTCTTTACACCAGCAAATAAACGTATTACGTGAGTTATACTGTATATGCACTCAAGGGGACAAATGTGCATGTGTCTGCTATTACAGAGGAGCAGGAGCATTAAAAAAAAAAAGTTCAGTCAACATGTTTGACAGCAGTTGGTGTGAAAATAAAAAATCTTAAAGTGCTGTCACAAGCACTAAATACCTGCTCTGTGCCACAGACACTCACTTTAAAACTTTGATGAAGTTTTTTCCTCTCCTCTGGTTTGGTCCTCCATCTGCACAGCACTTTGAGTTTTTCCTCCTCTATGTCGCCCCATACCTGCCGATTCATTATTCTTATTTTTATATATATATTTCTTTTTTCCTTCTTCTTGCTTGTCGTTATGTTTTCCGTCTTAAAGCAGGCACAACCAAGCAAATACACCATGTTTGAATGTGTTCTGACACCTCGTCTTCACAGGGCCTGATTTCCCTCGAGGGGGGGAAATGGGCGTTTGGCATGTTTACATTTTTTGTTCCCATTTTCTGTGTCGCATCAAAATGAAAAAAATAAAAGCTTCTTCCTCTTCTCCTTTCTCTTTCCCGCCGTGCTGCAAACTAGACGCTCACCGAGGGAAAACAGATGCTGACCCGTCTCTTACACCTAAAGACGATGGAAAATACTTGTGAGCAGGCAAACAAGAATTGCCTTGGGAGACAACACAAACCCCAATTCGCCCACTGGAGTGAACAAGCCGCGCCAATGTGTGTTTACTCCACTGATTTCCTTTCATTGGAATCTGCTTATGATGCAAGCAAGTGTGTATTTTTTCTTACCTGTGCAGCGTATGGAAACCTTTGGTGTTAAAACATGTCATCTAAAGGTTACGAGAAGTGAAAGATTAAAAACTTGTAGAAGTTGCTGGATGCGGCGTCTCCTCAGGGACGGATGTGGAGGTAATGGCTTCCAGTTTTACCTCCCATCTGACAAGTAAAATGGACAAGGGAGTAAAAAAAAACAGCGGTATATCGGATTCGAACATCGGCTGCAGTCAATCGGCAGGGTGAGATTGAAGGTGAACAAGCCGACAAGAAGGAAAAGAAAAAAACTGACTTGTCTCAGCACGCAAATGTAATTTCAGATTTCTGACAGGAAGCCACATTTCAAACTAAATCTCTCCTTATCCAATTATCCAAAACAGATCAATTTGGTCTTTTTATTTCCTAAACTTTCAATATGATATTAATACTTTTAACTGCCTGCTCCATTTTAGTCTTTGCTGCTATGAATATTTTGATTAAAATCAGTCACAGGTCAGAAGTTTTGAGTTGATATTTTTAGTTTAAAATGAAATAAAATGCTTGTAAACACTTTCTCAGGTCAAAGTTAAATAATGCTGAGCTGCAGCAGTGTGTGTGAAAAAGTATTTGTCAGTTTCAGGGTAAAGTCAAGTTCTTCAACACAAAGTTAACTTTACTCTGTAGCTCTATCTCTCTCTCTCTGTGTCACATCTCTCACGTCCAATCATGTTATTATCTGGCTGGTTTTCTCTCTCTCTGTCATCCTCTCCCTCTCTCTTCAACCCATCATACATATTTCAATGAAATATCTTATATCCCCATCTCCATCTGAGCTGCTCCCCTTCCATCTGACAGGTACATGAATGTGTGAACATCGCGGTCGGACTTAGCCCGTGTCATCTGTACGGGTCTGACGGTGAAACTCCCAGTCTCAGCCATAGTATACACATGTATGGGTATATATATTTATGTATGTATGTATGTATGTTGAAGCAGTGAAGTGAGGCGGACGAAGAGCCGGGCCGCTGCCTGTCAGTCTGATCACTGGTCCAGAAGCTTTGAAGTTACAGAACAGAGCTCATCTCAAGGACTTTAACCTCTGGAGACCTCTCTGTGTGTTTCTATGTGTGAAAATCAATACTTCAATACCCAGTCAATGCCAAAGTGCAGAAAGAGCGTTCGAGTTTGACGTCAAATGCTAAAGGAAGAAGAAAAAAAAAGATAGCGATTATAAAAACTCTTTATGTTTGAGGTGAATGATCAGGTTTTAGACGACAAAAACAGCAACATCGTTCCTACTTTCGTGTTTAACACTGAATCCTTTTACCTTTTACTTCGAATGAAATGAAAACCTTCCTGCAGCTTTCACCTGAGGATGTAACAAGATGTGGATATCGATCATTTCAAAGCTGCCATTGATGGCCAGTGGTAGGAGAAAGTACCCAAATCCCTCATAATATAATATAATATAGTACAATACAATATCATATTTTATATTATTTGAGTTGAGTCATGGCAAAAATGAAACATGTGTTCGACTGTCGGGGAAATCCTGGTGTCTCAGGTTTTTTTGGGGAAAAAAAGAAGCGATAGAAGCAAAAAGAAGAATGGATGCCTCCTATTTTTACTCCAGTACAGTGTAGTGTTTGTGTTGTATAAACGTATTGTTTTCATCCCATCATCCACCTGATTGGATCAGTGGAAGAAACACAATGATCAGTCAAACCTGTCGATTCAGACCCTGACTTTTCAATAACAGGCCGATATGAGACTGATATATTGACAAATGCTCCTTCCTCCTCCTCTCCCTCCAGGCCTTCTTTCCTTTCTCCCACCAGCGATAAAATGCCCCCCCACCCCCCTCCACCCCTTCTCTCTCTCTCTCATTAGCCCTTTATTCCTGCGGATTTATTTCATTCCTCCTCTGCCTCCTTCCCTCTCTCTGTCACCCCCTCTAATTTGAAGTGCAATAGTTTCCCTCTGGCATGAAAATATTGCGTCATTCATCATGTCTCTCTAATTCGTCTTAGATATCCTCCACCCTCCAACCCCCCCACCACCACCAGCATCCCCCCTCCCCCCTCCCCTCTTCCTCCTTCCTCCGATCAACCCAGCACCCCGCTGCACCACTTAGCTGTGATATTGCCCAGAGTCAACGAATACAAGGAGAGTCATATCCATCCGTGCAGTGATTCCTGATACATTTCAACAGACATACAGTTCAGGAATGTGCTATCACTCTCTCACCTCACACACACACACACACACACAGTGGCTGTATGCTCTGGCCGGGTGTCTGGCTGCTGGTCTCATTGCGAGGGGGTGTGGGCCCATTTTTGCGGCTCAATGCTCAGTGCTAAGCTGTTTGCCTCGGTGACTGGCCAGAGGTGTATTGGGCTAAATTGAACCGGCTGCTGATTAGATGGCTACTTATCGATAAGGCCGGAGTGGAATTTCAGCCTCGGCTCGTGTGTGAATGTGTGTGTCGCTACACCGCCGCCGCCGCCACAGAGTCAGTTTGCTGAGAAAATATAGTATATGATTGAAGAGACCGGGCCTCAGCCCCCTGTCTGTCTGTCTCCACTCCCTGCTCCTACTTCTTCTCCTCCTCCGCTGTCGTCTTAATGAAAAGCCATAGCTCATAATTCCCTCACCGAGTCTCTTCACAGGGGTCAATCCCATCATCACTCTGCATAATTTACATTCAGTCTCATGGCTTTTATAATTTTACTTTTCCTCCTTTCATGGAATGTAATCCTCTATAGCCTTAGGGCTGCAACTGTTATTGTCATGATTGAGTTGTCTATCATTTATAATTTTCTAATTAATCAATAGTCTTTTTCTTACATAAGTTTGAATGGGAAATCATTCAAAAGCAGCAGCGTTTTACATTTTGGAATATTTTTGCTTGATTAATTGATGACAATTAGTATTTTTGTTGTTGTTTATTCAGCACAAAAGAAATTGATTTGTGTCGTCAATTATGACAGATTTGATTACGACTTCAGTCAGATTCAAGCTCCTCCATCTGGATAATATTTTTTAATTACTTATTTAGATTTTTTTGACAAAATTGTTGCTTATTCAAGGCTTTAAGCTATGACTCGCTGTTTTCATCATGTTGTGTAAAACATAGGAAGTGGACCATTTAGAGGAAAAGGTTTTGTCACACAAACCGTCGGCAATACTTAATAGTTTATTACAGGGTCGTCTCCAGAAGGCTTTTATTCTGAAACATCTGCAGGAAGTTGTGAGTGTTATCAACAGCAGCGTGAATAAACTTGTAAATAAAGTTCTTTCATAGACTTTTTAGTAGAATTACGACTCGTGTACATTAACACACAGCACATGTCTATTCTGATATATATATATATATATATATATATATATATATATATATATATATATATATATATATATATATATATATATATATATATATATATATATATATATATATAGAGAATTATGATTCAATATTTAGTTTATTTAGAAAGTGGAATAAACATGTGACAAAACCCAGAATCCAGTCAAACTCATAAAAAACACTATGAATAAATAGAGTTGGAAGCAGATTGATATTTTGCGTGAGTGTGTGAGAAGTATTTTTCACTCTGTCAGTGTGTGTGTGTGTGTGAGAAATCAGACCATCCAGCCATGTTTATATTGATGTGTGAGGTTTATCTACAATTCATCTGTCTCAGACGACACCGTGGCTCGCTGTTGTTCCCATTCACGTCTCTTGCTATCATTAACCGTGACAGAATAAAGCTGTATTGAGCGGCATCCTGTACCTCGCTCTTATTAAATTGTTGTGTGTGTGTGTGTGTGTGTGTGGTAACACAGCGCTGCAGCAGCCTGTCTGTGATAGTGCTGACAGCAGCAGTTTAGGAGTCTGGTCCGGTCCGTCTGACTGCATACTGTTATTATTGTGATCACTATCAAACTCCATTCAGTGACAATGTGATGTGAATTTTTCTGCCCGACTCTATTTGTGCAGATGTGACTGCTCAAGTGTTTGTGCCTGTGGTTTTTCAGCTGGACGAGCTCCCATTGTGCCTGACAGCACCACGGACGTTAACTGCAACAACACGCACACTGTCACACACACACCGGGGGAGTGTGTCGGTGTAAAAATGACAACTCAAACAGACTTGAGGATCATTAAATCAGAAAACATGAGCGTGTTAGACGGAGTAGATACAGGGATTTGGGGATGTTACTGTTATTTATACAATAAATCAATCCTCAGATTATGTTCTTAATTATGTGTTGGGCTTATAAACAGTTTAATGTCATAGGACGCCATAAAAACAAGTTCATATTTCCATATTTGT
The DNA here is from genome assembly GCF_045865225.1 of Trachurus japonicus. Taxonomy (NCBI): domain Eukaryota; kingdom Metazoa; phylum Chordata; class Actinopteri; order Carangiformes; family Carangidae; genus Trachurus; species Trachurus japonicus. Next base: position 5,906,964 of record NC_140929.1, read on the forward strand.
GCCATTTTTGCTCGAGAAAAATCACTGAAATTCTTTGATAGATGATCAAAATCATTATCAAAGTGATTAAACTGTTGCAGCTCTGTAGGGGAGATCACACATTCTCACACTGACACACCAAAAAGTCCCAAGTCTCGTTGCCCACGTCACTGTGGTTGATTGAGAAAATCAAACTTGTTAATGAAAACAACAGGCAGCGACTGAATCACAAGGTAATTTACAGCTGTAATCATGAAATAACACACATGTTATTTACGGACTGGGCGCTTATCAGATGGATGGAGAGTGTTTGTGTGAACTAATATAAGAAAAAATGTCATGTAAAAGCCAATTACATAAAGGTAAAAGAAAGCTAACATTTAAATTACATCCAGTTTCAGTGGGAGCAGTGTTGATTCACAATTTTATGCTGGTGCATCACTATAATTTGGACAAATTTCTACCAATATTTGATGGGCCGGCTTAAAAAACCCAGCGGACCATATGTGGCCCACGGACCATAGTTTGCCCATGCCTGGTTTAGGCCGTGCAATAGTCCAACTTTTTAGATCCTGCAGTCACATCGTCGTGTTTCGGCCTATCACTCGTCTCCGTGCTGTGTATTAAGAAGCTATAATCAATTTCCATAAAGTCCTCTGTTATTCTCCACAAGCCTCTCTTCTTCTTTCTCTTCTCTGCTCTTGTCTCTGCCACATTAATAAAGAAGAGACATTCATTTTCCTCTTTTTCAGAGCAGATCATCGTCTGGTTGCCTCGGTTCGCGTCTCTTGTGCCTTTGAATTTCATCTCGAGCTCGATTCGAAAGGGCTTTTGTGGAGGAAGCATATGATGCATTTTCAATGGCTGCACAGTCCCTGGTTATTATAATACTCCTCTATGACCTCTCACTTAACATTTAGACTTTAGTGGTGATTTTCCGCAGACCTAACTAGACGACAGGGATCAGTACAGACAGGACGAACTCCATCAGACGGGTTTCTTTGTCATTGTCCTTGCTTTAGTATATTGAACTCTGAGCTGAAGTGACTCTCGGGCTCTGAGCTGTAAAATGTACACAGCAACCGACGGGAGAGTGGGAAAAAAAATGAAAAAGAGCCGGGTTGGTAAAGCAAACAGACTTCACAAAGCCTCCTCACTCACAGACTGATGTTAAAGCAGCCGTGTTATGGATCTGCTCCGACGAGGAGAGGACGATGTGACAGTCAGTGCATGGATGCATCGACATGAACATGTTATAGCGTCAGCTCACGGGGCCTGGCTAACGTTTGTTTTAGAGCATGAAGATCACGTGTGCAGCTCTTCATCTCCCTCTCATTCCTCCGCGAATCAAAGATCTGGATTGGAAGTGACGATAATTAAAGCGAGGGGTTCGATTCAGGTTGGATATCCTGTGTTGGAGGGAATTGTCAATGGGGCTCGTTCATGCGTGTAGTTGCTAACACATTAGTCACAGCTGCGATGATGCGTGGAGCCTTTTCTCTGACTCTCGACAGAAATATAAAAAGCCCGTCCGTCCTGTAATGGCATGTGTTAGTCTAATCACGAGGAGTAGTAACACTGATGGAGTCTAGTGTGGGAGAGCGACGCTGTTAGCTTAGCGCCGCTATTTCAGGGCCCTTCCGCGCTAAACCATCAGCACCCACACACACACACACATGAGTGCAGAACTCCATTAATACACTGATGCCATAAGAAGCTGCTGCAGCGTTTTTTTGTTCATAGACACAGAAACATTAGCAGCACTCAGACTTTTGTGTAACATCACAGCAGCAATTGAAGTATTTTATTAAGTTTTTTTTCATCCTCTGTCAAGAAGTTGAGAGGAAGATGACAAGTCATTTTCTTTCCTATTAGTATATAACATTCAGCCAATGATGTGAGAAGGTATAAGGAGAAAAACAGACTTAAATTAATTGCTCTTTGTAATCCAACCTCATGTCTCTCCTGTCTTTCTCTCTCGCCCACTCGCCTCCTTACATCGCTGCTGGTCTCACTCCAGTGCATCAATGGAAACGTGACGCCTCTGACAGGAATACTTGTAATTATCCTCCCACACGCCTGTCTCTCTCCAAGGTGATTGGACGGCATGGTCCCGCTCCGACGCACTAGCCACCGCCCACGCCAGATCTGTCAATCTCCCGTGACCGTCTCCACCACATCCCAACGCACTCTTTCCGCCAAAAGCTTCAGCAAGCGCCTCCCACCTGGGAACCTGCATGAATCACGTCTCACATTAGATGCAGTTAAGGTGAGCTGACAGGTGAGGTACAAACACATACGCACACACACACTGTACACACATGCACACACACACACACATACAGGTGCAGTGATGCACAATCAGTCACATAGGCGACTAATTCTTCTCACCTGTCAGTCAGAAGCTCAGTGGGCGGGGCCACAGCGGCACAATACCTGCTTTTTCTCCCACGTTTACCTTTCTCTCTCTCAACCTCGCTCCTTTCTCTGCAGAATTCAAACATGAACTTTCTTTATGAACTCCATTTACTCATTTACAGTTCATTTAATTCCATATACTCCTATGTATTTGGTGGTTACAACTTATCAAATGTGAGGATTTCCTGGATTTTTCCATCAGTACTGTATAAAATGGAATTGGATGATGGATGGAGATTTCTTGTATGATCATTAACTGATGAATACCTATCAGCATTTGCAAATTTAAGATTCCCTTGTTAGAAAAATGCCATCTAATCACAAGATAAACAGGAAGGTGTTTTTAACATATATTTTATATTTTAGCTTCAAACCCTAACCCTAACCATCTTCTTAAATACACATTTGTTTTCCTAAAGTTTTAAACTTATTGTTATTGCATTCTCATTTATTTCTTTATTTTTTACCTATTCTTTCAATCTCTATACTTTAAGGATAAGTAAAGTCTTAACTTAGCTCATCTTAGCTTAGTTTAGCTATACGGCCATAAACACAACACGTCAGAACCCGCCACTCACTAGATTTGATATTCCTGTTATATTTGGTATTTTTCATAGTATCAACAATCTTTATGAGTCTATTATATTTGTCCTGAGATTTTAAATCCTGACAGTTCTGCCATTTCATGTATTGTGGTCTTCAATACCTCATCGGTTTTTCTATACTGTGCATACATCGACCTCAGCTGCTCTATATTTCCTGCCATGTTTGATGATTGAAACTCCCCAGTAAACAACACCTGTAGGAAACTATCAGCTGCAGGTTTATATACAGTACATGTACATGTCCAAACCCAGAGGAGTTGGAGGAGAAATGATTAGTTACAAACTCAATGTTTTATGAATGCAACATGTGTTGTAGATGTATTACACTCTGATCTTCTGATGCTTCTCTCGGTGGAGAAATTGCGAGGCTGTTATCTTTTATTAAGCTTTTTTCTTTTTTCCTGTATTAGATTTTTCTTGCATGTCAGTGAAAAGGTCCAGGAAGGACCCTTCAAACCTTCAGCTGAAAGCTCAGCATTATATATAGTATATATATATTTATATATTTGTTTCTTCTGTTCATAAATTTGCACTGGAAACATCCTGATTGGACATCATCTTTTAAAAAATATTTAATCATGAAAATAGACCCAGGAATTCAAGATGCACTGCCAACAGTTTTAAGGGGGGATTATTCTTTTTTTTTTAAGAAATCTTCAAGATAATTATCTTTAGGCCCGAGAGCTTTTTAGAATATTTTGAAGACTAACACATGCCTCCTCTTAACAAACTGAGCAGTTCAACTTTGACCCCGCTGAAAATGTCAGCGCTTGTCCTTCCGCAGTGCGCCACTAATTGTTTTGAAGCGGCGCTCTGAAGAAAAGCCACAACCTTGAGTGTTTTGACGCGGCTGAACTGAGAGATCACAAATTCTTTGTCGGTCCGAGGAATGAATTTATTCCCGTGGCTCGTGGTAAATGGGCAGGCACGGGCATGTTAATTAAAGGTTTACTGATGCTCTTGAACTTATTACCTAGCTTCGTGCTAATGAGAGAAATGGTGCCAAATTAATTTCCTTTTTTTTTTTTAAAGATGGCGAGAAAACAAGTTTTATCAAGGAAGAGACTGGAGGGGTAAAAAAAAAAACCTCACTGACAGCTCTTTCACTACTTCACCTTTACAGAGAAATAACTCTTTTTCTTCCTCACTGCCCATATCTGTGCTGTAATGGCAAGTAATTTAAGGGAAATTAACATTTTGACATGCTCCTCAGGGGTTGAGGAAAAGTGCAGAGGAGAGGAGAGGATAAGAGAAAAGACGGAGGGGGGAGCGGGTGGCGGATATGGAAAGGAGACGGAAAAAGAGGATGAATTAGTATTTAATTCAGTATGGTTGAATCTTTGGTCCAAGGGTTAAGTGCGGTTGAGTTAAACTGTCGTCTGCGGTCCCATTGGCCGAGAACCCTCTACTGTCTAATGGATTTTATAGCCAGCAGGGAGAGCCAAGGCAGATGGTCCGGACAGAAGACATCATGACCACTGAGCACTGAGAACGCATAATTAAAAAATAGATATATTCACATTTAATTGTTGTCCAGATCAATTTAAGGACATTTTGAGTGTCCACCCGAGCACATGTCACTCCCTGTGGCTGTAAAGTGTTGCTCTTAGCATGTGCCACTCACATTTTAGCAAGTGTGGGCCTATTATGAAAATTCAAGTGTAATGGGCCATAAAGCTGCATCTGAGAAATTACTGGAGTCTCAGGGGGTTATTTCCCAATTTTTTATTTTGTTGATTTATTCTAACAAGCCGTTCTTGTGGCACCACGAACCGCCTGTTTTTCATTTATGGTGAAGTGGTTTTAGAAAAGTACTGGTACCCAAGATGACAAGAAATATTAGATCCAATCTGGATATCAGTCATGATTCAATTCCTTTCATGTTGTTAAACAGTCTGAAGATACTTTAGTTTTTTATGATAGTTATTGATATTTTCTTGATTAGATAGCACAAAAATGAAATTGCATGCTTCAAAGGCTCCCAATCAGAATAATTGACTACCAGGATGCCCCAACAGATCTTCTCATCTGTATCTGGTCCTCATGTTGGGAATTCCTCCTCAGGAATTACAATTACAAGCGCTCCAACCTCCTGGTGTAAGAACCTCCAACGATAGATCCCATCTATGTCGATGATCTAATCCTTTTGTTTCACTAAAGGGAATTAGCCTTGGCCCACAAAATGAGTTGATGCTTCACTTAACACCGTGGGCTTGTGATTAATGGAAAGAAAACCTACACCCCCTCACCCCCCCACACACTGCACACCTTACCCAGATCAATTTAGAAATATGGACTTCCAACCAGCCAATGGAAAACCATTGTTATCAGTCCATTGAAGACCCCTTGCTTTAGTTTAAGACGCTGTAGAAGCCGATCAGATCAAAACACAGCGTTTGCTTTCAATTTACACTTTAGAAAAGCCTCTTCATTTTCTGAAGTCCAACCTTTGAAGCAGCCAATTGCCTTTGTGTAAATAAAAATCCACGGCTAATGACAGGAATCTAAGAACTTAAGATCTTCCCAAAGACATCGCTGATAATCCCCTCAAGATCTTACAGTTCTACAATTTGTTTTGAAACAAACCAACCAGCGATTGAGCTTTATGGTATTTTTGTCTCTCTGTGCGACTTCTTTACCTTCCATTATTCTTTTTCTTTCTCTTGCTCTCTTTGTCTCTTGCTTCGTTTACCCAGCAGGGCTATGTGGATTAGCGCTGAAAGCTAATGAAATGTAATTACCGCCTTTGTCGATAACAATCGATCGGCTCGGGTCTTGCAGACCCCTTCCCAGAGAGGGTCCCGGAGGGGCCAGAGTTGCGGCCGCAATGGCTTCCGCAGTTGCTGCCCCCCACACCCCCACCCCCACCCCCCTCCCTCTCAATGCCCAGGCTTTATTTCCCGTTCGGCTGCCATGAGCAGTGGGAGATAGCATTGACAGGGCAGCATGAAGTGGAGTCAGATCTGTCGGGTGGTCCCTCAGCGCTGCCTCACAGGGGGGAATGAGATTCCTTATCAAATCAGCCAGGATTAGAGAGAGAGGGTCTCAGGGAAAAAACGTCAATTCTTACATCAGCCATCGTGTGCATACTCATGTGTGCACCAGACTGAAGAAGAAGAGAACAGGGTGTTGCTTAATTTGCTTCCTCTGCATCACCTCATGTGAACCTGTATTCATTTTAGCAAACATTTTTACAAACTTGCTTTTATGGAAATATTTTTTTATTCCTAATTACGATTCCTGTTTCAATTTACTTGGACGTTTTTAGATTAAGTTGGCTGGTCTAAAATAAGCTTCTTTTTTTTTTTTCTTTTTTTTTTTTTGGTAAAATGTGTGGCATTGTGATTACTTTTAATTCCTGTAACAGTGAAATTGGCAATACTGTAGTTCCTTCCCTCATGACCTTGACTGAATATTTGGGTCTTTAACTATGTTTTTGCAATATAAAAAAAGAAACCCAAAAGCTGGTTCCAATTCATAGTTTCGACAGATTGGACAAGATGTTTTTTCTGACACGGCAAACAAATATCTTTTGAATGCGACAAAAAAAGAAACTTGAACCAATTAGAAAGTAGTAGAAAATGAAGTTAATTTCAATACTACTGTTCATACTTGGATCTAAAAAAAAAGACAGTCCTGCAACAAGTCATCGAGCAGAAGTCGCCCGTCGTCAAATCTGAACCTCAGAAAATGCGCCGGTGGTGAAAGTCGAGAGGTCCGGCGGGGAGGTCAACACGACATGTCGAGTGCTCCCAAAGTATCACAGCGCTGACGTCGTAAAGAGCAGATGTCGGTTTTCTCATGCACACCCAGTAAATCACAGAGGTCGCAGTGACGCTTGGAGTGCACCTCGGGTTCCTCGCGGTGATTGTGAAGAGCAGATTTCAGCCCGACGCTCTGTGTGTTTTGGAGGGTTCTCATGCACACCAGGTAAAGCACAAAGGTAAACACCGTGTTTCAAGTAGAGACCACACAGTGACATTGTGAGGATAGAGTGTCACACTGATGCTCTGTGTGTACTGTAGTGTGTATAAACACAGCAAATATAGAAAACCACCCGTAACTTATATGAGTATGAAAATAGCACCGGAGCACAGACGTTGACCTTGTTTGGAGATAGGTGATGTGATGGAAGAGGAATAGGTGCTTTTTATAATAGTGTTAATAATAAAGCTTATTTATGTAGCACCTTTACTTTTTACAAACTGACAAGATGATTGAAGTGATAAAAGACAAAAAGAGATGAACAAAAAAACAAACAAGGAACAGTGCCACAGCCAAACGTAACAAAGTGCAACATACATATGTATACATATACAGTATACAATACACAAAACTCAAACAAACAAAATAAACCCCTCAAACTCAGCTGACTGTCATAGTTGTGGATGTATAATTATGTTCCCTCATAAGCAGTGGACACATCCCCACTAACAACATCAGCCCTAATTGAGGGAAACTGTAATGATAGAAGCTTAGAGACATATAAAAATAGCAAAAATGAAAATAGGTAGAAGCAGAAGAAAAGAAAAAAGGAAATGATCTAAATAAATAACCAAATACCTGTACTACACAAAATAATGACATAAACTAATAATTACATAAAATATCTCCACCCACATACATACATGCTTGTGTATGCAAATTATTTTCTGACCATAAGTCCAGATAAGATCCATAAGTAAAACCTGAAAGCAAACCAACAAAAAATAGACCTGCGCAAATACTTTCTTTTTCTTTTCTTTTCTTTTTTTTTTATTAACCTTTATTTATACAGGTAAAATCTCATTGAGACCCAGGGTCTCATTTACAAGAGAGACCTTTATTAATCCCTAGGTGGGAAATTCAGATCATCCAGCAGTTTATGTAAAAAAAAAAAAAGTACACATTGAAACTGAAAGTTTGTGTCTTCCCACTGAACGACCCATTTCAGGAGCCCTGTAAGAAGGTTAAAGTCAATTCTTCCAAGTTGTGCATGAACTTGCCCAACACAGAACAATGTAAAGTGTAATAGGCCTACTGGTGCACATTGAGTTTTTAATAGAGCTAGTGAGCTAGCTAACCTGAGGTCCACAGGTAGGCTCTCCCAGAGTCTGGACCCAGAACCAGACAAGTCTTTGTTGCAGTTATCTGTAGTAATTGAGAGGAACCAAGGCCTCTGATGAGTCTTTTTTTGAGATCACTGGAGGACATGTCCACTGCAGAGGAACCCGCTCGCTGAAGGCTCGGCCTCCCGTTCTCCTTGTGGAGACTCTTGGAACCACCAGTAATCCTACATCCTGATAGCGCAGCGTTGTAGTGGGGTAATAGGCTGCTGCTGCTATGAGCTCTTTGAGATATGATGGTGCCCAACCATTAAAGGCTTTGTCAGGGAGGAGGGGGATTTTAAATTCTGCTCTGGATTTTACAGGCAGCCTGTGCAGTGAAGCTAACATGAGAGAGATATGATCTGTTCCTGTTAGCGCTCATGCTGCAGCGTTTTGGATCGGCTGAAGAGTCTTTAGAGAGTTGTTGGGGCAGCCTGATAATAAGGAATCGCAATAATCCAGCCTAGAGGTAACAAAAAGCACAGACATCGTTTTTTGTCTGTGTCTTTTAGAAGACCTGAGTTTTTGCCCTGTTATGTAGGTTAGAAAAGGCAACGCTTGAAATTTGTTTTATGTGGGAGTTAAAAGACACATCCTGATCAAAGATAACTCTGAGACTCCTTACGGTGGTGCTGGAGGCCAGGGCGAGAGCAGCCAGAGTAACACCTCATACTTCACACTTGTACACAGACAACCTGGATCAATTGGAGCTGAAACTGGGCAAAAAAAAGCCTAGTATCATAATAGCACATTTACATTAGCCTGACATGAATTCTAGTCAAAGTTTGGACTCAATGTCGACTAGATAAGATGTTATTTACTTGAATTTATGATTTTTCTGTGCATAAATTAACAAGTTACTGCTGTAGGTTGAGGCCGATCGAGCTGCTTCTCCTTCTTAAACCCCTCTGAGCTGCCACTTGCAGCCATATTGTATCATGTTTGTATTTCTGCTCCTGGTGTAGAAATACCACACTGAGTTTGATTCATTTCCTACACTTTGTTTAATACCAGACTTTTTTTGCAGATGCAGACGTTGACCTTACAGTGCTGGAAAGGTCTCACGCCTCCAAGTGCTGCTTAATGGAGGGAAGCAGAGTAAAAAAAAAAAAGAAACTTGAACTTTCTCAGTGTGAATGAACTTCTCGTTTTGGCTCCGGCTGAAAGGATAGAGCAGATGTTTTGTTTTTGTAGATCCAGAGAAAGTGTACATACTTACCATTCACTGCTGTTTTTATAACCTTGGGTGTTTACAGTCTTTTTTTTAATTTTTTACAGAAGACATAAAGTTCCTTCAGCATTTTCTCAGAAACGATCACATGCGTTGGCACGAATTTCTTCCTCGTTAGCAAGAGATTGCGTCGACCCACGTGACCTTTTACTCTCGTGCGACCCACTGGTCCTGGCGTCTTCATGAGACCAAACTGACCGGCATAAAGTGTAAAACTATAGTCGTTTTTGCCGAACTGTGAGATTAAAAGATGGTAGCTTTTCAGTTTTTTGTTTTTTTTTTGGCTTCGGCCCGTTTCACCGCCGAGTTTCTGTGGGAAACTATTTCTGTGAGGTAAATGGCATCCGAGCATCCGAGAGGTGGACAAACCGAGTTGCATCTCTCTCCCACACACTCGGCGCACACATCGCTGTGTTGGTATGGGGAAGGGGCCAAGTGTGTGGGAGAGAGATGGAGGGAAGGATCGATAGAGCAGCGAAAGAGTGCTGTAAACCATGAAAGAAGACAAAAGCCTCCTGTTTTCCCACAGTGCACCAGACTCTCTGTGTTAGCCTGGGAGCTACAGCGCTGCTGCCTACCACACAACACTCTCTCACACTCGTACAAACACAAACACTTGCATACACTCACCCGGCTCAAGTGGAGTAATAAAGACAAAAAAAAAAAACACACCATGTACACAGGAAATATCAATAAGCATCTCCGGGAGTGAACACACTTTAGCTGAGGGAGGAATAGTTTTATTCTTCACTCTCTCTCTCAGACCAGCTTCCACTGAGGGGATTGATCTTTATTCTTTATGTCCTGCGGCGGTGTGCGTAGGTTTCTAACGTGCACTTTTTTTCTGTGTGTGTGTGTGTCTTTATTTTAATCCTTTATGACTGGACGCAGTGTGTCACAGATGGCAGCGGCTTTTCTTCTCGCTGTGATACATGAGTCGAAGTGGAGCACACACATCCTGATGAAACCAGTCTGAAATGTACAAGAATAAACGTCCACAGATCTGATGAGAAATCATTCAGACTCTCCGCTGCCTACTTTACATTATTAGGTGAAGAGATACAGCGGATACACATGGCATCGAGTCCGTGGAACGTCTCCGAGATTTGAGACTTGAGAAAACGCTACACATGTAAAGCAGATGTGGAAATGAGACAATTTGTTGTAGAAATGTGTTGTCCCCAGAGGACGAATGCTTCTGGCACGCCTTAGAACATGCACTTCAGCTGGAAGCAGCAAAGTCTGGTGGCTCTGAGTTTTTACTCAACCTTTGTGTCATTTTTGTTGTGTTTTTCTATGTTTCTGTCATATTTTGTCAACTACTGATGTATTCTCCTGTGGGGAGAGGAGTTTGTTCATGTGAGGAGCTTCTTTCATTGAAATCGGAGCCGATCTGGAGGATGCCACCCTGTTCCAGCTGAGATGACGTGGTGTTTTTTCGTGGTTTGCCATGCTATTGGTGGAAAGCAATGTTCCCTCTAATTTTCAAAACTCCTGAGCAGAAATTCAATTCCCCTGATGACATGTTTGAGCGACTGTGAGCGAAAGCTCAAGTGTACACAGTACGTCCACATGCTGGTGCTATGGCCTCACCTCTCCAACTCCAAATATCAATACAATTGGCTATTACTACAGTATAATGATTAATAACAGATTATTTTGACAACATTACCTAGGCTACTCCATATCTAGGTCAGTTACTTTATTGTTTTGGCAAAATAGATTTTGCACTTATTGCCATATGAACAATATGAAAAAAATAACTAACATCAAGTTGATAATAATTCTTGATAATAATTCTCAAGCAAAAACTTAAATCGTAGTTGCACTACAGACCACAGTTAAGGTCATAAATTTCACAATTCCAAGCGCACATTAGGGAGAAATAAACAGTAAACTAGTCGGGGATATTTGAGTGTGCAACTTTTTTTGTCTTCTGGGCAAAGAGGTGGGGAGCAGTGTGCAATTGCACAGTAAAACACCTTAGAGGGAACAGTGGTGGAAAGTTTAAAGGGATACTTAACCCAAAATCGATAATTCACCAATTTTCTACTCACCGTCATGCCAACGAAGTGTTCGGTCTACTGCTACAACTAGGCTAAAAACAGAGATCAAATTATTTTTTTCCAAACAACTTTTTTATGTGGCGGCTTCAGGACACTTGTGTCAGTACGGACGAGCAGTATGGAGGTATCTGGATGTTTCATAGTGTGTGTTTTGGACGATTCAAAAGTGAACTCTATCCACCGCCATTATATGAAAATCTGTTGCCAGCTGGACCCCCCCTGGAACTCCTAAAGCGTTTTAATAACTCCCAAAGTTCTCCTTTAATATATACTTGGACGTTTGTCTTGCCTTCCGGCCCCCAAAATGTGAGAATTGACCATAGACTGTAAAAAGAATGGACGTAGCGTCCGTGACGTCACCCATTGGTTTTGGGGAGTCGTTTTTGTGACTCAAATATGGCGGCCTGAACAGCGCCATGTTGGATTGGCCGGCCGAGAACCCGCCCACTGGCCTCGAAGCAGCTGTCCACGGAGCTGCTCGGACCTGTCACTCAACGTTTCCGCGCCCTAATTGGCCAGAGTTTTAACCTAATAACAGTAAAACGGTAGAGTTAAAAAAAAATTCACCCCCCTCAGAGTGTGTGCGGGGGTAGAAACTATCGATTGAGACGAAAAAACGTTCTGACACCAGGCTTTTAACATGTTTACTGAGGATGTAAAGTCGGCGATTTTAACACGGGGGTCTATGGGGAATGCTCCCTTCTGACACCAGCCCCCAGAGGAATCCGAGGGGATTGCAGTTTTTTGAACGCGGAAGTGAGCTTCACTTCTCAGACCGACAACTGCCCCCTTGGAATTGACCAAAAAAATCTGTAATTTGCAGGCTCCCTAAATTAATATATATGAGCTGTTCCCTCAGTTGTCATCTAATGATGTCATTAGCTTTCAAATTTGCATAACCCCACCCCTACCTGGGACCAGTAGAAGGGGCAGGGCGAGCAGTGGATCATTTGCATTTAAAGGGACAGGCACTGAAACCAGTCGTTCTGAACAGGGCTGTTTAGAGAGGATGAAAAGAGCTGTGATGTTTGATCCTTGGGGGATTTTGACCGAAGCCTGTCACAGACATGTCTTTAAGACACCTGGGAACTATTTTAATTTGTGGAGAAGGGACAGAATACGTCTCCTTTAAGTGAAACGTCTTGGCCGTTATTAGAAAGATTGCAATGAAACTTTGGTTTAGAATAGATATTCATGTTCCCATGAAGATGAACTGTATCTTTAGTAACTCTGTATTTTCATGTAGCTTCATCATCAGGTACAAATTAGTATTAGTTTCTCCTTTACACTAGTTTAGTTCATGACCCAGTAACTGGCCGGAGTGACATTTTGTATTTTGCCTTTAGAGTCTAATTAGCTGATGTTACCCTGGTAACTAAATTTAGATTTAGCTCAAAGCAACACCACGCTTCAGACAGACCACCAGCACCAGGCTGCAAACTCTCCCTTCAGCACCGACTTTTATATTTATAACTCAAAACGAAAAATGAAAAACTTGATCCCAGATCAGATCTGGGAAAGAAAAGGCAAATTGATCCATTGATCTGAGTGAGTTAGTGAGTGAGTTCATTAAATAAACAGCTGGTGGCACTAATTCTTTAATGAGGTGACTTTAAACCATCACAGGCAAAGGTTGTGCAGCAAAGACGGTGAATATATTGTGTTATATTTGTTATGATGAATTATTTATTACGTCTTTTCAGTGAACTTTTCTCTAAACAAACATTTCCAATTGAGCCAAGCTTCAAAAAACTGTTTTTGTGATCTCAAAATGTCATCAAATTGTTAGTGTTTCTCCTCACAAATGTAAATTAGAAAATAAAAAAATGCACATTCCATGAGGCTGGGACAAATCCAAAGTTGACAGGTCAAATGAAGGGGAGAAATGCTACAAGTAAAGAAGCAAGGAGTTAAAAGTTAGACTTCAGAGAGAGAGTGTGTGTGCGTGCGTATGTGTGTGTTAATTGTTTTCATCTGCCTGTGTGTTTTTGTCTTCATGTCACTCCTCATTTGATGACTGACAGAGATCTAAGGGGACAGGCTTTTTTTTCGGTGTCAGTCAGGGGCCCCTGAACAGATTGAAATACTCTGCTGCTGCTGATGATGATGATGCGCGCACACACACATTCACGTGCACAGACACACATATATACGTGCACGGCCATCCCTGGCATAATAAAACAGGTCCCGGTTTGGAGCGCACACAGCACAGAGGCTGGGCACAGCGTGTGTTTGTTTGACCAGCAGTTAGCACAGAGATCGGGTTTATTTAACAAGCATCTAAGCAGAACCAGCAAAGCCCTCACTAATAATAACTCAAACAAATGCCCTTCAACTGTATGAGCGCTGTGGGAATACTATTAATACTCATGCAAATAGCTGTCTATTTTCAGCAGGTTGTTGTGCTCTTGAGGTGTGTGTTTGTGGAAGCGCAGTGGTGGCGGTGGGGGGGTTACATCTCATTTGTTGTATTGTCAGAAAGAAATTGTAATTTTACTGAGCAGAGAGGGGAGGGGGGAGGGAGGGAAGGGAGGGGCCCGGGATGACTCAGAAGTTTTCATTGTAAACACTGTTGTTGCTGTTTGTGCAGATTATTTAGTGAAACTTGTTAAAAAGAAGGAAAAAACAACAACAACAAAGTATTTTGGTGCCTGTATATTTTATATTTTCTGCATCTCATTTGCATTTGGTGCCCTGACACAGACTGAATAGAAAAAATAAACTTTTTTGTTGTTATTGTTGTTCACAGTCTGGTATCAGAAGCCCTCTATGTTTTGGTGGTGACCTTTGACCTCAGACTGGACGGGCCGGTGGGTGTTAAAAGGATAATTCAACATTTTGGCAAATTGGCCCATTGCCATAATCCCTATAGTCATAGCAGTAGGTTCGTTACCTTTAATTGTCGGTGCAAGCTATTTTTAGAACGGCGGAGCAGAGCCGCGAGCTGCTCAGAGCTACGCTACGGAGGCTAATGGGATTTCTTGGTTTCCCTCATCAAACTCATCAAATACACAATCCAACAACTCCAAAACGCTCTGGTGGACAAGTTGTGACCTGCACATTCACCACGCTTTGAGATAATAACAGAACGTTACCAGACAGAGTTGATTTAGAGGGAAATTCATGCAAAACCGCTGATGCGCGCTGCGTTCAGGGACAGTTTTTCAGCAAGCAGTCTCTGTATTTACTTCGAAAACGGCTCAGTTTCGTAACGTTCCGTTATTATCTCATAGCGTGGTGAATGTGCAGGTCACAAACCTACTGCTATGACTATAGCGATTATGGCAATGGGCCAATTTTCCAAAATGTTGAACTATCCCTTTAAGGGGTTAATTCTCTAGTAAGAAGAACGATACAGGTCAGGTGAAGTCAGACCATGTTTATTACCTGTGACTCTATTCAGGACCGGCATCCTTCACAGACTTCACTTCACTTCACTGTGCTGCGACAAGGACGCCCCGTTTCACAGACTCCCTCGAACGCATCCTCTTTCTTCGTCTTCTTCTTCGCAGCCAAATCTATCCCAAAATTCATGGCATTCCAGCGATGACTCACTTTCTCCAAAAGAGACGAAGATGGACCCTGAAAATAGACAAGTGGTAGGTAGATGATGAGGGAGTCGTCTGCAGAGCGGACCGTCTCGTTTCAGTCTGGTTTTCATGGTCACATTAATCATGACTCATACGAAATAAAACAAAATTACACAAAATAATAAAAATAAGAACATGTTGACCTCCTAGAGTTTATTACAGTAAGACAACTTTACACTGAGAACTGTCTGGATGTAAAGTGATGGCAGCGATGTGGCGTTCAGGTGCAGGAAACTGGTAGTTGTAGTTGTGGCCATGGGAGGGGGGTTAAAAGCAAGACCAATTAAGAGAAGCCTCCCACTTTGCCCTGCTGTTACCACGGCAACTGTGACTGCCAGGTTGGATTTCCCGGTCATTGTCGTTGTTGTTGCAGGAAGTTAAAGTGCTTCATAAACCGAACCGGAGCGTTTACTTTACTGCACCTCTCTCTGTCTTTGTCATTTGTGTCTTGTTCCGTCATTTCTCACACTTCTCGTTCCTTCAACAGTCACTAACACCGTCATGGCCGCAGGGTCGATTCCCACTGCCCATGTAGGTAATCTAAGACTTTTAGTGCAGGGCTGCCATCACTGCTGCTCCTCTCCCTCTGAACCTCTTCCCTCTCGGTTTTATTTATTTCCCTCCTGCTTTTTCTTTCTACCGACAGCTGCCTGCCCATCTTCCCTCTTTTTTTCCCCCCCACCCTCCTCCTCTCCCACCACCATTTCTTTCTCTCTTTCTCTTTCTCTCTCTGTCAGTTTGTCTTTCATTTCGTACCCCCGGCGCGAGAAGATTCCTGCAGAGGAGTGGCATTTAGAGAATCTCGCTCTCCTATTGCTGTCTCTCCACTGGGGTTAGAGAAAATCAATCCCACTAATTAGATCTGTGCATCACTGTTATTTTGTCTCTATGTATGTGTGTGTGTGTGTGTGTGTGTGTGTGTGTGTTCTGCATGTCCTGTAATCTATATTTAATGTTAGGAAGCACAGCTTTAAAGAGCGCCACAGCTGGCCTGTTTGCTAATTAATGACATTTTCCCCTTTAATTACCATTCAGTGGAAGCCTGTGCTCCACTCTTCTGTCTTTCTCTGGGCTTTGTTTTTTCCTCTCTGTCTTCCCTTCTCTCGCTTTCCTTTCTTTTTTTGCCTCATTTCTGTCATCTTTCTCCACTTCTCTCCTCATAATTTCTTTCTCCCTTTTTTTTTCATATCCCTGCTTTTAGTCATCTCCTCTGTCAGGCAGATCCATACCTTCCATCTACTTCCACGTCGCTGCCCTCAGACCCTGGACCAGGTGCATGTCTGTCCTCTCCTGTAGCGATGTCTTCCAAGTGAAAAGCGCATTTCCACACGCTTTTATGTGCATTTTAAATAAGATGATGAATAATTTAATTAAAAATGTGCTCACTTCCTCCACAATAGATTAATGGCTTCAGACTGAGAGAACATGTTGCAGCAACAACTGTTTATCTTGATAACGTTCACATACTGTAGTGGATGTACATTAATCACTGTTTTCCCTTGTAGATTTTCTGTAATTGACTTAAAAATGGACTAGAAACTGTAGTTTGAAAACATATGAGATGTTTCACTATAAACCAAACACGTCGACTTTGTGTTAATAGATGGTTTTTAACTATTAACATGACATGAGACAGACATGAGTACAGTTTTACATATTTTCAACATTATAATGCACAATTTCACTGTGCAGGTTCCCCAGAGACGAGATCTCACAGAGACATGTGTGATAAAATTTGATTTGAGAGGAAAAACAAATATGGCCGACAATAAATTTTTCCTAAAGTCGTTTAGTGTTTAACAGTCTTAGTGCTTGAAGAAAAATCACGGTATCATCAAAGTCAGCAGGGTTCATCCAAATACAAACACAACATTTCACAACAACCCATCCAATAGTTGTTGTGCTATTAAAGTTTGAACTTAGATTGTTCTTAAAGCCACAGGATATCCAATTGACAATGATATTAAATCGAGAAAAGCTTCAACTTAACAACATTTAGTCTCTCAAATATTCAGTTAATCAGTTTTATTGTCTCTATTTTATTAGTTCACAGGCAGAAAAAAATAACTTTCATTCTCTATCATTTTATACAGTCGTCATGAAACTGCTCAGATAATAGATGGCTTCACCAGTCAGCTCCCAGAATCTAAAGACGCGGGTCACTCCTTTAAAAAGAAAGAAAAAAAAAGACAAGAAAAGCATGAATCCCCTGAACATAACTTAAAGTAAAAAAAAAAAAAAGCATCATCATCTTCCCACTTGGCATTTTGTGACACCCCACCCCCACCCCCCTCCACCCCTCTCTTTCTCTTTCTCTTATTTTCATCTCTTTCTGTTTGCAGCTCAGATCTCAGATCGGCTGTTTGTCTCCTCGGGGAAGGAGAGCGAGAGCTGAGTCTCCATCTGCCTCTTGGCCACGTCATCCCTCCTCACCCCCCTCCCCCCCTCCCTCCCTGGGATCTTGGTCCGTCACCACCTGTCAGATGCCCGTCTCCCTCCCTCACACCAGCTCTGTCTGCGTTCAACTGTCAAACGAAATTTTGAGTGAACTTCAAATGTCTGAAACGATTGAAATGTGAAGGGGAGAAGAAAAAAAAAGGTCCTCTTCCATTGGTTTGCTTGAAGTAAGCACTTTTTTTTCCCCGCAGAAAACTATTCACACACACAAAAAAAAAGTTTTTTCACCCTCGTGTTGAAATCGTTTCCTCGGGTTCAGTTCAAAAACAAAACAAGCTTTTACTTTATTCTGTCCATTTAAGCTTCAACAACGTTCCCATGCTCAGCTTCATACACAAACTCTCCTGTCCCAGATTTCCCTGGTGTGTAAACCATGTTGCATATAGAATATCTAGGTCACACCGGGTAGATTTCAGCTTTTGAGGCGCATATAGATACATGAAAAGGTGTTTTAATGTATGTCGACGGAAGGCTGATTCCTTGAAACTTCCTCTTGTGGTTGTCGTCTGCTGTACTTTTTAAACCTCCACTGTGACGGCAGACGTTTCTCTTGTCTTGTCTTTGAAAGGCATCTCCAGAGGATGGACTGGTTAAATCTGTAAGCTACAGAAAAATAAATGCCTGGTGTTTTGCTTTGTTTCTTTTGGTGGCGTCATTGCCCTTGCATGATTGGTATAAAGAGAAGGCTGGAAGTTTTGAGAATGCGTTGAAAGTTAAAGTTAAAGGTAGGGTAGGAGATCCTGGAAAAGCGGTACGATCGGGTTACGTTTTGAAAATACACAATACAAAAGTCCAAGTCGCCAACCCTACCTTTAAAGGGACAGTATGTAGCTTATTTGGCTTTTTTTTTATTATCAAAAATCAAATATTGCATTCATAAATACGTATTTACCAAAGTCTAATCACAACCGCATACAAATGAAAGCTGTCTCGTAGCTTAGAATGAGTTGTTTACAAATACATAGGTGGTAGGTACACCCACCAGAGGCTGCCATGTTGCATCGGAGAGCCGTTGTTACAGCTGATCATACCGTATCTATGTCCCAGTATGTTTGTCCTCTGATCGTCCTTCATGGGACCGCACTGTGGGCCGGATTTACTAAGATCCCAGATAGCGGGCGCTAAATTGTTTGTGCCCGCTAAAATATTGCATGTTTGGTCAGTGCATGCAAAACAGGTGATCTACTAAGAGTAACCCGCTAAATGAAAACACGTGCAAACCGCAGTATTCAAATGAGGGTTTTGCGCGTGGTAATCGTTTTCGCCATGGAGAGAGTGGACAGAGAGCTGGATGGACGAAGGGACAGAATGACATTTGATCCGATGCATACAATGACAGCATGGGTGTTCATCTCTCTCGCGCTCTGTTTAGATTAATAAACACAATTCGTTAGTATACTGTATAGTGACGTTAGTAGATCAGGTTCCACGTGTGCGTGTGTTTGCGCCTGCAATCACGTTTGCACATGTTTTAATACACGCAAACCTTTAGTAAATCTGGCCCACATGTGTGACTGGCATATCCTCTACGTCCTCCTGCACTTTTTGCTGTGAAATATGACTGAAGGCACGAGTGGAAGTCTGCACGTGTGTTAAAAAATAAATAAATAAAGATAAAAAAGAAAACGACAGTAATTGGTCAAAGATATTGTTATCAGTTAGTGGTTTGTCCTCGACGACCACCGTCACTTTGCAATCTAGAATCTGAATGCTGGATGTCACGGTTTAGCCCCAATACTACATACTGAGGCTTTAAGTGGTTTCTGGCCTTCACCTACTTCCAGGCGTACCAACGGAATTTGGCCTTCAGCAGCAATCTCAAGAAAGCATCTCTTTCCAGAAATCTAGATAATCCACAAATCTTGTGAGCAGATTCATGTAAGACTTACTTTCTGTCTATTAGAAAGAAAAGTATGTATGAACTGACCAGTTTTCAGGGTGCCACCATGTTTAGTTCATATTCAGCCTGTGCTGTAGCAGGTTCCTGTTAGTTCCATTACCTGTGCTGTTTTATATAAGAAAAGCAAAAAATAACTGCCGTGAACAACTTCAGCAGAGAACAACTTATTGGTTGTTAGGTAACTGCTGACGAATGTGATTCCTGAGCAGGTAACTTTGGGACCTTTAACCCGTCGCTAATTACTCAGTATGAGTAATTTGTTTGAATACTGACAAGATGTGAAGCACGACGAGCCGGCTCTGATTGGACGTCTTTAAACACCTCTGCTGGAGGCAAATAAGTGTCATTTGGGGGCGAAGTCGGCGAAGACTGTTTCTTTGCCTGGTTTTTTATTTTATTTTTTTGATCTCTAATGAGGATTGAAACCTCTTACGCCGTCGCGGACTCGTTGGCTGCCCACACCTTGTCGTAACATCACTGACAGGATGCTTTGACACGGCTGACAAAGAGCCTGTTGCTAAGAGACAAAGTGAGAAAATAGCACGGCACAAACAGAGGACCTGGAGATTAGTGTGAGAAGCAGAACTTGCTAGCGTTCAACCCCCCCACCCACTGTCGAGGGTTTTTGTTTTGAGATGCCAGGCCGATTGTTTGATTTAGGAAAAGCCGGATGGTGTAGTCGGAGCAGACAGAGGCAGTCTGACCAAGTTTGACTCATCTCAGCCTTTCAGATGTTTCTGAATATGCTTGATTGTGTCTGTTGTAGGAGACACAAAGACACATCATGGCATCAGGCAGATTCAATTATATATACATCAACACACTGAGCTGAATCACATCTACAGTTACTACATCCTGCACTTCTGATCCTAGACACATTATTCTCTAGAGTTAAAGGCCTCATTTTATCTGTAGGCCACATAATGAATAATCATTTTCAACACAGGTTATGTTCAAGCAAACCACTCTGAGCTCAAGTTGGTAAAAACATAAAATAACCAACTTGTCTTTGACATTTACATCAGTGAACTTTGCTTGGACTTTGAGATTTGGGAGTTGCAATGATTCAATATCTTTCCCAAATCCATATTGGAGATTAAAGGAAACATTGTGCATCGATTCACAACTTCCTGTCCACACATGTATCCATCCAGTGGAACGGCTTGTTTAAGACTCAAAGCACTGAGTTCCAGACTCGAAAATGACTTGTGACTTGGATTTTTCTGTTGTTTTCCTAAATGTTTGAGTTAATTTCTCCAAACTCTCATCACTGCTTGATGATTTTATGAAGATGTGCACAGTTTGGAGGTTTGATCATAATCGTCTGCAGCCTTAAACTGGACATTTAAGGTCAGTTGTTCCCTACCATTGGTGCAAACAGAAGAGTTTACGGGCCTGTCTTTGCAAATTAGCAATGTCGTCACTTGATGTTAAGACCTGAACCTGAACAGTCCATTGTTTGGACGTCAAGTTTCTAATGCAAAATTGTCCTTGACCCCTTAACATCCTGCTGGGCCGACCAGGCTGTGGACCTGCCTGTGGGTTGTGAGCGGTTAACTTGTACCACATAGCCAGAAACTGTGATATACAATATTTCACAGCTCAGAAACGAACCCTTCACCGCTGGAGGCTGCTGCAGTGCTGCTCCACTGCTCGGCTTTAACATGCAGAGGAAAGCTGGAGGCGCTCTGGTCACCTGACCGCAGGATCGGCGTGGATATCAGTTAGCAAAAGGCGCACGGCTCAAAATCCATCTATGGTGATTGCTGCTTTCAGAACCTGGACTCCCTCCTGCCTCCTCCTCCTGCTTCAGTATGAAGTGGCTCTCACATTCAAATGGTCCTATACTTTCCTCGGCGGCTCGCCGGCATTGTGCTCGATTAGGAGCATTCAAATGCGCGGGGACGGATTTTGTTGTGTGTGCACCACCACATGAGCAACACTAAAAGACGCTACAGGTGTCGGATGTGATTTTTTAACATCATATGGTTCTTTTTTTCTTTTCTTTTCTAACAAAAGTGGGTGGAGATATTTCTCCAGACTGGCCAACAGAACCAACAGTACGAGGACTGTGAGAGTACGAGGACTGGAATGCACCAGTTAGCCTAATTCTGTCCCTCTCCCCCTGCAGATGTCCCACTGCCAGTCGCCTGAATCAAATCTCACCCTCCAGTCATTCATTCATTCAGGGGTTGTGGGACGTGGGCTCTCTGTGCCGCGTCTCCAGCACTGGCTGTTCCTTCCTTTCGCCTTTATTTACGCTGTGTGTCTGTGAATATCCCCTTGTATCCCACAGCAGCAGATGACATATCACATCCCTCTCAAGCTTTTGTCAGGCGGCTAAATCCCGTCCCCATTGCTTTGGCGGGGCCAACGGTGGAATGGAGGAAACCTTAACTCACTCCTGCAAAAACCCCCCCAGGCAGACAGCGACCCCCCACCCCCCTCCTCCAACCCCTCGGCCCCCGGCAGCTTCCGATCAATTCCACTTCCTCTGAATATCAGTAAATCAAGCGGCAAGCGAGATCCCTCCCCTGGTATGTTGACGCAGACTAATTCTGCCGGTTTTCCTCGATAGTGATCTCACTAAGACCCCCAGTGAATGGTGGAGAGAAAAAGAGAGAGAGAGAGAGAGAGAGAGAGAAAGAACTAGTGTTGTATAAAAAGCAAGCCAACAGGTCTACGGAGCAGGGATTAGTGGGTAAAGTGGATTAGGAAGCGGTATTCTGATATTCCGCCCAGGCTGCCGAGAAGGTCTTTAGAAAAGCAGAGAAACATCTGCTGGAGCTTAGTGAGGCAATGAAAACACTGGAAATCAGAATGGCTAGAAGACACACGCGTTAACACACGGAGAGATTTAAAACAACGAAAGCCATGGCACGGGAACCAGATACAAAACCTTCACACTTATATATATATATATAAATGTACATACAGCAGCACCCTGGGGTGCTTGTGTTCTTGGCTCTGTGTTTGTGCATCTGTGTGAGTGTATTTTTATAGACTGTGTGTGTGTGAGTGAGAGCGATTGCACCAGCTAGACAGGTCCTGGCAAATTAGAGCTCATCTCCTGATTGAAGCCTTTGTATTTTGGAAGCCACGCAGTCTCTATCAGTCTTCCTTTACCTCTGTCTCCTGTTGTCTGTTCCTCCACCTTTTATTTACAGCTCCATCGCCTGCGCTGACATAATGAGGACATGAGTTTCAAATGAGATGAAATGAGGTAAAACAAGGCTCCTGTCAGCGCCCGTTTTTTCTGGACGGCTTCTAAAAACAAACCGCCGCCGCTTCGTTTCCTTAACTGGGCCATTAACTTTAGAAGGAAGCCTTCAAAGTCCTGCTCCGACTGAGCAAACAGTCCAACAGGACGCTAATGTGTGGCGGAGCGGGGAGGTGGCTTTGATGGGACGGGCGGAGGCAGCGCGGCTCAGTGCAGATGTAAAGAAGAGACGGGAGTCGGAGAAATTTAATATCAGAAAGAATCAGGTGACAGGACTTTTTAGGCTATTTTTACTTTTGCTTGACGGGAGCGGTGGTGAAACAAATGATGTCAACATCAGTGATGTCACTATTTTATTTTTTTAATAAAAGATTAATTCACATTCAAACGGGGCTGCAGCCAATGATCATATACATTATTAATTGCACTTTTTTTTAACTTCATTGATTGATTTGGTTCATTAAATGCAAAAAATACAAATTACCATTACCATTGCAAAATCAAACATCACAGCTCTCGTTTCAGAACGGCTGGTATCAGTGCCTGTCCCTTTAAATGCAAATGAACCACTGCTTGCCCCTCCCCTCCTACTCGTACCAGGTAGGGGTGGTATTATGCAAATTTGAAAACCAGTTACATCATTGTTACACAACCAGCTCATAAAACCTAAACCTAAAGCCTGCAAATTAGAGATTTTTTTGTCAATTCTCACATTTTCGGGGCCGAAAGACAATCCAAACACCCCCAAAAAAAAGAGCGTACAAAAAGTGATATTTCTAATATGCCCCCCTTTAACTTCATTGCAAGTAATCTCAAAGTGTCTCACAATCTTTGTCTCAACATCTTGCACAAACATTGATCACATATACAACCCCAAACACAAACTAAATAAATCAACAACATTTAATATGATATAAATAAATGTAAAAAGCATCAATGATAAGAATAGAGAAACAACCATTTTAATTCATTATGAGATATTGAGATCGATGGTAGACACCTAAGTTGAAGTAAAGTTACCGACCACATTCATGAACCAGTTAACTGAGGTACTTTTACATCTATATTTAGGAGACAGAGTGGAGTGGAGGTCTGTAAATCAACCATCAGCTCACCTCAGCAGGTTCCCACCTTTAATTCATCAAGGAAACCAGATGAGTTGATGTAGCCGCTCTGGAGCTTTTGGGTCGTGTTGCTGTTAAACCTTGAAGACCCGAGCTTGGAAACTTCAGCTGAAGAAGCAGCTCATTTAAAATGAATGAAACAGCTACTAAATGGATCTTATGGTTTGAGATACTGCATCCTCCGCTGCTGCTCTGAAGGTTAAAGGAGAACTTTGAACTTCACTCATCATGCGTTTGAAAAATCTAATGAGCTGTTCACAGTCAGAGTTAAGGTAAAGACATTTTCTCAAACGGCTGCAGTACAGTGTGAGCTGATGAGCTCCAACTTCACCTGGTTGAAAAGGACAAATGTGGCGTCTCACTTTGACCTTTCAGCGTCATTGTGATGCGTGGAAGTCGTGCAACTAAGCGTGCAACCCCCTGTGTGTCGTTGCCTCGTGTGTTTTTTCCACGCCTCTGTGCATGTACGTATGTCTCCCGCAAGTCCACTCGGGGTGTAGCGTGTTAAATATTGATGCCTGACCAGTCCCGGGGGGAGGCGGTGGGGAGGGGGAGGGAGGTGTAAAGGTTGTGGCTCTATAGCAGCGGGGCTCCAGGGAGCTGCAGTATATCGCTCACTTTCCTCCCCCCTCCCCAAGGCCATATTTTCCTTCTTGTCTCCACGGCGTCTGTGGACTCCCAGGGGCAGTAAACACACCCTATATTTCATCTTTTTTTTTTCTTTTTTCTTTATTTAAAAGCCATGAGATATTCTTGGCCACATTTGCAGGCCGCCACACAAACTCCAACGTCCATTTATCCGGCGTTGTGTCGACTCCAAAGGAGGCGCCGAATAGATAGACCGCCGAGGATTTTCTCGCGTTTCCTTCTCTGCTGGAAAAAAACAAAACAGCAATAGCAGTTTAGGGGGCAAGTGTGGGTATGAAGCTCTGACATGAAGGTAGTTATTTTTACCAACCGGTGGGGCAATGCACTCAGTCAAAAGGGCAGGTCACATGTTGTGTGTGTTCTTTTATTTATTGTGAGCGTCTCCAGGAGGCTGCTGCTGCTGCTGTGTAGGAAAAAACATGTTTTTTATTTATACAGTATATATATATATGGCAGCAGCACAGTGACGCACAAGTTCAAGCTGAATTCAGTTCAGTTTTGTGAATGGAGATGTTGAAAAGTCAGTCATGAGTGAGGAGCGCTGATGTGCACCAGAGGACGCAGCGCAGCCTCACATAGGAACATTTGTGCTGTTATTGTTCAAACTGTTGTGAAATAAGCTGCATTTACTGCCAATGCACGTAATCATGTGATGTGCTTAACGCCGCAGTGACTGAAGTGGAAGTCGGCGCTGTGCTCCCGCCTCCTCCACCGTCCCACACGGAGTTTGTTGCCTTGCATTCCTTTTTACTCATCATTTCTTCACTCTTCACTATTTTGTATTGCGTCCTTATTCCTTACTGCTGTATTTATTATTATTTGTGCTTTATATTCCTTTGGCTGCTGCAATACTGTAAATTTCCCCAGTGTGGGACGATTAAAGGAATATCTTATTTTATGTTACTATAAATTGATTTCAGATTTCAGATTGATAAAAAAAAAGGACACTTCTGTTAAAAATGGGAAGCAACTCCCATCCCAACGTCTTTAAAACATGAAACAAATATATAGAAAGGTGTAGTTTTCAACGATGAGGATGATGTCAATATGGCCACCAACAGGTTGTTGTTTGCTCCTCTGTCTGTTTTTGCTGTTGGACTTGTGTAACTTATCAGAAGTAACTCTGAGAGGAGTTTTCTCTGTAATTTAGGTTAAATTAGCTCAAAACTAAGCAGAAACTTTAAGGCCTTAAAAGGCGTCGGCACCATGAGTGTCTATATTTGTATATTTGCTTTGGCAGCAGTGAGTTATCGCTCCGTTCTGGTCTAGAACATGTAAAATAAATGTAATATTAATGCGACTCAGACAAACTCGGTAACATTTTTAATTGTTTTAATGAGTCTGTCTCAGCAACAACAAAAAAAATGGGGCTTTTTCCTCTGAACTCGACGTTGTATTTTGGGTAAGCTCTCGAGAGAACAGCTGCTGCACTGGGCCACAATTTAATTAAATTTAATTTAATTCATCTACATTGTACTTCGCCTCTGGTCTTTTCCCTTTATGTTTGAATAATAACAGTTCAGCTGTAGAATTGTGGTCACCCTGGCTTTTTTCCTACGAGAAACAAATTTGTGCAAACTCATGAAAACGCCGGACTGCTGTCAGAGTAAACTGAGGACTCGGAGAGGCAAACTGAGGTCAGTCAGGGTTTGAAACACTTAATTCTCCTTTATTAAACTGTGTCATGGTTCCTCTTGAAGTGTTCCATAAAAGCCATAGATGTTATCGGCTTGAGCAGCAACACAGCTTCATTTTATGAATAATAGCATAGATGTTCTGTGAATAATGACCTTGTCAGCTTACACGCTGTGGAGCTATTGTCAGACGAACACTTTTTTTATTTATTTTTTTTATGTAAAAATCAAACTAGTCTGCAACAGTGTCACGGCACATTTTGGCATTGTGTCAGTAGAAAATGTGCCCAAAGGTTTTCAGTAGATTAAAGGGAGATTTGGTTTCTTCCTCAGAGGATTTTTGGATCTGGAAAGACAAAGAATCTGAAGGTAAACATGGAGATCTGACACGAGGATCACGTCTAATAATTTTGTCAAACCCCTGGGCTTTTGTGGTGCTCACAGTTTTCTCCTTGAGGAACACTTGATCCATCCTGTACGCAGAGGAAATATATGTACATATACAGTATTTTATTCAAGAATCAGAAAAGCTTTTACTTGCCACGTTGATTTATACTCGCAAGGATTTTGACTTGCAAAGGATAAACCAAAAAAGTTCTTAGATAAAAGTTAAAGTACAAAAATACAAGAACCATCTAAGCATAAATAAAGAAAAAGTATGTGCACAATACATATTTTATGTATACATTCCACATCCAATGTATGCACCTTTAAAAACGTAACAAAATTCTATAAGAAATTGGAAATATTTTAGATATTATATCGATTCATCATTGATATTTTAATATATACACATAAGGATATGTCACATACTATGTATCCTAATATATCGAGAAGATGATGTATAATATAATATAATATATCCCCTTAGAGGTATCATATACTGGACCATTCATCTTGATATAGTGGCATGTGGTTCATACTGTATATCACATTTCTGTACTGGATGACACTGAAACCAGTGTGTATGTGTGTGTAATTCGGCACACTTGGCTGAGAGGTTAAAGGTTAAACTCTCTTTTTTACATTATTGATGCGTTTTATAAAAGACACTGATCTGATGCAGTGAGCTGTTTATCGGAGCCGATACTGACCCGAGGAGGTGGGTCGGCTATCTGACTCAATACGATCAATCCACCTTACATCCAGTTTTCTTTTTCTTTCCTTTCCTTTTTTTTTTTTTTAGCGTTGTTGCCATCGGTTAAAGTCTGTTCGCTCAGTCATTGTGAGCTACAGTATACTGCAGTGCGGGGTTAGAGCACACAGTGATCCCTGTCCTCATGTTACCTCACATTAAAGTCGTTCCACACAGCGTGGTACACAGATTATGAATTTGCGGCGTACAGAGCGAGAGAGAGCACTGATGTCGGATTGTTGCAGATTGAAATATCGAGTTGGATCAGTGCATCCCTATTAGAAGCTGTGGGAGGGCCTGATATGCAAAAACTCACATGAAAGCTTCCCTTTATTTCCACCTACAGGTGAGGAGATGATGTCTACAAACACCATCAGATGAGACATTCATGCCTCTTTAGCAGCATCTTTAATGTCAGTAGGGGTCAAAATATGCTAGGATAGTCTTTTTCAGTTAAAGGGATAGTTCACCCAAAATTCAAATTGCACTCATTATCTACTCACCCTCATGTCGACTAGGGGCTGGGAGAAGTTTCAGAGTTGTCCGATTTGGACAAAACAGGAAGAGGAGCTTCCGCTACAAACAAGCTTGAAATATAGACTTATTTAAAAAAAATTCGGAACAATTTCACATTCCAGGGCTTCAATACAAGATGGACATTACATAGGAGCAGCATGGAGGTATTTGGATGTTTTTTAGTGTGTCTTTTTGTTACAAAGAAAAGTGGTATCCATTTGCAACCGTTATATGGACATTCACTGCTACACCGAGACCAACTCAGAGAAGCCACGGTTAACTCTGAAACTTCTCCCAGCCCTTAGTTGACATGAGGGTGAATAGATAATGAGTGCAATTAGAATTTTGTATTTTCATAAGGTGTTTAAATGATATAATCAGTGTCTAATTGTTCTAGCTGGTTGTAGAAACCAACCAGTTCTGAAACTCCCCCTCTCAGCAGCTCTGGTCAAATGTACCAACCATCTTGTTTGCAGGATGATATCTGCATTTCAGCCCATGGCGCTACGACTACACGCGAGTCTCTGCGCTCACTTTACAAATGGCCAAATGCAACATGCCCTCCAGGGCTGTGTCGCAGCCAGATGTTCATTTCCTCTCTCGCTCCATTTGCCTTCCCTACTGCAGCTCCGTTGGCTCTTATTTCTTTCCCTCTCTCCCTGCTCTCCGTCCAGATGTCCGTCCCTCCCAGGTCCTCCTCTCTTGTTTGTTTGCATCGTCGTGACAGCTTGTGATTCTTCTCCCAACAGCTGGATAACACAACCCAGGTGTGCGCGGGTGTCCGCCGTGGTTGTCTCGCATAAATCTAATGGAATACTTGTGTCTGTTTGCACCTGTGCGAGTGTGAGTTTCACTGTCGCCTCGAGTGTCCACAGGGAAACTGAGCTTGTATAGTAATACAGTTTAAAACCACCAGGTGACATTGAATCAGATAAAGTCACTGTTAAATGTATCAGTCCTGTGTCAGGTGACGAACTGCTGGTAGAAATGAATGGAAATGTCTCAGAACTTAATCAATTTCTATGCATCATATTCAGTTTCTGGTTGATATTGTTCATGGAAGAAAGAAAACACACGACAAATGGAAATCAGTTAGCAACCTAGAAACTATTTTCTTCAGAAGCTAACATAGCTATCAAGGCAGAAAAGAGAGCTTATTTCTGTGGTAGGATGAGGTGTGTGTTTGCTGGATGTGAAATTAGAAGTCCATAGTTGTTTTTGTCACACCAAGTGACATTTCTTCATGAACGTTGCTAGCAAAACTATGTTAACTATGTGTGCTAATAAGCTTGTCAGCTCAAAGCAATATAAAAATCATTTAATGAACATAATGTTTCATTATCTGCCTGATTGTGTGTCATAAAGTGTTGCCGAACAAATGTTGTCCAAGAAACCACAAGAAGTAGGCTAGGTATGGGACTAGCTAAATGTTAGCTTTTGTAGCGGCTCTGCTAACAGATGCTATTAGCTCACACAGTGAGTCAAAGCTGAGACGACCATCGCTTGTTTACGTTTCTGTGGTGGCCAAATACTGTTGAGCTCATGATAGCGAAGTTCAATGAAATTTGTGAACAACTTGTATTATTATTATCAGCTAACTAAAATCAGCACTCATTTATTCAGACCCTAACGACTAGTCATCCATAGCCATGTTTCTGAAGAAGCTAATGGTCCACATGCCTTTCATAAATACTATATTGATGATGAGTTTTGTTTGCCCAGAGTTTCTGTGTTCTCCTCCCTCAACCACAGAGTTTATTTGTGCTTCCAGAGCAGCCATTTTCATTTTATATTAATTGTCCATTTTTTTCACCGTCCATATTTGTTTTTTAACTGAAAGGCGCTCACTTTGAGCTCCGACTTCCGACGTTAATTGAACGCACCAAGACTTAAACAAGGACGTCACAGTTTCCCCACCTTTCCATTCGCCACCAGAAGTCTATCTCTCTCAGTGTGTGTGTGTGTGTGTGTGTGTGTGTGTGTGTGTGTGTGTGTGTGTGTGTGTGTGTGTGTGTGTGTGTTGGAGACAGACAGAGAGACAGAGGGAAAGACAAACAGAGGCCGAGAGAATGAGACAGAGACGAAGTGTGCGGGAGTGTGCATCGCCGTCAATATAGCCAGAGAATTGAGTTATGCTCCTGAAGCTGCTCCTGCAATCTGGCCTCCTCGTCCTCGTCCTTCCCTTCCCATGTCTCCTCATCTTCTTCTCACTCTTTCAATTTCTCTCCTTCACACACTCACATGCTCGGGTTACGAGACTATGTGTGTGTGTGTGTGTGTGTGTGTGGATGTGTGTGTAGGAGTTGCTTTGGCAGCCTCTGGTAGTAGAGTACAGTATAAAAACTGTCCGGTTGGCATCCACTCACTCATCCCAGTGCGCCCTTCGTCCTTCGCCCTGTCCCCCCTCCGTCTTCCTCCTCTTCCTCCACGCTCTTGTTTCTTCTTTTGCCATTCCTTTTCTCTCTGCTTTTTTTTTTCGCAGCACAGATGAAACTCTTCGTCTTCACACCAACTCCCACGCCTCCCGTTCTCTCTCTCTTTACTCCTCTCTCAAAGTCATTTGCCTATCTCAGAAACACATCTTCTCTCTTTCTCCACGTCGAGATGCTCAGCTCAGTGCTTGCACTTTAATTTTGTCCAAATCGCATTTGCGGCTCTCGCCCAGCATGTGTGTGCCGTTCTAATTCTATCCACCGAGAACCGAATGTCCCAACGAGGTTAGAGAGATGAGAGAAATCTTCTAAAGTGTGGACGTTCTGGCTTCTGCTCATGCACCAGTTTAGAACAAGAGATGACCTGATTTCAGTCCTTTGATTTTAAATATTCTGCTGATGCCGATGCCATTAAATGTGTTTATTATTCTCCCGGTGGACGTTAGCATAAAGACGCACAGCAGGCTGCAGTAGAACTTTCCTCTCCTGCAATGATTTCTTAATATTTTCCACTGTTTTCTTGTTTTTTTTTTTGGTCATGAAAGCAGGTCTGACTCACTGGATGTAGGCCGTCGTTGGACGACTATTTCAGGCGGCGTTCTCCTCCCTTTGTTGCCTCACAAATCCTCTACAGTACAGTAAAAAACAACAACAACCTCAGAGGTGGTGACCCATACGCTGAAAATGGTGAGTTTGGGGGCGCCTGGGTTTAAATCCAACTCCTGGCCCTTTGCTTCATGTCATAACCGTCTCTCTCTCTGTCCGATAAAAGCAATAAAAGCTAAAAAAAATAGAAAATTTCGATCAGGTTGAGCCTCCAATACAGATCTGAAGTGTTTCATGATGGGAACATTAGCTTCATCATCTACTGTAGGTATCTACAGCTGATAAAGTCGGTTTCTGCTTTTCCATTATTTAAAAAATCTGCCCCAGTTCTCTCGACAACAAACTGCATATGGACAAGAATAAAAAGCTTCCAGTAGCAACAGTAACTACGGGGGTGGAGCTTCGCCTACATTCAATTATTTAAAATGTGTGTTCTGTGGTTAATGCACTTGTTCCCTGTGCGTCCTCATGCATGAGACAAAAGCAAACTAATAAAAGGACCAGAAATGGACTGGACTTCTGCGTCCGTCTCGATCCATCAGCAGCAGTTTAGTCCCCAGGATGAGTCAACAGGTGGGGGATTCATCTCCATGTGACAAGAACAAGCTGTATCAGCCACTCCACAAACCGCCCGTAGGCCTAAAATTTGGCAAAAGTATGAGTCTAACCTGGCAGCAGGGTTTTATTTTTCAACAGCAGCCATTCAGAATGAACTAAACCTAAAAGGAGTTGCCGTTACAGGAATACGAGCTGAGCGTTAGGGGGGTTTGTTTGGAGCAACAGGGACTATTTAGTCTGACTTGGAGCCACTGAAGTTGTCAATGTCGCCTGCATTTGGCTCTCTGCTGGAGAGTGAGCCCACTGCGGTTGGATAAAACACTACAACACTTCCCTGTTCATGTCAGACGTAGCTGGACCGAGCCCAATAAATCAGCACCATGCCAGGTAATTCAATAAAATCTATTAAACTGGGGGGAAAAAACCACTGCAGGCTGCACTCACACTAAGGCTTCTGCACAATCGAGACAATTTTTAATCTAAATACTTTAAGTTTTTTCAATGAAAATGCAGAGGAACGTAAAAAGAAAAAAACGTTGTGATGGTATAAAAAAAAAAAAAAAGTCACATCTCAGCTGCACTTAAATCTATGACCTTCATTTCCTCCACACAACCTCCTTAAGCAGTGAACGCAGCGATAATCCAGTTATATCGTTGCTTGACACGAACAAACTCTTTGACTGATCTTCACAGGTTCAGAGAGCTGCTCGGCGTCAGATCTTCCCTCACTCACGCGAGCGTCCACCAACCCTCCAGCACTTCAAAGTAAAAGCTCAACCTGTCCAGCGTAGGAACACTGACACGGAGATAATCGACTTGATAGACGCACTTGATACTAGATACAGTGGCTGTCTCACATGATGAAGAGATTGATTATCACAGAGCTTTGTTCATTAGGAGGTAAAATATGCACCTGCACTTTTTCAGAATCAGGAAGTGGTTCAGCTTCTTTTAGAATGAGACCCATCTGTTTCTCTTCTGTTACAACAAAACTCATCTTTTCTCCGAGAATCAACTCATCACATTAGGCTAATTATTGATGTTTTGAGAGTTAAACCATGGAATAAGTTAGCACCATGATTAATATTTTACATTTTATGTTTTGATATAAGTTTGATTATCTTAAGCATAGACATTTTACAGCATTTAAACAATTGCTCATGTTTACCATGTATAGTTGACTGAACTCTACATTTCCTTTAACATGTTATACCATTTACTTAAAATTAGTTGTGAACTTTTTCCACACGTCATAAACTGTCAGTACAGTTGAACACAACATGTATTTACAAGCTGATAAATAAATTATTACTATTAATATAGTTAATATTATAGGCTGTATAGGCTGTGCTATATACACAATCCATTTAAATGTCCTGTACTCTGTTTTCATAAGGCCAAGAATTGAAGAGTTTTTCTTTTCTTTTTTCTCACTGTGCTGAACGTTTAGTGTGTGTGCAGAAGCTTTTCCACGGGAAACATTTTGACATGTTCAAATTACATGTAAAATATCAGAATTTGTCTTCGTTTATGTGTCGCAAAAGATCTCAAACCAAATTGCACCATGTAACTTGTTGGAGATCTGGATAATCAACAATACATTTGACTATTTTTCTATGAAGTCTGGGGCACTGGTTGATACAGGCTATTCAGGTGTTTCTAATGTGTTATCCCCTATTATAATGTTACTTGTAGCTGCATTGAGCCCATTAGCATGATCTCCATCGCCGTCTGTTTCAACACAATCTGTATCCAATCCAATCAGTTCACTCTGGCCTCTTTTCCCCCTCATGTCCTCCCAATGATAAAAGAAAACTTTCTTAATATTTTTTATTTTCAAATAACCAGTTCAGGGGATGTGTCGACCTCTGGATGTGTTGATGCAGAGCGTCTTTGTCCACATGAATGGGCTCCTCTTGGTGCGCCACAGAGATAGCGAGGACGAGGTCTGCACAGATTGTTGTGTAACTTGTAGTCTGTTGTAGAAAGGTCATTGTTTTGTCATTTTCCATATGCGGGCGAAGCCGAAACCGCGGCTTCCTTTTGTAATTGGAGTGGCTGCTCTGAGACCAGCGCGCCTGTTCCCGAAAAACAGACGTGAGCCCTTTAACCTCAATCACTTTATTTCCTGCAATACCAGCGGCTTAAACAGCAGCTTTACCAAGTCCCCATTCTGTTACTGTCTTAAAAATAAAAAAATAAAAAAAGCAGTCATTAAAAAGGCTGCGATTGTTTGAGGAAATGTTTTGGTTTATGTTGAACAAAAAGAGAATTTTAAAGGAGATAATGGCGCCGTGTTTAATGGCTTTTTCTTTTTTTTTTGTAGAATTTCATCATTGTTGCTTTACTTGTCTGTTACTAGTAGAGTGGCATAATTTGGGTTTATTTTATGATCCCCCCCCACCACCACCACCACCACCAACACACACACTCGGTCGGAGGAACGGAGTGATAATAGAATCATTGATGAATGAGCTGAATGCAGTTAGGGAAGCATGAAAGGGAGAGGAGGGGCGTGTTGAGATTAACGTAGCACAAAGCAAATTGGGTTTGCCATTATTACACAATTCAGACTGCAGAAAGCCCCTAACCATGAGAGACAAATGAGGCCTGAGATTCATAAAAGCTCCATTAACGGGAGCAAAGGGAGTGAGGGCAGACCATCAATGGGTCCGTTTAATACCAAACATTTATAGATCTGTGTCTATGGCCTGTGGCGTGTAATGACTCGACTGCAGGGCTCCTGCTTTCCAGGGACATCCAGACTGCTAAATTAGGATCAAAATAGATTCTTTGAAAGCTTCCCTTCTCAAACCGGATCACTTAGTCTTGATCGCCTGACTCTGATCCTTAAGATAGCCATAGAAAACGCAATTCATTAACTTTCCCCATCCCTACTTTTTGAAGCGAGTGGCCACTTCCTATTTACTCCTTTGTCTTTTTTTTAATTAAGCTGGATCTAGGCCTTCCTCCTCCTCCTCATTCTCCTCCTCCTCCTCCTCCTCCTCCTCCCGCGGTGCCGTTCTGCAGATTCCATCATCCTCCACCAATCGGAGGCTGTTTTCCCGTTCGCTGGGATGTTGGCATTAGCAGGTGCGTCTGGAGATCAATGGAGTTGTTAGCGACTTCATAAAGCCATCACCATAACCATAACACAGCCGCTATCATACTCCGCTTAACTGAGTGAGAACACATCATCGCCCATTCAGGCTAATGTGCTAATACGTCTTAGTGCTAATGTCAACGCGACGGTGGGACTGGATGGATGAGGCCCCCAGCGCAAACCAGATTATCCGGCCGTCTGACTGTCTCTCAAATGGCCAGAGGAGGGGAAATAGAGTGTCTCATTATCATCACCCGCAGACGGCTCTTCACTAATCTCGAAAAAAACGATGCCATCACGAGTCTGTGAATATTTGCTTAGCGGGCAGGAGCGCCGAGGGCCCCGCTCGCTATACCGGGCGCAGATTGGCAGACGTAAAAAAGTCGCACACACACACACACACACACACACACACACACACACACACACTCATCACAAGTAGTGTCGGCGCTCATCGCAAGGGCATCCGTCAGCGGTGTATATAGATACAGATGGTGGGTCAAGTTTCAAACTGAGTGAGAGGAGAGAGGGAGCAATGAGCCGATCGGGGGATAGAGGGTTTCTGGGATTGTTTATTGCTGAGCTGTAATTGGATAAACCTGGCGTCTAACCTCTTTAGGCCTGTCACATTGCTTCATCCTCATGAGGCCAATCTCAGATGCCCTGATTGAGTTTATGCTCAATTGAAACTTATCAGCTTTTTTTCCTCCCCTCTTCCCTGTCTCTTGTTTTAAGAGCGCTTGAACAAAGCGGTGTATAACTGTGATACGCCGACTTCTTCCCTTTTGTTTTGCACAAAGTTGGAATAAGAGATCAGGAAGTTGCATTTGAGTTGTATCATTACCGAGGGTGTTAATGTTAATATAATGTCTCTGAGCTGACAGGGGTGTATTTAGACTAGATATCAGTTGGGTTTTGTATTCTACAATTTTTGGCTTTCTCAGTCCTCGGGGCAGAAATCCGACATGAATTTGCCCCAGGATCGTCTCTGCACTAGAACTGCACCCTGGCTACAAGTGTGTTTCTCGAGTGCCGGGAGCAAACATGTAAAAATCTACAGTCACTGCCGTGAGCAAACATATGCTCGGGTCTGTCACACTGAAGAGTGGTACTGTAGAGTTATTGAATAAAAAATAATTAAAAAAACAGAGGGAGGAGGGTTATCGTCTTCCTCTACGTGATTACAATGAACCCCATTTAAGTTATGTCAGTTGTGGTAATTAAAAAAAAAAAGAAAACCACAGGGAAGTCACACTAATTTAAGGGATAATGAGCAAACCAGTTGCCAGTTCAAGAGGCGCTTGATCAAATCACACTCTACTTTGATGCAATTTGTCACCTTTAACAGAAATCTTTCTTACAAATAGATAAG
Organism: Trachurus japonicus; assembly: GCF_045865225.1. Classification (NCBI taxonomy): domain Eukaryota; kingdom Metazoa; phylum Chordata; class Actinopteri; order Carangiformes; family Carangidae; genus Trachurus; species Trachurus japonicus. Next base: position 5,942,645 of record NC_140929.1, read on the forward strand.
AGATGAAATCATTGGGGAAGATAAATTAGAAAAACAGATAAATCAGTTGGGCTGTTTTTCTTGATTTTGAATATAGGATGAAAGTCCTTTTGTGGCCAGTTGGTTATTCTAACGTTAACATTAGTAAAACTGATGCCTAATCCTATTTCAACCCTGTAGTCCTCCGCATTTGACTGTTTTATGAACGGACAGGTCATTGTTGGGTCCAATGTTCAGATCAATGACATCAGGATCTGGCTCCAGGTCTTGGTGCAGTTTGGAAACCAGAACTTTCAAAGCAAAATAAGATATTCAGTGATTCTTCAGGGATTCCCACTTACCATCAATACATTTTAAATTCTCAAACCTTACCTACTATAAATTGGGTACACTTTACATCATCTTGCTGAACAAAAGCTTAGTGTGGTACATCGACACTTCGATTTTAGGAATCAATAAGTAGAAAAATCACTGAAAAGCATCTCTGTCTGTCTCGTTCTTTCAAATGTTTGACACAAAATGCAAAAAACTGAAATAAAACCAAGCTTGTTCAGTGTAGAAAGAGACAGCTGATGTCCCATCAGACCCACTCCCCGAGACCTGGGCCGACTTCAAAGTTCGGACTTAAGACTGTGTTTGGGTCAAGTTCGGTCGTCAGGTTTTTGGCAGCTGAAGATCCAGCACGCACACACACACATACACACACTCAGACACTCACACACACCTTCACCTTGAACAGGTTTCTCCCTCTGGCATCCACACACACACACACACCTGTCTCTGGGTTTCTTTCAGGCTGGTCCATTCACCTCCCCTCTCATGCTGATTCGAGCCCCTCTACCTTCCTCTCCTTCATGAGTTACTTTCCAGAACCAAGGTGCTCTTTACATTTGAAAGACCAATTTCTTCTATTGGATTAATTCATCAAAGTTGCCTCGGAGCTCACTGACCAGTACAGCGGGCGCAGAGGAAGGAGACATGAATGTAGAAAGAGCATGAAAGGCCAGTATCACTGCCTCTCTGCCTTTCTATAGACATTTCACTCAGAGCCATAATTTTGACTCAGTGCAATCCAAAAAGCTCCAGCACGTCCCGTCATGTTTAAACCATTTCAGATGGTTTATTTTTGTCTTTATCCGTTCTCTGCCTTTTCTTTTTTTCTCATCGCTTCCGAACCGACTCGAGTTTAAAGGTGTAAAATCAATTTTAAGAAAAATACAAAATTTTGCCGGTCGCCACGTCCCTGTAACACTTTATCCTGGGAAATAAATCTTCAACACCTGCCGGCCTGCTGGCACGACAGCTGCTGTGAACGTTTGCACCAGTCGTCATGGGGGATGTGACAGAATAAGAGCGCAAGTGTAAACTGGTATGAAATTTAACAGAACACATTCATGGTCCATTGAAGATGAGCCATTTCTTGGAGATTTCATGAGCTTTATATTAAAGACATACAAAGGCCAACATGTCAGATGACTTAATATAAAGATGTAGTAACGGTTGTGTTATTACAGTTGTCCACTAAAGGTCTTAATTTGTTGGTTTGGACATTTTGGATCTGTGGATTTGCACAAAACAAAGGCAGCTTTCGTCAAAGAGTTTCTAGAGAGCAGCTTTGTGAGTTGTTTTTCACCAATGTGACTGCGAACTCAAACATTGTCTCTTCATGCAGCAGAGTTTTTCCAATTTCATAACATCAGAGCCGAAGAACGCAAACTGTTTAGCTGCATTTAAACATCAATTCAGAGCGTTGTTTACCTTCAGTTTACTGCGTTCTGCCAGGCTCTCCGTGAGTAATCACCGGCCAACAGATGTCAACATCTGTCTCGTACCCATAAAGCCTTGTGTTTTGCAATCGCTGCCTGTAAGTGGCTTCAAATATGCTTTCGCTACTAATGGATTACACAGCAGTGTTACTGGAGGGAGATGGTGAACTGGGCTTCATCTTTACCGTGATATCACATCTCAATGAAATCTCATTTTTAAAGGGATAGTTCACCCAAAATTGAAATTTCACTCATTATCTACTCACCCTCATGTCGACTAAGGGCTGGGAGAAGTTTCAGAGTCATCTGTGGCTTCTCTGAGTTACAGGGGGTCTCGGCGTAGCAGTGCATGTCCATATAACGGTTGCAAATGGATACCAACTGTCTACGTTTTTTTCGGGACAATTTCGCATTTCGGGGCTTCAATACAAGACGGACATTACATACGAGCAGCATGGAGGTATTTGGATGTTTTTTGGTGTGTCTTTTTGTTACGAAGAAAAGTGGTATCCATTTGCAACCGTTATAATGGACATGCACTGCTACGCCGAGACCCCCTGTAACTGAGAGAAGCCACGGAGGACTCTGAAACTTCTCCCAGCCCTTAGTTGACATGAGGGTGAGTAGATAATGAGTGAAATTTCAATTTTGGGTGAACTATCCCTTTAACAAACATTCAGAGGTGTTCATCAACTCTAGAGCTATAACCCAACCTGGTACCTGTACAGATCCAGGTCAGGAGCTTCCTACAATCAAACCAGATAAAACACAATGTTTTGTCCTGATATCTTGTCAGTTCACGTTAACTTGTTACCGGTAATCAGATGTGAAATTGATCCGGATTGGGTCTGTATCTCATCCGGTTTCTCTCTCAGTTCGGCACGGATCCAGTAGATTTCTTGTATTTTGGTCCAGGATGGTTTCTAATGGCATTTTCTTCATCACCATAAAAAACAAACAAATCTAATTCTTCCATGGTTCAATTAAACAGCTTCTGTAAACAAATGACAGAAGACTTTTACCACCGATGAAGGATTTTGTTGGCTGGTGAGGTTTGGAAAAAGGTCGTCAGGTCTTTTCAACCCAAACGCCATGCAGCTGTTGACACTCAGAATGAGTAGAAACGACTCCACATGTTTGCACTTGTTCAGTCGAGATAAGAGATGGTTTTTATCACTTATCAAGTCCTAACAGTGAGATATAAATGTAGTTAACCCACTTAAGGATCACAGAAGGTTCAAGATGAAACGTCTGCTGTCACTTTCCAATTGAAAACTGCCCACACACTATAATTCAATCTGTATTTTATTTTCCAATTTCCTCTGCCCTCATTGCTTGGATGACCATGTTAACTTATTCGCCTCCATCTCCAGCGCAGATTAAGTTGTAATTGGGTTTTTTTTTTTTTCTTTTCAAGAGGCCAGTGGGTTGAGCCGGATCAAAAAGGAGCCTGATTTGGTTTCGTTCTTCCTTCACGACCTGAACTGGGCTACCTCCGAGCCCACCTCACCCTCTCTGCCTTTACCTCTCTCTGCGGGGGCCACCGGCCAAGTGCGTTAGCCCCGCTTGCATCCCTGCTCATTACTGACAGTCTGAAAAGGCCCCCAAATGACAGCTCAGCCCCTATATTACATCGGCCACTCGCCAGATTTAAAATCATATTCGCTGAGTGGCTGAGTGAAAGCCCTTTAAAGCTCCACACACACAAAAACACACGCCAAGCTTTCAAACCTTAGATTTAAGCATCGTGCACTTGCCTCTGTCTCTCCAGTCAAATAAGGAGTAAGTATATGTTGTACAAGATAAACATGTTATAAAGAATATGGATATTACTTTCATGTTATACTCATAAACAAGCTCTAATAGTTCCCAGCGTTTGCAGCTCGCCCATCAATTCGACGACACCAACTAAAATACGCTTGTCGTTCCTCTCAATTACCTTAAAGTCATAATTGGAAAAGGCTAAGTAGCTGTCGTCTGTCTTCAGCGTGGGCTGGGAAGCAGAAGTTCAGTCGGTGGCTTTTAAGATATGTGCGCGCTCTGCGGTTGCTATAGTGTGATTTGCACCAGTGCACGACTGTCAAAAGCAATGAATCACATTACTTAAGTCAGTAAAGACATTCTATTCCTGTTACACAAAGTACTCACATCAGCGGCTCCCTGTGACACCAGAGCAAGCTTTTAAAGCTCTCACCTGTGACATCGCTGCCCTGTTTTCTTTCTTTTCTTTCTTTTTTTTTCTTTTTTTTACTCTGCCGAGACCTTTGCTGTGTGTTTTTCCTGAGATCTCTTGTCAATCAGACAGAATGGGCAGCTGTTGATGTCTTTGTCCTTGGATTCTCATGATTAACAAAATAAAAGATGAGGTATCGTAAGTGTGCTCCAAGGTACAAGACCACACGGCCTTTACAAACAGCCACAGAACATTGAACACTTCAACACAGTCGTGTTTTGCCATTAAATTGAAAGTAATTAAAAAATAAACAAATCCTCTATTTCAAATTCATTTATGAAACTGTGTTTTTCAATTATGATGAAGAGGTACAATAGATAATTCTAATCATTTTTAACAAGGTATTCAATACAAACTATGATTAAAACCTTATATGTTGTGTAAGTTTTGAAGGTTGTGGCCTCCTCACAGGATGGGGTGATCTTTCTGGTGTTACACTATACAACCTCTGAGCGTTGCAATGGGAAAAAGACGAGATGAAGCCTGCTACCACTAAATTGCGACTACTAAGTAGCCCATTGCTATTAAGCCAAAAATAGCCTTAAAGGGATAGTTCACCCAGAATTGAAATTTCACTCATTATCTACTCACCCTCATGTCGACTAAGGGCTGGGAGAAGTTTCAGAGTCCTCCGTGCCTTCTCTGAGTTACAGGGGGTCTAAGCGTAGCAGTGGATGTCCATATAACGGTTGCAAATGAATACCAATTGTCTTCGTAACAAAAAGACACACCAAAAAACATCCAAATACCTCCATGCTGCTCGTATGTAATGTCCGTCTTGTATTGAAGCCCCGAAATGCGAATTGTCCCGAAAAAAATTAAATAAGTCTATATTTCAAGCTTGTTTGTAGCGGAAGAGGAGCTTCCGCTACAAACAAGCTTGAAATACAAGCTTTGGAAATTTCAATTTTGGGTGAACTATCCCTTAACAGCTGTTCAGCCATTAGGCTACTGTTTACAAGACACGAGGTTCTGAGGAACGATACTCCTTCAGGACAGTCTGGACGCTACAGTGACTCGGTATTGGAAAAAGATTAGCATGGTTAGCATGCTAACTTAAAAAGATGGAAATAGAAGCAGAGCAATGGTGTTGTTTTCCATCTTAATGGAGTTTGATGCGGAATTTGCAATGATTTCTCTCGACTGCTAACCAAACAACTGTTGACACTAACGTTGACTATAGAAATAGCAAAACTTCCATGTAGCATCTTTAAATTTAGGTTGTGCTTTGCAGTACAGATAGTTCCAGTCATATTTAATGCAGGTATAGAGATTTCTGCTTTCAACCACACAGAAAGGGACAGTAGAGACCTGTTGCTGCTGAGAGTTACAGTAGGGTTAAGGTTAGCAATAGCATTATTACAATAGCTTAACTCTTCGATTTTGTTGTAGCTACTGCAGTTGATGCAGAGATGTGAGGACACGTTTTGTTTTTGTAATTCTGGGTGAATCAGCCTTTTAAATCTGCACTGGGTACTTTCAGAAATGACAAGTGGTATAAATTGAACCAGAACATGTGCAACTCTGGGTGGGCGGGAAATGAAAAGCTTTCTTGTCGTCACATTGCAGACACAGATCTGCTCAGAGCCAGTGTGCAGACGGTGGTGATCTCCGTGTTGTGGTCAGTTGTACATGCAGCGCCACAAGGTGACTAATAAGGAGGAGGAAACAGGCTGACGCAAGAAGTCCCAATATCTTTCCCCCCATGCTGCTTTATTCACATGCCTGCCCCGCAATGTCTTCCTGCACCCACTCACTGCTGTAATGAGGGTCCCCGGGGTGCTGGGGAAAAGCTGCCCTCTTCCTCTAACCCCCCGTGGCGTCTGTTCATGCGGTGTGAGCTTATTTGCTCATAGTCGCAGCTCCCTGTCAGATTTATGTGGGGGTTTTAATGGAAAGGCTTTTACAACATAAACAGCAGCACACACACACACACACACACATTGACACACACCGACCAAATACCATTATTAGCTGAGAAAGAAGGCTGCGGTTTGAGCTTGAGAAGAGATCATTTCCAGCTCCAGATTCACTGCCCTGTTTGTCCGTTTAGCAGAATAGCTGATAGTGGACATCAGTGAAATTAGGGACGACGTCAGAGCACGGGCCAAGGAAATAATTAGTTTTTCTTTGTGTGTGTGTGGATCTGGATTAAATGGAGCCACCATGTGGTCGTTTTATTCCTTGGCTCATAACAGCACAAGCTTCAGGTGGAGGTGTGGAAACAAATTATCTCACTAAATGCCTTTATTCAGGGTTAATCTACAGACATGTTGAGCAAATCTAGTAGCGTTGTCCATCGTCCAGGGCGTCCCCGGTAAAGACACAGGCCATATGTGCATTTTTGTTCCCATTTCAATTTCAGCAGGGCTCCTTGGTTCCTTCGTATTCCTCTATTTTCCTCCTCCTTTCCTGTATCTGAACTGCCATGGCTCCATTTAAGGTAAAAATGCCGAAGAAAGAAAATACAATCAATGCTCCATTATCGTCTGCGCCATCTTGTAGATGGGACCAATTAAAGGGAAACTACACTCAACCTTTAACCTGTGAAGGGGGCGTGTTCGAGCTAAAACAAGGTGTTGAGTGACTCTTTGAGGCCCTGGCTGCAAATGCAGTTAAAATGACAGTCAGTCCTGATTCGTTTGATGACATTTCGTTTTTGTTTTTTTTCTTTTTTTCTTTTTTAGGAGTCTCCAGGAAAACGATCAAGTAAATGTCACTTGAAATTTTGCCAAAGTCTTTCTTGTTCTTTTTGAAAAGTCACCGCTGCCATGAGCCAGTCACAACAACAACGACCACGCTGATATAAAAGCACATGTAGATTAACAACATAATTTCAACATGATCTGTTATTAAAAAACAAACAAAGGTTAATTAACAGGATCGTGCAGCCTTGTGTGAGGGCTACACTCGGACCACTGTCTAGTGCATCACAGTGTTTTGCTTTAATTGTACCTAAAATGGGGACTTAACCATAAAACAAGATTTTTTTTTTCCCAATGCACTGATCTTTTGTCCCTTTGTAAATGTCATCGGGGGGCCAACTACAGCAAAAACCCACACAAAAGGATCACTGAGGCCCATTACATTACGCACAGATAGACTGTGTGGGTATGTCAAGGACTCTTGCATAGCCATTACTGTTAAAAAATAATTGATTGCATTAACCTGCCCTTTCACCATTTTACAAGTCCGATCCATATTCCTAAGTGGCCGTGTAGTGTGGGGTTTTAACCTAAGAGGAAACAGCATAATGATTTTGTCAGGCCAGTATTGAATTGCTCAGTGGTGTTGGTGTTACTCATGGTGTGCTGCTTTTCAAGCATCCACACCACAACGGAAATGTCAGTGTGTCATTTTCCATTGAGAGGGACCTATACACGTTTGCATGCACACATTCAGATAGAGCTTTCACATGCTGTGTGTCTCTTTTATTTGGGTGTGTGTGTTCCACTTGGTGAGACGGATGAAAAGTTGAAAGAGATTTTTTTTACCTAAAACTGCCGAAAGATTCTGTTCAAAAGTTTTTGTTAAAGGGATAGTTCACCCAAAATTGAAATTTCACTCATTATCTACTCACCCTCATGTCGACTAAGGGCTGGGAGAAGTTTCAGAGTCCTCCGTGGCTTCTCTGAGTTACAGGGGGTCTCGGCGTAGCAGTGCATGTCCATATAATGGTTGCAAATGGATACCAACTGTCTTCGTAACAAAAAGACACACCAAAAAACATCCAAATACCTCCATGCTGCTTGTATGTAAGCTTCCGCTACAAAACAAGCTTGAAATATAGACTTATTTAATTTTTTTCGGGACAATTTCGCATTTTGGGGCTTCAATACAAGACGGACATTACATACGAGCAGCATGGAGGTATCCATTTGCAACCGTTATATGGATATGCACTGCTGCGCCGAGACCCCCTGTAACTCAGAGAAGCCACGGATAACTCTGAAACTTCTCCCAGCCCTTAGTCGACATGAGGGTGAGTAGATAATGAGTTTCAATTTTGGGTGAACTATCCCTTTAAGACCAAAAAAATAGCAAACTACATGTTTCCAGTTTGATCTTTCTTACGAGCGACCATCAACAACCATCTGGTTCATAATAAAATACAGATTTATCAGCCTTATATCTGCAAATTTTTTGCTCTTGAGTTCATAGCTTTCCATCATGGAGTCACAGCTTCTCCCCGGGTTAAAGGGATAGTTCACTCAAAATTAAAATTTCACTCATTATCTACCTCATGTCGACTAAGAGCTGTGAGAATTTTCAGAGTCCTCCGTGCCTTCTCTGAGTTACGGGGGGGTCCGCACAGCAGTATTTGTCCATGTAATGGTTACCAATGGATACCAACTTTCTTCTTCCAAAAGGACACACCAAAAAACATCCAAATACCTCCATACTGCTCGTCTGTAATGTCCCTCTTGTATTGAAGCCCCGACATGAGAAACTGTTCCGCAATCTCACGAGAGATTTGCACTGACACAGGAAGAGCAGTGAACTGAGACACTGGGAGCTTCCGCTACAAACAAGTTTAAAATATAGACTTATTTAATTTTTTTCGGAACAATTTCTCATGTAGGGGCTTCAATACAAGACGGACATTACAGACGAGCAGTATGGAGGTATTTGGATGTTTTTTGGTGTGTCTTTTTGGACGAAGAAAGTTGGTATCCATTCACAACCATTATATGGACAAATACTGCTGTGCGGACAACCCCGTAACTCAGAGAAGGAATGGAGGACTCTGAAAGTTCTCACAGCTCTTAGTTGACATGAGGGTGAGTAGATAATGAGTGAAATTTGAATTTTGGGTGAACTATCCCTTTAATGTATTGGCAAGTGCGACTGTTTGAAGTGATACAAACACCATTAAATTCATCAGTTTGCCCAACCCCACCCCAACCGTGGCTCCCTCACCCTTCTCACTTTTCCTCTCGTCCCTCTTTCGAGGCGTCGCTCAGGGAGAAATATAGATTTGATAAGGCCGCTTACTCTCACACCAACATCCGTGCAGAGAAAATACATTTCCCCCCGGACGGAACCGAGTCTCATCCTTCCTCTCTCGAAAGATTACAAAGCATGCAGGGATGGAGAATGACACAATCTACCTCGGTATCCCCTCTGCATCAGCTGGAGACTGTTCCTACACCAGCGTCCATAGGTTATGATGACAAGACTCCCAAATTGCTCAATCCATAATGTCTGGCGCTGCACCTGTCTGCAACCTTGTGTATAATTCATTATTATGTACTTATGGATTCCTGCATGCCTCACAAAGTGCAACTCTGATTCATTGCAAAGAGAATAGAAACGCTCTAAACCAGCCTTATTATGGCGAGCACAGTCCTCAGCCACAGCTCCAAAGACAGATGCTGTGTTATGTTAGAGCTTTATTAGTACCACTAAATCATTTGATGGCAATATGGCTGGAACGGAGATAATTATTGACGTTGTATCTTGCCATTTAATGGCGTGGCATCGACACATGTAGCTCAATGAGTCGCAGAGGATCCTTTGCTCTTTTATTCCTTCCTGCTTTTTGCACATTTTCTCTTTCATTAGATCTCGCAGAACTTTTCTCTACATGTGTTTCTCTTTTATCTTTCACTTTTGTACGAGTCTCTTTTATCTATTTTTACTCATTCCCTCTTTGTCTTTTTCTCGTCCCTCTCGCCTTCTTCTCATTACATAGTTTAGAGAACTTTTTTCTTTTTTTTTCCTTCCCTGGCCCTGCATTTCTACACAGTTCACTTGCATTTAAGCCATTAGTCTTAAAATGTGTTTGTGTCAGTGCATGTCCTGGTGTTGTTCTCCCTCCTCCTCCTCCGCCTCCTCCTCCTCCTCTGCTTTTTCTAAGGCTGATGTGTCTTTCATTACCAGGGTCTGACAGCGCTGAGCCGAGTGGACGTCTGTTTGTCACCCTCTAATGGGGCTTGGCAGCCTACAAGGTGTGCACAACACCTCAGAGAGAGTGGCCCTCTCCCTCTGTCTCTCTCAGCTAGAGGAAAAGACCAATAACACTACCTCGCGCATTCAGTCCACTGTTCAATTTCACTTCACGTCTGCATCAGTGCCGCGAATTGGATCAGGCACCTATGGACAAATTCCACGTCCAGTTGACTTGATGGGAATTGACCAAACCTTGCCAGGATCTCACACGGTGCCGGCTTTGATCCCGCTCCAGCTGTCAATTGCAATATACAGTTTAAAAGTAAGGCTATCTAATCCATTTTGAGTAAATCCTGCTTCTTGGTGTCGGACTATCGACCCGCTCTCTCCTGTACTGATGCTGTTTTCATTTGATGGATTCCCACACTGACTCGTATTAAGGCCGCAGTAGACCACCAGGATTTCATTGGATCCAAAATAGGAAAGGCTTGGTTTCTAATGTAGCATCGCATTGTGGGTGCTGTAATGTTAAACCAGTAAAGAAACAATGTGGACATCCCAGTGGAGTCGACCAGTGTGAGCACCGGAGGACTTAAGGCTCCAGTGTTGCTTCAAGTGGTTCAGACTCCTGCTCTTTGCCTAGTTCCCTGGATTTCTCTGGATTGTTTGAGCTTATATGTTGATCTTTACCAAACTTAAATCAAAGTAACTCCGTAAAATGACTTGAACAGATGGTGCAGATTCATGGCAAACATTTCCACATTTTCTGTTTTTGGATTTAATATCAGTATCAAAAATGAGAAGACTCTTCTCAACAGAAAAATATCGAAATTATCTCTTTTTTTTTCTTTGAAAAGAAAAAGAAAAGGTTTAGTGACAAGCCACTTCTTGTGATCATGCAAATAATGACTTTCCTCTTTCAGAAGCAAAGATGGGAATAATTTGATGTCGTTATAGCACAACAAAAGATCAGGGTTTCTTTTAATCATGACTTCAGTCCTTCCCTGATGTACCTCGTGGAGCTGTGGGCTACAGCTTCTCCCACATCTGAGCTAAGGTGCCAGAAAACAGATTCAATGAAGGATGAAAAAGGGAGTAATTATACACTGGATTGAAGTTGTCAGACATCTACTGTACTCGACTAAAAATATGTGTTGATGACCCAGACAAAACAACCTCATAAACTTTACCTGAGAACTTTCAGTTACTTAAAACTAGCTAGAGCTAATATAAGGAGTTCTTTGTAAGATCTGCTATTGCTACATACCAGCCTTAGCAACAGCTTCATCCATTGCTGTGTTGATATGATGTTATAAAACATCCGTCTTCAGGGGTAGACTGGACGCTACAGTGACTCGGTATCGGAAAATGGCAAGTCCATCCTGGCCATGGCTAACTGGTTAGCATGCTAATTCCGTCACAAGACAAAAAGTGAAGGAAGTAGAGGCAAAACAAGAGGGTTGAGACGGTTCTTGGTGTGCAAAGGAAAGAAGTTGGATTCTGAACCTTAAATGTTTCTTCTTAATTGGTTTGTAAACAGCTGATGTTAACAAATTTTGGCAGTGTAGCAATTGCAAATTGTACAAATAGGTCCTTTAAGAGCTCTCGAATCATAGAGGTGGTAGATAGATCAGTCATTTTTATACTAGTCTTCTAAAAAAGGTTTTAGATAATATCAAAAAATCTCCCTGACCTCAACCCAGCAGCTTCCATTGGAGGATGATAAATCCTCACATCTGTAATTTTCACATCTATTATCATTCAGGTCAATTAGGTGTGAGAGCTTGTCAAAAATATTGCTTAATGGAGCTTAGAATTACACATATTATAATAAATATTCAACTTTTTCTTTTTCTTTTTTTCACAAGAGGTGATATAAGACCATGGGCCCGACTTTGAGTTCCATTCGTCTGGAGGACATTGTTCTGGTCAGACGTCAAAACCACGACAGGTCAAATAATAAAAAAGATGGAAAAGCTGAAAAGGAGAGAAATGGGAGAGAAATGGAATAATTCTAACGGGGAAGGAAAAATAGAAGACAAAGCAGGAGAGATGAGAGTAAAATGATTAGAAAGGCACCAGAAGATGGAAATAGCAAAGAATGGGGTGAGAGAGAGAGAATAGATCCAAATCCAAATCCTCCCTTTTCTTCCTCTGTGGGTCTGTCAGAGCGTCACAATGAGCGGCCTGTAGCCGGCATTAACACGCATTCAGACCAGAGCCCACATCTTTTTTATTAATCCCTACCTTAATTTGATCCCACGGAGGAGGGAGGAAATGGAGAGAACGGGGGGGAGGGAAGGGGAAAGAGGGGGAGAAGGATGGAGGGAGGATGTGGGAGTCACAAACTTGCTTTTCTCTGCTCGGAGATGAAAGGTCAAAAAGCCTGATAGATCTTTCCATTTTTAAATGCACCTCTGCACCTCTGTGTGTGTGCACCTCGACGTGTGCATGTATTTACGTGCATGTGTGTATGTGTTGCGCGTGCTGATGCATTTGCGCAGCGAGTGTTTATCTGCATGCCGGGTGTGTTAGAACGGGGGGGAAAACGCCGGCTAATAACAAGATGTTCCTTTGAAAATCGCGTCGCATTCATCCCGGTGTGTTCTTTCAGGCGAACGGCACAGGGCGAAATGTCAACCATTAGAAATAAACAGCCTTGTCATGACAACTCTTGACAGAGTGAACAATACCTCGGAGAAAGCGAGAGAGGAGAAAAGAGTGATAGATGTAGCAGGATGGAAATAGAAAAGGATGGAGAGAGTGAGAGGGAAGATGAAAACGCTTCCTCTTTTCTGCTCTTCCCTCTGAGTCAGCCTGCCAGTCCCTCCCTCCAAAGCTGCTGAATCTTTTTTTCCCTCTTTCTCCTTCATATTGTCTCTTCCTCTCTAAATTTATTCTCCTTTTCTTTTCTTTTTTTCTTTTTCCTGACTAACACTACGGAGAAGCCTCCTGGTGTCTCACTCCTCACACATCATTAGCGGCCGGCTAGGTTTCCTTTCATTTCTTTTGATTTCTGTCTCTGATCTTCCCATAATGCTTTGCTGATGAGCATCAACAATTCGAGGATGATTTTTGGTTTTATTAGCATGTATGAAGGAAATCCACCCTTAAAAGGAGATCCGTGTGTCATCTCTCTAATATACACACAGCTCACTTTTAATTTATGAATTTGAACACGGCTTCTCCTCCAGCCGAACACAGAGACAGATTGTAGTGGTGATGTTATCTACAGATGAATCCTGGAGCTACTCCATTAAGTAAATAGTACTCCATCCAGTAAATAATGGAACAAGATCTGCTGCTGCATCTTCACTGGGATACAGGGACATTTTCTGCCATAAAACATTAAAAATCAAAGTGCAAATTTCTCCGTCACGTCGCACTGTAGATGCAGGATTCAGCAGACTCAGGTTTAGCTTTGTTTTGATGTGTTTCCTGATGTGTCTGTCATACATACATTTGTTCAGAGATACTGGTCAACACATCCTGCAAGATCGTCCTCTTCCTTCTGGTTAAGGTGAGAAGTTTTTGAGGCAAAGAACAAAATGTTCTCATATACTGTACAGACACTTGGTCCAAATCTCTTCGGCGTCATTTGTCAACCTCATCTTGAATGTTTGAAGCACTACATGCATTTAAGGCTGTGGAGTCACCAAGAGGTGGATGGCAGGCGTACAAAGGGGTGTGGTCTCCTTGCAGCTGGTGTCACTTCCTGTTCGCAGCTGATCTGCAGCCAATCACTAATCTGGAACGACTGTGTTTAATACTATTGAAGATCTAACTGTTTACTGAAGTTATGTCTCATATCGATATTCAGACTTCATATTTTTACAACATTTGAATTTGGTTCAATTAAATATTCTAGTTGTTATCCTGACTGTGGTTAGTTTTGCTTTTGTTTATGCTTAGATTGTAAGTCCTGTTCATGCTTAGATTGTAAACTGGCTACATAAAAAGTTCCCTCTGACTTCAAGACCATGGCCTTATCCACACAGAAACAGAGCTTTCCCCTTACGGGCTCTGTTAGATTCTTAAAGGGGACATATTATGGAAATATCACTTTTTGAAAGATCTTTAACATATATTTGGGGGTTTGTCTTGCCTTCCGGCCCCCAAAATGTGAGAATTGACAAAGAAATCTGTAATGTTCAGGCTCCCTAGATTGAAATCCATGTGGTTTTACAAGCTGTTCCCTCAGATGTCTTCCAGTGATGTAACTAGGTTTATAATTTGCATAATACCACCCCTACCTGAGACTGGTAGAAGGGGCGGGGCAAGCAGTGGCTCATTTGCATTTAAAGGGACAGGCACTGAAACCAGCCGTTCTGAACAGGGCTGTTTTGAGAGGATGAAAAGAGCTGTGATGTTTGATCCTTGGGGTATTTTGACCGCACCGTGTCAGAGACATGTCTTTATGACACCTGGGAACTATTTTAATTTGTGGAAAACGGGTATAATATGTCTCCTTTAAAAACTTTTCTGTAAACCAGAAACCACAAACACCTGTCGGCCATTGTTGCTGTTGTTGTTACATGATGTCTAGCAGGGTGGCTGAGTTTAGAGGTTGGTTATACCCAGAAATTGCCAAAACTTCTTCTGAATGGGCCCTAAAATAGGCGATAGATCCAAGATGGCCGCATACTGTGTTGCATATCTTGTGTACTACAACAATCCTGCAGCAGAGAAAAGATTGGGAGTCTGTCAGACCCTTCATGTTAAAAAAAAGAGATGCTTTAAAGAGTTAAAACGTGACGACACGGCGTCCTGACGAAGCAGCCATATGTGACAACTTGGCAGCGCGACCGCCCTGGATAGAGACATTTGTCTAACACATCTTGGCATCGCCGTACCTGCTTGCGAGTCTTCTTTCACATTCTGCTGCCACTCATTTCATGCCTCCACTCCACCAGAAAGGCCAAAAAAATGAGGAGCAGACGGTCGGTGGTGTGCGTGTAACTGCCTCATCCCCCAGCTGGCTCCCAGAATGTCACCTTTGTTGCTCGTCTCGTCCCCCTCTCCAACAATACACATCTCAGATGGGATTCTGCAATGAAATGCCATGATGTATTAGAGTTACTGGCGCTGGAGTTATTATGTAATCCTGTTGCGTCGTTTGGAAAAGTTCAACATGTAGGTTGTTGACTGAAAGGTGCACAGATTCTCATTTGGCTTTGCCAGGATTTCTGAAATTTTTACTTGAAATGATTATTGGCTTTGGCATTCTGCTTTAAACACCTTGGCACACACAGGGAAACCGACTGTAAGATACCAGCATCCAAATTCAGCAAGACAGTTAGAAACACATTATAACACCAATCTACTAAGTCTGTCTGGGTGTTGCAGTCAGATTTCTGCCGACTCACACAGGCCATTTCTCCCCCAAAAAGAATTTCCTTCATTGATGTGTTGAGTTAAATTGATATCTTGACCTTGAAAACATACCTTAAGGATTTAAAACCAAGCCTCTGTCTCTTGCACTGCCATAATTAAAGATAAAAAAAAAAAAAGTGGAACAGCAGAAATCCCAGAACCGGATCGCTACCAAAATCTAATCGACAGTTCCTTTGCCCAAGGCCAATCTGCTCTCCAAATTTCATGGCAGATATTCTGACAGACAGACTGACTATCTAACATAATGTTTTGAGCCACCAGGCGTCACATTCTTGGCATACAAAGTAATGACGAACGGGTGAAAGGAGACTGTTTGGAGCTAAAAATATCCACGCTGCTGATCGAGACGTGTCCGAAAAAAAAACCTTGAAGCTTTCAAATCAAACCAGGGAACGAATCTAAACACGACATGCAGATTGTTATTTATTCTAATCAGGACAATAGCTGCAATAAAGTTTCAGACAAAGTTAAAACAAATGTGGCTTCTGAGGGTAAAAACAAAAAGTGAACAAAAAGCAGAGGAGAGCACCTGAGCCAAATCGCTGATGGGATGTTGGTTTATCAAGGTCTGCTGTGGCCAATAGATGGATAAACGGTCTTCACTGGTTGTCAGAGCTGTGTCCACTTCACTGCAAGTGTTTTTAGGGATGTAGCTTATTTTCAGAAACCAAACTTTTCAAAACTACGCACCAGAAAAGCCCATAATACACTTGCCTAATGGCCTTTTAATGTTGGGCTTTCAAAACAATGATGATGACCTCTTTGTGTTTATGTTGTGGTAGTTTCAGTTGGGCAACTCTTACCATGAACATATTTTACCTATAAATAATCTCGTGTTTTTGGACAGCAGTAGATTTCCAGACAAAAAATTACAATATTTCTGGTTTTATCAACAATACAACAACAAAATGTTGGACCTCAACATGCAAAACCATTTTTATGTACTGCTTCCTACTGACTGTTTCCTTGAACCATGGTCATGATCATTCTTTAACCTTAGTTATTGTTAATGCAGCCATGACAATGAAAGTCCCCTAAAAATATGAATAACCCTGACCAAACCTAAACTTCATTAAATCCTTATCCACAGCAGGAAATTGTCTACTTTTACTTTTTGAAGCAATTATTTATGAAGGATTTGTGCTTTTTATTCATGTTTTTTTATTTTATTATTTGTATGTTTACCTTGTGCCCACAGTGTGTGTACAGTGATTTCATTTTGGGAATGATAATGTTAATCAATCAGAAGCCTTTGCCTTCACCGTGATAAATTATTTGTTAAAGATTCTTAAAGAATCCTTGCAAAATCCTCAATGGCCATCTTCACAAAGCCTGAAGATGAAGTGTTTTTATGTTTCGAGGTAAATTCATACAAAACCGCTGATGCGCGTTGCGTTCAGGGACAGTTTTTCAGCAAGCAGTCTCCGTATTTACCCTGTATTTACCTCGAAAACGGCTCCGTTTCGTATCGTTCCGTCATTATCTCATAGCGTGGTGGTTGTGCAGGTCACAACTTGTCTACAAAAGCGCTGTGGAGTTTTGGGATGTTGAATTTGATGAGTTTAATGAGGGAAACCAAGAAATTCCGTTAGCCTCCATAGCGTAGCTCTGAGCAGCCAGCTGCTGCGCTCCGCCGTACTGAAAATAGCTTACACCTACAATTAAAGGTAATGAACCTACTGCTATGACTATAGCGATTATGGCAATGGGCCAATTTGCCAAAATGTTGAACTATCCCTTTAAAATAATGTTTCATCAAGAGCAGGTGAGTCCACTAATTGTGACATAATATTCTTGTTAAACAACAATCTGCTAAAACATATGAGTGATTAAAGTTTCTATCGGCTCTTCACTTGACACTTAACTATGACACTTTTCCCTCAAACTTGAGCTGGAGTCATTTGGACCAGTTTTGGGGTTGACGTCGATGACGTGTTGAAGGGTTCTGGGCCGGTTTTTCTGCAGCGGTATTTATTCCCACGTACGCTGAGGTTGGAGAGGGAAAAAGAAGAAGGAAAAAAAAGCTGCAGCCCTGGAAGGCAAATCCCCCCTTTTTCCTGCTGCACAACCACCTGGGACGTCAATCCTGATTGTTCCAAAGTGACACCCAGCACCCAGATTCTGCCATCACTTGTCGGCGCTCACAATAACACTCTCCCCGGTCCTCCCCTCCCTCTTGCCCTCCCATCCTGTCTCTCCATTCTTTTCGTCTATTCAGCTGCCTGTCTGGAGCGGTGACTGGCTCATCCTCATTTGCACCGCTCATATCCCGAGACTTGACATCGCCAAGCAGCCGCCACCGTCTCCTCTCTCTCTTTCTCCCAGTCCTCTGCTCCTCTGATTGTTTTTGTGTCGGATCTGTTTTTCTAATTGTTATTGTGGATTATTGTTGGTTTACCGGCCTGACCGTTTGTGACCCGAACCAACAGATGGATCTGTTTTGTTTTTTTGTGCAAAATCACCGCCTTTTCCAAGTCATTACTCTGTCAACCTGGAACACATGGATGTCAACACACAGACGCCTCTCATAGATAAAGATCAGGCCTCATAACCATCATTGTTAGTAGATAGAGCTGTGATTGTCCATAGTTTTATGGTTACAACACAAACAGGAAGCGCCTGGAGCTAAGTTCTTCTCTTTACCCCGACTTAAATTCAAAAACATATAATTTCTGTTATATAAATCTATATTTTTTGACTTGTATAACTTAGTACCGATCTATGGCCTAAAGGGCTGAGACCAACTCCCCTATTCTCAATTGCTGGCATTTCTGGGATTCAGGAAATAACAGTATACGCTGTGCCAGTTGCCAGAGTCTATAATTAAAGGGAGTGAAAACCAAGCAAAAACAGATGCGGGAGCAAAAGGTTAAGCAGACAGTTGTAGCTCAGATGCCACCAGTTCAGCTTTTATGTGTCTGTTATTGTATGCCAAATTGGATTTTCCACCATTTTGAGTTTGTTGCATCACTCACAAGGAACACTGTGTTTACTCTCACCTTGTTAGCCGTGGAGGATACGTAGTTTTATTCTGAGTGTAGCTCTCAGAGGTTAAAATGTTTTAAAAGTCAATGGGATGCAGAGAGAGAGGTATAAGACGGGCACGAGGTAAAAAACAAGGGCGATGAGCGGCAAACTAAAGGAGATATGGAGGAGGCGAGGTGTCGAAGACGAGGGGTCCAGGGGAGATTTTGATTGGCTCGTTCCTCTCCAGGTTTTAATCTGCCTGATCTGCAATTAGTGGCAACTGTGTCACAGCCAGACCTGCTTAAAGAGACAAGATGGGGCTGGAACACACACGCGCATACACACACATGCAAACAAATGGAGTGAAAAATGATAATCTACAAAAAGGACAAGAAAAAACACTTCACAGAAGATTTGACGCACAGTTTTGAGAAACCAAACACTCCACCAGCAGCACAGGAAGCCACAGTTTGTACCACCTTAAACCTGTTTTGGGAAACCACCTTAACATCGATTCAACCAAAGTTACATTTCTTGATCAAAACCAGAAATAATACCACCTTAAACCATTTTTGGGAGCCATTGGTTGAGTCCACCTTAACAGTCATTTAATGCAGCTGAAATCAATTTTGGAAACCACAAGTCTACCACCTTAAACCTGTTGTGGAAACCGCTATAGCTCAGGCCACCTTACCATTGATTCAATCAAGAAAAATACAAAAATATACCACCTTAAACCTGTTTAATGAACCACTAGTTTAGTCCACCTTAACAATTTAAAGCATATTTTGGAAACCACAAGTCTTAACCCTTAAACCTCTTTTAAAAACCACTTGCTCAGTCCACCTTAACATTGATTCAACCAAAGTTCAATTTCCTTATGAAACCACAAAATAAACCACCTTAAATGTTATATAAACCACTTTAACATTTACTTAAACCACCTTAAACGCCTTTAGGGGACCACTGAGTCAGTCCACCTTTCATTCCTTTTGGTAAGAAGGATAATCTACATACATACAGGACATGCACATGTTGTTGTACGGATGTAAACATATAGGATAATGAGACAAGAGAAAAGACTAAGTCAAAGACGCTGTGCACAGAAACCAAACACTCCATCATCAGCAGCACAGAGGGTTGAAAGCTCGTCTTTCCCTCTGAAGCAGATAAAATGAAAATATTACAGCACATTCCAGAAATCCACTGAGGGACAAACTCCCACGTTCTGCTTTTATATCCGCTCTGCCTTCTGTAAACACTTTCCTCAAAAATCACCCATCGACACATATTCACACACGGCTGCGCCTTTCCTCTGCAGCGGATCTTATGGTGTCTTGCTAGCCTCGGGCTACATGCTGCTCCTGATTGCTATACGCACCCGGACTAACGGCACATCAAAAGTGGCCCCCGCACAGGGCTTGTGTGTTTTTATGCACGCGTGTGTGTGTGTGTGTGTGTGTGTGTGCGTGTGTCTAACATAGGTCATTGCATCTTTTTTTTTCACAGATTAAAAGGCTCAAGACAAATGAAGAGCAACCAAGTAATCTCTCCCCCTCTGTCTCCGCAGGGTGTGATTTAATAAGATTGATTCTCACAATAAATGACTGAACAGGTTTTTACGCCTCTATTTTTACACTTTTACTGCCAGTGACAGCTCAGCACTGCTTCGTTAAATTTTAATGTCTGCATCATTTCTGTGCATATGTTTGCATAATACTTTGGAGTCAAATTAGAGAGCCCATAACAATACTAAACACTTTAAGATGAGGCTGATAACGTGCGGTGATGTGTGTTTGAATAAAGGATTTCAACATTCATTATGACTGAGGTCTGGCCCGGTGCTTCCTCACATTTTTTATGACCCCTCATCACAGGCTGTGAGTATTTATGAGCTCTAATCATTTCAACCACACAGTGATTTTCCCTTCGCCAACTGTTTTATTTAAATCATTCATCGAAGCCTGAAGAGGTGAAACAATTAAGTGTTTAGCAGGAAAAACAGCAAAGATTAAAGAAGGATAAAATAATGATAATAATAATGACGATGTGAACCTGTTATCTCCTCTCCTGTTGATCATTTCCTCTCATCTGCGTCCACATTAAACCTGTGTCTGGGTCAGGAAACACTTTCCACTACGTAAACACATTTTTGGAAACAACTCATTCAGTCCACCTTAATAACCACACGTAGTTCCAAGTCAGGTTTAGTTCAAGTTTAACCAGTTCCGGTAGTTTCAGTTTAGATGTTTTGGGACCTGCTTGTAGTCACATTGGATCTGTTGTGGAGCACATTAAACTAGCATAGAAACCACTGGTTTAGTCCACCTTAAGGTTGATTTAAAGCACCCAAAACACAAGTCTTACCACCTTAAACCTGTTTAGTCCACCTTAACACTGAACTTATTAAGGAAACAACAAATTGTACCAATTTAAACCTGTTGTGAAAACGACTAGTTTACAACAACCCAAGGTACATTTCTTCAAGAAAACCCAAATTACCTATTTTATGAAGCACTAGTTTAGTCCACCTTAACATTAATTTTATGCACCTGAAACTAATTTTGGAAACAAAAGGTCTTTCTACCTTAAACCCTTATAAACCATAACATTGGATCTATTGATTGACTGATTGATATTGATTTAATACACCTTACAAAATATTTTTGAAACCAAAAGTCTTACCACCATGAAACCTATTTTTTGAAGCGTTAGTTTAGTCCACCTTAACATTGATTTGATGAACCTGAAACACAAGTCCTACCACCTTAAACCTGTGATATGACACCACTAGTTTAGTCCACCTTCACATTGGTTCAAACCAAGTTACTACTGATTTATTCCACCTTTAATTTCTTTTTGGAACCACTGATGATATCCACCTTAAACCTATTTGGAACTTCAGTCCACCTTAACAGTTTGTTGAATAAAACACAGAGAGAGGAGTGTGTGTTTTGTTTTAGACAGACGGAAACACACTGTGTCATTTAAACATTTCAGTTTGTCTGAGTGCGAAACGCTGTGGAGCCGATGGAGCACCCCGTCGCCCTGGGCGCCCAACGTCACACACACACACTTCCTGTGAGTGTGTGTGTGTATGTGTGTGTGTGTTTCACAATCCGTCTCCAGCGTCGGAGGGAAAAAAGGTGTGAAATCATGACACACTCTCGTCGAGTGAGTGAAATTTGTACGTTTTGTTACGCACACACACAAAGTTGCACAGTGATTTTTTCCACTTTGTTTACATCACGCTGTGGAGGCATGTTTCATCGGAGGAGCGCGAACGTCGCACCTGTCAGCTACTGATTGTCAAGACACACACACAAACACACACACGTACACACACCACCCATGTTAATAAACTCTGAGAAACTGCCAGAGTTGTTTTCCTGCTAATTGTCTATGCTAATTTTATCTCCAGAGTAGCAGTAAAAGTATTAGTACAAAGCTTCTCTTGGTGTTCAGATGTTTCTTCTATCCCTCATGTTTTTGTAAGAAAAAAAAGAACCTAAAAAGAAAGTGCAGAAAAAACTCTAAATCTTGATTGCAAAAAAAACTTGAGTTTGTCGTTCATCAAACTGGAGTGTGTTACTGTGCGGTGTGAGCTCAGGTAATGATTCATTATTTTCCTTATGCGCAGTTTTACATTTTTGGATTTGGAAGAGTCGCATAAGAGTGAAGAAGACAGCACTTTCCTGGCAGCTTCTACATGGACAACACCAGCAGTGACTCTCTTTATTCCTGCAAACATTGAACGCCTCTTCAGCCACTGTTGCAACCTCCCCGCCCCGTGGATTCGTCGCTTATCGGCTCGGGGGCTCCATGACCTCCAATCACTGCCTGACCTTTGAACTCCCGGGGCCTGGCGCTGGGGATATTCCCATTTGGGGCGTCTTGGTATTGACTCAGAGGTTACTGGTTCAGCTAATTGCTATTTGCATAGCTTTATTAGTGCCCCGGCTCTGCCTCTGTGACATTTCAATCTTTTTTCCCCCCTCTTTTCTTTTTCTTTTTTTTTTCTCCTCATCTCTTGCCTCGTGTCTCTCTCCGGCTCGTTTGCGTGCATTCTGGGGAGAGGAATTAGACAGTGTTTGGTGTGTGATTAAGTATTCATGGTTAAAGTAGCGACGGGCAGATCTCAGGAGAGAGAGCCGTGGAGGAGGAGAGCAAACATTAATATGAGCTTAATAACTCTTTCTATCTGCCTCCATGTTTCCATCTCTGTCTGTCTGTCTGTCTGTCTGTGGACGACTTCTGCACATATTTTCTTTTGTGAATTATACAATATTGAAGTTTGGAAGGATGAATGGAAACAGAGAAATCTCATTAGATTTTAATGTTTTTCTTTTTTTTTTATGCATAAAGAAAGTGACACATGAAGTTGAATAGTGGCGACGGTTGAAACGAGTCAACAGGAAGTGTTGGTGCAGGTTTATCACCTGAAGCAGAGGAGCAGGATTTGGACCTGAGAGCTTCCAGATGTAACTTGTACAAGTTTAAAGGGATAGTTCACCCAAAATTGAAATTTCACTCATTATCTACTCACCCTCGACTAAGGGCTGGGAGAAGTTTCAGAGTCCTCCGTGGCTTCTCCGAGTTACAGGGGGTCTCGGCGTAGCAGTGCATGTCAATATAACGGTTGCAAATGGATACCAATTGTCTTCGTAACAAAAAGACACACCAAAAAACATCCAAATACCTCCATGCTGCTCATATTTAATGTCCGTCTTGTATTGAAGCCCCAAAATGCGAAATTGTTCCGAACCGGGATGGCGGGACGAACCGGGAAGAGGAGCTTCTGCTACAAACAAGCTTGAAATATAGACTTATTTAATTTTTTTCGGAACAATTTCGCATTTCGGGGCTTCAATACAAGACGGACATTACATACGAGCAGTATGGAGGTATTTGGATGTTTTTTGGTGTGTCTTTTTGTTAAGAAGACAGTTGGTATCCATTTGCAACCCTTATATGGACATGCACTGCTACGCCGAGACCCCCTGTAACTCAGAGAAGCCACGGATAACTCTGAAACTTCTCCCAGCCCTTAATCGACATGAGGGTGAGTAGATAATGAGTGAAATTTCAATTTTGGGTGAACTATCCCTTTAATATGTAAAACACAAAAGAAGTAGATCTGACGATGGATCTGGAGGTCGCAGCTGTCGTGAACCTGATGCTCCCGAGGCCTCGTTCAGAGACGCCAGCAGTCGGACTGTTGACCAACTTTAAGTTGACCCGACTTCACTTCTCTCCACAACACAGCACAAAGCACAAAGCAGTACAGTCTCTGGTGGACCAATCAAATATGTGCATCCATGCATTCCTGGAGCTGTGTTTCAGAGCTAATTACTGAGACAGAGGAAAGAATTATTAGTGCTGTGATAACTTAAAGCTCTGTGGTGGAGCAGCGTTCAAGTGTCTGATCAGGGTTTGAACTTGTGTTTTTTATCACTTACACTGGCCTGAGTTGATTTGTTTTGTCAGCCTTTAACATCTGAATTACCAGTTACTGCTTCAGTGATGGACTTTAGTCATTAACTTGCGCACATGTGGTGTTAAAGGTCATGTGCACACATAAAAACTAATATTTTGTAACATGTTTTCACCTTTCATCTACACAAAAACTTGATTTTAGGTCACTGAAAACCAGCCAAAGTGGAGATTTGGAAAAGTTAAAGTTTGGTGTTTGCATGTATTCAGAGGAAGACTGAGTTTCAGGTTCTTGAACGTCACATTGTGCGACAGAAAATGCATCGACGTCATGTGTGTGACCTTTGTTTTCCATTGAGATCTTTTCCATTGAGAAACACCGGTTACACTGGTACACCACCCCCTACAGGTTTGACGTAATCATGATAACTCTTCGACGATGTATAAAAATAGTCATTTTTATAAACACGTGGCTACATGTGAACACTGACGCACAGTTGTCATACCTTTATCTTTATTGGACATCCTTTCCCATCCATCTTTGCTATCTAGACCTAAACATCTGACTGATGTCTCCACTTTTCTATCCACCTTTTTCCGAACGTCAAAAACATAAGCCAATTTTGCTCTTCCGGTGGAATTTTATGTTTACGTTTCCATGGTTTCGGTAGTCGCGGTAAATGCATGGATTTTTTTTTTTCAATGAAAATCTGTAAAACGCATGGATCATCACACCAGCTTTTAACAATGGATATCACACAAATTGACATCCGTGTTAAAAGCCAGCGTTAATAGATCCATGCGTTTACCACAACTATGGAAACGTAACATACAATTCCACCAAAACCGGCTTCCCGTTTTGACCATACATGACGTTCGGAAACTTTGTGGATAGGGTTGTTTCACATGTCTGAACCATCAGGTAAAAATCCCACACATCTGGACTCGTCACAGTTCAGACTTCCTCAGATAAATGTGTGTGTAGCTGCTGACGTTTGTATCAAATATTCACATTTGCAGCATTTTCAGCCAAGTATAGGAAACTCACTTTACTCTGTCCCTCTGTGCTCCTTCCTTAATGGCTTGTTGCATATATGTGTGGTATGCATTAGCGTGTATGTGTGTGTGTGTGTGTGTGTGCACATGCCATTTCCTGCTCGGTGTCTTTGTGTTTGTCCTGTGGTCTCTCAGCTCACAGTGTGTGTGTGTGTGTGTGTGTGTGTATGTGTGTGTAAGTGTGTGTGTGTGTCTTCCAGAGTGAAATGTCAGTCTCATTTCGCTGTTATTACTTCAGGGACAAAGAGGGGGGCTTTACTCTGTAATCTCTGCCTCCCTCCGGCCGCCGCTCACCCCCCGACGTACCTGGGAACACACTCGCCGCTGCTGCCGCCGTCGCCATCGTCGACACACGGAGGCTTTTAAACACCTTCGGCTCCAGACTGTTCCAGTTACAAGCACAAAAAAGAAAAGAAAAAAACAACAACATTTTGTTTTGTATTTGCATTCCTGCTGCGCGCGGAGCTGCGAAACCGCGGGTGAAGGGTGACAAATGGTTCGGTTAAAAGCATCAGGGAAAGAGCGTTTGATTGACTGATTGACTGTGATGGATTTGGCCCGCGGGGGCGTGGATCAGAATAATGAACACCTTCATGCCCGGGGTGGTTATTCAAAGCACAACTTCTCTTGTAAAAGACCCTCCGTCCAAAACACTTGTCAGGAATTAGTAGTGATGGGAATAATAGCCCTGTGTGTGTGTGTGGTATGTATATAGGATAACGGGTCCTATACACTTTAAAACAGTGTGTAGGTCTGCAGGTTTCAGCAACTGTTCCTTCTCACACTTGTAATCACGAGGCCTAAGCTCTGATGATGTTTCCACCGTTGGTCCGGCTCCAGCTTTCTGTTGGTATTTGGTCGATGGTCTGATCCTGATCTCACTCTCACTGGCTCAAACCAAGGCCATAAATCAAAGCTGCAGGTACTTAGCTTTTTCTTTCCATAAGTAACTCACTCTTCAGCCAAAAAAGAAAAAGAAACTCCTGGCCAGTTGATACGCTGGTCCACTTTGTTCCACTTTGGCCCAAACACCTGGACTGACCGAGCTGCGTCTCTCCGTCCTCACACATGTTGAGAGAAAGTTGATGATTTATTTTGCAAACTTAATGTCTGTGTTTTAAAGAATCTTTGCTCTCTAACATCGTTCTGTTGATTGATTTTGTGTAAGAAGATGCACAAAGTTGTGAGAGTTCATTATAGGCTATCATCATCTGAATGTGCTCATTCATTTTCATTTTTGCGTTGCAGTGAGTTAGTTTAAAGCACTTGATGTGTGTCACAGGGTTTGAATTGCAAACCGGCAGAGAAAAAAAGAGCAATATAGTCAAGAAGTATTTTTGTCCTGATGTATTGCTGCAAGAAAAACAAAATATAAGATTGGAAAAACAAAATCGAAGTTCTTCACCAACTCTAGCCTCGTGCCACCAGGCTCTTCAGAACTCCGAATTTTGCCTGCATTCTTGTTCCCCTCTTTTGGCCGATCCGGAAATCACCAAATTCACCAAAGTAAAAGTGTTCACCAACATAAAACTTATAAAATAGACATTAACTTGTAATACAATAAAAGCAAAAGGTTAACTTAATGGCTCGGGGACTTTCTTGTAAATTATATTCCTTAAATTAAAAAGTTTCACCGCATGTTATTGGTGCTTTTATTTTGATGGAAAGACCTGTCTCTCTCACCCTGAATCCGGTTGCTTATCAAAACAGCGAGTCATCAACAGCCCCGGACTAACCAACTCATACAGGTGGACACATGACTCACCTGTCTGAGCTTGGCCCCTTTAAATGTGAAGCTCCTCCCACTCAGTCTGATATTTACACAGTGGTAATATTAAATAGCCTACATATTCAACGTCTAGACTCAAATCTCGCGTGATTCGCAGTAACCGCACTGACGCCGGCGCAAATCACGCGAGATTTGGACGGACCAGGAAGAGGAGCTTCGAGAAGCTTCTGCTACAAACAAGCTTAAAATATAGACTTATTTAATTTTTTTCGGGACAATTACGCAATTTGGGGCTTCAGCACAAGACGGACATTACATACGAGCATCATGGAGGTATTTGGATGTTTTTTTGTGTGTGTTTTTTTACGAAGAGCTCTGGTGTCCCTTTACAACCGTTACATTGAAATGCACTGCTACGCCGAGACCCCCTGTAACTCAGAGAAGGGACGGTGGACTCTGAAACTTCTTCCAGCCCTTAGTCAACATGAGGGTGAGTAGATAATGAGCGAAATATCATTCTAGGGTGAACTATCCCTTTAATCAAATCCTTCAGTGTTTTACTTCTATTCACCTTATGTAGCCCCGCCCACTTTGCCACTTCCGGTTTGGCCGCGATTGTGTTACGACTTCCGGTCAAATGCGGAAGTAAAAACTGATGTAAACAATCGACTGAATTTGCAGTATATTGCGGGACAATTACAATACAGACAATCAAATCAACATGGACAACACTTGAGGGGTGTACTTCGAAGCGAGTTTAGTGGGTTATATTTTATAATTATATATTTTTTATTGAGTCTAAAGCCAGGCTTTCCTGTACTCTCTCTTTCAACCCAGCTAGATCGCCATGGAAACTTATGGTAACAGATGTTTAGCTCATATATTCAGAGTTTAATCTTAAAATCGGCTATAAAAGCGCCGCTGTTTCACAATTTAACTCATTTACAGCGTGACTTTTACTTTGAAATCCAAGTGGAGCTGGCAGAACCAGTACGGAGGGAGAGATCGCGCTGATCCGCTGCTGTTTACCAACTGTTGAGCCGAGCGTCAGGAGCTCATAGGCTATTATATTACTTGGATATAAGCTGCAGCATGGACGTCGGAACTATTTACTGAGAGAGGGAGGGGGGGGTTTTGTTGTGAGGGTCGACTGTCACCTGGAGCAAACTGACAACTATATGATCAGAAACTCGTTCAACTCTGGACTGTCTGTGAAGACTGACGGGAAGCTGGCCTCATCCTCTGCTTCAGAGAGAGCCTTGCACTATCGGACCTGGGTCTCTGCTCCGTGTCCAGAGCCTGGTCGGGTCGGGACACGCTGTTCACGCTGTGAACCTGCTTGCTAATGTGTAAAAGAAATAAACGGAGGGATTTAGAAATAAAACCCTCCCTCAACTACTGTAACTTAAATGTGGCCATGAATAAACTTGTTTCGCCTACAGCAGTATTGCCCAAATGCAAATATTGAATACATCTCTATTTTCACAGTTAAAAATGTCTTTGTCACCTAAACTACCCCCCGCCCCCTCCAAAAAAGAGAAAAGAAAAGAGAAACACTGTAGCATATTTTCATACGTACACCCAGCCTGAATTGCGATCAGTAAAATATATAAAAGTAGGCTATAAAACACAATTTAAACATGAAAGTTGTTCCTCTAGTTTATTTTGTTTAAATGGATAAAGCTTCATAATTAAAAGTAGCGCAATGTCCAGCTGTCAGAAATTAAAAGCAGCCTCTTATGTGCATTAACAATGTTGCTTCGGGCTGTGATAGCGTTTTTTTTTTTGTTTTAATTCGCTCCTACTCTCCAAACAAGCTGCTCACCTTGGCTGAAATCAGCGGGGACACAGGGATTTATTTAATTATTTTTAACCAGACTTTAAAGTAGATGGAGGTGGGTGCAGGTCGTACAGAGCTCCACACACACTGGGACAGAAGATGAGGTCGATGCTCAACTGCTATAAAAACTCACACGTTTTCTTCCAGTGATTGTAGCTTCCTCTTTATAATGCTCGTCATTTTTTGCAATCGACAACGGGAAAAAAAACCCGGATTTGCCAACAAGAAACATCTGAGAACGGACTCAAATAATCAAGCTACCGCTAATGTACTATACGACTTCCGGTCGTCGCCGGAAGTTCCAACACAATCTCACAGCGTTCCATTGACTCCATGGTTGCCCCGGAGAATAAGGTGAATAGAGATTGCCAGCGTGTCGTCATCATGACGTATTCCCGGCGGGGAACGCAAAGCATTGTGGGAAACTTTGGCACAAACAAACGCGCCAGACTTTGAATTTGTGGAGGCAAGAACGCTAGTTTCAAATATCTACTGCTCTGGTTTGAAGATGCCATCAACCTGCTGTGTTGTGAACTGCAACAGTCGTTCGCACGATAGACAGGGCAAAAAGTTACATTTAGTACCATATAAGTAAGGGATAATGTATAGTTCGGAGGTTGTTATGGAGAAATAAACCCCGACAGGTTGTATGGAACCCGGTTTCATTCAACATGAAGGGGTTTATTTCTCCATAACAACCGACCAACTGTACATTATCCCGCTTATTACACGGTTTACGAGTGAAATAATTAATTTGAAACATAATGTTGATCAAAATACGACTTTCATCGATTTAAAATTGCATTTAGCGAATCTGCAAGACCGGGTCACTCCGCTGTTTTGCCGAGCCTCCTCCCGTTCGTGCATTTGAAGCCTTTGATAATCAATCAGTGGATCGATAGATTACCATACACGTGTTAAGATGTGTGTATTGTGTGTAGTCGTATCTGTCATAAACAAGAGATTAACTTTACTGTTTACGGGGTGCGTTTGTGTCGCGGAGCCGCGGTGCCACCGAGACGAGAGGAGAGCTGTGACACCGGTCAGAGGCTCTGATCAGCAGGTTTGGTTTCCAGCCACGATGTGGAAGGAGCCTCCACTCTCCTTGTAACAAGTTACAAGTCATTTATCTCTAACATCACTATTAGTCCGACGCTGTTTAATGACGGTAAAAATGAAACACAAGGTAAATATCCTGCATAGTTTCTCTTTTCTGTGCTGCGCTGATCAGAGCGGCGTCCCTAGCAACGGTCTGTTATACGTGACGAAGGTCCGTTATACAGAAATAACAGACCGCAGAACGCAGCACTGGACCAATCAGAGCAGCATTTAATAGAGCCGTGTAATAATTATATATATATATGGGTGCTGGAAGTTGGGCAGCAGGTTAATGTCAGCGGACCACACCATGTTCATAGGGATCCAGCCCTTTGATTGTCTTTATTTTGTCCTCGTATCGTTTATTTGCGGCTGGATTTAGTTTTAGGCGGTATGGTTCTTTGTTGTTTTCCTTTGCCCGCTGCATTGTGCCAGTTAATTCTGTTTTTTATTGTACTTTTGTTATTATTTACATTGTCCATGTCTAGCGCGCTATGTAGATCGGGGGAAATTGGCCAAAGATACCCACAATCCTTTGCGTTTCTGATGACGTTGCCGCCCAGTTGGTCACGTGTCTTGGCAATCTCTATACATAGTTATTCTGTGTTTTTTTTTCTTTTGAACCAAACCGTCACGTGACAAAAGAAAAAAAAAACGCGCGGGATGACTTTAAATATCACAGGAAGTGTTTCGTGTCTGTTTGGCCAAACACGGCAGACCATGACCGTGAGTTGTGATTGCTGCAGGTGAGTGGACAGAGTGGAGGTGATGACGTGTTTGTGTGATTGGAGGTCGGAGCTGCAGGTGCGCGAGGAGACAGGTGGTTTATCAACGTCACTGATTAACGACGGAATGACGGAGGAAACGACCGTTGGTGTGTGCGTGAGTGCCTGTCTCCCCTCCTCTCGCGCATTTGGAGAAAGGTACATTTGAAAACGTAGGCCTACAGACTGCATGTTGTGAAGTTTGGCTGAAGGGAACAGTTTTAAAGTTAAGAAATTATCTGTGGGTTGTTTTTCAGATTCCTGCACCAGGCAGCAAAGAGTCAGCACAAGCTAGGTGAGTCCAGAATGAGTCTTTGAATGTAGCTTGACCTAGCTAATAGCTAATAGGCTAAAGCTCAATTAATTTTTTCAAGAAGAATCTTTTTTTGTATAGTAAGTTTACAGAGCTGTTAAAACATAAAAAAAATATCATGATATAGCCTAGTGATAAAAGGCAAAAAGAAAACTCAGTAAACTCATATAACAGAGAGAAACCATCAGACTTGAGAAGCTAACATGAACACAACATGAATCTACTCCACACGTGACACAACGTGAGCTCAGCTGTGACTCCCAGTGTTTTAAAAGTTGAACAGATTCAGTGTTATTAGTTTTTTTTTTGTTTTTTTTAATTATTATTATTTCTACTCATCTGATCTTTGCTCTGTGTATGATTCATTATTTCACTGTTAGCTTGTGTCTTTGGTTAATATCCTCCCGGCGCTGTATTAACACTTCCCACTCACTTTAATTCACACTGCTGCTGCTTCTTCTTACTTCTTCTTACCTCTGTGCGCAGAAAGAACGTGCACTATAAATAAAACCATCGACATGGTAACGCTGTGCAGCTGCAGGGAGTCGTATATGAGTTGCGTATGTATATTTTGTTCCTCTGTGCCGTCCGGCCTCGTGTCAGGACCGACCGCCGGCCGGCCGACGCAGCCGGCTGTGCTGTGGCTGTCTGTGAATATGTTAGCATGCCAATGAGGCCGATGTAGATCGGCTGTACACGCTGTACGTGAAGCCAACCTGTGTGTGTAGGAGGTGTAGGGATAGCAGTGGGGATGGGAGGGGAGGGGAGGGGGGAAACACACTCCCCTGAGCCTGAGGGAAAAGGTGTCTCCTTAAAAACACCAACATGCGTCTGTTAACTCGCAGCTATAGATTCACAGCGAGAGGTGAAGCAGGTCAGTTTCATATCGCTAACGTTGGGTTTTTTTCTTTTCTTCACCCTGCAAAGAGGAGGTGGGGGAAAGGGCAGGGAGGGAGGGAGGAGGGGAGGGGTGGTGGGGCAGATGAAATTGAAATAGAAACCCAAGTCAGTGGATAAAGGAACAGGACTCTTCATTTTGCCTTGTTGTGCAACCATGTATATTTCCCCACCCGCCCGCCGTCGCTCTCTCTCTCCGTCTCTGTGTCCCTGCCCCGCAGCGTCCCTCCGATGATTGATACGCACCAAGAGCGAAGCTATAGCTACAGAGACACACACGGAAAAATCATGCATAAAAGATGAGCGCCAGTTTATTGTGTTTTCCTGGGGGCCGAGTGGGGGGGTAGAACCCAAGTTATGGATTTATGCGGTGTGTGATTGGATGAGATCCCGGACCCCGTGGGACAGATGTTGAACCGAGGTGGAGGAGGAGGAGGAGGAGGGTGGAGGAAGAGCGGTGTCTTTAGCTTCAGAGAGAGGAACTTGTCTCGGACAGGTGATGACAAGCGTCCCGGGCCCCCACGGCGCTAGCGGTGACGCTTCCGCTCACTTCATCCTGTGGCATCATAATTACATTATAATAGCCCCCGGCGTCACCCCCTCACTGCGCCGCCAGCGACCCCGAATGGACTGAGCCGGGGTCTCGCCTGAACCCGTCGTTGCGAAAAAAAAGCGGTGTCACCTCGTCGGGGTTCACGCTGATTAATTGGTCGGCTGATACACCGGGTCACTACTTATTCCAAATTGGATATCGGCCAGCGGCGTGATGGATGTGACACAGTTTGTTTGATGACAGTGTTTAATTGATCAATTTCTACGGGAAGCCATTAAACTGAAATCATTCTAATGAGACATTTTGATTGGATTCCACACAAGTGCGCTTGAATATATTTTCTTCTTATTATGAAGGGTTTAAGTGTCCTATTATACTGTATACACGCGGTTAATGAGCTTTTGCCACCCCGCCAAGAACCAGATTATGATAAAAAATGCCGCATAATTGGAAAGTTTATGCTAAATGTCGGAAATCTTTGACATTAGGATTCGGGGGGAGGAGGATGAGGGAGGAGGAGGGGGCAATAAAGGAGGAGGGATAAAGTTTACAACCACAAGATGACAATAACGGCAACAACAACGAGCAAACAAGCAGGCAAATCTCTTCAGTGTGATGAACAATAAAAGCAAGAGAGCAAAGTTCAACAGGACAATTTGACACATGGCAGTGGATTCAGAGCAGGATGCATTATGGGAAACAATAACGAGGAGATAATTCCATTAATAATAACAAAGCAACAAAGTGGACAAACAAGAACACAGACTATTAGGACAGTAGATAATTTGAGAGTATTTTCATTATGAGGCTACCATTTTATCAATCTATAGCAGTGGTTCTCAAAGTGGGGTCCTGGGACCCCCAGGGGTCCTTGAGAGGGTTCAAGGGGGTCCCCAACTTTTTGTCAATTCAATTTTCTCAAAGAAATATTGTATTTTTTACAGAAATTTCTTGAAATTCTTCCAAAAAATTCATGGCATTCTTCCAAAAAAAGTAACATTATTCAGTCAAAGAACAAATGTTTGCGCATTTCTGGTGTTTATTTCAAAATGTTGTCGAATGGGGGGGGGGGGTTCCGTGTCAGTTTAGGGGATATGAAAAAGTTTGAGAACCACTGATTAGAATATTAGTAAACATCTGTATATTGGTACATGAGTAGTATAAGTCTTCTGACGCTGCATTATGGGAAATAATATTCTACCATAACAAATGCGAAAGCAGATACTGTATCACAGTCAATACTAGTATAATCTTTGCGAGGGCGACTGTAGATATAAATTCAATGGGCCAATTGGTAAAAATGGGGCTTTATCATTATCGTTATTGGTATATTGAACTTTGAGGGGTCACTGGACAAAATTTTCCTTGTCTATTTTTGGTTGATAATAAAGACATTTACATAAAGAAGCCATATTTGTCCTATTAAACACACTTTGATCAACTGATTTCCAATGAAATACTTTAATTGACTTATAACCCTGATAATATAGTTCTGTGATAAAAGACTGGACACCACTGGTTGCTAAACATATGCACAGTAGCAACACTAAAGGCTGATTGTATTGAATGCACCATAACAAATGTGGAAGAAGATATTTCAGTTTCAGTTCATTACATGTCTTCATTTTAAACCAATCATCTTATCAATGTGTAAAATATCAATAACAATGAGCCAAATGCTGGAAAATTAGCACTGAATCTAAACGTCCTGTACAATTACTGTATCATAATCGATGAGCAGCAAAGTGTGTCAGTGTATCAGCTTCTGATGGAGAGCGGACTGAGTGGACGCTGGTCGTCTCACGCTGACGTACAGTAATAACACAGAGGCCTAATGGAGCAGCGTGAGCCTGGTCGCGAGGCAGCGCTCCCTCATTTGGAAAAACACCGGCTCAGCTGACACACACACACAGTGTTTTATTGCCGAGGTTTTTTATCATGCGTCATTTGAGGACAAATGATGCGAGAGCAAAAAGGAGGAGTGTCATCTCTCACTTTGACTGAGAGACGTGTGATTTAACAGCAGCCTCTGGCAGATTATTGGAATTATCAAATTTAAAGGAGGGTGGTAGGAAGGAGGGAGGGAGGGATGTGGAGGGGGGGATAACCGATATATAAAACATTATTTTCTGACTGTTTCTAATTTTCAAGTGCAAATTCAGTCTGCGAACGGGTCATGTGCTCTTGGAAATAGAGATTTGAGCAGCTTGGTCCTCGATACCCAACACAATGTTTAAAAAATCAGTGTCAAATTCAAAAGTAAATGCACAAATTAGATACCAGAGGGAAAAACTTTCAGATCCGAGGCCACACACACACACACATTTGCAACTAATTTCAGTAGAAACCCATCTCAGCCCCTCTGTAGCAGTAAGTTGTCCTCCTCCCGCCCTGTGGGGGAAAAACTCCAGTGAAAATCGCCTTTAATATTTAGTTTATGCGTCCGACAGGACAAATGCTGTTTCATTATCAGCGGCGGATGATTGTGTTCCTCGGTGAGTGCTGCAGTTATGAAAGTTTATCTCTTGATTACGGACAGGTTATAGCCGTGACTTGGTGATCTCTAATCACGTTGTGGTCTCTGGGAGCAGCCGCTATTGATCGGTGGTCGTAGAGCAGGAGTGGATCTACCTTATTGATCTGCTTTGATTCCTTTGTTTCGTCTCCTCCGAGCTCAACTAATTGGGCTATTCTTTGTCGACAGGATTGACTTTTATGCCTGATATTACAGAGCTGTATTTATTCCCTTGAGGGGAAAAACAAATTAAAGGCAGTGTTTTTCCCCCTTCCTCTCCCTCTTCTTTTTTCATACTGATATAATTCAAATAAACCTTTTTTTTTCCTCCAAGATGCTCATAAATTCAGAGAAGAAATCATTATTTTCTCATAAATGTGATGATATTGCTCTCATCGGGCGGGCTGTGATGTAAAAGCACTTTATGAGATGGGCTATCTATCCCACACGTCACATGACGAGCCGTCTCGGGCCGCGATTGGCTGAGCGGGCGGCGGCCGTTAATGCCATTTCATTAAACAGAGACACACAGACGTCTTCCATCTGGGAGCAGCGGATTCCCTTCATGTGTCTCGCTGCCAGGGGAGAGTTAAAGATGAAAAGTGACCCGATGCGTCCCGTCACTCTTCCCCGCTCTCCCCTGCGAGGGACACGGCGTCTCGGTAAAGACTGTCTGAGCCTGTGACTGGCTGTCCAGTAAACAGAGATGCATTGATGCTAGCGTGTACCCTTTAGCCCCGAGGCCGGTATTGACCAATGCATTACTGGGAGGTTTTGTCCAACTGGAGTGATTACAGCGTTTAGCTGAGATTTACTCAACGGGTCAGGGAGACGGTGTGTGTGTGTATATATGTGTGTGTGTGTGTGTTGGGGGTTGTCTCAGGAAGATGCACCGCTGTGCAGGCGGGAGGTGCCGGGTTCAGATTTCCTGGGGACGGGTGCGTGAGCGTCTCTCTGAGCCGCTTCGTTAGAACCTCTGGGTTATTTGCAGGGAGACTTATGGATCCATATGTTTGCACAGGAGGCAGAGGTCGGGCCGGGACCGCGTCTTTTTTTTCTCCTTTCCTTTCATTAGGTGTGAAACTGGAAAATACATTTGCATCAAAGGTTACGATGCACAGATGGCAAATCTCTACTCCTACTACTCGATGTTAACAGCACATTTTCTTTACATTACGATAATGTTGTGAGGAAAACTGTTGTGAGTCTGAAGGCCCTCAAAAATACGACCTAGCAATACTTAAAGGACCAGTGAGTAAATAATTGGCAAGGTTTATTGGCAAAATCTGAATATAGGCTACTAGTATAAGTGTATAATCGCTATAAAATAAAATTTGTTTGGTTTTCATAGCTTTATAATCACTTTAATTTGCAAAACATATGCCCCCATGGTTGCTAAGTGCTAACCATGACGCACACTCAATTGCGTAGTTCCGGACTTGTGGGGGGGAACAAAGCAAACGCTTACTTCCTGTTCAACAGCTCACTCCAGTACCGCTCGTTGTCATTCATACACATGCAATATGATTCATATGCATGCAACACGTCTGTATTCATCTTGGCCTGGTGCTCAGTGAGGAGCTGCCCCCTCCCCCCCCTGTGGTTTCCTGTGTGTGACAGCAGCATCAGTCACCACTGGTTGCACATTTATAACTTCTTTATAAATCATAAAAAAACATCCAGTATTTTAACTTGGTAGTCTTCAGGTGGAGGCTAAAGGTGAGATGCAAAACCACGGACACAGTTTGCCGCTGATTTTAGGGGCAAACGTGGAACAAACAAACAGAGTCAGAACTGAAGAACGGACGGTCGACGTGCAGAACAAACTGCTCGGTAAACATCGGCGACGCTTTCTCGCGCCGGCAGAATCTAAAGAAGACAAAAGGACAAAGGTGGCGTCCGCTGATAGACAGGTGTAGCGCTGACAGCTCGTCAAGATGAGTGGCAGTCGTGTGAATTCAAAGGCGAAGCATCAAGTGTGGAGCTCCCAAAAAAACAAAACAAAAAAAAACACCCAGGACTCCAACAGCTGTAGTGTTACACCCTGTGATTTGCGAGATATGGAAAGTAGGCTATGGACGTGTATTTGGAAGGAACACTTTTCACTGGTTGTTTTTTTTTCTTTTTTTCTTAGCTGCGTTTTAACTAATTAACTCTGGTTTTGTGGTTTTAGTACAGAATTAGTCAGCAGCTATTTTCATACTGGAATATTTGCTTTAATTTTCTAGGAGTTAATTAATGTTCCAGGTAGGAGATGTTTGTTTTGAGTTGACTTTTCAATAAATCTTCCTCTTAATCCTCTCTCAGGTTTTTGCCAAAACAACAGTTAGACTTAGTGATTGAAGTATAATCACCGATCAAAGTCCTTTTGTTTTCCCAAATTCAGTCTGGTCACACCACATCTGTAAATTTTTAGAAACTCAAAACTTGAGTGAGTAAATGAGCAATGACTGTAGCAACTTACTTTGTTTTTAATTAATTATTTCAACCTAAACGATAAATTAATTTAACCTAAGAGGTTTTCTCCAGGGAATCATGGTGGGGGGGGAAAGAAACATTAGCGTCATCCGTGGCAACAGACGGCTAATGGTGGTAGATGGTAACCTAACCCTGTAATAGTTTCCTAATACCCTTGTAACTGTGGTAAATACCGACCAAATTAATTTGGTTTTGCGGTTCTTCCCTGAGGGGGAAACCGGCGACTATTAGCTTCTAATGAAAATGACAGAAGCAGCCGGGGATTCTGGGAGCTTCTGTTGCTTTCTACCTGCTCCTGCATTGACTTTGGCTGCAACTTGCTTTTCTGGCCCAAAGAAGTCAACGCACATTGTGGGTTTATTACAAGCTTCCTCCATTGTACATAATTCCGTCTTAAATGTTTGCCCGGGGTGAATGAACATGCGTGCTCTCACACACTCGGGGCTATCAGCACGTCTATGAGGCATGACGGCGCTCCAGATTGCATGTTTTTCTGCCGAGCCACTCGGTCACATCCCAGCTGAATTACATGCACGCTGCTGCTGCGGCGGCGGTGGCGGCAGTGTGCGAGTGCCAGCGCCGGCCTTGTAATTTCAGCAAGGAGGTGTCATGTTTAGTTACGCTCTCCATAATGGAGCGCTCCTCTTTTCATTACCCCCCCTGCTTTTTAAATGGGCCACACCATAGCAACATGTGGCAGTGATCAATTTGAATGTCATTAACACGGGGGCGGCTTTAAGGTCCGGCCTTCATTCTTCCCACTCCCTAAACCGCGGTAATTGAATCAAGGGAAACGGGCAGCGTTGGAGAGCTCCTGGTCAAGCAAACAAAAGGATTATTAACATCGCCGATGACATTGTATTTACAGGAGAGGCTGAGGGAACTGTGCCATTTACAAAGCAATTTGCCGCCGCGGTGATGATGACGATGATGCAAGAATAAATAAATGGGAATTTGCTGTTGATTCGTGTACGGGAATGGGAAGTGTGACATGAGGGATACGGCAGCCGGAGGAGTCATGCGTGTCTTTAGGCGTGCTCTGAATGACGAGGGACACTGCTTTAATATGCTGTTTGATGCCTGGAGTGCATCACACTCATATTCTGCATTCAAAACACAACTTGTCCTCCTGTAACCTTTAAGGAGATTAAAACTATAGCGGCAATAATAGCTTTCCTGTTACATATGTGATGTTTTTTTTTTCTTTCTTTCTTGTGTGTGTGCTTGTTGGTATGCGTGGAATCATCTTTGGCGTCTTAGTGCTGTTTTTATTTCTTCCTGTGTGTGTGTGTGTGTGTGTGTGTGTGTGTGTTGATTTGGACTTGTGTAGTATAGTGTGCGGATGGCAGCTTTAGTCTATTTTCTCAGAGAATAAAAATCCAACCCCATCTGCAATTTGTCTTGATTAAGCAGGGTCTCCATCTGCGAGCACCGATCTCTTGTTGGTGTCTTTTCCCATTTGCAATATATTTCATTCCAGCAAGACTCCCCCCCCTCCTCCATCCCCAAACCACCACCACCACCATCATCACCACCCCCTGTCCACTTAACACCCCCACCTCCTTCTCCAAGCAAAAGATTAACAGATTAGAAGTAACATGATTGCCTGCTTCCTCGTTTCTTTTGTGCCTGCCGACTTTTTTTTTTCTTCCCAGGAAGAACTGAGGAGGGGAAAAAGAAGAAGAAAAAGAAAAAAAAAAGTCATCATCTCTATGATTTGCCTCTTTGTGTCCCCGTCTGCAATATCAAGCCGTTTCGAAAGCACTTAATGTCCCCACTATTCTAATTTCATCTGTCGTTCTCGCTCCTCTACTGTATCACATGACACACGCGTGCCCACACAAACACGCACATTCATTAGGATTCGGCACAGATGTATAGTGTGAACGGGGCCTGTTTCTCCAGTCTGCTGTACGGAGCGGCCTATCGCACACCTCAGCAACGCGTAACCAATAACTGAAAAGAGATAGAGGCAAATGAAGTGCAAGTGGATGAGAGAGAAGAGAGGTGGAGTAGAGAGCTTTACAGGATGGAGGGAGCAGGAGAGGAGAAGAAGAGAGGATAAAAAAAGAGAGATGGTGGTGGTTGGTTTTAGTGAGAGGAGGAGGAGAGTGGTGAAGCAAAGGATGGAGGATCTAGCGAGCTGGGTGGCATTAGTAGGGAAAGCCTCTCCACTTCTGCTGGATAAGAAGAGATGGCCCTGGCCAATGATGTGGAATGGTTCTGATTGGCTGAGCCTGATCCCCCAGCAGAGCGAACCGAGCTCTCGTCCTCCTCCTCCTCCTCTTCCACCTCCTCCCCCTCTTTCCTCCCGCCGCCCGGAGCTCTACTGTCGGATATTTCATACTTCACACTTACAACCGTGACTACTGCCGGCTACACTGCAACTCTGACCTCCATCCCCACACCGCTCAGCACTGCACACTTCACTCCGACTGCAGTGCACAACAGCACTCAGCTATACCATTAAAATATACCATTAAAACCACTAATGTAGAGGTTTGAGGCCTCACATGTTACATTTAGTACCATTACAGGTAGTCGTTTGCCCCATAATCCAAGTCTTTAACCCAGACTATTCTGTCCCCTCTGCACAAACTGACAGAAACTCTCTGTGAATGGGCGGTGCGTGGCGCAGTGGGTAGAGCGGCCGCCCCATGTAGAGGCTACAGTCCTCGCCGCAGGCGTCCCAGGTTCGAATCCCGCGTCGGGCAGACCTTTCCTGCGTGTCATTCCCCCTCTCTCTGCCTCCCCATTTCCTGTCTATCTCTACTGTCATCACTATCAAATAAAGGCAAAAAGCCGAAAAATATACTTTAAAAAAAAAAGAAACTCTGTGAAACTGCAAATAGATACAGAAAGATGTCCTTAATGTACATAAAAAAAAAGTGTATTAATGGTAATTAGTTGGTTACTTAATACAACAAACTCGACAGATGGCTGCACTAGATGTTACAAAAATGGGAATCTTGGCATTAACTTATAAATCTTCACCAATATGAAATTAAAAAACACAGTATTCATCGACTCTAATCTGTAGAAGATAGAGATGACTCTAACCATGTGATCTGAAATAACCAATGGAAAACAAGGACCTTCAAAACACCATTAGGAGGCACTACAGTGTAACATTACAAATGTTTGGTTTGTAAACCATCACTGTGACCTTTGATGAACCTTAACCAAGTGTTTTAATGCATCACTCTGACCAGACTTTTGCTAAAATGCAGCTTGTCCCTAATCGTTATGTGCCCAAATCGATTCAAAGGCAACTGGACTTCCCTTGGTTCCTAAAACAAAAGAAGTTCAGTTTCAGCACTGATCAGCCTGGATGACTGAGAACTTTCAATGACAACAATACCTTTGTTGCCAGATGTCGAAAGAATCTCGAAAACATTGCCATTGTTTTGCAGAATCGTCCCAATATTAATGACGTCCGGCTGTAGACAAACATTTCCACCCAACCATATAAAGTTGGATGAAACCCATTCTCCAACATTTACTCATCGATAAAGAAGAAGAAAAGATTAAATGATGTGAGACCCAGACTGATCCGACTCCCTTCAGTTTATTTAAAGCTGGCGTCTGTTCCTTTATCCCGCTCCGAACCATTTGGGAAAACCCTCTGATTAAAAATTAATTGGTTTACATTCAGACTGACTTTTAGATTCAATACTTTGATTTTACGGATCGTTTCAACTTTACAGAAGCAAAAAACATCTTGGAGATGGTTTGCCAGTGGTTTAGAAAGATTACTCGTGACCAGTTCATAAATGACTCATCCACTGGCTTTTTCATCAAGATTCTGTTTTGTTGAGGCAACTAAAACTCCTTAAAACTTAAGAGAGGATTGTTAAAACTGCTGTCCGATCTCCCCTTTACATTCACACCAAGCATCTTTTAACATTATCATCCTTGAGATACAGCCTCTGTTCTCTGGACCAAACCCTGACAAAGCTACCTAGATGCTTAGGCAGATCCAATACACATTGCATTTTTCAGCCTACAAATGTAGCTTAACTCTCAGGTAATTTTAACCTTTATATGAAAAAAAACAAAATGACCAAAGCCAACACTTTAAAATACCTCAAATAGTATTTCCTTATGTGTAATTGAATTTATATTGCATGTCTCAATTTGTTGGAAATGCTTGTGTTGCTTCCAAGGGGGCAGTTGTCGGTCTGAGAAGTGAAGCTCACTTCCACGTTCAAAAAACTGCAGTCCCCTGGGCTTCCTCTGGGGGCTGGCTCCAGAAGGGAGCAACTCCAATTGAGCCCCATGTTAAAATAGCCGATTTTACAGCTTAAAAAAACATATTTACAGCCTGGTACATTTTATTTTTTTGGTCTCAACCGATAGTTTCTACCCCCGCACACACTCTGAGGGGGGTGAATTTTTTTTAAACTCTACCGTTTTACTATTATTAGGTTTAAAGTTCTGGCCAATTAGGGCGCAGAACCGTTGAGTGACAGGTCCGGAGACCGCTGCTTCGAGGCCAGTGGGCGGGCCAACGGCCGCACCGCTCCAAATATGGCAAGTAGAATCCAACATGGCGCAGCTCAAACCCCCGTAGTAGCGGCACAAAACAGACTCTCCCAAACCAATGGGTGACGTCACGGGTGCTACGTCCATTCTTTTTACAGTCTATGGTTGCTTCTTGAGGACGTACGTGCGGGGGATCGTATTCTACCAGGGTGTTGTTCTTCATACGGCCGCTAGGAGGCGCCACATTGAAACCACTCTTTAAATTGACTCAACTCCCTGATAATGATGATCATGAGATGAGAAACTCTCCAGTTGTGTTGGGTTCAGTCCGACCCTCCTTCCTCCGGCCGCGGCGACGCCTCGCTGCAGTCGGCTTTTAGCCCTCGCTACATGAACCCTGACAGTCGGGGGTCCTCCGTACTTCACCACTACAACCGTAGACCACTTCTGGGCATCCTGACCTCACTGTTACCTAGCAAACCAGCTGGTTATGATTATGTAGCATGGAGACTTTGGCAGCAGGGGCCAAGGAGCCATCTGGCGCAGAGGGAGGTCTTTCCCAGTGGGCTGGCCGACCTGTGGCCCTGCAGCAGCAGCAATGCCGAGTAGAAGAATAAAAAGAATATATGTGGTGTATTTAAGTCGTACTGTATCCTCCATCAACAAACGGACAGTCCTGGTTAAAATTCACATGGTTTTCAGAGAAACTTATCAGTAAAATAGGATAAAAATGGTCTTTTTTCACTGCCTGCAAGGCCTCACTTGTTAGCTCAAAGTGCTGCTGTCAAGTGCATCTTAAAACTTGTTTTTAAGGACGTATCAATGTCTCCCAGCCAGTCAGACACAGCACTGTCCTGCTCTCTGACTCCACACTGAAACACCCTCTTATTTGGGTCTCGACTCGGCTTCATAACAAGACGAACTGAGTGCAGTTTTAATGACAGCTTCCACAATAAAACAGATAGTTAAACTATTTCACATTGACAGCTACAGTAGGCTGAAGTGGATTGGCTCACATTTCAGATTCACTATATTTAACACAATTAACAGCATGTAACGAGCCGCTAAGTGACTTTACTTGAAGTGTTAATTAGATTTGATTATTTTAGATAAAACTTAAATGATGCTTGAAGGGAGACGGGGTCACAGCAGCTGCAGAGGAATGGAGACAGTTGTTAGGAGTGAAAAATATATATTTAGTGAGAAAAGAGGTAATTAATAACAGAAGATAATGAGAGAGGAGCATTAAACAACAGAGGGACAGTATAAACTGTGACAGGTCAGTACAGTAGATGTGATTATCAGACTGGGAT
This sequence comes from Trachurus japonicus, assembly GCF_045865225.1. Classification (NCBI taxonomy): domain Eukaryota; kingdom Metazoa; phylum Chordata; class Actinopteri; order Carangiformes; family Carangidae; genus Trachurus; species Trachurus japonicus. The sequence goes on from NC_140929.1 coordinate 5,985,350, forward strand.
GTGGGCCGAACATCTTTTCTTCTCCGTGCCACTCAGTTTGATCCTGTCTTTATCTATGGTCTGCCATATGGCCCCGTGCCCGCGCTCTTTTCTATCCACCGTCCAGACTCTGACTGCTTACGGCTGAACCCTGACAGGAAGCTTATAGCCCAGAGGTCAAACCTAAAGCCCGAACCTCAAAGGGCCCCAGATGGCGGGCTGGTGGCGGACACGGCCGCAGATTACTGTCTGACTGCAGACAAAAGGAGCAGGACTGTCACCGGGCCCCTCTTTTAAAAAAATGTTTTTTTCAAGATTGAGAGACCAGGGCCCTGTGTGTGTGCGTGTGTGTGTGTGTGTTTTGAAGTCGAGTCTTATCGTGGCGAGCTGCTGCACAGATGAACTGCTCCGTATCCTCGCTTTTATCAGATCAGATGCTGACAGGATCAACGTTAGCAGGAGGCGATTCAGCAACTTGGAAAAGCTGCTGGAGGACATAAAACAGCTTCCTGAGAGACGAGGACGACTCCGCTCTCCGCCCGTCCCTCTCCTCGTCCTCGCTCGCTAATGTGCCTCTGCACGTCTTCATGCGAAGATGTGCTGGCTTGCACTTATTGTGCTACACGTTTGCATCTGTTACACACCGTACAGGGCTGCACCGGGACTTGGATGCCAAACATGTGTCGATAAACCCCGATGTTCCACTTTGAATGATTTTCCCTAACCATGCTTCTTCTTCTTTTTCTTTGGCTGCGTGTTTTTCCTCAGATATGTTACATGATCCCAGCCGCTCATTTAAAGAAACATCAGCTCCGTCCCAGCAGCCGTAGCGTTGCCTGCTGGATGAATTTGCAACACCGTGGGGAGATATTCTTCATGCACAGTGCCAAGTGATTAAACCCAAAGCACTCAGTCACTCCTCAAACAGCTCCCGTTCATGTTCGCCGATACGCGTCATTTAAAACGTTTAGAAAGCCCACAGTATGTTTCTGTACCACGAAGACGCTCCGATTATTATCTGACTCGGTGATTACTCCATCGGCTGATTAGTCAATCATTGTAATCAAGACATATTTTGAATAGAAATGTCACTGGGAGTTTCTCAGATGTGAGGATTTTGCTTCTTTTATCTGGATCATGTTAATTTAACCGCTTAAATCCCACTGGCCCGCTCAGGACCCATGGAAGTTGATGATATTTTATAGAACAAAAAAATGAAATAATCAGCAGTGGAATCAATAATGAACATCTTTGTTGCAGATCTGGACTTGTGATGTTATTTTCTACTTTTTTGCTTTTCATTTTCAGAGTTGGTAGAAATTAAACGCTCGCCAAAACAATAAATCAACAACATTCAGACTGTTGATTCACTTTGTGCTGAATCACGGCACACACATACACACACGTCGGGCTGCAGCAGATTGCTGCTCGCGTATCAAGATGTGAATCAGATCTGTCGCAGCGGGTGAGACGCTCGATTCTGACTGATAAAGTCTTTCTGAAGCAGCCCGTTCTTTTTTAAAAAACTGATTTTTCAGGATGACAAATGATAAAAAAATAAATAAAAAAAACTTTACTGCAATTAAACCAAAATGTGACTTTACAGAATCAGCTCTGGATTGTTAAAGGGATAGTTCAACATTTTGGCAAATTGACCCATTGCCATAATTCCTATAGTCATAGCAGTAGGTTTGTTAATTGTCGGTGCAAGCTGTTTTTAGAACAGCAGAGCAGAGCTGCGAGCTGCTCAGTCAGAGCTACGCTACAGAGGCTCATGGGATTTCTTGGTTTCCCTCATCAAACTCATCAAATACACAATCCAACAACTCCACAACGCTCTGGTGGACAAGTTGTGACCTGCACATTCACCACGCTATGAGATAATAACACAACGTTACGAGACAGAGTTGTTTTAGAGGTAAATTCATGCAAAACCGCTGATGTGCGTTGCCTTCAGGGACAGTTTTTCAGCAAGCAGTCTCTGCATTTCCTCTAAAACAACTCTGTGTGGTAACGTTGTGTTATTATCTCATAGCGTGGTGAATGTGCAGGTCACAACTTGTCCACCAAAGCGTTTTGGAGTTGTTGGATTGTGTATTTGATGAGTTTGATGAGGGTAACCAAGAAATCCCATTAGCCTCCGTAGCGTAGCTCTGAGCAGCTCGCGGCTCTGCTCCGCCGTTCTAAAAATAGCTTGCACCGATAATTAAAGGAAATGAACCTACTGCTATGACTATAGTGATTATGGCAATGGGCCAATTTGCCAAAATATTGAATTATCCCTTTAAACTTGAAACAGTGTGACCATGTTACAGCTCTCTCACTGCTTTTGTCTTTTGCCTGCATGTGTGTTCTCAGATGCTGTTGATGGTTCCTGCCCCCCCCACCCCTCCATCCCATCCCATCTCACCCCGGCCCCCCTGGCTCGGCTCCAAATAGCTGCACTTCCTCCTCCAACGTAACCGCTGCTGCCTTCAGCCGGAGCTTACAGCTGGAGAGCGAAGGTTATTGGCTACAGTGCTCAGCGGATGAGAAAGGGATCAACCCTGGAGAGAGAAGGAGAGAGAGAAGGGGGGGAAACATACCTTCAGGTGAGAAATTAATTGAGCCTGTAGATTTTGGTTGCAGCAGCGAGATACCTCCGCCGATAGGCCGCGTTTCCTCGCTCCCTGACTGTGTATCTTCTTTTCTCAAATACCCCTAAGAACATTTTTAGCAGCAGTTCACGGAGCACGTTGAATAGAGAGGCATTAGGTCTGAGCAGTCAGACTTTATATATGTGCCTGTCTGCTGCAGTCAGGGCCTGTTTCCCCTCCGTGGAGCTGATGACTCCATAACCACATCCACCAGGCAAAGCGATGTCAAAAAACCAGGAAATCACAAGTAGCACTTAAATTATCCTGTTTCATTTTTTTTTGAACTGAGGGAAATAAAAAATCTTCTGTATGTGTGAGTGTGTGGGGTTGTGCGTGTGTGTGTGTGCGTGCGCTCAGTGTTTGCATGTGGGGCAAGGTTTCCATAGAGACTAGGCCAGCTAATCCGACGAGCTGTGGAAGACGGAGAGAACGGGTCTGAAGTGCTCAGCATTACGGCGGCTTCTAAAAGCTCCCTGCCTCTCAGCGCCTTAGTCTTCATTACCTCCACATCCCCTTTTGATTGGCTGCGTTTATCCTGAGTACCCCAGGTTTGGGAGGGAACCGTAACCCCATACCCCCCCTCCACCTCCCACCGCCAACAGCACACACTGCCAGCATCGTTCAAGTTGTCATAGCAACCCCTGAAGGTAAGAATTTGGCCCCATAAACCAGATATTGTATCACGCCGTGTACCTGGCAGTGTAAAGACAATACGCCGCCCCCCCCCGTTCTACTGTAACGCCACGGAGCAGCGGCTGCATCGTACGGTCGGTGCTGTGGGTGTTAAATTGATATAAAAAATGAATTTTGCACGTCCTTGGAAAAAAGCGCTAAGTGGCGAGATAATGTGGCTTTTCTGTTTGGGTTGGATGGCGTTAGTTTGTGCAGCACTTTGGCAAGCATTCAGTCATCCTGTGATTGAAATAGAAAATTAGCTGGGGGTCTTAAGCCCCTTCGCTCGAGCCATGCAGCGCTCAGTGTGTTCACATTGCTTATCTGGAGTCAACTCCAACACTCCAGCTCAGTTAGGGTTGAGTAAATGCCGGCAAGACACTGGACCCCGGCCATGACGCTTCGGATGTGGGGTGAAAGAAGCAGCATCTGGGTTTTATGCTTTAGCAAAAAGGAGCAAGACAGGAATAGAAAAATAATCATGTTTTCAGTTGGGAAATATTCTCGTTTTCTGGTGTGGAGCAAGAGTTCACTTGGTTTATTTGAGGTTTTGGAAAACATGGCTGATTGTGGCAAAACAGTTAAAACCAAAAAGGTTTAAAGGTTTATTTTTGATCCCTAGTTGTGTGATGGGAATGCGGTTTCATTTGCAGTTCATTTTTGTGGTTTTTTGTAACAGTTGCAACATAACAGAGTCGTTGAGCTTATCTTGATGTTTCTAGTCAAACATAATTGCAGCAGCAAGGTACAGTATAAAATACCATGAAGTGGAAAACACTCAAGGACAACTGTACAAATGTATCCCAGGAAAGTCTGCATTGACCACTGTTTGTTTTGATGCATTGTGGGTAATAATAATAATTTTGAAAAAATCCTCATGAAAATCACCCTCATGTATTGCACCAGTGTGTCGTTCTCAGTCCCACAGATGTTACAACATAGTTAGTTCATGCATAAATTATCACCAACATGCACATACACAGACATGTGTGTGCAAACGCTCCCGCAGGACTTTGATGTAAACAAGCAGCCATGTACTGATACTCTTCAGAGAACTTCCTCTAAAACTGTAAAGAGCTGCACCAGAGCTCACATTTGAACGTAGCAACTACAAAGACAGTAAAGACGATCCCAAACCATGTTAATGTTGAGATATGAATACAAACATTTGACTCAAGTGAATTCCTGGAATATAATCATATGATATTCAAAAGATTTAATGAACAATACTGTTTTTCAAATCTCACACTGCGACTGATTGTAGTATATACAGAGATGTTACTAAAGGCGCTACAGTATATGTAAGTTTTGCAATCACTACATATCCAATATTAGAATTGTCAACTGATTTATTAACAGTGAAGTTGTATCCAGCTGTATCCAGTGTTGGAAAGCCATCCCTTATCAGTTATTTTCTTCAACTGAACTTTAAACATTGCTAACTAGCTAGCCATGGTCACTTTTCCGATACCGAGTCACTGTAGCTACTTGTTCATGTGTTGTTTCACCAAAAGTGGACGTGGTCTCAGTATCTATCTATATATTAGAGCCCAACAATCCGCAGTTCACTGGACTAACACAACAAGCCGAATCAAACTGTAGGTCACATGACGCATTTAGGACCCAGAGGTCTTCAACCATCACACAGTGCTCATCAAACGCGTAGCTGGAAACCACAAAATGTTTTTCTTGAAGTCTTCATGAACTCACTGAAATGTTTGCATCATCGCACTTTGAGCCTTTGGGTCAAATAAAAGTTAAAACGTCACATGAAGCTGCATATGAAATGTTTTTTTGTGCTGCATTTAGTTCAGAGGAGTCGAACGTTGTGTATATGTATGTATATTATTATTACGCGTTTGAAAAGGCTGTATGGGCTCAGCTTTTATTCATATGGGCTGTAGTCTCAAAAGTTGTAAGCACTGGTTGAATAATATAGGTTGAAATCATTATGATACACAACATCCAGGTCTCCGTTGTTTTATATCAGTGGAAGGATAAACTGTTAAAACCCCTTAACACCCACTGGCTCGTCCAGGACCCGGCCGGTAACTGACATCAAACTGCATCATTTCAGGACATCAAAGTCTCCTCTGTCTTATAAAACACCTTCAGTACTAAACATAAACTTTAACTTGTAACATTAAGACTCATTTTGCTGCAGCCCTTAACCTACACCCTCACTACAAATCAGTGCAGGTACAAGCCAAAAAAAACAAAAAAACAAAGTCAGTGATTCCCCTTCAAAACTCTCTACTTCAAAGCACACATTCACATCCTCACATACTTCAACTGGTCTTTCCTGCCAAGAGGAAATGCATTGGTCACCATTATTTCATTCCCAAAAGGCTATGCTTTCATCTTGACTCAGCATCCTCTCTTTATTTCTCTTTCTTTCTCTCTAAAACACACATGCAAAATCACCTGCTGAAAGCTTTTCATCCTCTTCTTTCACACCTTCTTCTTCTATTCTCCTTTTAGACTCACCCTGACCCACATACTTTTTAGTCCCCCTGCAAATTCTTCCACGCTCACCCCCTTTTTCTTTGTCGCCTTAACTTCGACCTTTACCTTCATCCCTCTCTGTTTTTTCTAAGTCTCTCTCAGTTTCCCACAGAGATACAGTTTTATTTATTCGTCCTCAGCACAGATGTTCAGTATCTTATTTAAATTTGACTATTTAAACCTGAGTTTTATTCTTCCTTGTGTGGAAAAATACCAGCGGCTTCTTTTGACGCTAAAATGTTTTACAATGACAACAGGATTACAACGAGAGAAATAAATTAATAATCCCTTCTGACCTGAGTGGTTTTCGTGGCCCTGAGCAGAACACTGACTGTGACCGACCATAAAATTCATCCAGATGACTTTAAAGCAGCTGCTCTCAAAGACGCTCCAAAAAGCAGTATTGATTATAGCGCTCAGGCTTATTGAAGTCATTTTATGGTCAGATTATTGTCCATTTTGAAGCTCCAAAGAAAATCTAAAGACAACAAACGTGTGTGTGTGTGTGTGTGTGTTTGTGTGTGTTTTAGTGCTTTTGTTAGTGTCCAAAGTTGAAAGTGGGAATCACGTCATTATCAACCTGCTTCCAAAGTTACGCTGCAGAAAGTTGCTAACAAGCCTTACAACCTTTTGTTGCTACAAGATTATACACGACAGCTTTATACCGGGATGTTTGTTGATATAAAATATCACTATGGAGAAACTTTTAGATGATGTTGGTTTGCCGTCGCCGCTACATCTTGTGTTTGACATCCTGTCATGAACTGGTGTTTTTGAAAATAAGGTTGTTCATGAGGAGGACGCTTCCCTTTCCTTATAGCAAATAAAACTTATCCACACAGAGCGAGGTTTGATGTGAAGAATAACTTCTGAAATGGGAGAAAATTTCAACTTTTTCTTTCACCTTTTTACAACTTAAAATAAAAAGTGCTTAGTTTGCATTATCACTGATTAACCAAATCATCATGACCACGCCTCCTTCAGCCCTTAAGATGTAATTAACAACAGAGATGGGACCAAGTCACACATGTGCAAGTCTCAAGTAAGTCTCAAGTCTTAACCTTCAAGTCTCAAGTAAGTCCCAAGTCGTTTTTCTTTGGGCAAGTCAAGTCAAGTCAAGTCACAGGTTATGTCAAGTCAAGTCCAAGTCAAGTCCTGCATAGGTCAAGTCAAGTCCAAGTCAAGTCACCTTATTATTGCAATTTCACCCGCAGAATCTAATCTAAATAAAGTGAAGACAATATATTAGAATAGAATAGAATAGAACATCTATTATGTCTTATGTCTTGTCATGTCTTATAATGCATTAATGAGCCTCTTCATACCTGATCTGATCACAAAAGGTTAACTCCTACTACATCAATAGAATAGAATAGAAAATCTATTATTCTATCATGACAACACCATTCTCAGCCTGCACTCATACCAAGTAGTTAGATATTAATTTGATATTTTATATTCAAAAGTCAAAGAATGTGTAACATTGAAACATTCCTGGATGCTATGACTGACAGGCAAACAGCTGTGTAGTCACTGCAGATTCTGCAGCAGTGAGAACGTGAGGCTGAAGGAGAGGAGATTTTTTAATTTTTTAAAAAGGACACGATAGCTTCTCGCTATGGTAACAGGTGACTGATAGGTCTATTGGTTACTGTGCGTTGTCCCGATTCTGAACAGCGGCGGCGACGCAGCGTAATGAAGCAGCGTCAGGCCGCTCACCGTCACTGAAACTCCGGATGAAATCTCCGTTTAAAAACACTGAGCTGCGAGCGTGATAGCACGCCATAGATGTATTATATTATAGCCTAATAGATCCATGTAGCCCGCTGCAGCGACCCTGAAGGCCCCTCCGTATCAAACCCCCCTCTCACTCTCTCCCCCTCCCTCTCTCTCTCCAGCGGTCCTTTCAAAATAAATGCATAAAAAGTCCGGGGGAAAAAAAAAAAACACCGACTGATCTGGTGCCGTGCCGGTGAGAAATTCAGCGGTGGCGGCTGGTCATTCAAGTCATTCAAGTCATCGTGTCTCAAGTCAAGTCAAGTCCCGAGTCTTTAACCTTCAAGTCCGAGTCAAGTCGCAAGTCTTTTATTTTTTGTCAAGTCAAGTCAAGTCGCATCAAAATAGCGACTCGAGTCGACTCGAGTCCAAGTCACAGTGACTCGAGTCCCCATCTCTGATTAACAATACTGTTTTTCAAATGGCACACTGATATGTAAAAAGGAAAAATACAGGGATATTATTAAAGAAGTTTTGCTGCTGATACATATCCAACATTCAGACTTTCAGTTCTTTTCCTCCTCTTAACTTTGAACATTACTAACTAGCTAACCCTGGCCACTTTTCCGATACCGAGTCACTGTAGTGTCTAGTCTGTAGCCTCTAATTTTAACTCTTTCTTTCACTTTTTCCAACTTAAAATAAAAAGTGCTTTGTTTGCGACGTCAGTGCATCTACCCGGATGAATCAAAACATCATGACCATGCCTGCTGCATCCTTCATGTGCTACCTGTGATATTTCCACCATCACTTCAGCAGTAAACTGTTTGAACACCATTTCTATGTCAATAATGAATGAATCAGTTTGAACACTGGAGGCAGGAGTCACTGCAGGTCTGTTGTATTAGTTTTAAGATTTGTTATATGAACCTCATAAAGTGAAACCAGTGTGTTTACATTTCGTCTACCTGTGGCCCAGTGTGTCAGTCTGACCCTGATCATATATATTCTCATAATGTGAATCGGAGACTTTAATTAGGCCGAGGTCAGTCTGGTGAAGTGGTAATCGCTTCCTATCAACTGCACTGTCATAAATTATGTAGAACAGCCATGAAATGATATTTATGGCTGTGGCTCGGGCCTGAAGTGGCTATTAGCCATGCTGGTTAGCAAATGAAACGTCCCCGTAGTCTTTTAATTCTCTGAGGAGATGATTCATGGTTACCGGGAGAGAGAGCAGAAGAACGCCGGGTTGCGAGGGGTAAAAAAAAAAAGAAAAAGAAGAAGATTATAACCTCGGCTAAATCGTGTGTGTCTCCGCGTGTGATGTTGCGTGCGTACACGTGCGCAACATCTGCGTCCGCCGCTCTGTGGCATTAATGTGAACCCGAGTGTGTGTTTTAATTGGTGGCTGTGGCGCTCTTTCCGGAGCCGTGACGGGTGCTGCACACACACACACAGACGCACTCACACACACAATGGCGTCTATAAATCCATAATGGAAAGGAAAGACAATGGCACGTGAGGTAATTTCTGTCCAACCACACCCACCGGGCTCTAATTGCGCCGCTAGACATGTAAAGGAAAATCAGCGGCTGTGCGGAGAGACTGTCAAACTCGGGGAAACACTGCGGCTCTGACAACTTTAATTGGTAGTTGTCGTGTGTATCCCTGTCTTCATTAGCAGCCCAAGACTACCTGCTTCTCCTCCCACACACGTGCGCACACTTACGCACACACACACACACACACACACATAGGCGCTGCTATTGGTGAAAAGGTCATTAGATGTGGCTCGGTTTAATAGCAGATTGTCATCCAGAGCTGCTGCCGATGTTCCACAGACACTTACAGAGAAAAAGCACCCAGAGGTATTTTCATTCACTTCATTCAAATTTTGTGAATAGCTGCTCCTATGCATTGTAGAGGGGGGGGGGGGGCGGCGGCGGCTTTTGAAATAAGCAATTACAACAGAACAACTGACAGGACTTTTTTTTATATTTCTTAAATATTATTTCTCTCTTCCAACTGCCTCCAACCTCTGAAGAAATTTTAAGCAAGCAAGCACGTCTGAAAGGATATTGCTTAGAAAGCTGAAAGAAAAGAATATTGCTTAAGAGTTACACGCTCAAAATAGATTTTTTTTTTTTTTTTGGTTTTTCATTGGATTGTGACGGACTTTTTTAGGTTTTATTTTACGCTACGAGCGACTCATCTCAAACCCTGATTCGAGACGAGCTGTGCCTCCTGATCCCGCGGTTGTCATTCATATGAGCAGCCTGTCGGCGTCGGAAAATAATAAATAAAAAAAGGAGGAGGAGGAGGCCAACAATCACAACAGAGCAGCCCTATTGCCACTGTACTTGTAGGTCTATCTGACATTATACATTATATACACAGAGATAAGAGCGCGGCTGTCGAGCAGCGGCGGCGCGTTGATGGTTTGTATGCTGCACCCGTGTTGAAGGCAGCCACTCTAGGTGGCCAGAGAGAAGCCATGCATTATTGAGGAAGGGCTTAGGGGGGGTAAGAGTGGATTAGTCTGATATTAACCTCCAGAGGAAGAGAGAAAAGGAAAGGGATGACATGATGAGGATCACCCCTGGCCATTTAAACTGCTTTAATTAAATCCTGGATGGAGAGGCCACCACTCAGACTTGGAGAATGTGAAGAAAGAGGAGAGGGAGAAGAAGATGATGAAGAAGAAGAGGAGGAGGAGGAGGGGAAAATGAGGGGAGCGGTGAAAGAGACTGATTGGAAAAACGGAGGATAGGAAATAGGCGAGGAAGGAAGGAAAAAGGAGGAGACAAAAGGAAGTGTGTGTGTGTCAGTGTGTGTGTGTGTGTGTGTGTGCTCGCTTGCAAAACCTCCCACTGTGATGAGGCAGACTAATGAGTTAGCCTTTTGCCATGCTGGTCACATGTGTGTGTGGCTGACAGGGACCGGGGCGAGCTGATAAATCAGCAGCAGAAATGAGATTTATAAAAACCTGATCTCCATCTCAACCTCCTGCCTCGCTCCCCGGCCGCCCTGTCACCTTGCTATCTTCATCTGCAGAACTTAGAGGGGCCGAGGGGCGGGGGGCAAGGGGCCGAGGGTGGTGGTGGTTGGTTTATCAGCCTGATATATAGCAGCAAGACGCAGCTTTGTGTAAAAATCCAGCTTCAGTGTTTCGGCACGTGGCCGAGCAGACGACTAATTAAGTGACTGTTTGCTGGAGCTGTCAGTGCACTCTGAGCTGTGTTGATTTTACACTCTATATCCTAATTAGAGTGTGAATGAAAGGGTTTCTCTTATTTATCATTATCTCCACCAAGAAGCTTTTAGTTTTTTGTTTATTAGCCCTGAAACCTGCGATTGCTTTTCATTTATTTATATATTTTTTTAAGGTTTTTAATGGAACGTGGCTGTAAATTAGTGCGGGAGCAGAGGAACGTTCACTAATGATTCATTTAGAAATAGTATTTTTGCATCAGTATTGAAGGATATCATGTTGTCATTGCTGAATGGGACTAAATAGGTTGTGTGTTGTGCGGAGCGTTGGCTTTGATCAGCTGTAACTTCGGCCTACGCTGGAACAATTATTGCCGTTGTTGTTTTTGTTATTGTTGTGGTGTTTGTTGGGAGGAATCACATCATCTATTGTTTTTTTCTCTAATTGTTTGTGACAGGAATAGATTTTAGTTTGAATTGGTTCTGGTGCCAATAAAGGAAAACCTCCAGATTTGTCAACATGTTCATAAATTACTTCATTTATTGAAGCTTTAAAAAGCATCTTGATGGGATGTAGGTAGATGGGTTTCGATGTTTCGCAAACCTTAACCACATCTACTCTGATTCTGATGAAGGATCTCTATGTCCAAATGACACCAGCTTTAAAGTCAATTAATTAGAAAAAAAAACAACGATGGCCTGAGTCTGTCCCCAAAAAAAACCCAAAAACTGACAAAAGCAGAAACATGAGCTTCACAAAAGGTACTGTTTTATTGCAACGCTATTGCACTGAATTGCATTAAACTGTGAGATGATTTTTTTTTTTGACGGGAGAAAACAACTGCAGGGAGTTTTTAAAGATCCAAGTTGGATTTGAAGTTAAACACTTTGCAGAGTGGAGTTTGTTTACGGCCCACTCTGTGTCCCGTCATGTTGCCTGATCTCTGCTCCACATGTTGATGTTCAGCTCTCGTCGACTTGTTGCTTGAAGCTTTTTTGTTTTGTTTTGTTTTTTTGACTTTGATGGTGCGTTTTGTTTTCTGGTTGGGGCTGCTGAGTGTGCACGCTCGGTATCCATGCACACACACACACACACACACACACACACACACACACACACACACACACACACACACACACACACACAACCGTCTGTATCACACACTTCATCAGACTCATCCAGGGTTTTTAATTGACCAAATTGACCAAATCTGTTCCCTTCCCTTCGCCCTTACTTATTCTTCCTTCCTCTTTTGATCCAATTCACCTGGTCTGTTCCCTCCCTCCCTCCCTCCATCTTTCTTTCCTCCCTTTTCCCTTCCTTCTTTCCACAATCCTTTTTGCCTCCTTTCCTTCCTTCCTTCCTTCCTTCCCTCCTTCCCTTCGTCTTTACTTCTTCCTTCTTTTTTGACCCAATCTGTTTCCTCCCTCCATCTATCTTTCCTTCCTTTTTCCCTTCCTTCTTTCCTCCCATCTTTCCCTTTGTCCTTCCTTCCTTCCTTCCTTCCTTCCCTTGGTCCTTCCTGCCTGCCTTCCTTCCTTCATTCCCTTCGTCCTTCCTGCCTTCCTACCTTCCTTCTATCCCTTCATCCTTCCTTCCTTCCTACCTTCCTTCTATCCCTTCATCCTTCCTTCCTTCCTTCCTTCCTTCCCTTCGTCTTTACTTCTTCCTTCTTTTTTGACCCAATCGCCCTCTTTCCTCCCTCCATCTATCTTTCCTTCCTTTTTCCCTTCCTTCTTTCCTCCCATCTTTCCCTTTGTCCTTCATTCCCTTCATTTTCCTGCATTCCTTCCTTCCTTCTATCCCTTCATCCTTCCTGCCTTCCTTCCTTCCTTTCGCCCTTCCTTCCTAACCCAGTAGGACAACAGGAGGGTTAAAACATGTAATCGTGTCTCCGTGTGGTGTGTGTACTCATCGTCTTAGCGTTATCAGTCGGCAGTAAAGTCTATAGCTCATTACAAGTGCTATTACAATATTCTAATAAGCGACGCCACGGCGAGGCGTGAAGACGCGGCGTTTGATTATCTCCACTCCGCCTGGCTGGCTCCGCCCCCCTCCCGCATCCCGCAACCCCCGATCCTCCGTCCTCTCTTGATCCAGCCGCCGAGCAGTGGCGCTTTAATCGGCCCATGTGTAATGAGGAAGCCTACAGCCAGGTAGAACAAAGCTCAGGAAGTGACTGTGTTCATCAAAGCACACACACACACACACACACACACACTGAGGATGATCACAACAAAGAGCCTAATAACAATACTGTTGGTTTCATAAGCGCCAATGTGTTGTGGTTTTTTGGTTCTGAAACATCTAGAACAGCAGAAGTCGTTTTATATTCTTTGATATTACATCATACGTTACAGTGTGATCCAGTAAATTATCAGATGAAATGACAACACGGGGATTTCGTTGATTTAATTTTGCTGCGAAAATCAGAAAAATCCAATATTGCTACATAAAAAAACCCCTGTTTAATTGAGTTCACACTAGAGGTCGACCGATAGTGGATTTTTAAATTCCGATATAATAACGATAGTTTGGAGCAGGAAAAAGCCGATAGCCGATTAATCGGCCGATACCCCCCCCCCCCCACGAAAAAAAAAAATTAATTAATTAATTATTTTTTATTTAATTTTTTTTTTTTTAATAATAATATATAGCTATTAGCTACTGTAAAACTAAAGGATGTGGGACACTGAATCATCCCTGGACCCTGTGAGTGACGAACAGCCAAACTCCACGCGTGAGTTTGTTTACATCAGAACAGCTGTAGTGAGGACGTGACGCTGCAGGAGAGGAGACTGTAACTAAACAGGACGTTAGCTCGTGGTGTGGTTACGCCGTACATTAACAGGTGACTGTTTCACTACAATTAGCCTACTGTGTGGAAAACCCATAGCCTGTAAAAAGAAAAACCACGCTGTAATGATCGTGATCGAGTTGCAGACGAGTGTGTTTGGAGCTGACGGGAGGAGAGAAAAAAGAGAGCGAGACGCACGTAGCGGCCGTGATATGACGACCCCGTCCCCGCTGAGGAGGAACTCTGCTGTTATGGAACAGGACCTAAACCAAGTCGAGTAGAGCCCATAGAGCCCAACTTTGTAGTGTAAAGAGCCATTATTGTGCGTCTGCCCCAACTCTGCGGCGCTCTCTCTTCCTCCTTCCCGTCTCTCTCTAGCTGTCCTTTCAAAATAAAAGCACAAAAAGCCGGAGAGGAAAAAAAAAAAAAAAAAACACTGACTCGTGAGCTGGTGGCGGTGAGATATTTAGCGTGGCAGCCGCCACCACATTATCTATGCAGGAACCCTTATGATTAAGAGAAAATACTACAGTGTTTCTCATTAAATAACAAGAGAGTTTGGTTCCAGTCAGCCCCTCCACCTGCCGCCTCTCTATTAGTGCGGTCGCACCGCACCGCACCGCACCTACAGTACCCTCACCTGGGTCACTTCTCTGCTGCTGCCGCTGCACACGCCCTGTCTCTCTCTCTCTCCCATGCTCTGTGTGTGTGTGTGAAGAGCAGCCCCGCCCCTCAGTGATCAGAGAGACAGAGAGCGGCAGGGAAGAAGCAGTTTATGGCGCTGTGGAAAAAACTGCAGCCATCGGCCACTATCGGAGCCAAGTTCCGCTGATTCCGATAGTTTGTAAAACGTCCTATCGGCGCCGATTAATCGGCCAAAACGATTAATCGGTCGACCTCTAGTTCACACATTTTTAAGTAATGACTGTTCTGACGCTCTCACCTCCACATTTTATACACAAATAATCTATTAAAAAAATATAAATTCAACCCTAATCAAACCAAATATACTGGTACACTGACTCAACCGGTCAGTCTGATTAATGTAGATTTCTGTCACTTACAATACATTTTTTACTGCTTTCCTCAGTTTATATAGTTGAGAGTTGAAAGGGCTGTGTGATTGCCTCTAAATTTCATATTGTGGATTGTCATTGCTCTAGATGCATGAATTGTTTGTGCTTGAATAATTAGGAATAAGCGTTTATAGAACGATTTTACTGTTACAATGTCTTATTTGTATGGGGCGTGGGCACATCGATTTATTTGTTTTTTATTCATCTATGATCAGCATTGATGATTGGGTCTATATTGACATTAGATTGAATTACTGTTGCATGTTGCTCCTGCACTTTAAGACGCTGTCATGAACTTTTTGACCTGCAAAGGCGACAGCACCGCAACATTGTAATCTATGAAAGCCCTTGTGAACATTTCAATACATTAAAACAATATTTATTTGCATGAGAAAAAGGGCTGTGTCCGTTCGGATCA
Source organism: Trachurus japonicus (assembly GCF_045865225.1). Lineage (NCBI taxonomy): Eukaryota > Metazoa > Chordata > Actinopteri > Carangiformes > Carangidae > Trachurus > Trachurus japonicus. The sequence goes on from NC_140929.1 coordinate 6,000,363, forward strand.
AAGAGATGCACTGTCACTGTGACAAACGGCAAAATACAAAAACCTGCTGAACTTAACTCTCACATTTCACCTAAAGACCGATTCAAACTGAGAAGCAAAAAGAAGATGTATATGTACTGTATGTACCATGATTGTTAATGGTGCTGCTGGGGTGGACAGCTGCTTTGATTTAAAAGTCAAACTGGCAGCGGTTCGGACACAGAGCATCACGCGGCCTCACGCTGCTTCAGCACACATACACACACACACAAAAGTGAAACTCCAGTGAACAAAGCCGCCATAAATGTTTAATCTGCACTGCCCCCACTATCAAATCTAATAGCTTCCTCTTCTTAATTAATATTCCATTAGTTTACAGTGTAGGATGCTCCCTCGCTGTGTTACAACACGTCTTCGTACAACACATCACATTACGCAAAGTAAAGATGATTGGATTTTGACAAAAAAAAAAAAGAAGGGATGAATTAAAGTAGGTACGGCTACAGCTGTAATCTATGGAAGCCTGTTTCTGCCAGTGGAAGAAAATAAATATCCATAAGGAAGTTTTAATTATTGTACAATTGAGATACAGCACAGCAGTTCTCACAGCTCCTTGGGATCAGTTTAAGATGAGATGGTGTGACTTTATCATAGTTTTGACTTTATCTCTTTATTTTGACTTTTTATGTTATAATTATGTCCGTTTATATCGTAACTTTGTCTTTTTATCTCATAATGTTGACTTTTTATCTGAAACCATAACTTTGATAATTCATAATTTTGTGTTTTTATCTCATAAGTATGACCTTTTACCTTATAATTATGACTTTTTATTTCATAATTGGCACATAAACGGATTTGGCATCTCATCATTGTCACTGTATCTTATAGTTATAACTTGTTTTAATCTCATAATGACCTTTTGTCTCAGGGTTTTGACTTTTATTCTAATAATTATTACTTTAGATCTCATACATTTGACTCATACATTTGACTGTATATCATAATTTTGACTTTATTTTTATCTCATTATTATGACCTTTTACGTCACAATAACTTAGGTCATTATGAGATCTATCTCATAATGACCTTTCATCTCACAGTTCCTCCCTGATCAGACCAGTGTTGACACTCTGATGCCTTTGCCCAGTATCTTAAGCGTCCTGGCACCGAGAGAGGAGCTTCACTCTGACTCTTTCCACTCTTCGGAAATTCACGGAGGCCGGCGGCCATTAGCCGGGGCCAGAGATACAGTGGTGTGTATTCTCCACACACAGCTGGCTGCCCGTGTACCGCGCTGTAATCTGTTGAATTACATTGATTTTCTTCACCTCGGCTTCCAGCGCCATTTACAGTAACGTCAGGGCCGCGGACATGGAGACGAGCGGTGAATTCACAAAAGAAATTCCTCCAACCTGCAGATCAAAGCCTCCTCCTCCCTCCTCTCAACATCAAACAATGAGTGTTAACAGGGGGGGAGGGGGTGTGGGGGCTGGGAAAATGAAGAGGTCATCTTTAAATTGTGTGAATAAGCAAAACGGTGTGTTTTTGTGACGCGCATGCATTTTTTTTTCGTCCTCGTTTGCGAACGCTGCTGCTGCTGCATTGGTGAATGTTGTGCCGTGCAGAAGTGGGAGGAGGCGCAGCGCGCAGCAGGGGGTGATGGGGTGGAGGTTGTGGTGGTGGGGGGTTCAGGCCTTTTCCTCTCAGATGATTCAACCCCTCAGACGATGTGAGGGTGGCAGGACGCGGCCGTGTGCAGAGGCCATGGCGGGACGAGTCGTGCATTTTGAAAGAGCTGCACGACCACGCGTGCATCTCACACCAGAGCTTCCCTGATGAAATCTTGCGCAACCAATGCCAGGCTCGTTGATGCACAAACCCCAAAACTGTTTTTTTTTTTTGCAGTAAATTGGTTGGCTACTCCGCCAGGCTTTTAATTTGCAGCGCGGCTCATCACCCTCCCTGAGCATGTGAGCTACAACCCTCTTTGTACAAACACACAACCCCCCCCCCCCCGCACGCACACAGCACAGGAGCAGCAACAACAACAACAACACCAGCACCGCAAATGTCGTCCTTTATTCACAAGTTTGTTTTTGTCTCATTTTTGTTATTTAAAATCTAAATTTTCATTTGAAAACTCTCTGATAATGGCGTCGTTGAACTAGAGCTGTGTCGCAATTATGTTCATCACAGAGGAAACTGTTGATTATTCATTTTCATTGTGGATGTTTCTGTCCCAGAGATATCACAAAATATTAAAAAATGCTCATTAGAATCTCACACAACCCAATCAGACCCATTGAAATGACTTGTTTGGGTATTTTCAAGTCACAATGGAACAAAACGGAGAGAGAGACAAGTCAAAAGTCGGTGATCTGGTTCCAGACTGTGAATCAGACGTCTGGAGAAAGACGAGATCTTATCGTCCTTCGCTGCCAATTAGCTAAACTATGAATAATTAGAGGTGCATTTGTATTAACCATTAAAGGAAACACATAAGTTCAATCAATTTCGCAATAAAACACAGAAACTTTGCAAAAACAATTTAATTGATTTTACCAACCTGCAGGGATGTTACAAAGTACGCAGATCTTCTATATTTTGCAAAGAATACTGCAATGGAAATGGAGACAAGGCCACAAATATCACACCAGACAATATCTGTAAATAAGAATATTTCATCAGCCATCACGAAAAATGTTTGCAACCAGTTCACTCACTCACGACAGCAAATCGACGGACATGAACGTTGATTCAGTTTGAATAAATCGAGTGAAACGGTGTGATTGTTCAGAAACCGAGCTGCAGTTGTGCAGAGGATAATCAAAATCACGTTTGATTGATTTCCTGCTGACCGTCATTAATCATCATTTCACCAGATGCATTAAAACTAGTCAATACCATCAAAAACTCTTCTAGCACAGTGCGTGTCTGTGTGTTGCCGTGACAGCCGAGACCTTGGACCTTGAGGATGAACTCAAAAGCAGCTTCGAAATATCTACTTGTTTACTTGTTGTCCTTCAAAATAAAATACCTCTAATGGTTGTGATTAGGATGGGATCCACTACTAAAGCCTTCAACGTGAGAGAGTTGTTGTTGTTGTGTGTGGACTTCATGTTGGATCAGAGAGAGGAGGGGAAAAATAAGATTCAGCCTTTCACTGAGTGCACAGTTGTGTATAAATAATGCCTTGTTCATCACTTTTAAACCTGCCTGTGTTTCTCAATCGACTTGTCTCTACATTTGATCAGGTTCTCTGATATAAAACTCTTCTGTCCTTTGTGTCAACAAAAGAAAAAAAAGAAAAGACTATTCTCTGGGCCCAGTCATCAAGCAGAATGACATGCTATCTGAGGCCTCTATTGTGCCAAGACGGCTGTGCCACACATTTACTCCGAGTGCTGATAGCACCTTCCATTTGCTAATGATTAGTTTGTGCCCCAGCATGAGGGGCTGTTTGTACCCACTCTGCACCGGGGGAATCATATTTTTTTTTCAAGGAGAGAGGGGTCACAAGAACAGCATGAGAGGCTCTGAGTGTCCTATTACCTATTCAATAGCTTTGTGTATTTCTATCTAAGAGTCCCATATTTTGGAATAGCTCTCGTACAGCAGTAACATTGTGCCCCCTTCACTGACAACCTCTGTCAGCCCTGACTTTGTTGAGAGTGGGTGATATACCTTAACCTGTAGCGTTTCGGTATATTTCTCCAAACAAGAAAATTCAAAAATGTACACCCCGCTGTGCATGTATGCGCCAGAAGAGCCTGCGCCTGGAGGTTTGATTCCCCATGTCCAAACCTGAACATCTTTAGACCAGTGATTTCAGAACGCGAGCTTTCAAGTCGACCTCATCACAACAAGAACTGTTTTATTTTGAAGTGCAGCGAATGCGGTGACGCACGGCGGACACTTGACGAGGCTGCACTCCGGATTGTGACTCAGTGACTGTGGAGGAATGTAGGTCCTGAGGCGGCAGCCCAGACACTCAGCGTCTGTTCATTCACCATGTCGGCACGGAACACGTCAGCAGACATCAGTTCAGTTCTTATGGGATCAAATAAGACAGTATGTCCATGACCAGCAGCCATGGAGAGTCCACAGTATGAATGATCTCAATCCAGAAACTCCACTCCAACATGGAGTCAACACTAAGTGCTGAGGATCAAATAAATTACAACCCCATCATGTTCAAACACAGATCGTCTAGACCAAAGCCCATATTAGGGATGTTCCCCAATACGTTATTCGGAAGTACACAAACAATGCTTTTGATCCAGAATAGTTTTTCTGTCCAAAGTTTCTCCTCATTATTCGGGAGCTTTTTTCTAAAGACAAAGAAACGTTTGGATGTGTGTTTTGAGCCAACTACAAGAGATTAGAACAAAACGGAACAAAAAAACATGCTGGTGCGTGTTTTGAGCCAATCATATCCATGCACGAGACACTGCCACAGTTTGGTTTTGGTCAGTCCCTTACATTGTCACAGAGGAGCAACAGCACAATAACCAGGTGACTCTGGTTCACACTCCAACACAGTAGGTGGCGCTAATGCACCGTAACGGGAAAAGAAGCGGCTATAAAACGGTGGATACATTTAATTAAATGTCACAACCCAGCAAAACGACTCGTTTCACTACCAGAATTTGATCCATTCAGTCCGATTATGTTTGGAAAGTCTAGACAAGGTGCATGATTAAATGATTTTATTCCCGTTCTAATTAGCCGAGAGCTAAAGCGGAAGTTAGCCGGCTAGCTCGATTTAAGTGAAATCCGAAGTTTTTTTTTAAAAGCCTGAATCCAAACTTGAATACAAATAGTGCACTGGCTGTACACCCCTAGCCCATAATATGTAATGTTATGTAATCATCAAACATGGAGTAAAGTTTTTTTGAGCAAGATCACAGCAGAACAATAAGCTAACGTGATGACAGCCTTATAGAAAGTGAATGTTTTTTTCTTTATCCACGACGTCCTGTTACCTTTAGGTAAAACCCACTGACTGATGACGTGTGACTTGTGCTAGTGGGTGTAACATAATGTTGACAAAGTGATAAGTGTGTCTTTAATGTAATGATGCTAAAGCCAAACAGAAGTTAGTGTAGTGCTATTAAGCTGATATAGAAATTAGTTTTGCGTTGCCCTTTAACGTGGAGTCGTGTTTGTGTCTTTGAGTCAAACTGGCAGCAAAGTTACTCACTATATGTGTTTCCTGATTGTGTCGGGACTTATTAAAGTCTGCACCACAGCATGGCGGTATCATGGCAACTTGTTAAACACATATTTATTCACACCGAGACCCTGAGTGTGTGTGAGTGTGTGTGTGTGTGTGTGTGCGCTGCTGTGATTTGTCCACGTCTGGGCTCTTTGATTGATGGATATTGAGCTGCTGTATTTGCAGCACAGATTCAGATCCAATCAAAACCGCCGTGTTTACCTGCAATTATTGTGTAGAGCCTTTTTGTCCGCATACAGAAATGCACATACACACTCGAAGCACATAAAAATAAAAAATAAAAACCCAGACCAAAATACTCGGCCGCAGTTGCTTGGTGTTTATGAAAAATCATAATCACCGCCACCCAAATCGCTGTGGCCGCCCCCCCAAACCCCCACCAAAACCCCCTCTCCCTTTGGTGTAACCATGGGTTTCCTTTCTCCATCTGCCGCCCACTTATGGTTCAACTCGCTGAGAGAATAACAGGCTGCTAAAGCTTTCAATCTGACCGCTAACCACAGTGCTAACACATCAGCACTGCAGACACAACCACAGCCGCCTATTACCCAGACTGCCAGCCTCTGCTGGTTTGGCAGCTGCATCTGGGTGAGTGCAGTCGGCCTGCGAGGCCTGCAGAGGAAGGCGGGGGGTGGGGGTTATAGCAGCAGCAGCAAGTTTTACGCTGCTAACTTAAAAGGATAGTTCACCCAAAATTCGAATTGCACTCATTATCTACTCACCCTCATGTCGACTAAGGGCTGGGAGAAGTTTCAGAGTCCTCCGTGCCTTCTCTGAGCCACAGGGGGTCTCGGCGTAGCAGTGCATGTCCATATGACGGTTGCAAATGGATAACAACTGTCTTCGTAACAAAAAGACACACCAAAAAACATTCAAATACCTCCATGCTGCTCGTATGTAATGTCCGTCTTGTGTTGAAGCCCCGAAATGCGAAATTGTCCCGAAAAAAAATTAAATAAGTCTATATTTCAAGCTTGTTTGTAGTGGAAGCTCCTCTTCCTGGTCCGTCCAAATCTTGCGCGATTTGCGCTGGCGTCAGTTTTCGCATTTCGGGGCTTCAATACGAGACGGACATTACATACGAGCAGCATGGAGGTATTTGGATGTTTTTTGGTGTGTCTTTTTGTTACGAAGAAAAGTGGTATGCATTTGCAACCGTTATATGGACATGCACTGCTACGCCGAGACCCCCTGTAACTCAGAGAAGCCACGGAGGACTCTGAAACTTCTCCCAGCCCTTAGTCCACATGAGGGTGAGTAGATAATGAGTGCAATTTGAATTTTGGGTGAACTATCCCTTTAATATACCGCACATTTCCCCCCCTTCCTGTTCAACCCTAAATATACGAATTACCACCCGAAATATCCACCGTTCACAGTCTGATTCACGCCCACGCCAAAATCTGGAGTCATCAGTTTGTCATAGGAGGAGGCTGCATGGAGCACCTGGTGGAAACCCACGCAGACACACAGGGGAAGTTACGCGAAAGAGGACAAAACACAAAAAGCAGCCAGGCGGCCGGCGCCAGCTGCCGAGGTAGACGGGGAAGCTCGGAGAAGAAGAAAGAGACAGACAAACGTGCGACACGAGGACGGTCACAGCTGGAGGAGGTGAAGCCTGCGTGTCGGACCGATTGTTGTGCAGGTAAAGACAACTGGCAGAAACATTTCAATTAAATGAGAGCAGAGCGACACCACAGCTGTGTCGGACTGGGGTGGGATTGTTTTTTTGTTTTCCACCTGTTATTGATTATCTAAAGCCATTGCTTCATGTCTATAGTCACTATATGTTCGCCGAGGAGATGGAAACTCAGTTTTAATGGCAGTTTAATTAACGTCCATGACCTGCAGCTCCAACCAGATGCAGCATGAACTTGGCCACAAATGATAATAAACAATACAATTTTAACAATGGCACATCAGCCATTAGAATTGAATAGAAATACAGAAGTCAGAGATGTCGTAAAATAACATTAATTAGATGTAGCTGACCTGACCCTGTGGCTACAGGTGTGTAGAGACTCTGGTTTAGACTTCAGCTAGCTGCATTGTGACCTCATTAACTCTGTTTTTGTGAATTAAACCTTTATTTATTTATTTTTAATAAATTAACTCCTTAATTTAAAGTAACTTTATTCCTGAAAACTTTACTCTCTGCCTGTGTGTGATGGCAGTACTCTGTCTTGGCCTAACATTGTGTATCAATTTAACATTTTCATGGGGAAATGTTTATTGTAATTACGTTCTCCTTAGCATCTTCCTTAAATGCAATTACATTTTAAATTTTTTGTATGTATTTAAGTGGATCATTAAGCTACGTAACGCAAGAGAAACAGCATCAATTAAACCCATTAGGATTCCACCTGGGAGAATCCTCCTTTTTATTATTTATTATTATATTACCTGGATGTTTCGTAATGCGTAATACGTCACATTATGAAGCTTGAATGGATGAAAGTTTCCTCGGTTTAACGCCCCAGTGTGCATCAACCCAGTGGCACACTCTCCTCAAAGCCCCCCGCCCCCCGCCCCCCCACCCATCAACCCCCCAACCTGATCCCCCCGTCTTTGAAATAGAGAGAGAGGAACGCCAGTGTGATTGAACTCCTCTCTTTTATTTTTCTCCCCTCGTGCTCGTTTCTCTCTGATTGAATGTGTTTTATCTATTCGTGTAGGGGGGGTGCAGGAGGAGGAGGGTGAGGAAGAGGAAGAAGGAGGGAGGGATGAGGAGGAGGAGGCGATGGGAGGGTTCTGCGGCACAAGTCGCCGTGATGAAAGGGGTCTTTCACTCTTTTACTCTCCCCGTCTTTCCTCCTTTCAGTCGTTTGAGGCATCTCATCAAACGGGCCTGAATAGTAGACGTGACACTATCTGTCTCTCCTCCACCGCCACCTCCCCCTCTTCTTGGTATCTCAACCCACACATCCTTCCATCCTTCCCTCCCTCCCTCCCTCCCTATCTGTCTTGACTCTGTCCTCTATCTACCTGTGGCCACCGCCATCCGTCCACCCATTCACTTGTTCACAATGCCGCTCAATGACCACTGACAGGAGGCCGGAGGAAAAAACCCAGGCTCCAGCTCAAAGCTGAAATGTGAACATTATCAGCCGCTCTATAGCTGCTGTTCACTCTATGGCTACTTTATTAAAGGAGACGTATTCTGCCCCTTTTCCACAAATTAAAACAGTTCCCAGGTGTCTTAAAGACATGTCTGTGACATGCTTCGGTCAAAATACCCTAAGGATCAAACATCACAGCTCTTTTCATCCTCTCAACACAGCCCTGTTCAGAACGGCTGGTTTCAGTGCCTGTCCCTTTAAATGCAAATGAACCACTGCTTGCCCCGCCCCTTCTACTGGTACCAGGTAGGGGTGGGATTATGCAAATTTGAAATCTAGTTACATCATTGGAAGACATCTGAGGGAACAGCTCATAAAACCTCATGGATTTATGTCGAGGGAGCCTTAAAATTACAGATTTTTTTTGTCAATTCTTGCATTTTGGGGGCCGGAATGCAAGAGAAACACCCAAATATATGTTGAAGAGCCTTCAAAAAGTGATATTTCCATAATATCCCCCCCGCCCCCTCCACATGCTGGTCGAAACATCAGATGGAGCTTCCAGATTGATGTGAAGTGGTCGTCATTGGTCTTTTCTTCTCATTTTCAAACTTGAAAAACATGGTGGAAATTCTGGGAACAGGAGGAACTGATGGACCTGGTCGTCATTGTTTCATTGAGCTTAAAAGGACAATACATTTAGGTCTGTTTTGTGTATGAATTTGCTTCTTCACAACCTGTAGTTATCCGCAAAGCCCTTCCTTGGATGTATCGTTGCAGAAGCAGCATTGATTTGCAATATCAGCAATTTTCTTCATCTCATCGTCTAAAAACATCTCTGGAAATTTGGATGGAAATAAAAAGTTTTGGTACAGTATGTGACAGTTGAGGTATCTGTAAATTTGAAAAACTTTCATAATTTGATTGGTGATCGGTCCAGTTTCCATCTGCTGACACGTCGATCGTGATATCCTGCAGGTGTAGTTGGAATAAAGGGAAGCCTGGTGAAAGTGGAAGTTTGGAAAAAAACAAAAAAATGAAAAAAATAAAAAGGTGGGAACAGCAGCGAGTGGAGTTGAGAGGAAAGAAAAGGTGGTAAAAGCTCTGCAGTTGAGAGAAGGAAAATGCCGGCAATCGGCGAGAGAGAGAGAGAGAAAAGATGGGGTTAGGAGATATGTTTAAAAGGCTGCGCAGGAGATGGATAAGAGGAGGAGAGGAACGAGAGAGGGCGAGAGATAATGAGAGGGAGAAGGAGAGAGAGAGAGCGAGGGGAATGAGAAGATAGAGACGATTTCCTATTCCGTCAGACGCACTGTGGCTCATTCATTATATTCCCCAGGCAATTACCCAGGCCACCTGCTTTGTCTCTCCCCTCATTGTTTCCATCTCTCTCTCCGTCTCTATCTCTCTCTCTGTCTTTCACTCGATCTCTGTCTGTCATTCTCGCTATCGCTCCTTCACCATTCCTGTGTGATCCTTGCTGTTTTGCCAACTCTTCCCTCTCTCTCTCTCTCTCCAGCGCTCCACATTTCTCACTTTCTCTCCCCCGGCATTGTCTCTCTCTCTCCTTTTCTTGTGTATGTGTGTGTGTATCTGCTTGTTTAATGTGAAAACACTGACAGATTGGTATGTGCGTGTATTTGTGTGTGTGTGTGTGTGATGTTGGGCCAGTCCTAATGAGCTCAGCCTTGCATTTAGCCGGGTGCCAGGTCCCGGCTAGCTGCTGCTGCTGCTGCTGCTGCTGCTTTACTCATCCTGAATGAATGCGCTGGACGACATCACGGCTTGAACCTCGAACCTGCAAATTTCCACCGCTTCTTTTTTTTCTCCCCCTTTTTTTAATCGTCTTTGTTCCTAAACCTGCGGTCAATGTAGAAGGGAGAAAAAAATAGAAAAAGCTTTTAGCTTCCATTGTCCTAAACCTGTGTAATTTCCATCTGCCTATTGTTTATCCTCAGACACTGAATTCTTGTTCTTCTGGTAATAGTTTCCGAGAAGAAAAATGTCGCCTCATGCACAGAAATGTACATTCTTCTCATCACTCGTGTTGTTAAAGCTCCCTCCCTGCAGTTTACAGTCATTTACAGCTTATTTCCTTTGTCAAACACTCTTTAGAGGAAGCAAAGTGATTGCCAGAATAAGTCTTTGTGATCAAAAAACACGACAAAAATGTTTATATTTAATGCATCTTAAACAACATCACTATCACACAAGTGATTTTCTCCTCAATTACCCTCCCTGCTAAATTGTGTTAGCATTTCAAAGCATGTTAGAAGCTACAGCTCTGAGGCTTTCCACTGCCAAACCGCCTCCCAAATATAAGGTTTATAAATCTGCTAACGCGTCGTATTTAAAGTCTTAAATGTAATTCATGTTTTAACAGTTATCTTCAACCATTTCAGGAAGGACTGTTTTCTTGTCTAGGTATTGAAAAGCTCCTTTGCATACTTGAATCTTGAGGTTCAAACCAAACCTAAAGTCCGGTGCCTGGTTTGGCGGCCATCACCCGGGTCGTCTTCTTACAACAACTCAACACCATCCGACCTCAGGAAAACATTAAAAAAATCAAGACAGCATTACTATCTCCTATGTACGACTGAGTATTAGGGCCACATTGAGAAGAAAAAAAAACACAGACTTAGGGAATAAAGTCATACATTTACGAGAATAAAGTTGTGAATTTACGAGAATAAAGTCGTACATTTGCGAGAATAAAGTCGTACATTTGCGAGAATAAAGTCGTACATTTGCGAGAATAAAGTCGTACATTTACGAGAAAAAAGTTGTACATTTCCTGCGAGAAAAAAGTCGTAAGATTATGAAAATAAAGTCGTAAATTTACGAGAATAAAGTCGTACATTTCCTACGAGAAAAAAGCCATGACATTACGAGAATGAAGTCGTAAGTTTGTGATTTTTTAAATTTGTCATTGTGGCCCTAATACTCCGTCGTACCTATGAAACATATTTAGCAAATCAGTTTTACAGTGTAATAACACCGTTTGGCACCAAGAGGAAGACCTTGCTCCAAATTTTCACTCCGGGTAGTCAAATATTTCTAAAACCGTATCCATCAGGATCATTTTAAAGAGCCCATACTTCCATCAAAAACTCATTGGGCAAAGACAGGGTGCATGGACTCCCTCCTCAGTAGAGTTATGGTTTGATGCTACTGCAACGCTACAAAAGAAAAGCTCCAGTCCTCAGCCGTATGACTCAGCTCACCTGTGAAAGGCTACCAGTGGCTGTGTGATACAGCCGTGATTTCAAATTAAATTTCAGGCTTGAGAGACTCTTAATGTCGCTGCAGTCAGAGGGAACCTGTCATCACTGTAACGGCTGAGACGACTTGACAATATAATACGATGTCATTCAGTCACATATGTTAATGCGGCCGCAGCCTGTGGGAAACATGCAGCAGAAATTGTATCCCTTTTTAGTTGTTTTTTTTAAAAGGAAAATTGGTAAAATACCAGTTGAATCTTCTCCATCACTGACCAGTGGAAAGATCTGCCAAGTTGCCTTCCAGCTCATCAGGCGGGGGTCGTCCTGTCGCGGCGGTTTGGGGCGTGATGAAGGGGGCTGTCGCACCGGAGGTCAGATGTCAAGTCCCAGCTGCCCGAGGGCCCGGCAGGGGTCCGCGGCTGGAACGAGTGGGCTTGGCGATGGGACAGGCGAGGTGTCATTAGGACACAGTGGGCTCTAACATTAGACCTCATTACTGCTCTCTGATGGATCGGCCCAAATTACATCCTGGCAAAAATTGCATCTGCCGGCGAGGACAATAACAACTGGAGATCTCTCTGTGTGTGCTATCACGTTCACCCTTTCCTCTGTCTTTCTGGGCCTCTCTCCACCTGTGTGTTGTTCAAAATGAAGGCATTTAAAGCCATTATAGAGTAAATAATATGTGCTGACAAAGGAGCTTGAATAATTGCGGCCACTTTGCCAGACTAACATCATTATAATGCATAATATCAGATTCTACTCCTTTTTTCTTTTTTAAAACACAGCAACATCTTTCCCTCACAGCTCCCCCATCCCCCTCTGTACAGTACACTGCTACTCTTTTATCTCTTTATTACAGTAGGAAGACACACCACTGACATTTAACATGCTACATGCAGGAGCTCCTCATGAATATTTCACTGTGAAATTAGCTGTGATGCCTCATTCTAATGCTAGCATATAAATAAATGCATTTAAGCCATCGGAGAGAACATCGAGCGCCAATTGGCTTCTTTCTCTGACTTTATTTTCCGACAAAATCTTCCCGGATGTTGCTGATGCTATAGCACCGGTCCTTGTCCTGGTTTCCTTCCTTCATTCATAATCTTTCATTAATTCCATAGTGCTCTATATAGAGAAAAAAAGCTCTATGCTGCATCTATAAATGCCACAAACGCCATCATCACGTCTCACTTTCCATTTCCCTTTTTTTTCCTTCCTGCTCACATTGGGATCCGTCCTCAACACAGTTCATAAATACACATTTTAACACTTACAAGCACGCCTGCGGCAAGCTGTGAACGCCCACACACGCAGCCCAGATTTCATAGATGGGCAGGAATAATTCATTCTTCACATGTCCAATTGGACCGTGGATGAATGTGTTGTAGTGTTCGAGTGTGTGTGTGTGTGTGTGTGTGTGTGTGGTTGTGGTGTCTGGATGCATCCTCCTCATTCCCCAGCAGTGACCTTCTGCCTTTGTGTGTTATCCTACACTCTGTGGCCTATTGTCTTGACCCCCAGTAAACAGCAGCCTTAGAGGGATCAGGAAGGGCTGGTGGAGGGACCGTGAACGCAGCACACGGTGCAAGGGTTAGACCAGTTTATGGAAGACCAAGTTGTGTACGATAGGCTACACCAGCTATGTATCTCAGAAACTAATGTTGATATTGGATGACTCTTTCTTCCCTCCTAAATTTGACACTTGCGAGATCCATCCTTAACCAGAGTTGATTATTCAAACCTTAACTCTTCCTAAACCGTGACCACAGAATGCAAGAATTTTAGAAACATTGGCATTGGATAAAAACAAACCAAACATAATCCAGAGTTGTGCGCTGTCATCCACTATCATTTCATTATATTCTTGTTTGATGATATGGTTTGGACCGACATTAGTGAGTTTGTTAGATTCATTATTTATTGCTTTATTTCTCAGCATCACATTGGATGTTTGTGGAAATGGGCCAGATGAGAACTTTTGTATATTCCTATTAAAGCTTGCAGATGTTGGCTCAATCACAGATATATCAGTGTTACTACTGATGGCAGATTGCCATGCAGCATATTCTACCCAAAAGCTGCAATTTTAACCAATATTTATGTTTTATTTGTGATTTATGAAGGCGTTGATTTCAAGTATTTACTCTTCAATATTGATCTTTAGCTCAATCTTTTTAAAAACATAATTGTGGGGTCCTTTCAAAAGTGTTTGTCAAAAATGAATTTAAATCTATCCAATATTGATCAAGCTTCATTGATCCAAGTGTTAATGTCTTTACTTGTCACAATGATACGATGGTGATTGTCAGAGGGAGCTCTCTGTTGTTCAAAGGAAAGGCCCTTCCCCATATAAGGCATCTTTTTAAAAAGGAAATTTAAGTGAAAACAACATTTTACCTTCCTCCCTTTGCCCTCGTTTGTCGACAAATCCCCCACTGCCTTTAACAAAAGACCCGCTCCCCCAATGCATTCATGATGGACACTCTATTTTGAAGCTAATAAATTGTTTTCCCTCCCCTGGTTTCCCCAGTGGTGGTCGCTGCCGCTAGCTTTTTTTTTTTTTTTTTTTTTTTCCTTTTTCTTATGCTTCACAGAGCAAACTGGACTATGTCCATACACAGTCATGCATGCAAGTGGAACCAGACATGCTGGCTTTTCTCCACGAGGAGTAGTCTGTCGTATGTGCATCTCGGGCCCAGTGGGCAAGTACTCTGCAGTTTCTGGCTTGGCTTTAATGACCAGTGAGCAAACATACTCCCGACTGCCATACAGCCAGTGACAGAGGCATAACACACAAAGATACAGTACACACTACAATGAAAGCTTCATGGACCGCGGTTGAGAACCAGCGGTTGAGAACCAGCGGTTGACACTGCAGCCTGTAACAGCCACTATGATGACGATGGGCCGAGAGGAAGGCTGGGCTCGGTACTGAGTGCATTTAAATTGGCTGACTGCTGAGGTACAGGAGGTATTGTAATCACCTCAAAGGCATCAGCTTCATACAACCAGAATCCTTCTTTTATTGCCTTTATACCTCCACAATCATACACATGTGTGTGGGCCATGAATGATACGACTTACATCAGCATCTGAAATTGAGGCTTTCCAGACATCTATCGTCAGGATTACAGTAATAAACATGGAGTCAACTGGCAGCGGCCTTTGTTGTCATGGTTACAGTGATAAACACAGGGCTAAGCTTATGGAACGATCATAGTTTGGTCGGGTTGAGGCGAAAGATCCTGGTTGTGATCTGGTCAAGATCAGTTCTTCCTTGAGGCTTTCGTCACAGCTCTTTTGTCAAAGTCGATCTGATTAGATAGGTTGAATAGAAAACGAGAGATGAGACATTGATTAGGATTTCCCTGATCAAACATTGTGTAAAACATGAGTCTCATTATCATAAAACTCTTGCACTTGGGACTCTGAGGAGTCCACATGGCTCTACAGTGATTGAGATGAATCATTTGATCGACAAAAAGCATTTAAAACTTTCCTGAACCTGCTGTAACGGATAGTTTTTGTCCACCTGAGGGCAGTGGAAAGAAGCTGTCAACACAGCATTGACTTATTTCCTTTTAAAGCTGATATGATGAACTTGTTAGCAAACAGTTGCTTATTTACAGATCCGGCAGCCACAGAGCAACACCATCGTTCATGTGGAATGATGAATGTAAGTCCAATATTCACCCTCATTTATCTCTGTTTTTATTCCCCACCAGTTCCTGGGGGAAATATCTTGCTGCTTAGATGTTAAATGCTCCACTATGTTCACCAGCCTCTGTGTATCTGTCTGCTGTTCGCAGCTGAGCAGGTAGAGTACACTGCATTTACACAGCTTCTTCTCTGAAAACAGCTGTTACTAGTTAAATTACGGCCCAGACAGGTGAAAAAATCCGATCTCTTTAACAACGGCCTTTGATATATTGTTCAAACCTCTTGTATTTTAGCAGTTTAAAAGTGAATTTACAAGTTTTACTCCTGCTACAGGTATGTGACCTTTAAATGGAGCAACGTGAGTGACATGATCGTCTACTGATGTTAGCATGCTAACCAGCTAGCCCATCTGTTCATAACAGATTAAACTACACAAATATACACGTAACATAAATAACATTATCTACCACTGTTGATTGATTTCTTGCCGGCTTTGTTGTAAACAAATGCACATGGCCAGGATGAGGGTTAGCAAAACAGCGGAATTTAGCGACCGGACTTTCCCTCTTGAAGGGAAGTGTGGTGAAGGCTCTTGAGGAATTACAATGAATTGTTTTTTGTTTTTTTTATCTGACATATTGTGTCATTGTCTTCCATTGTCAGCATCTTAAGTGTTGTGTTGCTATAGAGACGCCCAGGCCAACAAATCATATTTTCCAAAAGGACTGGTTTAATTCAAGACCCAAGAAACTTAAAAATCAAAGGTGACAGTGAATGTGATGAAGGTGGAAAACCAAATCTCCCCCTATAATGATGTACAGTATTTTGCACATTGTGCAGCTCTGAAATAGAACCAACATAGAAAATGGTTTATGATATCACTGATCACAACCGCCCCACTTAGTAACTGATTAATTAGAAATTAATTAGCCACTGGTGTTTATGGCTGTTCCTTCTGCCCTCAGAGATGGTGTGTGTGTGTGTGTGTGTGTGTGTGTGTGTGTGTGTGTGTGTGTGTGTGTGTGTGTGTGTGTGTGTGTGTGTGTGTGTGTGTGTGTGTGTGTGTGTGTGTGTGTGTGTGTGTGTGTGTGTGTGGCTCTAGACGGTGACATCATTGCAGGGCCTCAGTCAGCCAGAGGGTTGCCTTCATCCAGCCTTTCCATTGGCTGGAAACTCTTGAGGACGGAGCCATTGGCTCTGGGCTCCTGTAGATCTGGACCACCACTGGCCCCGCGGCTTTTCTTCATCAAGGCCAATGAATTGCTGCAGGCCGTCCAATGACTGCAACGCCTGCTCACAAACCCACTTTTTTTTGTGTGTGTTGGTAAAACTATAATATTTTATGTAACCAAACCACATCTTTTTATAGGCAGCATCATTAAAACACAGCTTACATAAGGTCTTCCTCTGCCGGGCAGCTGATAAAGGCGGGACTCTCGCCAAAAAAATGGGAAAAAGAATCGCTACCATGCTCCCCCCCTTCCTCCCTCCATCCACACACACTTAACACCCCCCCACCCCAAAAAAAAAAAAAAAAACGACACTCACCGGCTGCACCACACAAGCACCATGGGAACCTGTTACCATGGTTACAGCTGGCAACAGCTCCGCTAGGGCCCTGGCAACCCACCACCCACCAACACCACCGCCGCCACCACCATCGGTACTGTCAGTTCGTTTTCCCTCCTTCTCTCTATCTTTATCTCCTCTTTCTTCCTTTTCTCTCTTTCTGCGGTTTTGCCTTCTGAAGCCCCCCCATCAACCCCCCATCCCCATCCCTCCCTCCCTCCCCCCTCCTCCTCCCCCCCAGCTCCCTCTGCTCCCTCTCAGTCTCTCTGAGGTGTTTTACTGTGGTGTAGATTTCAGGAGCTGTTTTCCCCTCAGTCTCATTGGACTCATTAGTGTCCTTTACCGAGGCTCCGTCTGTGCTGAACGCGCAGCAGAGCGCACACACACACACAGGCCTCTGTGTGTGTGTGTTGGAGTGTCTTTGTGTGGTTGTATGTTTTTGTCGACCGGCGTGCAGTGCGGGTGCACACCACTGTGTGTTTTTGTGCATGTGCACCCCTCATGCAGGGGGCCCGGGCAGCCCATAATTACGGGAGCTTCAGGCTGATGCTGCCTATGTTTGATTACAGTGATCAAGGGCCAAGTTATGGAGACTAAAAGTGCCATCACCTAGTGTGAGCGTGCTTGTGTGTGTGTATGTGTGTGTATGTGTGTGAGAGAGAGGGAGAGTTTTGTCAGGAGTTCACATTAACTGGAGTTAAATCACCATTTCCTGTCACTGACAAGATGTATTGGGATGTTTTTGGAGACTTTCGGTGTAGCCACTCACACGCACACACACATATACACTCCTGTGGGTTAAATTTTCATTGTGTGTGAGCGAACACAATGAGGAAACACAGAGCAAAGTAAAATATTCATGCGTAAAGTTCACATTAGGAGAAGTTAAAGCAGCGTGAATCAGGAGCTGCCGTTCACTAACTTTTCATTTCATTAAGCCGGAGTGTAATTCATCTCCTGGAGCCGGATGGTGATTCCTGTCTGAGGCCGGACGAGGTGTTTATATCAATGTGAGAGAGAAGACAAGCAGTGTCTGTTTAGTGAGCGTTATGTGTAAGGGTAGACATTGATTGGCGGTCATTTATAAATGATGGTGCATAATGTAGTACATCCCCTCCGATAGCAGCGACTGGCTCAATAAAACATGAGGCCTCCAGTCAGGGGATGAAATATTAAAAGGAGGCAGAAAGGATATAGGAGCTATTCCACCCAAGGGATTGACTCTTAAGTGTGTGTGTGTCTGTGTGTGTGTGTGTGAGTGTGTGTGCATGAGTAAGAAAAAAAAGCAGTTATCAAATGTCAGGACATCAGGCTCAGAGATGAAGAGTAAAACCTGAGTGTGTAGTTAAGCCGGCTAAAGTGTCTAAAGTAGGAAAAACATCAGTTGTAGTGGTTGAATGGGACATTCTGTGCCTCCGTATAAAGTCTGTCACTATAAAATGTGGCCACTCTCTGTTTTGGCGCTGAATGAAGAGCGAGCAGCTGGATTGAGATGATGCATCTTCCTTCGTCTTGCTATCTTGTCACCGCCGCCGCCTCCGCCTCCTAAACGGCTGCAGATAGCAAACCAAACAGGAGACATCTCGCCGTGTTATCACTTCACTTCCCATTTTCCCCCCATTTTTTTTGTTGCTGTGACAAAAAAGGAAAAGAAAGAAACAAAAATCATATGCTAAAATAAATAAATATAAAGAGGGAGGGGGGGGGTTGAAATGCAAAGCGAAGGCAACTCATTTGCGTGGTGGTGGCACGGTGGCGTCTGCCTGCTGGGCCGGTGAACGGAGAGGAGCGGCTAGAGAATGGTTTCTGTTCAGGGAGCTTTTTCCACATTCCACTGCTTGTCAGAGCCGATACCTCTCTGCCTCTAATAGGGGCACAGGAGAGGACGGGCAGCATCTGCTGTCAAAACCAAATTATCTTCTGTCAACAAAGCAGGAGGGAGAAGCGGCGCCTCGGCCCCTGTGGTCACACACAGACATGCACATTCAGACTCATCCATCGAAGAGTTCAGGCCATAATGGGTCACTTAAGAGAAGAAGGGCGGTGTTTATTTTGTTTTATTGTATTTTATTAATTCATTTATCGCCTTATTACAGTTTTTTTGCAAACAGATGCGCGAAGGTAAAGTGCAGCTCAGTTGGAGTTGGTGTTGGATTAGGGAGAATACATCATCAGCTGGTGTTGTGCTTGACAGTTTCATGATGGAGGAGGAGGAGGAGGAGGAGGGGGTGAGGGTGGGGTAGGGTTAGTCTGGAGCTGTCGATGCCACAGAAAGCTCCCCGGTCTCCCAGGAGGAAAATGATGTCCTTGTGTGGGCGGCCACAGAATCACCACAAGTCAACATATGGCACCTTGAATCAAATTAGCCCGGGGAGGAGATACAACATTTCACTGCGCTGCTCGGAGCTTAAGTGAAGGATTGCCAACTGTAATAAACAGGTCAGTGATATAAGATACAAGATACAGCTGCTAAATGGAGCCACAGTTTGGCTATTTATGGGGAAAGGGAGTGACCTGTCAGACCTGCACTCTTCAGAGGATGCACCGTCTGCACAGCCTCCGGGATGAAGTCATGTTGGATGACCGTATATACAGTATGTGTATATATCTGTCTGTAGGTGCACATCTTGATTCAGGGTGTTTTATAATCTGATTTGGAACCAGTGCTTTTACAGTACAAAGATGAAGCTGAACCAACAGGTGGAAAGAATTATTATCTTCACATAGTTGAACATCTGCAATAGTTTCCCTTAAAACAGTGAAATAAATACAGAGAGGTAGATTTCTGATTGGTGAGTCTCTCTACAGATGTTGTTGGACATGTGAGTAGTTGTCGGTTTGGTTGCCAGGACACAAAGGTCAGGTCACTTCAAGTCAAAGGCCCCACTTCTAAATTGCATAAACTATCTGTTTCTGATATGAATTTATTATGAAAGTCCTGACAGGAAGTTGATTCATTCCCCTGGATTCTTGTTGTAAAAACTTCAATTCAGATAATACATGTGGCTTATGATGGGTTGCAATACATATAGCAAAAGATCGATATTTGTTGTCCATGTAGTGATATGATATTGCATAAAGCACAAGTTTCTCTTATGATATGATCACACTTTATTAGTTAATTTAAATCCTGTGAAGCTCATCAGAGCAGATCGCACCAGACAGGAAATCCCACACTGAATCAATGTAATACACTTCTACCCCCTTTCAAAATAAAACACAATACGCAGTTCATATTCAGCCTATCACAACTTCACATCAACATTACGTCATAACCGGTGGCCCCAGGTCAGCAGTCAGTTGATCAAAGGGTCTCGGAGATTCTGCACCATAGACGACGAGAGATTTAATTGTGTAAGTTGAAAAACACACAATTATTTATGACACTACAGATCCTTTTTATAAGGACAATGGCAGAAAGGACAAGCTGTTTGTTTTATACACAGTTTATCACAGGATCTAGCGTGTATCACCTGTCCAGGATCAATTTATGTTTTCTGAAGCCATTCCTTAATAGAAGTAAAAACCATCACATCATAATGATTGTTTTTCACACACACACAAACACACACACACACACCTTATCGTCTCCCCGGGCCCTTCAGTTTGTTTTCACAAGCAGCCGGCTCCGTGTCCGTCTCCCTCTCTGTAAGTGCATGTGTCACTTCATTCCTCGGCTGCATCTATTTTTCATGGAGGTAAATTGCGCGGCGCCGTTGTGCGTTGAACTCTTGCCTCTGTAATCCACAGAGATGACCTCTAATAATGCAGCCGGCCCCTCCACCCCGCCAACACATCAACAGCTCTGGACCTCAGCACCGGCGCTCCCCGCCTCTCCTGCCGTTTTACCTTCGGTTTCTCTTCCATCCTCCCGCTGCCTTTCCCTTTCCCTTTATCTTTTCCATTTTGTTTCATTCTCTTCCTGTTTTCAGCCCGTTCTTATTCCTTTTCCTTGATTTACCTTTGTTTCCATCTCCTTTCATTTTTTCCCATTTAAACTTTTCTTTCCTTCCTATTCCCCATCATCTATATCCCCCTCTCTCTTTCTCTTCCACTCTCTCAGCTTCACCTCTCTTCCCTGAACTGAATATTAAACACACAGAGCAGCATGCTGTACCGTACTGAACCGTGCCGTACCGCGCTGTTATCTGAGGTGTGTGCGTGTCACAGGTGTTGCGGCCGGTCGGTGCGGAGTTGTGGAAGAAGACAGTCGCTCAGACAGAGTTCACGTCCTCTTTGATCTGATGGATACTCGGGGCTGAAGACAATAAACAGATGCTTTGATAGCCTGCGGCGCGGTACAGCACCCTCACACTGATTTACACTGTAGAGGAGGAACACTATGGCCTCAGGCCCAACGTCCCATGGCTCTCTCTCTCTTTGTGTGTGTGTGTGTGTTTGACTGTACCCTGTGTGTTCTCCATCATTGTGATACTCAGGCAGACTCAAGTTTGATTTTTAAAAGGCTGATACTGAAGTGTTGATGTTTAGTTTCAAAAACTTGAGATGATACCAGATTTTTATTCTAAAATACGTATTAATATTTCATTCATGATTCTATCTTTCTTTTTTTTTTTTATATAAAAAAGTGCATGAATATTTTTTTTACATCAATATTACATCATAACACTGAAAAAGTTGTGTCTCTGAGCTTCATTCTCTCAGATTATTATCAAAGACCCTATGATGAAAATCAAGTTTTTAACCTCATTAACATCTAATAGTTTTTTAAAAAACATAATATAAGAGCTAATGTGAGCTAATTCATGTCACAAGCCTCAACCAATCCAGTCCACTTGTGTGGACTAAAGGAACCAGAAACCTTGTCAGTAGGAAATTAGCGCCCCCATTAGCATAACCGCTAACACTTAATGATAACTAGTACTAGTTGAGCATTACTAAATATATAATTCATCATTTATAAAGCATTCTCCCCGTATTGATACTAATTAGCATGTCATTTATAAACAGTTATAGGTGTTTAATACTGGATTAATAAGCAAATCTATAATAAAAATTCAATAAACACACATAATTACAAGTCTAAATCATTGTATGTATACGTGTCGCATAAAACTTCATTTATCGTGTAATAATACTTTATTATGATCCTATGAACATCTTTGTCATATAATACTAAATACTATAATACTAAACAGTGTTGGGTATAGTTACTTTTGAAAGTAGTTAATTAAGTTACAACGTTACCATCAGTTAAAAGTAATCAGTTACGTTACTGCGTTACCTATGAATAAAAGTAACGCGTTAGAGTACTCATGCGTTACCAAAAATTAAAAGCCTTTTGCAGCGCCTCGCACATGCTGCAACTTAACAGACAGACACACAGCCTCTTTTAAATGCACTGAGTCCTGACGAATAGTCATCCAACCAAATTAACTCTACAGGATAACAATAACAGGAAAGACAGTCAGAAATATGCAACATAGCGTGTTTTTTTTTTTTTTTTTTTGATCGCAGAACTGATCAAAATTCAGGAGTTGCCGTGAATCCCTCTCAGCGGCTTCACTGCTCGATCTGTCTCACGTGTGGAGAGGAGGGAGGCTGGCGAGACGTGAACGTCCTGCCTTGTGTGTAATAAAAGTTTTTTAAAAATGCGGTTAAATGTACTGGTATCACACTGCTGCTACGGCAGCTATGGAGTAGAGATCCGGGCTGGACCGGGGGAGAACTGAGCTGCCGCTCGCCAAGAGGGAGCTGCTGAAAGCAGCAAGCACTGAGAGCCGTCCCGGGCTGCTTGTTGCTGCTGGAGAAGCAGGTCCGTACAGCTGATTCATGTAAATGGGCCCTTAAATTGGATGTGGATTTTTTTTGCAGTCGATAGAAGCTTATCACCAACGCAGAGTGTTTTTACCGTTATGTTCTTGTCCTTTTCGCCGGCGAATTGAAACGCACACACACAGGCAACGTAGGTCGGCAGGACACAGACGCATCACAGCGCTGCGCCTCGGCTGACACATCCGCAGGTTGCACAGTAGTCTGTCTGACAGAAAGCAGGCTGCAGTCGGGATTTTCCTTTCCTTATCCGGCGAAAAGTAACGGATTACTTTTTTTTAAAAATAACTAAGTTACTGATTGCTCAACTCACGAAACTAACGCGTTACGTTACACGTTACTCGAAAAAAGTAATTAAAGTACTCTAACGCGTTACTTTGTAACGCGTTACCCACAACACTGATACTAAATAGTGTGTAGTTATTATAAAGTGTTACCGCACTAATAAAAACCTAAAGTTGCTAACGATGCAAACATTTCTGATCCAGTCTGCAGGTCTCTGATGTTTCCAGATGTTTCTAGAGTTAAAAACACATCTGTAGAAGAACTCTAAAGAAACTTGCTCCGTCTGTGTTGATGGTATTTATCTCCACCCACCTCAGCTGCCGACAGTGACGGCCGTGATGTCTGCCGTCCAGTGCGTTTGCGTCGGTGTAGGTGTTTGACACACATGCTGGATTCATGACAAGCCAAGGCTGCTCATGCATGGATGAAAACTGATCACATATGCTCCACAGTCTGTGTGTCGATAACACACACACACATACACATTTACACACACACTAGTGCAGATAGAAACATGACCCTGTCGGCACTCATCACTCTGTCATCCTGAAACTTTTAGTGCATCGATGAAACGAGTTTGTCTGAGTCAATGAGACCAGAGACGTATGGATTTTACTCACAGTGCTGCTCTAAACCCTCTGTAATTAAATATGGCTCTATACCTCAGCACCTTTAATAATGCACAGGCTCATAAGTCTGAGTGTACTTTCTACAGAGCTTCATCATCAGCTGTAAGTAGGACGATGGAAAAGTCATTTGCACACCAAACCTCTTTTTCTACTTTGGACAATTTAACGTTAAATGAACCAGGAGACTAAAGGGTGTCGGGGACGGACCGAGACTTAACACGTCCTTCATCTTCTATCATGTCTTTACTCTGGTTTAATAATCCAAGTATGAAATTATCTTTAAAACAGAATTTACCCACTGCTGTGGTTGTCCCTTTCTTTAGCTCCGTACTGACGACAGTGTGAACCAGTTAATTGCTTGATACCACTCGCATTTCATGATCTTCTACTTCCTCTCATTCTTACCACCTGCTTTATCTTTCACCTTTTCCTCATTTGCTAATTAGTCTCGGTGTATTTATATCCTTGTGCTCCAGCTCTTGGATGTTGTGTTAGTTTGATTTCCTTGTCTGTTTCTACCTCTGTTTACTGCCCTCCTTGGTTTTTTGACCACTCCTCACACCTTTGTTTTGTATCGTGTTTAATAAATCTTTAAACTCCCGACATCCGGCCCCAGAACCTGCACTCAGCTCTCTGCCCTCTGTTCCTGCTGCACCACCTGTAACAATGCTAACAGCCCCGGTTGTTGAAGCTCCAAAAATAAGACTCAGACCTAAAAACAAACATAAAAGAGCTTTTCCTCTGTCAGGGGAAGCGCTGCCTGATGTGGGCAGATGGACTGCACTGTAACCGCCTTCAAAAGTGTGTGAAATCAGGCTGCTCTGAGTGGTTCTCCTTGACATGCAAAGTTACAATACAACAACATCAACATCAACAACAATAACAAATAAAAATCTAATTTGTTGTGTCACTAAAGTAGTCTCACCTGAAGGTCGTCAACAGACCACAGCTGCTGCTTTTCTGACAGAAATAGCTGCACACTTTGTCAAAGGACAGTGAAACACCACCTGCATGGCTGCTCTGAAAATCCAAACAATCAGCCGACACTTTTTAAACCCTCAGCCTCAATATAACACTATCTATAAACTATCTTCTACACAAGAGCACTGCTAGGCCTCACTGAACATTTTGGGAACACAAGCAGAAGATGTAAGTGCACACCTTAATTAACCCTTTCAACACCCATTGGCCCGTCCAGGACCAGTGGTGCAATTATTCACATTTTCACCCATTTAAAGGAATAGTTCATCAAAAAATGAAATTGACCCTCATGCTGATGAATACTCTGGAGTAGTTTTTTACTCCTCAAAGTGCGTCCTGGGAGGCTGGTTCGTAGTCCAACAAAAACTTTATATGAGAGTAATAGCGCCCGACACAACAACGTCCATAAAACTACACAAAAACCATTTAATATTCCTCCACACTGCTCGTCCGTGGCAATCCAAGTATCCTGAAGGGATATAGTCCAGAGTTTACCCAAAACTATGTAATTGAGGCAAGTCCAGTCACGTCCGTGTGCGTCGCTAGAACGCGAGAGTGTGCACCAGGAAGATTCAATACAGGACTGTTTAGGCTGTAAAAATATCCTAAATTATGTTGTTTTGAGTAAACTCTGGACTATATCTCTTCAGGACACTTGGATTGCAGTGGACGAGCAGTGTGGAGGAATATTGCAGGGTTTTTGTGTAGTTTTATGGACGTTTTTGTATTGGGCCCTATTAATCTCATATAAAGTTTTCATTGGACTACGAACCGGCCTCCTGGGTCTCCGGATGCAATTTGAGGAATAAAAAACTACTGAATTTAATTTTTTGGTGAACTATTCCTTTAAGTGTATCACTGGTGATAAACACACAACTTACAGTCTTTTTTATTTTAGGGTCAGACATTATTGTCATTACCAGTTGTTACCACCATCACAAAATGCTCCTGGAGCCCTGATAAAACATGACAAACCATGAGTCATGAAACAACTGCAGCCAACCAGTGGTGTCTCGTTTCAAGTTTGTGCTTCAGCTAAATGCAACTGTATAATGACATAAATGGAAAAATTGTACAATATCATAAGAGACAGAAATGATGCAAATCAGCAGCAGCCAAGATAAATAAGAGAGGAAGGGAAGGGGGCAGTTAGATCGCTGCTCTGTGCAACAGATAATCAGGATTGGGAATGGGGATCTTTAATGGCTGTCAATTAAAAACTAATTAGAGGCTGTAAGCTCAGCTAGATCGGCTATCAGTGCATTTATCATCACACAGCTGTCTCCAACACACACACACACACACACACACACACACACACACTCTCTTTCTCTCATGCACAAACACACACCATCATAGAGGCGCTATATTCAGTAATTTTTTCTTTTTTTTCTTTTTCAGTTCTGCTTCTGTTTCTGCCCCTCCAGCGTTTGTGCACCCGGACAGCAGAAACACACACACACACACCTGCACACTGCGCACACACACATACGCAGAGAGTAAATACATATGGAGCTCATTCAGCACCAAACCAGCTGTAATAGACACATTCCCTCCTCCATCTCTTTCATTTACCAGGACAGAATTGCCTCTGAATTGATGGCAAATAGTGGAATTTGACCCAAATGTATTTCTATAAATGGCTGTGAACTGATAGACAAATGAAAACATATGACCTGATGAAATTGCAGAAATTCAAATCCAGAGAATGACTCGTACCATGACAACCAATTAGCGACAAATGGATGCATATATCTCCAGGGGCATCCATCCAACATCAAAGCGGCAAGTACACGGGGGTCTAGTGACTTCATATCTCAGGCCTCGGCTAATGCACTCAGACTCTTGATGGTTCAAGACAGAAAACCTTGTATTTATTCTTAAGTGTATCGAGGTTCGAGGCAGACATCAACGGCTTTTAAAGGAATTGGTCAATATTTTAGGAAATGAGCTTATTTGCTTTCTTTTTGCGGGGAAATATCCTCCTATACCTGTTGATCATGGAAGCAGCTGCAGTGTTTTCGCCTAGCTTAGCATAAATACTGGACCCGCCTCCGCTCAGATAGCGACTAATATGGCAACAGATAATTAACACAGTTTGAATAATTAATAAAATGGCTGTTTTTGAGGGGCAAGCAACAGCCAGGATAGGTGATTGTGCCAAATTGAGGTTGCCAGGTTAGGAAAGTCCATGTTTATTGTAACAACCCAACTCAAGGTTGGACTAAAAGAGGGAAAGGGGAAGTTATGATGTGTTCCAGTTGTATTCGAAAGTCTGAATTTCCGAGCTCCAAGTTGGACTTTTAATTTGAACGCCCCGAATGTCAGAATTCCAACTCGGACCAAAGTCGGACAAATCCCACAAGCCCTGATTAAAGAATTCAAGATGGCTGCTACTTGCATGAATAGTGAAACAATTTTACTTTGTTGATTTCAATTTCTCTCGTAATCTTTGCACATTAAAGTCAACCATGTAGGCTACTGTCCAGTTCTTATACCTGGAGATTTTCCTTTACACATGTTTGTGTTTGTAAAAGCTGTTGAAAGTATTGCCAACAATGGCTAGCAGTGGCTAAAGGCTAATGGCACATTTGTTTTGGTTGTAAGTTTGTATGGCAGTATCTGGCAACCCATGCCTTATCAGGAGATAGAGAATGACATTTTAAAGATGCAACAATGAATACTTGTATCTGTTAAGAAAACTCCAGGTAGATTCACAATTGACTGACTTAGTACTGCATAATGGCGGCCATTTTTGCTCTTCGTTCTTGTTTTCCATTGCTGTAACTTGATATCTCAACATTTCGACAGAACCGGGTTGTGAGAGTGTTTTTTAACTGGCGTGACCTGGACCTCACCTCCGTTAGTGTTTCTGCGAAAAGCTAAAACAATGTGCAACAGTTGCAAACGCTGAAGTCTTTGAAGCAATATGTCGCTAAATATAACTAATATCAGCTAACGTTAGCTGCCGCTTGCCCCACAGGTGAGACTGTTACATTATTTGCTTCAAACATGTCTTATTTTGAAGGACAGCTTTATACTTTAGGAACATTTGAAGGCATCACATCTCAGAGTGATTATATACACCGATTTGATATTTCGCTCATATTCTGGTTGTTTGAGGAAGTGAAGATGTTCGACAGTCGCCCCAATCGACCTTGAAACATATTTTCCGGCTGTAAACATGGTTCTCTTTCATAATATTTCGTTCGATGTCTCACTATGGGATGCACGCCTCGCTGCAGCCCTCAGAAGCATTTATCTCATTACGCCAATCCTGATTGGCTGGTGAACGTGTCCGTCCGCCACAGGTAGTCCCACCTACCTTAAATAGCTCATGCGGACGGCACCACCCTCATTCAAACACCTCTTCTCACTCGGAGTATATCTCGCATCCAGAGCTAGCTAGCTTAACTGTCCATAGACGGATCTTATTTAGCTTCTGTCGCTGGGCGCTACTAGCTTAGGACATTTTTCTGCTTCGTCGGTCACACCAGATCGAACTCAGTGCTTTCCTGCCCTCCACGGCTTGGTCAGCACTGCTCTCGACGCCCCACCACGGCTACTCGAGCACCGGGCATTAGCACACCAGCTAATTCTCGGCTTCTTCACGGTTAGCACACCAGCTAACTGCCTCGGCTCCCTGCCTGCACACCAGCTCGCACGGAATGGAGGCTAAAACCCCTCACACCAGAGGGCACGGAGACTCCGGAGCCAGACTCTGTCGCTGCGGGAATAAGATATCGAGCATGGATCCACACCAGGTCTGCTCGTGCTGTCTTGGGCTGGAACACGCCCGGGCGGCTATCGAGGTCCCCGGCTCGTGTCAACACTGTGCGGTGTTCACCATCAAGAGTCTCCGCAGACGACTAGCCCGCCAGGCTAGCCTGTCTGGACATGACCCCTATCTCTCTTCCGACGGCACCGCCGTCGAGGGCGAAGAGGAGGTGGGGGTCGCTGCGGTGGCGACACCGGAGGCTAGCGCCAACTGGGGCTCCCAGCTCGAGCTAGCCGCGGTTCCCCCGCTGGAGGAAGACGTCCTGGATTTGGACTATGGGGAAGATGATGATGGCGCCTTGAATCTCCTCATATCAGAGGATGAAGAAGAGGACGACATCTTCATCACGCCGGCTCGGGCTGCAAAGCCCGCTGCTTCCGTCGACTCTCGGGATGGAGACGAGAGTAGCACACCAGCTTCTCCCTCCCCCAGCTCGGACATGCTCGACGTGTGCAAACGCGCTGCTGCCCGGCTGGGCATCCCCTGGCCCGCTGTCGTAGCTGAGACCACCAGATCACGCTACGAGGGGAAGAAATTGCCCTTGGCCAAGAGCGCGACGAAGCAACTTCTCCCCGTCTTCCCGGAGCTGCTGGAGGAGGTGGCGCGCTCATGGAGAGACCGCCCCTACAGCAGCCGGAGCCCGGTTCCCGGGGCCTCGTCCCTCGACTGTGAGGCGATGGAGAGCCTGGGTCTGCTCCGCATGCCTCCGATGGAGCCACTTGTTGCAGCTCACCTTCACCCCCAGCTGTCAGCGGTGTCCTCCCGGAGCCCCAGCCTGCCGTCCAAGTCCGACCGCTTTCAGTCAGCCCTGACTGAGAAGGCGTACAAGGCGGCGGCGCTCTCGGCCAGAGCGCTCAATGTCCTCTCGCTGCTCACGGCTTATCAGGCTGAGTTGTGCGAGGATGTTGTGCAAACTCAGGACCCAGCTGCGTGGGAGGAGATACCGGTCATCACCGACCTGTGTCTCCGTGTCCAACGCTGCGCGGTCCAGGCCACGGGAAGAGCGATGGGGACCATGGTTCTGCAGGAGCGGGCGCGGTGGCTCAACCTCGCCAGCCTGTCGGACAGAGAGAAGGACGACGTCCTGGACATGCCCATTGTCCCGGAGGGGATTTTTGGTTCCGCCCTAGCATCAATGCAACGACGGTGTGAAGCCAAAAAGAAGGAAGACGAAGCTCTCAAGCTCTGCCTCCCTCGCAAGCCCCCAGCTCCCTCTCCACCTGCGCAGCGTAAAACCTTCGCGCAGGCTGCTTCCCAGGTTTCGCAGTTCAAAATACCGAAACATCCGAAGCCTCAGCCCGCCCCGCCGCCCGTACCCGGTCGGTCCGGCTGGTTCAAGAAGCCCTCGGCCCCAGCCACAGCTCCGCCGGCACAGCCCGCGCAAGCTACCAGCAACCAGGCCAGGAAGAAGAAGAGAGCGGCCTGACCGCCCCTCTCGTCACCGGTGATGCAGCTGGAAGTTCCCCGTTCTCCAGCTCCACCTGTTTGGCTTCCGAGCGTGCACTCCGGGGCCCTCCACGCCCCCATCTCCCAGCTGCCACGGACCGTGCCAGAGCAGACCGGGAGAGACGGACATCTGACGGCAGAGGGTTTAGCGGTTGCCCCTCTCCCATGTCCACAAGCACGCACACACACACAAGTTTTCATAAAGAAAATAAAAAGTGTCCCGCTGTCGCATCCAGGCCGAGTGCCGAGGGCGCAGCTAATAAAAGCCAAAACTATAAAAATAAACAGCGCGGTGGCGGCACCTGCTGTCCCCCCCCGGGGAAAAGCCACGGCTTTTCCCGGGGCGAGGGCAGTGAGGTCCCCGTCACTGCGTTGTCCTCCCGGGCCAAAGTGCACTGCACCGCCCGGAGGCCATGTCAGTCTTCCACCACGAGAGGGCGCCACCGCACCGCGGTTGGGACCTCTCATGGTGGAGGAGCTGCAGCATGTCTCACCTCTCTGCCGCAGGTGGGAGAGGTGGGCCGCGCTCGCAGCTTCGCCCTGGGTGTTGAGGACGATTTCGAGGGGATACAGGCTGCAGTTTGCCGCTGTTCCCCCTCGATTCGCCGGCATAATACACTCCCAGGCCCAGGGAGAGTCAGCTCGTGTTTTGCAGGAGGAAATCCTCTCACTGTTAAACAAAGGAGCAATCTGTGTAGTTCCTCCCGCACAGTGTCAGAGCGGTTTTTACTCCAGGTACTTTCTGGTCCCAAAACGGGGGGGGAGTGGTATTCGCCCTATCCTGGATCTACGTGCTCTGAACAAATTTCTCAGGAAATACAAGTTCAGGATGCTCACACACGCATCCCTGCTGCGCCTGGTGCGACAGAACGATTGGTTCACTTCTGTCGATCTGAAAGACGCGTATTTCCACATTCCAATATATCCTCCCCACAGAAAGTATCTGAGGTTCGCTTTCCAGGGGACTTGCTACGAGTACCGCGTGCTCCCATTCGGTCTGTCTTTAAGCCCGAGGGTGTTCGTGCGGTGCACGGAAGCGGCGATAGCCCCGCTGAGACAGCAGGGCATTCGCTTGGCCACATATCTGGACGATTGGCTGCTTTTGGCACAATCGAGGCAGGAGGCCATGGCGCATACGCGTATTCTCACACGGCACCTATTCGACCTGGGTTTTGTGATAAACGCGGAAAAGAGCATGCTGTCCCCGACACAGGACATAATCTTTCTGGGATTATCCCTGGACTCGGTGAATTTCACGGCGCGCCTCTCGGCGGAGCGAGTGAGAGCTTTCAGGACATGTCTTGCGCTTTTCTATCCAGGCAAATCTGTTCAATTCAGATTGTGTCTTCGGTTACTCGGACTGATGGCGTCAGCCATTCTCGTGGTTCGTCTCGGTCGCCTCCACATGAGGGAATTCCAGCTTTGGGTGGCCTCATGCGGGCTGGACCCCGTGCGTCATGGCGCACGGAGAGTGTTGGTCACACCGGGGTGCGTCAGGGCGCTGCGCCACTGGCGAGCCCCGTCCTTTCTGACCCGCGGGGTACCCATGGGCTCTGTCCTGTCCAGGAAGGTGGTCACTACGGACGCCAGCCTGACAGGGTGGGGCGGAATTCACGAGGGCCGGTCAGTGAGGGGCCGCTGGAGTGTGGACCTCCAGCGGTCTCACATAAATTTTCTGGAGCTTTCAGCGGTGTTCCTCTCCCTGAAACACTTCCTTCCGTCTCTCATGGGCCATCATGTCCTGGTGAGGACGGACAATACGACGACGGTGGCGTACATCAACCGCCAAGGGGGGTTGCGCTCTCGTCAGTTGCACATGCTGGCACGCAGACTGATCCTGTGGAGCTGCGGTCGTCTCCTCTCCCTGCGGGCGACGCACGTCCCGGGAGCTCTGAACACGGGCGCGGACCTGTTGTCCAGGGGCGCGCCGGTATACGGGGAGTGGACTCTGCACCCGGAGATTGTGGAACAGATATGGGCCCGTTATGGCCGGGCCGCGGTGGATCTGTTCGCGTCAAGAGGAAACGCGCAGTGCGCGCTGTTTTACTCTCTGCGCAGCCTGGATGCTCCCCTCGGCATAGACGCACTAGCGCACGTCTGGCCGCACGAGCTTCTTTACGCGTTCCCTCCCCTGGCCTTGATACCCCCCACTCTATCCAGAGTGAGGGACTACAGCCACGCGCTGATTCTGATAGCTCCGCATTGGCCTGCGATGCATTGGCTGGCGGAGATATATCGGTTGCTGTGCGCGCAGCCCTGGCAGCTCCCGCTGCGCAGGGACCTGTTATCACAGGGGGGGGGGACGGTTTTCCACCCGCACCCAGAACGCCTGGCGCTGTGGGCTTGGCCCCTGAGTGGTTCAATTTGTCAGCTGTGGGACTCCCACAGCGTGTGATTTCCACTATACAAAGTGCTCGAGCCTCTTCCACTAGGTCTCTGTATGACTGTAAGTGGAGAGTGTTTGAGGACTGGTGTCACAGAAACGGCCACGTTCCTTTTCAGTGTCCAGTGGGGGTGATATTGTCATTCTTGCAGGACCTGATTGACAAACGAAAAGCCTTCTCCACAGTTAAAGTGTACTTGGCAGCTATAGCCGCCTGTCACGTGGGGTTTGGGAAGCAAACAGCGAGCCAGCACCCGCTGGTTTGCCGTTTTATGAAGGGAGCGCGCAGGCTTCTCCCCGTGTCCAGACCGCTGGTGCCACCATGGGATCTGGCTGTGGTTCTGGAGGGACTCAAGGGTCCTCCTTTTGAGCCGCTGGAGGGGGCAGACTTGAAACACCTGTCTCTCAAGACAGTGTTGTTACTGGCTCTGGCTTCGGCTAAACGGGTTAGTGACATCCATGCGCTTTCGGTGCATCCATCATGCACTCAGCTTTTCCCGGGGGATGTGAGGATGATTTTGAAGCCCAACCCGGCCTTTGTGCCTAAGGTGGTGGGCTCATGTTCTCCTATTGACCTTGTGGCTTTTGCTGCCTCACCTGGAGAGCAGCGGTCGCATGCGTTATGTCCAGTCCGTGCAGTGCGCACTTACATGGACAGGACTAAGGGTTTCAGGAGGAGCGATCAGCTGTTTGTCTCCTGGGCTAATCCTCATAAGGGGAAACCTGTCACAAAGCAGCGCCTGTCCCACTGGGTCGTGGAGGCAATTGCTTTGGCTTATACGAGTCAGGGTTTGCAGCCGCCTGCGGGTCTGCGGGCGCACTCGACTCGGGGCTTGGCCGCATCCTGGGCCTTATTCAGGGGAGTTTCTGTTCAGGACATCTGTGCTGCAGCGAGTTGGTCCTCGCCTCTCACTTTTGTCCGTTTTTATATGCTGGACGTCTCCGCTCCGTGCGTGGCACGCGCGGTTTTGCTGTCCTGATTGGAACAGAGTACTTTTTTCCCTGTGGGTTGGTGGACGCTCGATAAGCTTGTCTGGCAATACGGGAGCAACCATATCCCATAGTGAGACATCGAACGAAATATTATGAAAGAGAACTTTAGGTTATTTACATAACCCCGGTTCTCTGAGTAATATGAGTGAGATGTCTCACCAGACCACCCTTCTTGCTTGGGCGAGTGAGAAGAGGTGCTTATCTTGAATGAGGGTGGTGCCGTCCGCATGAGCTATTTAAGGTAGGTGGGACTACCTGTGGCGGACGGACACGTTCACCAGCCAATCAGGATTGGCGTAATGAGATAAATGCTTCTGAGGGCTGCAGCGAGGCGTGCATCCCATAGTGAGACATCTCACT
This sequence comes from Trachurus japonicus, assembly GCF_045865225.1. NCBI lineage: Eukaryota > Metazoa > Chordata > Actinopteri > Carangiformes > Carangidae > Trachurus > Trachurus japonicus. The sequence goes on from NC_140929.1 coordinate 6,033,750, forward strand.
CATATTACTCAGAGAACCGGGGTTATGTAAATAACCTAAAGTTATATGGCTCAAGACACATTGATCCTGAACTTCGATGCCTTTTTTTCATGTGGAGAGCTGTATTACCTTCAAAGTACAGTAGGATTATCGATGTTTTCGCTCTGCAGACTCAAACATTTAGCCACGTCGGCCTTAATGTGGCACCTCAGTCGGTCGGGTCAAGGCAGGTGTTTGACTTTTGGCAGCTTCAACCGCTTTGTGAACAGGAAATTGCTTTCACCCTTAAGTGCAACAGGGTGACTCTTTATCACAGACACATCTCACCCCAAAACATTTTTTTTAAAAACTTGTGGACAAGGTGAAAACGGTTTCATCACTCTTTACCAGCAAGGTTGAGGTCCACTGGTTCCCATCAAAATCTCTGCAAAGCAAACTCTGTTAAATCTCTTATTGGATCTGGTTGAGTAGTTGTGTTGTTAAGTGGAGATATTTTTTTATGTTTGTGTCTGTTATTACATTTATTTTGTACATTTTCCAGCACTGAAAACCAGAGCGAAGGCGATAAGAGATATTCATTAAATCAGAAATGTCTTGGTTTTCTACCAACGTAGAACCAGATCCAAAATGGAAAAGAATATCAGAATCCAACTGTCTTCAGTTTGCCCGACAACACAGAGAGACAGGAGCTTTAGAAATAGAAATAAAAATAAAAAAAAGGAAGAGGATGTTACCATTCTGGACACAGTGTTTTACTGACAAGAGCTTGTGGCGTTTGCTATGAGAAATTTATTCTGTTTTGATCCTTGACTAACGTTCAGTGTCTCTGCGTCTGGGAAAACAGTCAATATCGTGAATCTTCTTCTTGCATGCAACATTGAGTTTTTATACATTTACACAAAACATGAAGTCCCACATTAATTTAGCTTTTATTGACAAGTCCAGTTTGTATTATTGGATTACCACTTCGTAGTCTGTATGTTCCTTTTTAATAACACATGTACTGTAGGAACCAACCAAGATTTATTTTATTTATTTTGTTTAAAGGCTTTGAAAACCACAAACCATCGGAGGCTTTTTTTTTCTCAAAGGCGCTTCCTACACGACTAAAAAATAAAGTGACCTAATTACGTGAAGTCCCACAAATAACATCCACTTGTGTCCATCTGTCAGTGCAGTTAGTGTCAATGGACCTGATGTGTGATACTGGAAATGATGCAAAGTTGTGTTAAAGGACGAAAACCGACTCTGCTGCCAATTTCAGATTTGAACACTTTACAAAGAGCGAGTGCAAAATGTTTTTTTTTTTCCCCAGGATTTGATATTTAGTTTTTGTTTTCTGAGCTGTTGCCAGAACTGGAAAGACCATCGTCCCATCAGTTATTTTTTTCTCCCTTTTTTTAAATTTTAGTGCCAGCGTTTCTAGAAACATGCTTCAGCCCGAGTGAATGATCAATCAGGATTTGTTCATAATCACTCTCCTCATACTCGGTACATATTCCCCAGGCTGTCAGCTTGAATTCCAGCTCCCTCTTTTTGCTGCTCTTGCTCTGCACTAATTAGACTTTTTGTCATGACCTCTGTTCGACAATGGTTAATTTCCTGTCTTTTTAAAAAACATTTTGACTTCCTATGTTCATCGAAGGGCCAGATGAGTCAACTCCAGGTTTTGGTCTGGTCACGGTGCTGCAGGTCAAATCCACCTCCATCTACAATTCAGATCTAAAGATAGAGTCAGATTACTTTTTTTCAATCAATTCCTGTTTGCTCTAAGGGAGGTCAACATGATGCATTCAAGGACAAAAGAAATACAGTGCAAGAATATTGAATATTGCAATATTTCCCCCCATTATAACGTAACAGCAGTAATTTGACTCAGATCTGTCTGATAGAGTCATGTACTGACAGTGTTTGCTTTTTATTTCAAGTAGTTTTTCCAGTCTAAACTTTTCCAAACATGATGTATACAGCAGTGTTCGCAGATAGTCACTGAGCTCGGTGCTGCAGGAGACATTTGTCACAGTTTTCTGAGGCGCTGACAAACAATCTCATCCTGCTGATCGGCTGGTAAGAAAAGAAAAGCACTGACAAATGTGATATTTCGTTGTTAAATTTTGTCACATTTCTGGGCACAGTGACCAACATGACTCTCTGTAGATGTGTGTGTGTGTGTGTGTGTTTCACTGCAGTGCAGCGTCTCAACTCGCTCTTTCAGTAGCAGCCTGGGAGACCGGGGACACTTTGCCCCCTCAAAGTTGGTTATTTTCAATGATACCGTGCTTTGTCATCTGCCTTGTCAACATTTGTCACTATGGGCTTGCACATTCCTCTCTGTATATGTGTGTGTGTGGCGTCTAGACAGGAGAAACCTAATCTATTTTCCATGTTCCCATCCGGTCCTGTTGGAGCCTTTGAATGGCAGATAAACAGAGCGGGGCTAAGGCTGAGGCTTCATCAAGAGGATTAATTCTGCGAGTCTTATCTCCAGAGGAGCCTCTCTGCCTCCTCTTTCTCTTTCCCTTCCCCATAGGCATGGAGGGCTCTCACCGCGCACGACAGAGTTCACTCCCAGTTCACACACTTTTTACTGTACGAGCCGCCGCCGCCGTTGCTGCAAGCTCAGCATCACACGTGGCACGTTGGGGGATGCACGAGTCGACATACAGGAAAAAGTCCATTCATAACTTTTTTCCTTTTTGTGTTTTTTTTTCTCCCTCCCAGAGTGGATTAGTGTCAGACGGCATTAACGCAGACAAACGAATGCAAACGTATTAATTATGAAAAAGATGGAGAAAATTGCAGCGAACGAACCACTGTGATGGAGCGAGACAGAAAATCAAATACTTAGTATTAAAATGTGTCGCGTCTGTTGAGGTTGTCAAGCGACGGAGCGCGATTGTCCCAGTGTGTCTAAAAGCCCGACATTTCAATAAGACGGAGAAAATTGAGTCGGAAATGTACATTATCATCAATTTATATTAAAAAGAAAAAAAGACTGAATGTGGTGGTGATAAAGTTATTCAGCCACACTTCGGTTAAAGCACTTTTATAATCGCTATTTGATTTATCGGCCTCCTGGAATAAAAGATGGAGACCCCACGTTGGTTTAACCCCTTAGTGGGTGTCTAGGGGTTAATAGTCGCCTTTTGCCTTTTTATATAAGCTGCATCACTATGAACAGGCACATACCGAGGTTTTGAAGCGGCGCTGAGTGACGGTGATGATCAGGCAGGTGGCGGCCGCGTGGTGTGATGTGTGTAATCAGTCGACTGGAGTGGCCGACGGCGCCGATCACTGTGATTTCCACAAACAGTTGCCACACAAGCAGCGGCTCCTCGGCCTTTCCTTTACCATCACCATCATCATCAGGGTCATCATCAGAGTCTTTGTTATTCGTTGTAATTAGGAGTAAACGGGCGAGTCGGCCCCTCCACTTCAGAGGGGAAAGGTTCAGTCCAGGTCAGAAAAGAGTTGATGCTCCGAGAAAAGGAGGTCACACTTTCTCCACATCACAACAGAGAGGAAGACGGAGCATGAGAGTGTTGTGAAGAGGAGGGAGCTGAGCCTGGAGGTCGGATTAGTCTGTGGCTCTGTGCTCCAACTTCCACCTGCGGTCATGAAAGCAGAACCAAAGTGCAGATACAAGCGGCCGAATCCAGTTTCCTGAGACCGAGTGCAACGTCCTCAACCACTGACGTCACCTGGATGAACTCCTGTTCAGAGGTCACATCCAACTGAGGCCAGACCTTTTAATTGGACGGATAGATCATCATCGGCATAGTCCTCATCATGTCTTCTTCCAGGCTCATTCTCAACGCTGATTTGCTGATTTGCTGATTTGCAGCCCCCTGATTGGTCCATGGATGACGAGCCTGAAATGTAAAAAAAAAAATTAAAAAAAGGTTGAAAGGTTGTGAAGTTAGCGAGGCTAGAGCTAATGGCAGCCAGTCTATAATCAATATTTTCTGTATGAGAAGTCAGCCCCACATTTCTCTCAGACTGAGTAGACAAAGGAGAGTCTCAAACTGTAAAGGGATAGTTCAGCTTTTTTCTAAAGTGGGGTTGTAAGAGGTACAAATGGCCATTAAGTATAATATCTGCAGTAGTGAGGTCTCTGCTTCCCCCCACTGAGAAACACCAGTGCATCACGCTGCAACAAAACACTGTTGTGAACGACGGATAATTAATCAGCGTATTTTTGCCAGACGTCACGGAGCGTGCCTGTGTGAAGGAATACCGAGGAGTACTGAGTGAGTTGGTTAGTTCCAGATAAAAAAACGACCAGACTCTTGAACTGGTGTATTATTTTGAGACAGGACTTTTCATAGGCGGCTGATTAATCGTCCCCCATTCCCAACATTGTACTACCTGTGTCTCGGTGCAACGTGATGCACCGGTGTTTCTCAGTGGTGGGGAGCAGAGACCTTTCTACTGCAGATGTTATACCTCATACAACCCCACTTTAAAAAAAGCTGAACTATCCCTTTAAAGAGACCCAGAAGAGTTTGAGTCTCATGTTAATGTGGATGAATCTACACTTGTTAGTGGATCCGTTTTCGATAAATATATCATTTTGTCTTTATAGTTATTGTGATATTATTATTTAGTGGTCGGCTCACCCAGCATTTCCTAGTTTCCTGGACGCTGCCCAGTTGGTCATGGGAATAACACCACCGAATCGCTAGTTGGCATCGTTTATGGTCGGAACTACGACGGTATCTGATTGTCTTCCAACCTCTGACTTTCATTCTTGATTGATGAAAACATTCTTGGCAAATGCTTTCACTTTTGTCCGTCTTTCGCTTTCCGAAACTCCTCGTAGTCCCTTTAACATGGCGACCCGAAGCAAACACACCTCATCTGGTGCAAACCCAGACAGGAAGTGGGAAACTTTAAAAGCCCAATGCGTTAATTTCCAGTTAAGTTTTGTCTAACGTTTGTGTTCCTTGTCAGATCTCTGTCAGGATCTCAGATGAGTTTTTTATTTAAAGACCTTGTTCTCTCCTCTGTCGTTCAGCACATTGGCTGGACTCTGTAAATATGTGTGTGTGTGTGTGTGTGTGTGTGTGTGTGTGTGTGTGTGTGTGAGCCTCATAGCCGTGAGGCAGCAGCTGACGATAATCTCTCGGAGGGGTCGTTGTCGTGGTTGTCACGGCGATCTTCCCGGGGCTGATGTTGGCTGACGGCTGGTGTCACCATTGCTTTCCATCACTGGCCCCTGTGATGGCTCTCATTTCACTCTGTGTGAAAGTCTGTGTGTGTGTCTACATGTGTCCAGTTGGTGTATAACTGTGTTTGTGCCTCGTGGATTTGTGTGTGTGTGTGTGTGTGTGTGTGTGTGTGTGTGTGTGTGTGTGTGTGTGTGTGTGTGGCCTTTTCCTCTGTTTTTCCTCCTTATTTCCACTCGGTCTTTTGTATCTTATTTAACTCACAGGATATTGTCACTTTGCTTTTTTTTCCTCCCATCACAGCGTGAGCTGCTGCTGCTGGAGGGAAGTTTCTCCACATGGATCAATACACATTCGACTTATCTTACATGTTTCTAATTATTTCTTAAGACATGTAGCTGAAGCGCACACACACACACATACACACACACACTCCTGAGTTCACGCCACCGCGGCGGCAGCAGCAGAGCTCACATTCATTTCTGCTGGGTGTAAAAACAGCAGCTTGTCCGGCTTCAACAATGAATGAATGAATAATAAACAAGTTCACGAGTGCAATTTATTTTCTATGATGAGTTTTCTGATTAAATTAGACAAGTTTGTTTCGCTCTCAGCGGGTTCATCTGCTTGCTTGTATGTGTGTGTGTCCTTGTGTGTGTGTGTGTGTGTGTGTGTATGTGTGTGTATCTGCCCGCCTGCCGATTTGACTTGCCTGCAGATGGCAATGTGTTACATTTCTATAACAGTCTCTCCCTCTGTTGAGCACAAGTGCTGCTGCTGCTGCTTCTCCTGCGGCTCAGGCTGGTTTGCAACTCTGCTTAAAGTCGTCACCGCTGAATGGACTGAAGGAGAGAGAGAGAGAGAGGGAGAGAGAGAGAGAGAGGAATGAATACACACTTTGCATTTCAATGCCCCGACTTTTCCCTCCTTCTGTAACTTCATTTTAATCCCTCTGATTCCCGTCTCGACTCCGATGATTCAGAGTGAAATTGAAAGAATGGCTGTCACTCGTAACATATTGTGCTGAGGCCTTGTTGAAAGTGACGTGTCGGGGAAAAAAAAAAAACTCAATAAACTTCGCTGTCATCCTCCACTCCCTCCCTCTCTCTCTCTTTTTCACTCCCTCGCTTTAAAGGACAATTCCGGGCTGTATTTTCCTAACATTTTCGGTCTAAAAGAAGGAATCTGTAGATTTTCAGTTTAATTGCTCCTGTTTTGTGGTAGTTGTGTCTGTCCCCGCATCGCCACGGCAGCGATGAATGGGAGCGGATTGAAGTTCCGCTGCTTAGGCTTTTTACATCCCTCAAAGCCACAATTTTTTTTCCCACAGACAGCGTCAGATGGCTACTCAAACATGCACCGAGACGTTTATTTACTTCAAGCAAATCAAGAGTTGATATTCCTGTGTTTATGACACAAACTGGAGCTTCCGACTGCACGTGAACACACCGAGCAAGTCAACCTAGGTCTCGTGCGAGACTTTGAATTAGATCTAGTTTTACAAACATGTCGGCTTGACTGAAGTAAATAAACTTCTCGGTGCATGTTTGAGTCGCCATCTGACGCTGTCTGTGGGGAAAAAAAATTGCAGCTTTGAGAGATGTAAACAGCCTAAGCAGCAGAACTTGCATCCACTCCCATTCATCGCTGCCGTGGCGATGCGGGGACAGACGCAACTACCGCAAAACAGGAGCAGTTATACTGAAAATCTTCAGATTCCTTCTTTTAGACCTAAAATGTTAGGAAAATACAGCCCCGAGTTGAATTTGCCTGGAATTGTCCTTTAACTCAACGTCTCAACGCTGCAAAATTCGAGTCTAATTTTCAAAGCCCCAAGTTTTTTACGCAGGTTGTCAGCGATGATGATCTGTCGTCTCTCAACGCCGAGCGAGCTCATGCAACGCTGGGTTTCGTCTGCAGAGAGAGAGAGAGAGAAAGAAAGAAATAGAGAGAGAGAGAGAAGGGGGAGCTGATGGCGAGAGACAGACAGAGACAGAGGGACCATATGGACTTTCATAGTTTTTAAATTTCTCTCACAAATGCTTTTCTCAAACTGGCTCGTGTTGTTTTTATTACTCCTGACAGTACTAAACAGCTGGTGTGTGTGTGTGTGTGTGTGTGTGTGTGTGTGTGTGTGTGGTGGTAGTCTGGATTCCTGTCTGCTGTGGGCTTGTGTGTGTGTGTGTGTGTGTGTGTGTGTGTGTCTTTACATACACAAACACAAGGCTTGTCATACCTGTGCCCATGCCTCTGTCTGTGTGTGTGTGTGTGTCAGATCTGAATGCATTCCAGCGCTCTGTTTACGGGGCTGTGCGGCGTGAGAAGTGTGTGTAAGAGCCAATGCTACACATTCAGCAGCCATGTCCAATTGAAATAGATTGGAGCCATGGAGGCAGGGTAATTCTGTGTGTGTGTGTGTCTGAGTGTGTGTGTGTGTGTGTGTGTGTGCAGTCCTGCTGTAATCTTCGCACTGCACCGCGCCTCGTCTGGCTTCTTTCTCTTTACTTTTTTTTTTTTAATACATAATGAGATCGATAGCTTTGCAGAGAATAGAATCACAAAATGAAAGAATTGGGTATTTGTCTCTTTCTCTCTCTGTCTCTGTACAGCCTCTGTCCCGCTTCACATGGTCACATCACGTCACGTCACGTCCCACCGCCGAGTCAAGTTCATCTCCACTCTTTAATTCTCCTGCCATCGAAGGATATTAGCATTTTAACAAGACTCCACATCTGTAGCTGAGCTGGCGGCCTGTAGCAGAACAACACAACACAACACAAACATGTCGGAGGTTTGGGTTCAGTCTGTCCACGTTAGATACTTCAGAATATCCTGCATCACATTTCTTCTTAAAGAGGAACTATACAAGTCTGGTTTCTCCTCCCCTGTGTCTCTAACCCTCCTCTCCTCCATGTGCATTTGTTTTCAACGAAGCCGGTGAGAAATCAATCCATGGAGCGGTGGATAACGTTATTTATCATCTACCATGTTATCATGTGTATATTAGTGTAGTCTTATCTGTCATTAACAAGAGATTACGGGTTATGGGGCACGTTACGTTTTTGCTGCGATGGGTAAGGTTGATGTGAAGAACCATAGAAGACATGATGTTAAAGGGATAGTTAAATTTTGGCAAATTGGCCCATTGCCATATTCGCTATAGTCATAGCAGTAGGTTCGCTACCTTTAATTGTCGGTGCAAGCTATTTTTAGAATGGCGGAGCAGAGCCGCGAGCTGCTCAGAGCTACGCTACAGAGGCTCATGGGATTTCTTGGTTTCCCTCATCAAACTCATCAAATACACAATCCAACAACTCCAAAAACGCTCTGGTGGACAAGTTGTGACCTGCACATTCACCACGCTATGAGATAATAACGGAACGTTAATAACTATAGCGATTATGGAAGTGGGCCAATTTGCCAAAATGTTGAACTATCCATCTCTTTCAGTTGTTGAACTCCATGTTCAGCAGCAGCAGCGGTGGTGGTGGTGGTGACTCCGTCGTGGGTGGAGCAGCTCTGTTGTTGCAGGAAAACTGGTGGAGTCATTTTCCCATGCAGCCTGTAGTTTCTGTATTGGACTCCTGGGAGGGGGTGGAGGGAGGGGGGGGTGTTACAGTTGTGCTTTAAGAAATGACACCAGCTGTAACCGTAGATACTATACATACATATATACATTCGTCTGTGCAGCTGCTGCAGGCGACGCCCTGACTGATGTGCTTTTCTTCAGGCATGGACCCACACATCTGGGATATGCTGGATGGAAACACCATGTGATGTCACACGAGAGCTGCGATTGGTCAACTTCTCATCTCCTATAGCTATTACATCACAAATACGTGTGCACAAAATAATATACTGTCCTGTGCTCTTACTGTATATGTGGACTATGTGAACGGATGGACAAACCGTGTAACCGTCCTTTAACATCTGTCTGCAGCTCAGAGTGCAGCTCCTCTTCCTCTGTTTACTGTTGTTAACTCTGCTTGAACGCAGCAGAGATGCGCTGCTGATGGGATTTGATGTTTTTTATCTTTCTCTTTGACTGACAGGCCGAAGCTAAATATCTCCCTTTGCTCTCCCCCTCTCTCTCTTTGTTTCTTCCTCCATCTCTCTCTCTCTCTGTCTTTCTGTCCTTCCCTCTCTTCCTTTGTCTTCATCTATCTGTGTCTAGGAGGACAGGCGTTTCAGGAATAGAAACAGAAACGCTGTTCAAGTGGGGAGAAACGCACGGCTGATCTTTATTCATAGTTTTGTTTGACGACATTCTGCAGCAACAGGTAATACCCCCGGGGACTGGAGGGGGGGTTGGGGGTGGGAGGGGGTGTCGGAGGCAGAAAAACTTGTCCTACTGTTGAAGTTTAGTCAACAACTTTCAGAGTCTGAAGTTTGAATCACATTCATATTAACCTGTAGGTGACATGACACAAAAACACAAGTGCAAACACATGAAATATGTAAAAACCTCAGAATATAAACTGTTAAATGAACAACAGAAACCAGGACAACAGGAAAATAAGTAGTAAATATGATATGAAATGCAAAAACAAACAGTAATATCTTGATATACATAAGGATTTGTTCCACTGTACAGTGTGCATTGACTTTCATGCATATTTTCCATTGTTATAACACAGATTTGTTATTGATGTAAAGGTTCTGATGGCAAAGGCAGTGATGCAGGAGGCCTCCACACACACACACTCACACATGCACACGCACATACACACTGCACACTTCCATTTGTCTGTTTGCTCAGCTAACGCTGTCAGCATTTGAGCTGCAAGTCTTTTTTTTTTTCTTTTTTTTTACGAGTCCTGAGTGATTTAGCCCTGAGAAGCAGAGTGCTCTCTTAGAGCAGTCAGAGCCACTCAGCACTCAGTGGCAGACAAGAGGATGGGACATTCAAGTGTTGCCTGTAAACCTCGGATATCTAAACATTTGTCTGTTTTATTTTTTACTCATGGAACCAGACGCTTTCTCCAAGAAACGCTGCAACCCTTGAGCTCTAATAGAGGTGTGTGAAAACCTTCAGTAATAACAAGGCTGTTGTACTGAAAGGGCCAACACTCAGATAACACTCAGCACAGATAAGTCATAAGTGCCTTACTTCCATGTCCGCAACCGTCTATGTCTACTTAGCTTGGGGGGTTGGAGGTGGCTGATGCTGGTTGCTATGGATGCAAAGCATCTTAATGACATATTGAAGTTACCTTGACTTTGAGCAGGTGACATCCTTTTACATTGGCTTCTGCAGGGAAAAAATGATGAGTAACAGCTACAATCACAGTTCAATGTTGTCAAGAGGCTGAAACACAGGGACTGAGCACTAGTCCCCACGTGGCGCTGAGTACCTGTATATGAGTCAGTACATCTTCTGTAAAAGAACAGAACAGTGAAAAGCTTAGTTTCTTCTGTCACTTTATTTCTATGGTTCTGTGGAGAAGCTACAGAATATATATTTAATGTAGCTGTTTATCCTTCTCTGCTGTCGCTTCATGAGCTTCAGCCATCTTCATCATCAGAAGACAAGAACACAAACCGCCATCTGAACTGCGATATGTCTTCAGCAATGGGACATTCAGTACGTTAACATGTCGTCAGTCCGACTAAAACCGGACATTTAGATTACAAGTAAATATGTTAGTCTGACAGAAGTTCGTACTAGATCAAATTAGTTTTTCCAGTTCGGACTAGTGGTACGTTCATGATAACCTCCTAGCTTTCCAGTTGAAAACCAAATACAGAAGTCAAAAATGGAGGTTTTAATGTAACAAAACGAAAAAAAATGTAACGATTCCATACCTTCAATTCAACTTTTTTAAAAGCCGTACAAACTTACAACAAAAACATGTAGCATGCCCCAAAGCAAACGTGCAGTTAGCCGTTAGCCACTGCTTGCCGTTATTAGCAAAGTGTTTTACTGTTGACCTGAGTAGGAGCAGCCATCTTGAATTCTTACATCAGAGCTTGTGGGATTTGTGTGACTCTCCAAGTCAGAGAGTTTCCGACTTTTGGGGGCATTCATGATTAAAAGTCCAACTAGGAGCTCGGAAATTCAGACTTCGGAGTACAACTCGAACGCACCATACTTACAGCCAGGGCCGTTGCTAGGAATTCTGGGCCCCCTGAAAGAATACTAAAGTGGGACCCGGCCCCCTGACTTTTCCACTTTTTTTTCTTAGACTACGTACGTATTATCATTTTTTATTTAGCCAATTTGTTTTGATGCTAATGCAGCATTACTATGAGTATTAGTCAGGGTCTTATGCAGAATAATTCAGTCATACAAAGATTAGATTACTCTGGTTTTTTGTGGGCCCTACTGGTCACTGGGCCCCTAGAATTATCATCACCTTTCTCCCCTATACAACGGCCCTGCTTACAGCACCGTTGAAATATTCCCGTTCACCTCAATCAGACATTAAACGTCTCAGGTGCTCTACATGCTCCTCAGTTCCCGCCTTCACTTTGACCTGGAAAATTGCACGTTGTAACCACGGTTTTCCATGATTCCACGTCTTCAAATGCTAGCAGTGTGCAGCTAGCTGACTAAGGTCCAATACCAACAGCTGGAGCCCATGTTTATGTAAATGAGGAAAGTTTGATGCCAGATTCTTGACATTGCTTCTTGACTGGTATGTAAACAGCTCTTAATGCTAACATAATTTTTGGGGGATTTCATTTTCTGATGAAAACTCTACACATCAAAATTGTTTATATAATAATAGTAATAGATTTTTTGTCCAGAACTGCATATTTGGCACAGTTGAAAAAGCTTTGAAGTTAAAAAAGGAAAAAACTGAACCGATGTGCAACTACAGCGGAAATCTGGTACAAATTGTCAGCTCCTTAATGCATGATGAAGCTGCTTCATTGACGATTCCAGAGACGACTGCTGTTCATCAAAGTGGAGCCTCTTTCTCTGTCTCTCTCATCAATATATTGTCATCAGACATTTTCTTTTTTAAAACTTTGAGCTGTTTTTCATTCACATAGTTTCTCGGGGCTGCAGGCTCGGCTTGTACGGACAAGATTTGGAGAGGACTTGGAGAGCGGCGAGCGAGCGACTAGTTTCAGCAACAGTCAGCTTCTCTCCCTCGCTGCAGCGGGGCGACAGTATTTACCCATCAGCTAATGGCTCAGAGGTCAGAGGTGACACACTCTCATGTCTCCACTGTGCCCTTTCTCCACGACCTCATCTCATGCTCGTTCGGGTAATGCTAGACGATCCCACTGGCATTAACTATACACACAAATGTGCCCGTCTCTCCCCACACACACACACATTCTGAGGAAGCCACAGTATCAAATGCATGCAGGCAGTTACACACCAGACACACAAGCTGGTGGACACACATTCTGTTGTACGTCTGCCCACCTCGCCGCCATATGAGACATTCATACATATACCTCCATATACACCCACGTGTGCAGTGAATGCGTCCTCCTCATATATGCATGATAGGGAGATAAAGCTGAAAGGTCAATTCCATTAGACGATCACATTTTAATGTCACATTGCCTGGAAAGAGCAACTGCGACCTCCTCGTCTGTGCATCACATCACAGTGTGATCACACCACCAAACCGCAGCAGCAACAGCAGCAGCAGAAGCAGCTCATCCCACAGGCCTGAGAGCGTCAGGATTGACTGATTCACTCGTCTGATGATTCCATATTTTGGACTCAAATTGTCCTTTTATCGGCTCAAAGGTCGACCGATGCAGCCTCGTGTTGTTCATCAATTATGAAATGCATCAAAATCATTCACATTTGCAGTGTTAACAATTAGATTTAAACTATGTTTTACTGTGTTTTCCAGCATTGTATTTTGAAGCGTGTTGATCCATAAGAAGATCTAGCCTTTCTTCTGATTGGCTGACTGTTTGCTGAGTCATCCAATAAAAAATAAAGCAGATTTCGGAATAAAACACTCAGACAAACCAAATCCTGCACGTTTTCGGATGGATGTTTATTGTCTAGATGGGAGGTGGGGCTTGTTTGCTGGTTTGTTGTGACATCACAAAGTGACAGGAAGTCCTGACGGCTGGTTTTAAGGCTCCGTTTCTGAATACAGGCTGTGTGCATTTCTCTGTGGACTGAGGCTTTGATACTTTCACAGTATTAATATAGAACCTAGGGCTGCTTTATAATCACACTACACATGGACATCTACCTTTATACTATATGGAGCTTTAACACAAACATCTACCTTTATACTGTATGGAGCTTTAATACAAACATCTACCTTTATACTGTATGGAGCTTTAACACCAACATCTACCTTTATTTTGAAGGAGCTTTAACACAAACATCTACCTTTATACTGTATGGAGCTTTAAATGTCCAGAAAAGAAAAGAAAACAGCTTTGTTAGTGATGATACTCAGAGGCTTGAACAGAACGGCTACTTTAGTCCTTATACAGTTGTCACTGTTTCAGACCGTCAGTGTGTATGAAGACTATTCTAATGCCATTTCCTGGCAGCCCGTCTGTTGTTGTGGACGATTGGCTATCCCCCTGAATGGCCTCTGATTGGCTGATGTCAGACCGAATTTTCTGAGGCTAATCCCTCTCGAACGCGAGGACCGGTCCACATCTTCAGACACGCCCACACACATACACACAGAGGCAGACACACTAGCTTTGCACACACACAAAAATGCAAACACAGGTGTTTTCTTTGTATGCCCGCCACATTGTCTGAATGTTAATTACATGCAGAAGGCATCTGGGCCCGTCCATTGCTAATCCTCTTTTAATTATATGTGTCCTCACAATGACACAAGGTTTACAATGGTGATTACAGCCGTATTAGACATAGTGGGGAAATAGGTAGGGGGATGTCAACGGAAATGGCAATCATCATAAAGCAAATAAGAACGCTTGTTTGTCCTGCCATGATGTAGTGCTGGTTTGTTTTTGTGTATGTGAGTTTATCTCATCCTCGATTCCTTTTCTTTCTTTCTTTTTTTCTAAATCTCCACTGCACACTGCAGGTGTCCTGGAGTTTACTCAGAGTGTTAACATATTACAGATTAGACATTAGCACCTTTGATATGTCATCTGTATAGATTATAATAAGTGGTATCAAAATGGCACGAGTATGGCAGGATTACAGTGACCGCAATAAGCTTTAAACACAACACCTGATGTGTTATCACCATGGCGCCCAGTTGTTGCTGGATCCATTTAAAGATACCCAGTGAAGGTTGCTTCTTTTTATAAAAGAGTTGCATATTAATGTGGATGGATCTACATTACCCACACTTGTTTATGTGTCCATTTTCAATAAATATATCGTTTTATCTTTGTAGTTATTTTGATATTATTTAGTGGTCGACTCACCCAGCATTTAAAGTATATAAAGTCAGCCTGCTCCGGTACTCCGCTGTCCTGCTAGAGGCTGTTCTTAAAGGTGTTCAGAAATGGCTGTTTGTCCTGTTTGTCGCGCCTCCTTCTACGAGTTTCCACGAGTTGCCGCACGAGTTTACCCGAGTCGTTATCGAGCAGGCGGGATATTCAATGTTTGGGGCGAGACCGAGTTGAAAGTTCCTTGGAGGGGCTTTAATGAAGTAGTATTTGTAAGTTTTCTCTTGCTGGGCATTACAAGAGCTAATATGCTAGGTGGCTAATAATAACCATTGCGCAAAGAATCTTGGGATATGGGAGTCCACAAAAGGATAGGTGAGGTGCGTCCTCCTAGGTGGAAGACGGCTGGATTTGAAGGAGCCTTGTGACAGGCCTTGTTGTGACGCTGTGATGTAATCGTCCTTCAAATGCCACCTCAGAAGGATGCAGACACTGAATTGGGACGCAGCTAATCTGTCATAGTTAACGCTGGCGTGGCTTTGTGAGTAAAGGAGTAAAGTTCTTCTTGCTAGCAAAAGCTGCAAACAGCTTGTTTGGCATAAAAAAACATTGATATGTTTAGTTTTCAGATGGGAAATATTGAAAGTTTTTTCTCTTTAAGTAGCTTCAAGGCGCTAACCCAGACTTTAAACCCATATCACATGGTGTGCAGTGTTCAGTATCCTCCTTAACTGCTGAAAAGGGTTAAAGCAGCTAATATGTGCTACATGTAAAATCATGGCACCGAACCAAAACCATTGAAGATATGAGCGGTAAAAACAAAACAACAGGCTCAAAGCTGCTAAAGAGGTCGGTGAAACTGAGAGAATTTACAGAGTTGTGTTGTCATTCCCTGCGGATTCATTATTCATGTAACTGACACAATCCACAACAGATAAATGTGAAAATACTTATCCATGCAGCTTTGAATTTCCACAGTAATTTCTCTACAGCTCTTTTTTTCCCCTCGCTGTATATCCACCACCAGCCCTGTATCTTCCATGCATTTCTGCCCCTCAGCTAGTAAAACAACCCTCCACTCTGCCACCGTCCACCCACTCTGCAGTGTTCTGCTGGATTTCACAAGCGTGCCTCACACGTGCAGGCAAAAAAAAAAAAAAAACAACACAAAAGGATTTCTGCAATTTCCTGCATTGCTACGTGTCCCTGTTAAAATTGGGACTGTGCGTGTGTGTTGGCTCGGCTCGTGAACATGCAGTCGGCCTCTCGCTGAGGAATGTCCCCAACACTGGCAGACCGCTACACACTGAACATCTGCTGCTGCTGCTGCTGCTGCTGCTGAGTCCCAACCAGAGCCATGCTCCAAGTCTGAACCATGAGGACGTAACAAAGCAGAGAACTGCTCCTCTTCACTTCTGCACTTGTGGGATAATGTACGGTGGCCCGGAGGTGCAAATCACAACGGCAAATCAGAAAACACAACAACAAAAGAGAAAATACAACGGCAAAAGAGAAAAAACAAGACAAAAAGAGAAAACACAACGGCAAATGAGAAAACAAAACAGAAAAAGAGAAACACAACGGCAAAAGAGAAAAAACAACACAAAAAGAGAAAACACAACGACAAAAGAGAAAACACAACACAAAAAGAGGAAACACAACGGCAAAAGAGAAAACACAACGGCAAAAGAGAAAACACAACAACAAAACTGAAAACACAATGATAAAAGAGAAAACTGTGCCGTGTTTAGTAATTTGTCGTTCTGATTCGCTGTTGTGTTTTCTGTTTTGTTGTTGTGTTTAGTAATTTGTCGTTGTGTTTTCTC
Organism: Trachurus japonicus; assembly: GCF_045865225.1. NCBI lineage: Eukaryota > Metazoa > Chordata > Actinopteri > Carangiformes > Carangidae > Trachurus > Trachurus japonicus. The sequence goes on from NC_140929.1 coordinate 6,050,035, forward strand.
TTTTGCCGTTGTGTTTTCTGATTTGCACCTCCGGGCCACCGTACTAAAGAGCAGCTTCAGGCTATAAAAGTAGACAACGCACACACCAACACATGCACGACCTTTGTGTAACATGTTTGTCATGGCGATCGGGACAGCGTGGATGTTTTGGGGACTAAAGGTTGTCCTAAGTGTGAGCACGAGCCAGGAGGAAAAACCATCCAAACGCACACACATACACACACACAACACACACAGACACACACACTCACCTCCTCGGCTTTAAAGGGTCCTGAGGGAGCTCCTCTCAGTGTGTAGGGGGAAACCATGAATAAAACTCCCATTTGACCCTCGGTGCTATAAAGCCTGTCTTTGTTGGTCCTCACAGGGACCCTCTTTATCCCTCCTCCATCCTTCTTCTCCCTCCTCTCCCTCTCTTCTTAGATGAAATCTTGCCCTTTTGTTTTTCCCTCCATCCTGTCATGGCCGGGCCTTCATGTAATATTCATGAGGTTCAGTTCAGTGGGCTTTTTCTTTTTTTTTTTGTCTTCTTACAGTGGACAGCACAGTGGTGCCCCCACATTGCGGCGGCGACCTTTGGTACCCAAGCAAGAGTTGACCCGTGACCTTCCGGGCGGCTCGGGCCGGCGTCCACGGTGACGTTCATTAATCACACGGCCACAAGCGGCCTCGGAATAAAAAAAAGGATTTGTAGGCAGAGGCCGGTTCCTATCTGGTGGAGCAGCGTGTGGCAATGGACGTTCTGTTGAGTCGAGGGTGGAGCAACAGATTCCTGTGAAGATTGCTTCTAGCCTCGCAGTCTGTGTTCGACTGCAGGACAATGGTCTCCTTTAGTTTGGTGTGTGTGTTGCTGGAGAGCCTGTTTGTGTGTGTGTGATTGTGTGATTGTGTGATTGTGTGTTTGTGTGTGTGTGTTGGAAGAAGCTGGTATGCGAGTGTGTCTTGGAGAAGGCTGCATGGCTGAACACTGACTCAGTATGTCTCCGCTGTCTCTGTTCTCACGCAGGGAAACAGTGAGATCACATGTCTTCCAAACGCACGCACACACACACACGCACACAGACACGCACACACTGAGTGTCAAACCAGGGTTACGGAGCGATATCTCAGTTCGTCTGCTGATAAAAATCACATGCCGGTCAGTTTCTGGTTCCCACCTCTGATTGGACGACATCCACGAGCATCCACCTGCTGCGTGCTACGGTGGCCCTGAGAGGTCAATGCATTGCACCTTATAAAACAAATGCAAATACACAAAGAAAACATCCTCATGAAGTGTTTTGAGCTCTCAGGGCCACCGTAGCATCAGGCACATATTTGATAAACCCTTTTCTCCTTGGCGCTCGGTAAGAAGTCAATAGGACAAATGACAATCTGTGACTGTGACATCCAACATGACAAATCTATTCTCACACTCTGAGGCTGAGCAGTGTCATTCACCTCACTGATTGTCACATCTGCTTTATTTGTTGACCTGATCCCACAAGATATTTCAAGGTTTTGGGACTTTTTTTTTTTTTTTTTTATTTAAAGAAGACGCTTCAGAGACAAATCATGAAGGAAAAAGAATATTGACTATTTCAGTTAGTTTTTCCGTTTTCTCTTCTTTTTATACAATCTCATGGCCAAGTGAAATGTTGCAAGTTCAACAGTTCTGCAAAATTAGTTGGCAAAAATAAACATAGGCCTGATGGTTCATGCTGTACAGAGATGGCACAGTAGAGATTACACTTTGTCCAAGACCTGTATGAAAATGTAAAGATGTTGTTATTGTAGAAAAACAGTTAAATGCTATGATCTACTGTAATATGTTTAAAGGATTTTTCACATGTCTTCTGATCAGATCGCAAAAGACCTGTAAGCTCTATAACATAAACATCTTGATGGTGTCAAAAAGCCTTAAACATCACAGGACATGGACACAGTCTGTTGGTGTCATGGTTCTTAACCCCAAATGATCTGTATCTGTATTCAGATTTAAACTGGAAGTGGGTGTGTCTCTAGAGGAACTCTTTTCACAAACCAATTATTGTTTCAAGATGAGACCAAACGTGATCGAATAACAAAGTTAGATTTATTTTGGCAGCACAGAGCTCTTCATGAAACATCTCATTTTATAGACATAGTTCTCTGCTTTTCATTTGGTTTTCTTGTTTTCTCTCTCTCTCTCTCTCTCTCTTGTTATTTTTAACCCCTTAACACCCACTAGCTTGTGGATCTTGTTGCTTCTAATTAACTCTAGGCCTGGTCGAGACCTTTCTACTGCAGATATTATACTTAATGGGCATTTGTACCTCATACAACCCCATATCAAAACAACTGAACTATCCCTTTAAGGAGTTAACTGCCGCTGGGAAACATTGCATCAAGGAGGCAGAGGACATAAAGCTTTCCTTTATTTTCCCAGTAATGACGACAACATTCAGACATAAAAAAATAAAAAAAATATTTGGATCCATCTCTTGCGTTTCCAAATCCATGTTCAGACTCGGCCACACCCCTTCTGTACAGTCTTTTTTTTTCGTATTGACTGTTGTTGATTAGTTATCAGAGCAGAAAGCCCCGGGTTCTGCTCCACTAGCTTTTCCGCTCTGGCACGGCACCACAGGTCCATCATGCTGCGTCCGTGTGCACGTGTATCTCTGTGTGTGCGTGCGTGTGCGTGTGCGAGCCACAGGAATATGCCTGTGCACATTTGAATAGCCATATTCCACGAAGGATAAGTGATTGTACATTATAACACGCTGCAATTATGCAATACATTGGATAGAAATAATGACCTGTAACCACTTCCATTTAAGTTAATGACTGTTCTGCTCCGCTAATTTATCAAGGGAGAGGGTTTTGTTTAGGAGGCAGTGACAAATGTAAACATCCACTGACAGCAGGCAGAGCACTCCAACAGGTAACCACCTGCCTGGCTTCATCCTTTTTATAAATCATTATTATATTGTCCATATGGAGAATTATATACAACACGTACATTGCTAGTATAAATAAAATACAATGCCCACTCAGCCTTAAACCATTAAATCAGTGCTTTTAATGAATAGTGACTGTGCTGAACCATCAAAACAAGATGAAACATTTAAAAAAATTTGCATAAACTTGAAGTGCCCACACACAAACAGACACGTAAATACACAAATAAAACCTCCATTGTTCTTACACTTAGGTTGTTACTGGGAATTATTAATAACATTATTCAAGCACCAAGTTGTTCTGAGTCCTCAGTTCACCACACTCCACTTTACTTAGTGGCCGGATGCAGGTGAGAAATTAGGAGGAACATTCGGTGAACATTGGTTTGTGGAGACCTGTCATTAAAGGAATAGTTCAACATTTTGGAAAATTGGCCCATTGCCATAATCCCTATAGTCTAAGGAGCCGTGAGCTGCTCAGAACTACGCTACGGAGGCTAATGGGATTTCTTGGTTTCCCTCATCAAACTCATCAAATACACAATCCAGCAAACGCTCTGGTGGACAAGTTGTGACCTGCACATTCACCACGCTATGAGATAATAACGGAACGTTAGGAGAAAGAGTTGTTTTAGAGGTAAATGCAGAGACTGCTTGCCGAAAAACTGCCCCCGACGGGAACGCACATCAGCGGTTTTGCATGAATTTACCTCTAAAACAACTCTGTCTGGTAACATTCTGTTATTATCTCATAGCGTGGTGAATGTGCAGGTCACAACTTGTCCACCAGAGCGTTGTGGAGTTGTTGGATTGTGTATTTGATGAGTTTGATGAGGTAAACCAAGAAATCCCATTAGCCTCCGTAGTGTAGCTCTGAGCAGCTCGCGGCTCTGCTTCGCTGTTCTAAAAACAGCTTGCACCGACAATTTAAAGGTAACAAACCTACTGCTATGACTATAGGGATTATGGCAATGGGCCAATTTGCCAAAATGTTGAACTGTTCAAACAATCAATTTAAACAAGTGGGTTCAAGCTGTTGGACCCCACAAATATGGTGGGTCCCACTAGACACAAACACACACATATACGTACAGTACAGCAAATAGGGGAAGACAGGAATTGGTCACAAAGCTCAAAATACTGTATAGTAACAAAACATTCAAAGACAGTAATTCAAATTCTAATGCTACGCAACACAACAGTAAATAAGTATAGCTCACTATCAGAGACACCAATCTAAAAAATACACACAGTTCAAACTGAATCATTTAAACAAAGATGCAGATGAACACCTTTAAATGAGGATTTGATTGAACTAAACATGCAGAGAATATAACACTCTGACATCTAGTGAAGCCAGAATCTGCCTGGTGTAAACTGTTTAACTCATATAAACATGTACTGTACGTATAGAATATATATATATAGTTTAGTACCTGGGGCTCTTGTCTTGACCCTGACTGTTTGGAGGCCTCGGCAGAGATTCCACCAATCTGGCGCCGCTCTTCAGCCTCTCTCGCCTCCCCTGCTCTCCAGCCTCGCTCGTCCCTCTGCCTGGAGAACCCTTAAACCCAGGTGAAGAGTACATTTGTTTCCACCTGTCTCTCCTCCCACTCACACACACACACTGACAGCACGCCGACCTGGGCAGCAGTTTGTTTACTCTGATAGAGCTCTGTTATTCGGCTCATTATTCTCACCTCCTCTGTTTCCTCTCTCCATCGGACTCGACGCAGACATGACAATGACGGTTGTGTAAGAGTTCATGTGCAAATTAATGCCTGTTTCCAAAGCAAAATGGTCTCTCAGTGTGTGTGTGTGTCTGTCTGTCTGTGTTTGTGTGTGTCTGTGTGAGTGAGAGACAGAGAACGAGGCAGAAAGGAATTCATTTTTATGAAGCTGCTGCTGTTTGTCAAGCGAGTGTGACGCTAACGGCCGGTTATGCCGAACACATTCGACTGTTTGAAGGTCAGAATTCGTTTTTTTTTTTTTAGATTTAAGGTGCAGACACAAGATATACTGCAAATGTTCAATATTTTTCCGACAAATTAAAATCCACTGATAGGGCGGGGACGCATCGGATGGAAAAACAAATATGCATGCAAGGACAGATAAAGTTGTAAAATATGTCAGTACAACTCCACCACGGCTGCACAAACCTCCGATGACGTCGCCGCAGCGCTGAGGCCGCTGGTGTGAACCGCACAGAGTTCTGGACGCTCTGGTCGGTCAGATTTACGGCCAGTTGTATTGATCATGTTTCTGCGGTGCCCGTCGCTGCCAGAAACGCCATCAGAGTTTATGGAGTTTGTTATTTGGAGTCGACATGCACATGTGCGTCATCTGCATGTGGTTTGAATTCCCCCGCATCGCCAGAAGAATGTCAGCAGTCTGGTCAAATATGCCGGTCAGATTTCAAATATATTGTTATTAGAAGCCACGAGAGAGTTTTATTTTTGTTCGATTACATTGATACAATTAAGGAACGAGAGACAGCTAAAAATATATGATTTTGATAATGCTTCTTCTGGTTTTCCATCTTTCCATCAAACGTAGCCAGCAGCGTTCCTGTCAGACAGACAGAGACTCTGTCGTGTTATTGAGCCGTCCGTCAGGCTAACAGTCTAACTAACTTCCTGTTTCTGAGTGTTAGCGCCGTTGAGCAATCGTCCTGTTGCTGACTGCTGGTTCAGGGTTTGATCCTTTGGTCTTGTGCAAACCGCCCCCCCACCCCCCTTCGGCTCCTCTCTCTCTCTCATAAGCATCTGTTTCCTCTGGCCCGCAGGGTCAATGGACAGGCACACACAAGTACAACTACTCACACACACACAGACACACACTGGCATGTACACTCACATTAAGGAGAGACCTCCAGCTCTGGTTGAGTGTGTTACGAGTCTAAAAGGGGCTGTCCGTGAGGTTTTCAACCCCAGTGGGTAAAGATGTTGTCGAGGGTGTTTGGGGGTTGTTGTTTTTAAAATGCCAGTCAGCTGATGCATCATTGTAACATTGTGTGTGTGTGTGTGTGTGTCTGTGTTTGTGTGTGTGTTGTATGTTCACCCCCCGCCCCGACCACAAGGATATGACTTTGGTCCGTCTCTCCAGCTGTCCCTCCTCCAACCCTTCTCTGACTTCACATGATTTATTTTCTCCACCACATTTTTTATGAAGACTCCTCTCCCTCTGCCTCATCAAATCTCCTTTTAAAACATGGCTTTAAACCCCCCACCACCACCCCCACCCCCTCCAGTATGGGACTGATTAGCTGCAGGGGAATAACACAAAACAGACATTATTCTCTTTCTCTACAGAAATAACTGTGTTTACACTCAGATCGGTTGGTTTAAAAAAAGAAGAAAAAAAAAATTGATGATGTTTTGGAGCCGTCAACCATTTTCTGTCAGCGAGGCTAAAGGTGAGCGAGGTTGCGGCTAACAAGGTGCAGCAACAGGCTCAATGAGAGTTGGAGCAGCAGCAGCAGCACGAACAGAGAAGGAAAAGCAGAATGAAATCATGGAGCCGAGTTAAAACACACGTCAGGTGTCCATTTAAAAACATCTGCTGCTTTTTTTTTTTCCATTCGCACAAATTAGTTTGTTTGCTGCATTGTGTTAGCATAGGCTAGGCTACTAATTCTAGCTTCTTATCCCCTTAACACTGTCTGGCCCGTCCAGGGGCTGATGGGAAATGAATTAATCGCAACAAAACCCACAGGTCGGTGGGTGGTAAGGGGTTAATGATCACAACATGATTGAAGAAAGTTACAAAAAGACACAAATATGAATTGATAGACATAGTTTTATATATAGTCAGTCTAGTTCACTTCTATGACACAACTTCAGAGTTACATCGCTGTATTTATTATTGTGTTGTTTGCTGATCCAACAGTTTTTGGACTCGATGTAAAATCTTTATTATACACATATTCAATGTTGTCAAAATATCTGACATTTATGGGTCAGATTTAGGCACAGAGAGTAGGCCTACAAAAAGTTAGTTTTAGGAAGAGATTTTATTGAGTATCCATAAGGTAAGATTATCCTTATTGTCATGGTTACAATGATAACAATGTGGTTAATGGTCACGGGTTATGGAAACAACATAAACAGCTACACATGTTCCGTCATATTCATGTGTTTTATTGACGGGGATTTTTATTTCCATCTCTTTATCACTGTAGCCTTTACTTGTGTTATAACTAGCTACTACGGCCACTAGATGTCGCCTAGCAACAAAACGTAACTATGGTTCATCTACAGGCTTGTTTTGGCCCAAAGCTGCTTCTTCTAACTTTGTCTCTTGGCCAGTTTGTTGTAAAAATCGCAAATTAGAAACAACTGGCTGGTTAAAACATAAACAGAACAACATGCAAATGAAATCAGCTTCATAGGAAACTCATCTGTATTACAACACTGTATATGTGAGTGGGAGGGAAGCAAACTGACAACCAGGCAAGAGTGCAAACTGCCCACAACTCGGTCCAGCCGTAGCTACTATTACAGAGGTTTTTGACCTGCACTTGTTTATTTTTACAGGCGAACTAGTTTTTTTTCCCTGCTCCGTAATCAGCCTTTCAGCCTCATGGGGGGCTTTTTACCGCACAGTTGATAAACACCACATTGGCCGTGTATGCAGGCAAAAAAAAAACCTTTAGCCCCGAACTGATTCTAACGTGACATTTTAATCAGATTCCAGGCGAGGATGCATGAATGTGTTCATCATCATCATTACTTTCATAAATGCTCGGTTTTAGTGATGAGTCTCCATGTCTCATAATTGTTGTTTTTGCAGAGGGCCGCTCCTCGCTCTCTGCCAAGAACACTGGTCAGGACAAAAACGCTGCTTTCTCTTCTTTAATCACGAAAAAAAAGTGAAGAGATGGCACAGAAATCAGCTATTGGCAGGTTTGTCCAGATAAAAAAAATAAAAAAAATAAATAAATAAACGTCTCTCTCAGCCTGTATGAGTTGCATGTTAGCTCCAACGGCTGCTCGCTGGACTGCACTGTATAATATCTGGACTTTGAACACGTCGCCTCCTGTTCGAGGGGCCTGGGGTCTTTAACAGACAGCGGTACGGCCATAAGTCACTTCTGTCAGACAAGAGGAAAATCAAAACCCTCTGTCACAGCAAGACAGTCGGCTCAGTGAAAAGGCTGCTGCTGCACACACACACACACACACACACGCTTGCTTGCTTGCTAGCTCGCTGTCACACACATATCAGTGACCTAGAACAAGTTCTTCCCTCCCTATTTTTTTTGCTCATTCTCGCTCGAGTGTTGCCGATGCTCGCTTGTGCATGTGAACGTCTGGCTGTGGATCCGGGCTGCAGCAGCGCACATACGTCTGCATTCATGTGTGTGTGTGTGTGTGCTTGTGCAGCTTTTGGGTTGTGTGTGTGTGTGTGTGTGTGTGTGTGTCTCTTCTCCACCAGTTCAGCACTAATGAGGCAGGTGACAGTGTGGGTCTGAGCGATGGAACAGAGTGTCAGCAGGCCTACCGACTACAGCCTGGCTCTGCATGACAACATGGTGGGAAGGACACTGGTGAAGGGAACAAAGGAGGGAGGGAAGAAGGGACAACGGGCGGATGGGTTGAAAAAAAAAAAGAGGGGGGGCTACATGCCGGAAATAGACTTTGACCAGTGTGTGAGCTTCTGAAGGCCACTATCAATAGATTTGGATGGAACATGCTCCTGCTGGCGCCGAGGCATATTTACATCTGACTTCTTTCATGCCAGAGATTTTTCAGGAGAAGCTCGGAGCGGGGTGCCAGATGATTCAGAGCCCCGGGTCAGACGAGTTTCAACAATATTATGGAAATGATATGAAAAGCCTCCTTTTTGCTGTCTTTCACAAAACTTGAACTTTTTTTTTTTTTTACTCACTCACAGAAAACTTTTGTCCACTCTGATGATAAGAAAATGAAACTCAGATCCTCCCTCCCCAGAATTAAATATTAGTCCAGAAACGGGGAAAATTAATTACAAGATACCGGATTGTATGGAGACCTGGAAGCGACAAAATTATTATTATTATTTGAGGAAAAATCAGCTCAGTGACTCTTAAAATGTGTGAAATTATTTAATCTATGAAGAATGTGCTGCCTTACTTTTTATAATAAAATGAAGAGACAATTACTTTATGAGTTTTTCTAGTAGCACTTTGCGGAAAAACTGCAGTTCCTTGGACGGCCACTTGAGGGAGTCAATCTCCACCAATGTTAAAATCTCCAACTTGTACGTCAGAAATAAACATTTTTATAACCCGATACAAAACACGTAATTGCGGGCGTGGCCACCTTGAGTTTTAGATTAGCAGGGAAGTGGGCGGAGTCGGGCTCTGCAGCCTGCTCTGAGCTTCTCAGAAACATTTGGGTAACGTCACATCTATCTTTATTTATAGTTTATAAATCACACTTTAAGCCTTAGAATAAAGTATTTCCTTCTCGTCCCTTCTTGGCTTCTCTACGACAGCATTAAGTTGATCACGAGATGATTAAGCACGTTCTAATCGAGTCGATTTGGCCGAGGATATACACTGGGAAAAACAGAAAAGAGAAAAAGTGTTGGTCCAACTTCTTTATCTGCCCGTCTGTTATCTGAGAACATTTTCCTCGCTGTAGCAGCAAACACAGAAGAATGAGGGAAGGAGTCGATGGATTGGCTGGAGTTTGATACGTTGGAGTTGTACAGGAGGGATATTGATGATGTATGAGTCTTATCTGCAAACAGACAGGTCTTAGTGCTGGAATGTATTCTCACCGACACCATATATATACACTCACACATACACACACACTTTATCCACAAGTCTCTGTGTTCACACTCTCTGTTGGGTACCATCATTATCCTCATATCTATAAATATCAGACTTTTCTCTTTTTTTTCTCCACCCCTCCTCCCCTCCCCTCCCTCTGCTTCCTTCCTCCCTCCCTTCTCTCCCTCCATCTCTGTTTGCTCTTTTTCTGGGTCACCTGCTCGGCTCAGCCCCGGCTGAGATACTCCAGCTGAGTTACATTCACAGTTTAGCGGAGAGAAAGAAAAGGGGAGGAGGGGGATGGATGCACACACAAACACACACTTTTGAGGCGTAGTTCCAGTGGATCCGATTCCATGCTGAATGGATTATCACACTCAGTAAAAGCTGACAGAAATATTGTGAAGATACATGCACAGATGCGCAGATGCTACCTTTTCTGGAGCTATTATTAGCCACAATAGGGATGTACTGGATGTATGTATGTGCAGCGGATTGACGGCGATAATGTAGGAACACACCTAAATCCTTCTCTTTAAGGATCAGTGCAGGGACGTTTGCTCAGAATACTTTGGTAGAAGAAGTCAGCAAATGAAAATATTAAAGGAGAAAAAGGAAAAAAGGAGCTCTTGCCCCCTTCCCCCCTCCCTCCACCCCACCGCCCACTAGCAAAGGCATGCATGTAATGTCATTATTCCAATTGGCATGGGTGTAGTGAGCATTAGCCTTTGCAGACTTTACTAAATTTTATTCCCACTGGATGTTCACAGCACAACAAGATATGACTGTGGTTCCACTCTGGATATTTGGATGGATGGATGGATGGATGGATGGATGGATCGATCGATGGATCGATGGATGGGCGTGTTCACGGCTTTGCAGCTGGGCTCTTCATTAATATCTGCCTTCTCACCTACTTGGTGAAAATGGGAAGGTTTTAAATCTTATCACCTGACATCGTGATCGGTTTCCGACCCAGTGCCTCCTTGAGAATAAGAAAAACTTCCTTTTCACTTCAGTCGTTAACGTCAGCATCTCGACTTCCAGGGTGCTAATCGTGTCGGCTTCTCGCACCGCTAGTTGTTGTAGTTGTTTTCGAGGCAAATGCAGAGACTGCTTGCCAAAAAACAGCCCCCTACGTTTTGTATGAGTTTACCTCGAAAACAACTCGATCTCGTAACACTCTGTTATTATCTCATAGCGTGGTGAAGGTGCAGGTCACAACTTGTCCACCAGAGCGTTTTGGAGTTGTTGGATTGTGTATTTGATGAGTTTGATGAGGGAAACCAAGAAATCCCATTAGCCGCCATAGCGTAGCTCTGTGCAGCTCGCGGCTCTGCTCCGCCGTTGAAAAAATAGCTTGCACCGACAATTAAAGGTAACGAACCTACTGCTATGACTATAGGGATTATGGCAATGGGAGAATTTGCCAAAATGTTGAACTATCCCTTTAAGTATCATGAGTAATTTCATCTTTGAAGTTTTCTCCGACCTCCCTCCAATTTAAGGGGTAGTTTTAAGGGTTGGAAAGCACTTTACCTTGCTCTTAAATGAATTTGGACACCCTACCCTTACACGAGAATGCGCAAAACTGAGTGCTAGGGCTAAAATGAGTGGAATTGGGTAAAATGGGACAGGGCCTAAGTTGGACAAATAATAAGGAACCAATGGTCTGAGGAGTTGAGCTGCTGAAATTAAAGCATTAGTCATAAAATTAAAGCGTCCCTGAAGAACAGATCATAACACGTCTCTATACATGGCTGCACACGGACCCCAAGTCCCTCCTTATTGTTATAATAAAAAATCCACTGACGTGCTGTAATAACCAAAGGTAATCTCTTCCATAAAAACTGACCCACGTTCTTGTTTTCAGTGGTTTTATGTTGTAAAAGGGAACGTGAGCTGCAAGTGACACAAGCTTCACTGTGAAACCTCAGGACATGTGACCTGGGGCCTTTTCCTGTCCGATGGCAACACACTGGTGACACAGGTTCTGCTCATGTCACTGCAAATCAGCAGTTCCCAACCTTTTTGCCTCGTGCCTCCTGATGAAAACAGCTGAGAGCAGCTCAACCAAAGAGCCTTCTTTTTTTTTTTCTTCTCTTGGCCGAAGCTCTGACCTCAGAGTCGGCCCTCACACAATAGCTCCCCCACCTATTCAAATTATTTAAATACAGAGGACAAATTCTGGGTATGTGCAAATAAAGAGCTTCTTTATCTTCAGCCCAGAGCAAATATAATATAATTCATGCTTTCAATTGTGCAACAGTAAATGGAACAACGGTCTGTTAAAAATAAAAAAAAGGAAAAAGTTGAGTTTCTTCAAAGTTTGTTTGAACACGCTTTCAATTTGCTGTTACAGTATATAATGGAACATTGGTTTTTATTTCATTTTAAAGCAAAGTGAAAAACCAGGACAATCCGGTGAAAAGCTTTCAGCTGGGACTCTTTCTGTCTCTCCAGAGGTGTGAAGTGAGAGGATAGAAGGGCCTCTGATCACAAGATAAAGGCAGAACAACAGAATTAGCACTTCAAACAACAAGGCACTGGTTTATAAAAAATAAATAAATAAATAAATGAAAAAGCGGAAAAAATAGGTATACACACTTCATATCCGCCGGGGTCAGAGTAAACACAGCCTGCAGAGTCAGTGCCATTTTAATGGGGGGATTAGCCTGGATGAAGCGGGAGATGGAGGAGAGGAGAAGGACAAACATCCACCGCCACTTGTAGCAGTCGGTGTGTATAGTATGTGTACAAAATGCATGTGTGCGAATGTGTGTGTGTGTGTTTACCCACTTGATTGCTTGTCTTTGGGATGCAGCGACAGGCAGATAGTAACATTCATCTATTTTGTATATTTTTTCTCTTTCTCTCTCCACTTCAAAAACTAATAAGCGGTGAATGAGAGGGCACGGCCGCACAGAGGCTCCGTCAGCGCTGAATCTGTTTCACCGTCTCACTCAGGTGTCCTCACATCAGCTACTTTGATGACTGAGCGAGTTGTTGGATCAGGACATCTTAAGATGAGTGAGATTTTTAAAGTTTTTTTGTTTTTTTCCAGGCTGCAAAACTGTTTTTTTCTTTTATCCACACCAGCAGTGTAGCTACGGACGACAAAGTCAGTCCTTCACCTCGGCCCAGACTCGGCCCTGTTTCTTGTTGATCTCTCTCTTCCTGTGCGACCCAACCGGCCGAGGCAGATGGCTCCACCCACCCTGAGTCTGGTTCTGCTCAAGGTTTCTGCATCTTAAAATGAAGTTTTTCTGTCCCTGTCGCCATGTGTGCTTGCTCTTGGTGGGATCTGTTGGGTCTCTGTATGAAGAGAAGATCTACACCTTCTCTTTTTTTAATATGTTGATCTTGAGATATGTTATGGATTATCGCTATATAAACACAAAATGACTTGACTTTAGATTGTCATTACGGCCCACGACTGTGGAACAGCCTTCCTGAAGACCTGAGAGCAGCTGCAAATGTGGACATTTTTAAGAGCAGAGTTAAAACACACCTTTTTAGCTTGGCTTTTGATTAGATTTTACTTATAGGTTTTACTATTTTATTAGTTTTCCTATCATTTTATTGCATTTATCGATTTTTACTGTTTATTAAATTTTTATTTATTTATTATTATTTTATTTTATTTTGTTCTGTATTCATTTTTTACTTTTAATCTTTTTAGTCTTAGCATATTTACGGTATAATTTTAGTTATTTTTTATAATTTCATTTAATTATTTTGTTTTATCCAGTCCCTAGTGTTTCCTCACGGCAAATTGTAGAGTAAGATAGCGCTTCAGTTGCCTTCTTTTAAAGCTTTATAAAGTGTGTGTGTGTGTTGTGGGTGTGTGTGTGTGTGCGCACGCGTGTATCTGCGTTACTTTGGGTTTTTATTTTTGCTTTGTTTTGTCTGCTTTTATCGTGTAAAGCACTTTGTGCTACATATCTTTTGTATGAAAAGTGCTCTATAAATAAAGTCTGATTGATTGATTGATTGATAGTTCACACCTGGCATTTAAGGGGAACTATACAAGTCTGGTCTCTTTTCCTCTGTTTTGCTAACCCTCTTCCCGGCCATGTGCATTTGTTTTCAACAAAGCCGGTGAGAAATCAATCCATGGAGCGATGGATAACATTATATATCATATATAATGTTACCTATATATATTTGTGTAGTCTTATCTGTCATAAACAAGAGATTACGGGTTACGGGGCGCGTTACGTTTGTGTGGCGGTGCCGGAGAGACGAGAGCTGAGACACAAGTCATTTATTTAACCAGCACTAGGACTCTGGAGCTGTTTAATTAAGGTAAAAATGTAGCAGAGTTCCTCTTTAATGCACCTCCATATGTGGCTTGAAGAGGCTGAACAGATGTAGCCAAGTCCACGTTAGAACGTGGTCTGAGTGATCACATCACAGACGTGTCCTCACCTGAACCTGCGGCGGCTCCACTTTACATTTTACTCATTTGGTTTCGACTTCCAAGTGAGGGACGTCACTTAAGCTGCAGCAGCTCCGGAGACCTTGAAGTATAAGAAACTAAGTGCTACATATATTCAAGGAGAGCAAGGAGATCAAGTGGAAGCTCTGAAAGTGCATAGTAAGTGTTAGTTAGGTATGATGGGGTGTGAAAGGTGTTCGGAGAGGAGGTGCTGAGCTTTTTCAAGGGATTCGTGGAGCTCACTCATGATCGGATCACCTGAGTTAGACGTTAGCATCAAGAACAACCAAGTGTGAATAGAAGGACGTGAAATTTCCGCCAAACAGAAGTCGTGGTCGTGACAGGACGGCGTTTCTGTTTTGAATTGTCAACATACCTAAAGAGCTAAATGAAACATGAGGATAAATTACAGCTGCTATTGTAGTGCACGAGACCTGGCCATTCTCCTCAGCCATCTGGGTGGGGTTTGGGCTGGGGGCTTGGGGGGTTGAAAGAGAATAGAGAAGAAAAATTTCCATGGCACAAATGATGTCATTTGTGTGATCTCTGGTTCACAGAGATTCAGACTTCAGACCTCAGCTTTGGTGGAAAAAATAGCAGTGACAGAGCGTCTTACATTCTCCTGAGCTGCCACTTCTAGAAATAAGCGCTTAACGCTGCATTATAAAGAGATACTCAAGCTCAGTCAAGTCATTGTCACATGTTTTTCCATCTCTCCCCTTAAGGCTTGGCTGGGAACGCGCCCAACTTTTGACAGTCTCTCTGTGACATACTCTCAGTGCACCTGTTATCCAGCTTTTTCATTGCACTTAATTATCCCATTGTTTATCATGACGGCAAGTCATCCTTCAGCTTCAGACAGGGGGCTATATACAGTACAAAGAAAAGAAGTGGCCATAAAAAGCACAAAGGGGGAAATGTGTCTTCCAGCCGTGGGGCCAGTTTATAGGCCAGGAAGTTTAATGGTTTCTCCCCCACCGTGAGTGAGGCAGGGGAGGGAGAGGGGGTGAGATCCAGGTCTGGACTGAAATTCAGAGTGTAGAGATTTATGACCAGGCAGCGGGCCAGCATTCAGAACCAGGGCTCATTCACAAATCTCCACATCCACAAGTCGGAGAAAAATCAGCCAGAGGAAGAGAAGTCAATCGACAGCGGGAGGAGAAACGGCGGCCTGGTGGGAGAGGGATGTATACGCGGGATTTGGGATGGATTCATTGGAGACGGTGGATACAGACGGGTGACAAATCAAAAGAAAAAACAAAATACAGGACATAACAAATGCAGATGCTTCCACACAGGTGCAGTGCATGGTACAATTAAGCAATTAACACCCAGTTCTGCTCTGTGGCATGTATATAAATGCTAAGCAGGCTCAATTGATTCTGGTTTGGTGTCATGACGGCGAGATAAGAGAAAAAGACAGTCACGAGTTTGATTTTGAAAGAGCGATCATCGTCATTGGGACGGAGATGGCAGGAGCTTCAGGAACAAAGACGCTCAACTAAACTGGCGAGGGACTAAAGTGACATCTGCCTTTAGATCGGTGGGAAACAAATGAGATATTCGTATCGCAATGGAGCTAAGAAAATGAATGACCCACAATGTCAACGCCAGGCCTTCCACTGACTGCGTCAACAGGAACAGTCTGCACAGGACTACGACGTGTTTGACAGTTTCTCTCCGCCGCCATCATCAAAACACTAAATGAGGGAATATTTTAAGGAAGAATGGTTCATCCCTCCAGCAGAGTTCAGAGACTTTATGAATCAATGCCAAGGCGTATTGAAGCTGTTTTGGCGGCACACGGCGGCCCAACACCTCGCTAAGACACTTTATGTTGGCTTTTCCTTTAATTTGTCACCATCTGTATATTTCAAAGCGAATGTTTGGCAGTTAAGATGGAACACGTTTTCCCTTTCCAACAGGAGATGAAAAAACGGACAGGAGAGGATGAAAAGGATGAAATGGCAGGCAGCGGGGAGGAAGAGAGAGCTGCTCAGGTATCTGAGCCCGGGGACTCACGGATAGACTCTAAAAAATCCTAACAAATTGTAAAAAATGCATCACACTGAATGCATCACGGCCTGATACTCATGCTAGATCCTTAAAAACACGACTATCATCATGGACTGATATTGAGACCTCTACTCTCACAGAATCCCACTCAATCTATTCATATGCACATTTTTTAAAAGCACCATGTGTTGAAACAGCAACCAGAGCTCTACCTTGCAGCATTTAATGGTCTATTTGCCTCATTCCCATGGATAATTGGCCGAGCTATGATCCTATAAAGACATACTGTATTTCATATGCATCCATAACAGCAGCAACATTTGCTAAGCATGCTAAAACACAAGTAGTAGTCTTATTATTCACAGAACCACAAGCCTGAATAAATAATATCCGTCGTTTTTTTTGGGACATCTGTGCTACAAACTCAGAAATTCCACCTCTTTATATAAATAACTGGGATACAAAGGTCAAGAATCTTCCTCTGAAGAGATCTTCACAAAAGTGTATCTCAAACACAAACAACACACACTCAGACAAGCGGGCTGAAATTTTAATTTCAAGCTTGAAAACATAGACGACACAATAGGAGACAATGGATCTGATCGGGGGAAATTACCAGTTACTCGTGTTGGTTTAAATTTGTATTTTCACAAAAATCAGCGACATTGACAAAAGCGGCGCCTAAAGTCAAAAGTCAATTGGAGGTTTCAGAAGCTCGGCTCTGAACACTTCCTGTCCTTCACCTGCAGCTTGGTGGACGTACATGTACAGCGCTCTACACGCCACTTGACTGGGTTTAGAGCGCCGCTGGAAGATGGTCCTCACCCAAAAAAAACACCTGCTATCTATCGACCGAACAATTAAAGCCCATCCACGTTTCAATGGCTGAACAATTAACACAGCACTTACAGCCTGGTGGCGAACTAACAAGCCATTTGGAGCCATTCACCTCTCCATCAATCCTAATTCCACTTTTGGCACAATCCTGTATTTAAAAGTAATAACAAAGCATTTTTAACGCTCCGTCTTTGGCTTATTCAAAACAAAAGTGAAATGTAGCTCTTTCACCTCCAGGGCAGCACAAACAATCGGTCACGTTACATCACATTTCATTTCTAAATTCAGTCATCAAAGCTTGACCTTGTGTTTCGGTTCGGTGCACATCCGTTTGCCTTTTTGCTTACAAGAAACAAACAGATCTTTGTCCAATACATTTTTACTCAGTGTGACTTGCAAGAAGAAAAACTAAGACTTCATACGAGCTGCAGCTGCAGAGTTTTGCATGACTGACTGTCATTCAACCGGAATGAAGTTTGTTTTGATTATTTTTTTCCCCATAGGCCCGCGAGGCTCATGATGTAAAATGACGACTTGCTAATAACGATCCAATGAAAACGTCGCCTGTGACTTCATTATTTTCATCACTTGGTCCATGTGAAGCCTAAATAGACTAAAGATAACGTCAAACATGGGTCTTAATTTCCTCTGGTCCTGATTAAGGGAACTTAAAAAACTGCAGATGTGAACGAAACAGACGCCTCCTGGCAGCCGTCCTTCAAAGTGTATTTTCCCTTTCTGTGGAAAAAAAAGAAGAATAAGAAAAGACGAAGAGTTGAACAAGTTGAAACAAAGATATATTCAGAATTTGAGGTGGACTTGATGGAGGGGGTGGATTATTTCAAACTGAATGTTTGGCAGCTCAGATGGAACACTTTTGCTTTCCAACAGAAAATAAAAACGGACAGGACACCAAGCTTCTCGTCAGCATTTTCCCTCTAAAAAGAATCATGACGGTATTAAAGGATAGGCATAAATTTGCTATCGATAATCCTCCTCATATGTCACCGTGACTGGAATGTGCTCCTGCTAGTGTTGATACCTTTTTAAACGCCAATGAAGGCAACGGGAACTTCGTATCTAGAGGACGCAGTCATTTGTCATTGAACTGCCAAGCAGCTCTGCTTTGAAGCCAACGAGAACAAGAAGTCCTAGCTCCGAATAATGGAAACCTTGAAGATCTACAGTTCCTTGACAACTGAGTAATTTTTTTTTTTTTTAGTGCTGATAAAGACCATGTGAAATTGCCCTCGGATCGAGGACAAGTGGAACAGGAGAGGCGATAGTTTAATCATCTGCTGTTACCAAAGTCAAAAATGATCTGTCAGGCTTCCTCATGTGGTGACACCAGCTCCAGACCCATGCTGCTGCTGCTCAGCATCAATCTATTGATCATTCTTTCATTACCTCCAGGTCTAATGCTAACGAAAGTCTAGAGACCGAGATGAAGGAAACATCAACATCTAGTCCAACTATTACCAGACTTTTAAACCCTTAGAGGTCCAGTGTGTAATTATTGGCAAAATCTGAATATACTACCCAAGTGTATAATCGCCTCAAAAGAAAATTTGTTTGGTTTTCGTTGGCTTATAATAATTCTTTTATATATACATATAGCAAAGGTCTTGCTTTAGAGAGTGTCGCCATCTTGCACCGCCATGTTTGTACGGCAGCCCGAATGGAAATTCTAGCCAGCCAGAGAGCACGTTTAGTGAGTTTCGCGTTCATAAATAAAGTAAAATAGTTTTCTACACCTCATCGCTCCATGCTCCTGAAATCGTCATCCCAGTCGTGGTAAACACTTATTTTTGTCTTCGGAGGCCACCGTCACTGAGTGAGTGCGCTGCAATCTAGAATCTGAATGCTAGATTTTTAACGTTTCCCCCCCCATTTTACACACTAGACCTTTAACACCCACTGGCCTGTGGGTCGTGTTGCTTCTAATTAATGATCGTCCCATTGGGGTTCTCGCTGAGTGTTGAGGCCAGTGGGTGTTAAAGAGTTTAAATAGATGTAAACATCTGATCCAGTTGGCTCCTAGCTAACTTGTTTGTCACTTGTTTGGTCTGTCATGTATTGGCTTTACTAGAAAAAGGGGGAAGACAGGAGTCTGATTAAAAGGCCTAGTCAAGCCAAAACCATTTGTGTGGTCAGGAGTAGTGTGCATAATACCCCCCCAAGAATCTCCTTGAGGAACCCTGGGGGTCCAAAGACCCCACTTGGTTTAGAAAACTCCAACTTACTGGTTGGGAAAGGTTGTTGTCAGAAGAGACCAACGTGATGATGAGCTGTAACAGCACAACACTAGGAGACGGAAATGATTTGGTCAGAGCGTAGGTTGAATATCTGTGTGTGAGATGTGTGTGTGTGTGGAGGTTGGGGGTAGGTGGGTGGGTGGGTTATGGCATCTTGTTACAGAGGTCTGCCACGGTGAGTCAAGCAGCAGTCAGACCGGCCATCAGCGTCGAGAGCCTCTTTACTGCTGCTCACTTCTCCAAGCGCCACCACCTCCAATCACACTGATGCCGTCCTTAGCGCCGCTGATTCCACCTAATCAGGAGTGTGTTTTTCTAATCAGGAGTGGGCGCCTTTTTAGCTCATTCCAACCGACTCTTTAGTTCGAAGCTCCGCCGCCGCCGCCTCTCGCATCGTCTTTTTGGTTTGTTAATTTACATTTCGACACGGCTCTGGAAACGACCGCTATGGGATTTCGACGGAGCTGTCCAGCCTCTTCCTTTTGCCAGTAAATGTCATAGTTTCCCCCCTCACACTCAGGAACTCCTAATAAAAAAGTTGCTCCGAAAAACTCGATCCTCCCTGAACTAATCACTCCTCACTTCTCCTCGACCCCTGAGCTGATCCGTTTTCTGAGGATATTACAGCTGGATGGAAATAAGAAATGCGGGATGAATAGGTTTTGGATGAGGGGGGGAGGAGGAGGAGGGGTTTAAACAAACATAAACATTGAAAATGATAAATGAGCTGCACATTTTTATATCTTTCATGCAGAGATGCTGGAGGAAAGAAGAAGAGGAGGAGGAGGAGACAGGCGGAATTGGGATGGCTTCAAACTCACCCCTGAATTCATCTCCCGGCTGGCTGGCTCTCAGCGCTGCTCGCCGGCGGAGCCACGCCACCGTCACTCCACACACTGAAAATCCCAGAGTCCGCGATAACGCCAAATGAAAAGAGGTAATATAAAAAAATCAATATAATCATGTGCATAATCACAACGTTGGCACCGTGCTCTCAGCTTGAGCTCATAACAGCGATATGAGATTGGAGTTTATTGCATTAATCATGTAAACGTTGCTCTCGTGATTAAAGCAGAACTGCTGTTTATTGCTTGTAATTGTATTCGGGTCGGGCTACGCTCCCAGGAATACCACACGCAGCATTAATATTTGATGAACTGACTCTGGATCAGGCGCGGGAAGCCGGTTCCCCCTTTTATGTTGATGTGGGCCGGCGGTATTGGAGCTGACCTCAGAGCAGCCCTCATTTCTCTCCACAACACTTCACAGGGGCGCATTTGAATATCCACGTCAAAATTGTTAGCTCGCAATATCCTTTTCATTTTTCCCTCTATTTTTTTTATTTTTTTATCAGTAAATCCAATATGGGGCATGAAAGCATGTGCATGCATAAAGAACAGCAGCCATATGACTGCTGGAGGGAGGGAGGGAGAGGTGGGGGTAGAGGATGTAAAGTGCTGAGAAACAACAAGAGAGGAAGAGACGCTCGTTTTTCTTTTCTTTTTTTTGACTTCTGAAAGCTCTTAAAAGCAGCGTTTTGGTCATGTGATACCGGCCAGGCTTTAAAAACCAGAGCGAGGGGACGGAAAGACAGAGGAGAGTCTGTGTCTGTGTCTTTGAAGGAGGAGACAGATTCACTCTTCACCTTCTCCTCGTGACCCCGATCACCAAAACAGAGACGAGACGGGCCTGAACACGAAGAAACTGATTTATTTTTCCCTCCCTCCCTCCCTCGTCTCTCCCTTCCTCACCCTCTGACGGTCGTTCCTGCTCCGCTGTGCTGGCCACAACTTAAAGGGATAGTTCAACATTTTTGGCAAATTGGCCCATTGCCATAATCCCTATAGTTTTAGGAGTAAGTTTGTTACCTTTAATTGCCGGTGCAAGCTATTTTTAGAACGGCGGAGCAGAGCCGTGAGCTGCTCAGAGCTACGCTACGGAGGCTCATGGGATTTCTGGGTTTCCGTCATCAAACTCATCAAATACACAATCCAACAACTCCAAAACGCTCTGGTGGACAAGTTGTGACCTGCACATTCACCACGCTATGAGATAATAACAGAACGTTACCAGACAGAGTTGTTTTAGAGGTAAATACAGAAACTTCTGCCCTCGACAGGAACGCACATCAGCGGTTTTGCATGAATTTACCTCTAAAAACAACTCTGTCTCATAACGTTCTGTTATAATCTCATAGCGTGGTGATTGTGCAGGTCACAACTTGTCCATCAGAGCGTTTTGGAGTTGTTGGATTGTGTATTTGATGAGTTTGATGAGAGAAACCAAGAAAAAACATTCTCTCTCTCCCTCCCTCCCTCCCTCCCTCTCTCCCTTCCTCACCCAGACTCGTTCCTGCTTCTCTGTGCTGGAGACGCTATTGGAAGGAGTTTAGAGGCCTCTGATAGATCCCTCGAAATGTTTTCAGGATATAAACTTCAAACACTTCGGATGGATTCACTGCAGCTCAATGCGAGTCTGAAACATCCCATGGTCCCTCTCTCCCCGTCTCCTTCTCTCCGTGCTTTCATGTGACGTCAGATAGATTTAGTCCACGCTGGAGGGGTGAAGAAGAGCTTTGCTGAATAGACTCAAATGCTCAGTAAACACATGTAGAGGCTTAAAGGAGAAACTCTGAGATCCCGGAAACTCTGACCGACCTTCACAGATCCGTGTTTTGTGTTTGGTCCGTGTCGACAGGAACGCATCATCGGGGGAGTCGCTCGTACGTACGTCACCGCGTTTGACTTGTCGACATGATGTGAGCTCACTGAAAAGAGAAAAAAAGAAATTGCTGTTTATGCAACCTGTCATGCTGGGGAGTATTGACGGTTCGGTGATGCAATTATGCAGCACAAACGCTGAGTTGGTGTATTTTTTTTTTTTTCTCCCTCCCCTCTTCTCCCCTCTGTGGAGCTCTGACCTGCAGGCCCTGACAGCTCGGCTTTGGACTCCCCCCTTTCCTCACCCCTCCCTCTCTTTTCCCTGATGTGCACCACAGCCTGTAGCTGTAGCTGTAGCTGTAGCTGCCCCCCCCTCACCCAGATACACTACCACCACCACCAAAGCCTCCATCCACAGTCACATTGTTCTCAGTGTGGATGAGTTTGATGCTCGATCGCCTACGATTGATCCGATTTGTTCCTAATCATCTAATTAGTGTCAATAAAGACAAAACAGACATTTAATAAAAACAGTATTGGCTTCATCCTGTAACTTTAGTATCAATGGGAAATCGATGCTTTACGTAGATGCAACAGTAATGTAGAGTCATAGTCACATTAATAAGCATATTTAAGCGCCCCTATAAGGGATATGTGCATTTGAATTAAAGGTTAATTAGCGTTTGAAACGACATCCTTCAGATGGTTTAATTTGAAATTTTTTATCCTTAAAAAATAAAAGCCCGCTGCCACTTTTCAAAGAGCCGATAAATCTCCTTTCTTCTCGTGGAATGAAACGATGGTCGGTGTTTACGCAGCGTTCACAGAGACTCTGTTTAGATTTAAAGCTAAATTTGAATTTATCGCTGGCAGCTATTGATCGGTGATTGAAGGCGGCAGTTATTAAAGTTTAAATTTTATAATCTGTAACGTGCACAATACAAATGTCCTCATGGGCTCAAAACTGGCACATTGAATTCATAGTTTATATTGATTTCTATTAACGCAGCGGCTTCATCAGGCTCAACGCTGAGTCGGAGCAGCTGTTGTTGGGTTTTATCAGAAAGTCTCTCGGCTCTTTCTCTTTCTTTCTGTTTCCTGATGCTGTGAACTTGTTTAATGTCGTGTGTGTGTTTACATGACGGACTGTAGAAACACACACTGCAGCGGGTGTGGAGGGGGGAGGGGAGGGAGGGGAGGGGAGGGAGGGGCTGGAAGCAGCTCAGAAGATTCCTCAACAATGAGAAACAGATGATCGTGTTCTTACAGCTACAGTGTCGGCGTGCACGTGTGTGTGTGTGTGTGCGTGCAGGAACGAGTGAGCGAGCGAGTGCGGTGTGTTTTCTCCAAACTTTATTGCGAACACATTTGGACGATCGCAGCTGCAGCCTGCTGCACTCTGGCAGAGCGATGACACAATACTCGAAAGGTTTTCCTGCTTGCGGTCAGATTTGTTTTTCAGAGCCTTCCCTCCCTTCGTCCTCCCTCCTTCCCTCCCTCTCTCCCTCTCCCTCTCCCTCTCTCCCTCTCTCCTTTGCCTGGCCCTGCAGCGGGTTGCACAGAGGTGAGTGTGTGTGGGATGGCGTTGCTGTGGGACTGACAGGGAAGCAACAATCTTCTCCGGCCAGTAAAACCAGCTCACGGTTGTCAAGAGTGGTGCCGAATGTTACGAAACAATATCTTGGCAGGCTGTTTTCTCTCCCACCCACTGCTTTAGAAGCAAGAAGTCATCGTCTGCAAACCGCACATCCAGAGATGATGACATCCCTGGCTCTTATTAATGCCGTTAGCTTCGTTAGGAGTTTGTTTTTAGCTCCAGTCTGCAGCCTCCTACTTCTCCACCAGCTCGCCCAGGGCTTATTTTTGTCAGGTTTGGGTAATTTTTCCTGTTGGATCACTAAAAACAAAACGACGCCAGCGAAAGCCAAAAGCCACTGCGTGTTGAACATTTACCTCATTCATCATTTTGAAAATAATTTTGATTGCACAGTGTAATAGCCGATATAACGCAGCTGTGGGGGGAAAGCTATCATAATTTAAATAAGTTTAATTCTGTTTTCTGCTCCGATTTAGTTTGAAATGTGACTCGCAGCTCAGAGTCTCAAGCAGAACTTCTATTCACACGGGGCATCGGCGGCTCAGCGACATCATCGGAGGCCCGGAGTAATAAGAAGCACATGACTCGCCCGACGTGTTGAGAAGAGGAACAGACTCACTATGATACACTGCTGCTACATCATACTGTCTTTTGTTATTATGGTAACGCTCTGTTCTCCCGGGGCCGAGCAGCAAACAGCTACAGACACAGACTCACATCAGCGCTGTCGGCCCCATAATGGGCCCGATCCGGGCGTCAACACCGATCAGGCCGAGCCGACTGAAAGTGTGGGCGTCGTGTTGAACACTTCTCCTTCTACACAAATCACTGCCCAGTGCACTCAGCTGGCCACAACTTAAAGGGATAGTTCAACATTTTGGCAAATTGGTCCAATAATCCCTATAGTCTTAGGAGTAGGTTCATTACCTTTAATTGTCGGTGCAAGCTATTTTTAGAACGGCGGAGCAGAGCCGCGAGCTGCTCAGCACTACGCTACGGAGGCTAATGGGATTTCTTGGTTTCCATCATCAAACTCATCAAGTACACAATCCAACAACTCCACAACGCTCTGGTGGACAAGTTGTGACCTGCACATTCACCACGCTATGAGATAATAACAGAACATTATTAGTTGGTTTAGAGGCAAATGCAGAGGCTGCTTATCGAAAAACTGCCCCAGATGGGAAGGCACATCAGCGGTTTTGAATGAATTTACCTCTAAAACAACTCTGTCTGGTAACGTGCTGTTATTATCTCATAGCGTGGTGAATGTGCAGTAATGTTGAACAGCAAATCAATGTTGTAGACATTTTAATCTCACTTTATACACGGCTGTTATCATGATAGTTTGTAGCTCTCTCCTGAACTCGGGTCGCCAGCTGCTCAGGGCTCCAGAAACGGATCGGAGACACAACGCATCCAGTGGCCGAGGGTTTGATACGTTAAACTGAGGTGATAAACTGTATCGGAGTCGGAATGGAGCAGAGACAGAGTCGGCTGAAATTGGGGGTAAGAGTAATCGTAATCGCAGGAAAACTGTTCGCCGTTGGCTGGAATGACCCAGATTTCCATGTCAGGTATCGCTAATCTCTTTCGGGAGGCTCCAGATCAGTCATAAGTTCATCCAACAGACTGATAGGAGATATGTCTGAATTATTATATTTTCTGTCACTCAAAAACTGTGAACATGAGTCAGAAACACTGATCAGCTTCTCCTTTTTTAACATACTACACATTCATACAGTTACAATCACTCCAGTCGTAGTAAATCAGGCTTCATGCATTTTCTCCTCCCAGTATTTTCCACACCTGGGCAGAGACTCTCCATGTTGCATATTCACTGAGGCTAAGGTGCTAAATGGACAGCATGTGTTGTTTTGCACATTTGGAAAATGAAATCCTCAGTTTTCACATTGTTTTGCAGGCGATATCAACTTTGCACACGTTTTTACAAACACAAGTCTTCAGTAAATCAGGGTCTTTGTCTTAATCAAGGTCCTCCACATCCAGCTCTCGTTGTTTTACCAGTCGTTTCATCTGGACTTTGTGTTTTGGATCATTTTAATGAAGTTACAGAAAGGTGACGTTGTCGTTACAGTGTTTGCTTGTGTCATGAGTACTTGCAGCACGCGTGTTCGCATATAGATGAAGATGTTGTTGAGCCTGGTTGCATGTGTGAATTGAGCTCTCAAGGCCACCGTAGTTGCTGTCGTTCTCTGTTGGTGGGAGTTCTGATTATTATTATTTACTGTGCGTCTAGTTTCTTTTAAATCTCAAAATGAAAAGTTCTAATCTCATGTGCCTGTGTTAATTGTTCATTTATCTCTCATTACATGCTAATCTGGAGAATTATTTCTGATTGCTTTTCTATCAAAATTCATTTTCTCCTCCTGCAGCACGTGAAAATATTTTTGACACATGACGCATCTGGATCTCAAAGGCATAATTTAGTCCAATCAAATGAGATTTGTTGCGAGTGTCGAACCCCTCCCATCATATAAACCATAATACACAGGACTGGTAGCTGACACAGCGCTGTCACTGTTTGGTTTTCAGCTGGTTAGACTTCACATGCACATGGAAACAAGCTTTGCCTCTGCAGTTGTTATGTGTGTGTTGTGCAGCAGCAGCAGCAGATGTTTGTGCATTTATACAGTTCAGATTTGTTAAACTCTAACCCTTTTGTTGAGCCACGCCCCTTTTCTGAGTGAACCAATCACATTTTATTGATCATTCCAGAAATTAAACGCGTCCTGCACATTGATTGTATATAGAAACAGGTCACATTACTGAATATAAAGTCCAACCAGCTTCTTGTTCACCGATGTCATCTTTACATGTTCACACTTA